>NC_134720.1:53337573-53993088 GCF_049634645.1 Pelodiscus sinensis
AACCCGGGTAGAACCTAGAACACAGCATGGAAATCCCTGCTTCCAGTCAAGTGCTTTATTCAGTTGATGATGGGAAGGACACGTTTCCCAGAGACAGGTTGAACTGCTGTGGTCCGGGACTCTCTGGTCTGGCAACATCCGTATCTGGCAGAAGCATGGATGCTGCTGGCCTAGAGAGTCCCAGCAATAGAGGTTGTTGGAGGCTGGGAACAAAGCTGGATGGTGGGGCCAGTGGGGCAACAGAACCTGCGGGGCACCAGACCCCGAAGCCAGTGGGGCGGGGCGGAGCTCACTGGGCCACGGAACTGACAGGGTTGCAGAGGCTGCCAGAGCTCCAGATGGGCTGCCACGGCTGCAGCTCATGGAGCCAAGGCTAGTCCCCCCCACCCACCACCCATCCCAGACCTTCCCCAGTCTAGCAAAATCCCTTGTCTGGGACCGATCAGGTCCTGAGGGTGCCGGACCAGGTAGGTCCAACCCGTATACAAGAAAAGCCCAATTCCTGAAAAACAAACCTCTGGGCTAGCACTGCTGGTTTGTAAAGTTGAATCCCCGGACTGCATGAAAGGAGACCAGAACAGAAAGGTCTGTGTGTCATTTCCTGAAATGGCAAACAACTGCCAAACTTGCCAAGAGCGGCTGCGACTGTCGAGAGTAACCCTGGCAAAGCAGCAGAAACGGCTCGCGTGAGCAGGTGTCCATAGCAGTGTCAAAGACAACCCGCAGGGTGTCCTGGAAGGGCTCAGTACCAAGCAAGTCAACCAACCGCAGGGCCATTTGAATCTTGTGAGCAGAAGAGAATGTAGCTTTCCTGGTCTCTAGCAAAGCATCAAATAATTTTCCACACTATATTGGACATTAGGAAAAACGATTTCCCTAGGTGGGTGGGGAAGCGCTGGGATGGGTTCCCTAGGGAGGGGGTGGAATCTCCATCCCTAGAGGTGTTTAAGTCCCGACTTGACCAAGCCCTGGCTGGGATGATTGAGTTGGGGTTGGTCCTGCGTTGGGCAGGGGGCTGGACACGATGACTCCTGCCATCCCCAGGATTCTATGATTCTAAAGTGGGACCAGAGCCTCTTCTGGTGACGTCAGTGGAGTTAAACCAATTGACAGCCACTGAGGGCTTGACCCAGGATCTGTATTTCAAGAGAGTGCTACCCCTCCTACAGCGCCAGGGAAATAGCTTGGACAAGCCTTGTGGGTAAATGCGTTAGTGGCTCGGTGAGCACAGAAATCCATTCAATTTGCCTTGTTGCTTGTAACTTCAATGCAGCCTGAAGGCAACCAGAGCAAATCCTGCTGATTTTGAGGATGCATCAAAAGAAGACAGCCCTACATGACTGTGGTGTGAGCCAACTCGGTCTTTCATGAAAGGATTGCTTCACTGCTAAGCAATTTATGCAGCCGCTAGGGGTTTCATTCTCCAAGGCTTCCCCACCACCGAGCAAGCTACCAAACCAGTCTCCATTGGTCTGTGGTCCCCTTGGCTGCTGGCACAAAAGGGCTGGAGCAGAGTCTATTCCTTAACTGCTCTCCCAAAAGTGCTGTTCCAGCCCCTGGCTTGCCAGTCCAGGCAGGATAGTCAGAAACAGCAATAGTTGGGTACATTTCAGCCAGGAAAATACAGGATGGCAGGAGCTGGCTGGCAGCAGAAGGATTTTGACTAAGTGGTGGTAGATGCCGGGGGCTGCTTTGTACCTCTGGCTCTGTGTGGATACTTTTGGGGCCGTCCCTGCGAGAACTAGACGCAAGGATTGGAGTGTAGCATTTCAGACAAGACAGAACAGCCTTGAGGGAAGGTGGCCTCGGTTCCCAGCATCCACCTCAAGGGCGAGAAAGGCTTCTGCCGTTGTGTTTGTAAACATGTCCCTTATGGCAGTGCTCAGAAGCGAGGGCGGAGCGGAAGGGAATCACTCGGCTTGCTTGGGGACCCAGGTGAATTTCCAGCCTCCGTCCTCATCTCGGCGCACGAAGGCCTGGCCCTGCTGGAAGGTGTGTGTCTTGACGTTGCGGTGGGGGCTCAGGGAGGTTGTGAAGGCCACATCGGTTTTGTTGGGTGATACGTCCTTGGCGAAGTAAGGCAATCCGAAAGGGGCCCCGCTGGGCAGCACCGAGGAAGCACGCGGTGGCTGGTTGTAGGGTAAATCCTGCTTCCCAGGACTGGCCACACAGGTTATAGGAATCATCGGAGCACAGCCGTACGCAGCTATCGAGTCCTCGTTGCAATAGTCCATTGCCTCCCCCTGGCTCGGGCAGTACGGGTTTGCCCCAAGTTCCGAGGGCAGGGCACTGTAGTTAGCTGATAAAGACTCGTCAATGGTGTCGATATCTTTCAGTCCAAGGGTTTGCAGCACCCAGGTATCTACAGCCGGGGCAGCTTGTTCTTCACAGGCAATAAAATCACGGAGCAGGTTCCTCCTGGCTTTGGAGGGGTGAGGCATCTCTCGCAGGGCAAGGTAGCCACCCTCTTTGAATTTCCGCTTGCCATTTCTGAGACTGGCTGGTTTCTTCTTGCCACTGGGCAGCAGCAGTTTCTACACAAGAGAACGGGGAAGACCGAGCAGATTAAACACTGATCATCCAACTCCCCAGCCGCAGCATGTGTTTTGCCACGGGCTTTCTCAGAGCTGGGTGCCTCACGTGGGTCTACGAAAGCACACGGTTTCCCCACAGCTCATTCCCGGTGAGCAAACACGGATGGCACTAATTATTTTGTGCTGTGCAGTCTCTGGAAACAGCCCAAACCCCTCTGAGATAAGAATGCAACAGTGTCAACATGGCCCGAGCTTTGTTTGCTTTTTCTCTCGGCAAGCTGTGAACTAGAAACTCGTGCAGCACAGCACCGATCCTGCCAGCTGATCTGGTCTGACACCAGTGGGGGGAGAGGGAGCTTAGGGTCCTCCCCGAGCCACTTACTTGAGGGATCCAGGGCTGGATTGGAGGGGCACATGTATCTGCCTCTCATAGTCCCCCCGTGATTGGGAGGGGACAGGGCAAGAAGGAACACAGAACCTGGGTGCAGGGACCCACACGGTGTGGAGCATATCTCAGGCTACGTCTACACTACAAGTTTTCTCAGCAAAAAATATGCTAATGAGGGGCTCATTTGCATGAGTTGTGATCTGGTTTGCATATTTTCTGCCAATCCATTTTTGCACTAACGGTTTTTACGCAAAAACAAGCAGTGTGGATGTTTTCTCTTTGCACAAAACCCCCTTTTCCCGCAAGACCCTTGTGCCCCAAAAAAGGAGGTTTACCGATCTTGAGGAAAAAGGGGTTTTTGCGCAAAAAGAAAACATCCACACTGCTTGTTTTTGCGCAAAACGCCCGTTTAGCTCGAGACCGGTATCGGCAGAAAATATGCAAATGAGATGTGGCTCATGCAAATGAGTCCCTCGTTAGCATATTTTTGGCCACAAAAACTAGTCGTGTAGATGTAGCCTCAGAGGGGAGCGGAGGAGCCAAAAGATAAGCCCTCCCACACTTAGGACAAATCAGGGGAGGAGAGCATCTTAGAGACTCCCTCTGCCCTCGTGCCCTAGAGGATGGCAAGGAATTTGGTTTTCACTCCTGCCACGTGGCTGACCAAGTAAGGCCTGAGTATGGGTCTCAGGACCCCTAAGTGGCCCATCCTTAGCGACAGTGCTCAGCCCTCAGTAGCACCATCCATCCCAGCATCTCAAAGTGCTGGACAAATGTTTATTAACTAAGCCCCGCAACAGCCATGGGCTGCCAGCTAAGCTGTTAGCATTCACGTTCTACGACTGGAGGGGCTGGGTGCCAAAGGCTAAATGAGTTGCCCAAGGAGAAGGGGAAATTAGTGGCAGAGCTGGGAACAGAGTGCTCCCTATTACCCTTTCCCAGGTTTGCGCTGCTACTCTCTGAACTCTCATGAAGCTGATTACCGGTACATGCCTTGCTTTCCAGTGTCCTTTCAATGTAATGAGCTCTGATCACCAGTTAAAGGAGTCAGGTGTTAAAGTTAGTCCCTTACTTATAAATCTCTCCACGCATCATAAACCAAACCAGCAATAACGGCTGCCGATCAGGGCTGTCACACGCCCATACCCACTCTGCACTGGTAAGGCACACCATAGCGGTACACACTTACCGTGCAGTGCGTCACCAGCCTGGTGAGCATTCGAAAGTCCTTTCCTCTTGAATGCTGTCGGCCCACAATGTGACCTATTACACCTATGTTTATTTGCATCTGCGCATGAGGCATTCCACCTACATGTTCCATTTCTTTCTCTCTCATGGACATGCCTTTTCATAGCAGGTTTGGACACAGTACCTTGGCCTTGTCTTCCAAGCACTTAACCACGGCTGAATTCAGGTATTGGCGGAGGTTGTTATTTTCTTCATGTAACCTAGCAAGTTCCTCTTCTTTCTGGAGCAAGGTGTCTTGTAGCTGTGAAATACAGACACTGATGAAAAGAAGCTTCCTTGCTCTCTTGACTCTGTAACCTAATAAATTCTCTCTCTATGGCCTGCAGGGGGTTGATGATTTTGCTATTTGCTTCGTGAATTCAATCCCCAGGAACCCCTTGTCCCTGTAAAGCTAAGTGGCATGACTGTTCACGTCTCACTTTTGACTTCTCCTATTCTTCAGCAAATGTTTGAAGAGATTATTCTGAAAAACTCTAACCACAGAGGAATAATAGAGGTGTGCAGGGAAATGAACTGCAAATAGCCCTTTAAATACACAGAGATTATTATGCTGCCAGTTTTCTTCCTTCTGCATTTCAAAGAGTCCTTAAACTTCCCTTTGGTTCCTTCACTCACTAACCTCTACCTGGCTAGAGAGAAAATGAGGGGGCGAGAGAATTATAAAGTAGATATGCGTGCTGCAAGATATGGATCCAGGTGTTGTTATTAATATTACAGGCTTGGGCTCTATATACATCCATGGTACGCCCGCCTCCTGAACAGTGCACACAGATTTGGTCACTGCATCTCAAAAAAGATATATTGGAACTGGAAAAAATTCAGAAAAGGGAAACACAGTGATGAAGGGTATGGAACGGCTTCTGCATAAGGAGAGGGATTAATAAGACTGGGACTTTTCAGGTTGGAAAATAGATGACTAAGCGGGGAGATATGATAGAGGTCTACAAAATCACAATGGGCATGGAGAAAGTAAATAAGGAAGTGGAATTTACTCCTCATAACACAAGAACTAGAGATCACCAAATGGAATGAATAGGCAGCAAGTTTAAAACAAGCAAAAGAAAGTACTTCTTCATGCAATGCAGAGTCACCCTGTGGAACTTCTTGCCAGAGGTTATTGTGAAGTCCAGGATTTTAATGGGGTTCAAAAAAGGACTAGATAAATTCATAGGGGATAGGCCCATCAATGGCTATTAGCCAGGATGGGCAGGAATGGTGTTCTTAGCCCCTGTTTGTCAAAAACTGGGAATGGGTGACAGGGGAGGAATCATGTGATGATTCCCTGTTCTGTTCACTCCCTCTGAAGCACCGGACGTTGGCCACTGTCAATGTTAGTGTGTTAGACCAAGGAGAGCTAGCATGCGTGTGTCTGACAGGCTGGAGGCAAAGAAACACACCCTACAGGTTTCAAATGAAGATGGAACTGCACTGTTCCCAATACAGTACCTGCACGCTGTGACAGACTTCTCCCCGTGAAAGACATTACAATCTAAATAGACAAGACAGATAATGGGCAACAGAAAGGAAGTCTGTGGACTTCTTGACCTAGCTAGAAATCCTGCCCTCACTGACATCAACGGCCAAACTTCAGCGTGGCAAAGATTTCATAGCAACAGTTTTGGTTAAGGGTCACTCTGCGTGATCTGACTACTGAGCTAGGTATAAGCAGCTAGAAAGACAACCATTAGCTCTCCTACTGCTTATTAGCACTCATGGAAAAGGAAAGAAAAAGAGCTATACAGGTGACTTCTAATCTTGGTGCTGGATCCTGTGAAGAGCCATGCATGTGACTAACTTTGCTTACATGGGTACCCCTACTCCAGTCAACACAACTAATCCCATGAGAGACCCTGCACTGCATGGCTGCATCTAGACTGGCAAGTTTTTCCGCAAAAGCACATGCTTTTGCAGAAAAACTTGCCAGCTGTCTACACTGGCCGCTTGAATTTCCGCAAGAACATTGACTTCCTACTGTCTGAAATCAGTGCTTCTTGCAGAAATGCTATGCTGCTCCCGTTCGGGCAAAAGCCATCTTGCGCACATGCTTTTAACGGAAAACTTTTCCATTAAAAGCATTTGCGGAAAATCATGCCAGTCTAGACGTAGCCCATGTGTGTAAGTCTTTGCAGCCACGGACCCTAAAGCAGGTCCCAGGGCTACCCTCTCCTTTTTTGTGGAAGCCAGAAATCAGATCAGGTATGAAACTGCCAGACCTGTGACATGGACAGACAGCAATGCTGCTGCTAATGGAAGCCACTCTAGTTTCACAAATCACAGTAAGGAAGGAGAGAAAATTAAAGATTTCAAGTTGCCAGTGTTTTCCATACTCATTGGACAGAGAAACATAGTTATGAAGACATTCCCAGGCCTACGCTTGGCAACAGTAACTTGAAATTCTAGGGCCAGCATAGAGCGGGCGGGTGAAAGAACATTTTAAAACTGTAACTAATGGTTTAATTGTCCAGTGTGTGAGTGGTATGAAACGGTACCTGTTTGTTTCTGTAGAGCTGGGAGGACAGCTGATCTTCTTGCCACGTGTCATCTGGAATAGTAAAGTCCAAGCCACAGAACGGGTCTGGACAAAAACAGACACACAAGCCATTAAACCAAAAAACCTAATTTTCCAAATCAAGCGCAAAATCACAATGGTGGGCATTTTAATCCCTCCTGTGTATGTCATTTGAATCAAGGAAAATGTGTCCTGCTTGGTCAGCAGCAAGAATGGCCCTTTAGAAAAGGGTAATAGATTAGTAAATGGTCCGAGTTTGTTATAAGAGTTTGTTATACCTTTGGCGCCTGGAAGATATTTTTCCTCTGGCTCTTCATTCTTTATGTTGAAATGTCTTCTTTGCAAGACCCGAAACTTGGGGAAATTGTTTGCGAGGCAGCTTGGGCCAGTGGCCAAGACATTGTGCTCGGACTCAAAACACTTGGGCTCCATTCTGGGCTCTTCTAGGGATGGGGGAGGGAGGTGTCACTTAATTCCCTCAGTTTCCCCCATCCTCCAGCTGACCTTTGATGCAGTGTTTTGAGCTCTGGCTAAAAGTGCTGGGTGCAAGGGGCGAGTTCCCAGGAGCATTTCCATTGGATAATTATGGAAGCTAGAGATGAAACAAGCTAAACCTCCCACCAATGCAGGGAGTGCAGAGACAAGAACCATGACCTCTCTGATTGAAAGGCAGAGGCTCTACAGCACTGGTTTTCAAACAACGGGTCACGACACAGCTCTGGGTGGTGGAATGTCAGGCTGGTGGCGACATGAGGATCAGGAGAGCAGTGGGGAGGCTAAGGCAGTTTCCTGCCTGTCCTGGCACTGCAGACGGCGCTGCGCCCCAGAAGTGGTCGCAGCAGGCCTGGCTCCTAGGTGCGGGGGGAGTGGAGTGGGGAGCACACAGGGCTCCACACACTGCCCCTCCCCCCAGCACTAGTTCCGTACTCCCATTGGCTGGGAACCTGCTCCTGACTGCTTCTGGGTGCAGCCTGGTCTGCGGTGCTAGGAGAGGCAAGAAGCACACTTAGTCACATTATGTTGGGTTGCGGGCACCACCAATTTTCTTCAGCCGGGTCATGAGGGAAAAAAATTGAAAACTGCTGGGCTACAGGTTCCTCTACTGCCCCAACCCCAGGGAATCGGAGAACCTTCCAGCAGCCTGGTAGGTGACAGGACTATCCTAATGTCATGTCAGGTGTGGTTTGGTCTGTCTCACTCCCTCTACAGGGGGAAAT
Source organism: Pelodiscus sinensis (assembly GCF_049634645.1). NCBI lineage: Eukaryota > Metazoa > Chordata > Testudines > Trionychidae > Pelodiscus > Pelodiscus sinensis. The sequence continues at coordinate 53,345,470 of NC_134720.1, forward strand.
TGGGTGGGCCCCGCAGCAGCTATGGCTATAGAACTAGGCTACGATCAGCGCTCTGGCCCAGAAGGCCTCATGATTGATAGGAGCCACACCCCAGCCCAGAGACAGCCTGCCTGCAAGAGCTTGCAGCCTCACTCGCCCAGACCAACAGTGGGGGGAACGGAAGGGCTAACCTGCCCACCAGTGCAGGAGTCAGGCATCACACCGCCTTCCAGGATGTGAGCCAGAGACACTAAGTGACTTGACCCAGGTCACACAGAGAGGCTGTGGCAGAACAGGGAATTGACCTGAGCTCCCCAGCCCCTCTCCGGTGCCTTAACCTCGAGGGATCCTCTCTGGGGATGATACAGAACCTGGGGCTGAGAACAGCTCCTAGACGCTGCCTGCGAAGGGGCCGGGGCGGCCAGTGCCTCTGCCGCCCTCCGGGGCCGCTGCCCTGCGCCCCACGCCAGCCCCGGAACCCCGCCGTGTAGACACAGCGCAGGACTGGCTCCCGCCGCAGCTCCGTGCCGGGGGTTGCAGAGCGAAGGGGCGCCCGTCGGAGAACGCTGAGCGGTTCCTGCGCGCTCTCTCCAGGGTGCTAAGCAGGCGCCGCCCGCTCTGGGGAGCTACTCTCCGCCGTCTGGGGGGGGGGGGCTTTTCCCTCCTCCCCAGCGGCGTTATGAGCCCCTCCCCCACCTTTCGGGCCAGTCACCCCGGGGCTGCGGGGCCTGGCGCAGCAGCACTTACCCCCAGCCGGTCCTGCCTGCGCGCTCTCGCTGGGGCTGTCCAGGAGCCCGGCCGCCCAGAAAGAAACCCAAGTCTCCTTGCAAACCTCCGCCCCGGCTGCTGACGTCGAGGCGGCATAAGGACAGTCCGCGCTCGGGCCCCCTGCAAAGGCCGGGTCTGGGCAGGACAGCAGGGCACTCTGGGGGGGAGGCAGAGAGGTGGATACACAGCGGGGCAGAGCCGCTCTGGCCGGGAGCTCGCTGAGTTGGAGCGACCCAGCCCCTCGCTGGGGAAGGGTTCCCGGGGCTCAGCCCCCCTGCCGCTGCCTGATTTGGGGCGCGGGGTCTGAGTGCACAACCTGGCAGCAGAGAGGCGCGTAGAGATCGGCCGGGATCTTCCCCCAGCTCCTCCAACCTGGCGAGCGCTCTGCCCTCGCTCAAACCCCAGTCCCCCAGCTGTGCCCAGAGCCTGCAGCCAAGCCGGCTGGCGACGCCCGGCGTGTCTCTCCGTCCTCCCCCAAATGCCCTTGGCGCTGGGGGGCCGAGCGCTGATCCACGCTGCAGCCAACGCCTCGGATTTGCAACACCAAGCAGCCTGTGGCGACCCAGCCCTGGAGCCGACGCCACCTTTGCGGGATGCTGCGCTCCAAGCCCGCATGCCCATCCCCATTCCGCCTTGTCCAGCCGCCCAGCCCTTCCTCAGACCACAGACCCGCAGCTCAAGCAGCCCAGCTTGCAACGCCTTCCGACCCCGAGCTGTCGGAGAGGAGCAGGTGCGCCAGACCCTCCCTGAGTCATTGGCTCGTCAAACCATCCCAAGTGGGGAGAGGCGCTTCCAGGCTGTTCCACATCTCTGCCCATCTGTGTGGTCCCTGGGCAGGGCTTTCGCCCCTGCGCCCCACATAAGCCACCCAGCCAGCAGGAAGGCTTTTGCAAGGCAAAGGCAAAGCTTGGGTCCGGGTGAGAACCCCCACAGCTATGGAGAAGCCAAGCAGACTAGGATCTCACCCCCCATCTCCCACCGGCAGGGCACAAGAGCTATGGCAAAGCCCCAGCTCGGTCCCTGGTCGAAAGAGAGCCAGGGGGACTTACCATCGCAGTGCCAGCTTGAGAGGCAGGGCTGGGGAGCAGGGTTCCTCTGAAAGCCCCAGCGAGCTTGACTTGGCTCTGGAGGGGGAAAGGCAGGGGAGGCGAGCTCTAACCTAAAGGAGCTGACGCCTCGGAGCTGCCTGCAAACCCAGCGCTCTGATTTGGTGTAAAGCTGTCAAACTTGTGACGTGAATACAACAGCCAACGTGCTGAAATCAAAGTCATCCTGGGCTCGCGAACCATCCCCAGCAAGGAGGGGAGGGGAAGAAATTCTGGGGCTGCCCAGAACTGGTGTGTCCAGAAAATCAGACCCATGTCTGAAGGCAGCCCCCCGCTAGGGCAGAGGTGAGGTTGGGGGTGGGTTACTTTTAACCCGAATTAGCGACTGTAAAGCCCAGTAGAAAGACCCAGGGGCAACTCGCCCAGCTGGGAGGAAGCTCCTGGCATGTGCTCGTTGATACGGGCTGCGGGGAACTGGAGGCAACTTTCTTCTCCTCTCCCAGGCGCACAGTGCGGTTTGCAGACCAGAGGGACTGGGGGCTCCGGGGTTATTCTCCTGGGCATGGGTCTGCGGCCAGAGCCCGGGCTCCCAGGGAGACCCGAGTGTTACCTGAGGAGGGGAGGACCGGCAGGGGTACTCGTGTTTACTCGTGCACGGGGGAGATCACTTGGCGAAGCCACAGGTGGGTGTATGAACAAAGATACACGACGCCGCCTCTCCGCGGTCACCACCTGCCCTCGGGGGGCTCGTCTGCTGGGACACAAACCTGCCCCTGCAGAGGCGTAAAACTGGGTGCGAAGCGAGGCTGGTGCGGAGCCTGCCAGGGCCAGCGCTCCGCAAGGCAGGTAACCTGACCTGGCCGGGCACACGCGAGCCAGCTGGCAGAGGGGCTGATCTTTCCCTCTCCCCGGGGGATGCGCGCTGCCCTTAGCGCCCAGGCGCAGTGGCAGGGGAAGCCAGGCGGCGACTGGCCCCGGGTCGCTGTGCAGGGCCGCTGCTTTCAACCAGCATGGGGGTGCTCGGCGCTGCGCACAGCGGCCCGCGGGCAGCCCAGGCCCGGCGCCGCTGCCCCCCTCGCCGCTCCGGGCTCTGCTGCTGGGGCCCCCCACCGCGCCGGGCCCCAGCAGCTCCAGGGAGCGGCCATCTTCGGCCTCCCAAAAAAACACACGGGGGAGTTGAAAGGTCACGGCGACGTCATCACCTTGCGCCCAGCGGGGGGGGGGGAGAAAAATTTGGGGAGGGGGAAGTCCTGGAGCCGCCCCTTCCCCCGCCTGCTGCAGCTGCTGCCCCCGCGCGCCGACCCCAGCCTGTAGGGCGAAGGGGGAGCCCTATGCCCAGCCCCCCCCCCATTACGGGGAGGGGCAAAGCTTGGGAGCCGGTGGCACGTGTGAAATAGGGGGGCGCTTTTTTGGAGGGGGGCTTGCAAAAGCCCAAGCCCCGGCTATGGGCCCGTTTGCACGATCGCACAGGGATGAGGAGGGGGCTGGGGGCACAGACAGGACTTAGGAGGGATTTGGGCTTGGTGAGTCTGCAGAAGAGCAGAGCGAGGGGGGTTTGAGAGCAGCCTGCAACTCCCTGCAGGGGGGCTCCAAAGAGGCTGGAGAGAGGCTGTTCTCAGGGGAGCAGAATGAGGAGCAATGGTCTCCAGTTGCAGCGGGGGAGATCTAGGTTGGAAATTAGGAAAAACGATTTCCCCAGGAGGGTGGGGAAGCGCTGGGCTGGGTTCCCTGGGGGGGAATCTCCATCCCTAGAGGTGTTTAAGTCCCAGCTGGACAAAGCCCTGGCTGGGATGATTGAGTTGGGGTTGGGCAGGGGCTGGACTCGATGACTCCGGAGGTCTCTTCCAGCCCTAGGGTTCTGTGATCATAGGCAGCCATGGGGTGATGTCCATGTGGGCATGGGGCCAGCTAGCCAGTGGGACCTGCCTGGTGCAGTGCCTGGGACAGGCAGAGCTTGCACTGCGGGCAGCCAAGGCCGACCCGGGTTCCTACACCCCATGCTGCTAGGTCTGGGGAGGAGCCAGACCTCACAAGGTGCACCAGCCAAAGACATCCAGACACCCTGACCTCGGAACCCATGTGTAATTCTGACGCGAGGTTGGCTAAGCTGGTGTGAAATTGAGGATAGGTTACTTGATCTGAACATGACCTGGGTCTTTTACACACACAGACAGAGCTGCCAAACTGCGTCTTTGTAGCCAGCTTTCCCCTGGCAGGATTAACCCCTGTGCTGGTCCTTTTAACGAGAAAGGTGGAGGCAAAGGGGAGACCCCTGTTTCTCGAAAGAGAGCAGTAATCTTTTGCTGTCTCCCTACTTAGTACAGCTTTCCTCTCAATTCCCGTGACAGCCTGAAACTGCTCAAGGAGTAGCATGCAATAGAAAAACAGAGAGGTAACAAAATCCTCCAGAAATAATGGAGAAGGAACGAGATAAGGGACCTAAAATCTACTGGCCTCAATGGGTTTTGTGTTAGGCCTTACATCTGGAGCCCAAGGAGCGCGTCTGGGCACCCTCTGCAATACAAGCAAAGGCAGGCATTGAGGGGTGGTGAGTGCAACCGAGGGAGGATTTTATGCTGTGTCAGCTGGAAAAAGGCACCTCCCGCCATTCAGAACTGTGGGCAATAATAATAATTAATTTAAACCTTTGTGTTTTCCGATTGCAGGTGCCAGGCAGCATGTTCCCCTTTTGCTTTTGGGGTTTTGTCCTCACATAAGAAAGTACAAAAAGAATCCCACCATGTTATCATGATGTGGGCCTGTCAGCAGAGCACAGACCTGGGAGACAGGACGCTTGCACTGTCACAGAGGCCATGTCCACACTAGGAAACTATTTCAAAATTATTAAATTCGACTTAACTCCCAATCTAACAAATTCGAACTAGCCTGTCCTTACTACGGGGAAGTATCGAAATGAGTCCGAGGCAGGCGCCGTGAATGTGGATGCACTACCTTGGACTCAGAGCCCCAGGAAGCACTGGGGAGTAATTAGTTCGAATTATTTTGAAATAGCGGCCCCGGAGTGTCCACACAGCCGCTATCTCGAACTAATCATTTCGGACTTAGTGGTATTCCTGATGGAGAGCAGGAGCACAGATTTCGAATTCCGCAGCCCGTTATTTTGAAATAACGGGCGTGGTCTGGTGGACGCTCTGTTTACAAACTCAACCTAAGGGGGATTATTTTGAAATAAAGTCTAAATGTAGACCAGGGCAGAGTGAATGGAGCTGAGTAACAGTACCTCTTCTGGGTCACCATTTCCACACTTGTACTGTACATTGAGAATAATGCTCCCTTTATAAAGGGTTAGAGTTTCAAGGGTGAGAAAAGACCTATAGAAACGTGCAGTATTATTACAAGTTGCAAAATGTTGCCTGAGATGTCAGTCCAGAGATTTTAGATCACGAAAAAGCAAGTGTTGTGTGGTTTCTAATTTGCACCTCAGAGAGGAAAGTTTGTCTCACAAAATGATGTGTTGATTTGAATAAAGTTATCTGAAAAGCTTTAGGTCCCATCAGCAGCTCTACAGCAACATGACAAGGGGTGAAAAGAAAAGGAAAATCATCCCTGCTAAGGAAATAAAAATACAGGAATGCTTGATTGGTAAAAATTTGGTGACCAGTAAAGTCAGTGCTGAGTCTCCTTATTAGAATTAAAGTTCAAGGATGAAATTCTAAACCCACTGGAGTCAATGACAAAACTCCCCCTGACTTCACTGGGGCCAGTATTTTCAGAGCATTCTTGGCAGGGGCTTGTTTGCAAAATTCCTATGCATTGTTCCTACTGTTCTAGTATTTGCCAGTGAACTGGTGGATAGCTCAGTGGTCTGGGACTCCCTAGAGCTGGGTTCCGCTTTTGGCTCTGCTATTGACCTGCTGGGTGGTCTTGGGCAAATCACATAATGGCTTGGCCTCAGTTTTCCTCTGTGTGAAATGGGTATAATGATCGTAACATGCTTTGTAAAGTTCTTTGCGATCTACTGATGAAAAACACTGGATGAGAGCTAGACATTATTGTCAGATGATCTCTCTGGCTGTAATCCTGCTTGGGTCTTTTTGGATTTACATTATATTTGTGTGTAAATAGCCCCAGTGCTGCACTTTCTGTTGTGAACTGACTCCTAGAAGGAATGCCAGCAGTGATGGTATCCTAGGGAAAACACACTGAAATAGCACATTGAAATGGACTAAATGGAAATAAACAGAAAGGGCCTAATTCACCAGTTGCTCCAGTTTGACACCAGTGTAAATGCATTGCTTTCTGGGGCAAAGTCTGGTCTAGGTAATTGCATCCTGACATACCTAAAATTTTTCTCTCCACTAACCTTCTTAAACTGTGCTTTAGTGCTACTGTTAAGTTGCTGCCGAGTTCCTCCTCAGCTGTTCCTGTATCTCAGTGGTGAGCGAATGGATAGCTGTACATCCCGGGATCAGATCCACACAGTCAGACCTTGGCGCTTACATGGGTCTCTGCTGAATTCAGTGAGGCAAAGGTGTGACATCCTCACGCAAAAAACAACAACGACAACAACAACAACAAAAAACCCTTCAAGAACAGGGAGAAAGTGCTGAACGGGAATTCAAATGCAAATTTGACATCCTGAAACCAGGCTTAAATAGAACCATGGAGTGGCTCTCACATTACAATAGTTAATTCAGGTACTCTCCCCTTCTCATCACTGTTTGAGGTGAGCCACATCCACTCTGGTTTAATTAGCACCAATGTCACACTCCCCTCTCTGTGTCCCTGCCTTTTTTTCAATTACACTATTTAGAAATAACTGTTTCAAAACTAGCTATTAGTTATTCCCTGTGAAAAGAAGTACAGATTTTGAAATAACTAGTTTGTTATTTCGAAATAACGGGCTTGGTAGTGTGGACGCTCTGCTTATTTGTCACAGAGTTTATCATTATGTTGGTTTACCAGCATTGGGTTGGTACACTTGGTATTTTGGGGGAATACAATGTATTCTGTTAGTTGATCAGAGGGTTAATTTGTTGCATGTAGTGGATGCTATTTGCTGGATTGGTTTGGGGGCTGTGTTATGTCATTTTTTATATCTGCAGGGTGAAACGAGCATTTAAAAATATTTATAAAGCAAAAGAAATAAGAATCTACTATACATTTGAGAGAATTTGTGTGTCTGTCTGTCTGTCTGTGGGTTTGTTTGTTCAAGAATTCCTCCTAAACAGTAAGAGCTAGGACCACCAAATTAGGTAGGCAGTTTCCTCTTACTATAATTTAAAGCAAGGCCAGGGTTTGGTTGTGCCAGGACAATGGGATGTGCCTGGACTGGGATTGTTTCTCATCAAATGGAAAGGGCAGGGTCTGCCAACACGGAAAGTTATACTCTAGAGTGACCACAGGGGGGAAGCATGGAGCCAGAGATGGGATCCAGGACAGCTATAACCCCACTGGGCCAGCAGGGGGCAGAGGTGGAGAAAGTGACAGCTATCTACAATATATTTGAGCCAGTTTGTGTGTCTGTCTGTGTGTTTGTCTGTCCCCCAGCTACGGGACACACACCCCTCCCCCAGCTGTGCCGGCTGCAGCAGCCATGGAGAGGCACTTCTCACTGGTCCCAAGCTGTTGAGGTGACAGAGAGCTGGGGTCGTCCTCTCTCTCCAGGGCAGCCTGCATCCGGAACCCTCCTCCCCAGCCCCACCCCAGAACCATGATTTCAGTGAAGAAAAACAACAATTAGTTCAGAGTAACTCTGGGTAAATCCTCTAGTAATGAATATTTGAAATAACATCTGGGGATTTTGAATGAACTTTGCATTGCCTGGACTTCTCCCAAAGTCTTAGGAAGCTGGTGTTCTATGGTACAGTTTTGGAAATTTATTTTCCCCTTGATTAACTATAATTTTTCAGATGTAAGCTCTGACAAGGAGAGCAGGAGAGAATCCTCCCCCCCCCCCCCATATACAAGCAGAATAGTGTGTGATTTCTAGACTTATAAGAACTTTATTGATTTGGAAGCTGAACATCATGTCATGTGTCGATACCAGGATAGTATTCTCTAGACTAGCACCAAAGTCTCAGATTTAGCCCAAGATATTGGATTGATGAGTTTATATGTGCATGACTGTGACGTCATTGGACTATAATATGATTCTGCTGATCATTGTTGCTACCACTGTTATATAATTGCAATGAATCTGATACAAAGTGTGTCACATAAGGCATCAAGAACAAGGTCGTGATATGCTGAACGTGAGTGTGCTATTTGTGTGCATGTAGCATTTTTTTAAAATTTGAAGTTATGAGTATTGGCTCTATGCGTAGATTTCAAATGTTCACTCCTGGGAAGCACCACAACCAGCCCATTGGGAAGGAACGACTGGAGTTGAACGGCCCATTAAAGAACACTTAGCTCCCAGATGCCTATCTACACTTAATGGACTTTCCTGCTAAGACTAAGTGAAATCATGCAAGACATGTGACTTGCCCATGTGACTCCAAACACCATCTTGTCACCTGTGATCTTCCATTATGAGAATAATGGGTTTCTCTTCACTTGACAGAAGCTATAAAAGGCGCTGCCGGAAATATCCCCATTTTGCCTCTTTCCTACTCAAACCTCTGGACTTTTATAACAAGGGGAGCATCCAACCAAGGGACGAAGGACCTACCAAAAATTTGTTAGCAACCACAGACCGAACAAGCCAGCAGTTTATTCCAGCACTACTATGCACCTGAACCAAGAACTTTGCATTTATTGTATGTAGGGATGTAAAACCCTGTTTAATTGATTAACCAGTTAAACATCATGTTTAACCAGAGCAGCCCCTGCCTGCCTGGATGTCTGGAAGAAAACCCATGATAGCCTCCCCTGCATTAACATTTAGTCCACCCTCTAATCACACATGGTCAGGGACGACCGTTTCCCATGAGAAGTCTTTTGCATAACTCCCTTCTGCAGGTTTATTGCATTTCTCTTTTCGAAACAGCTGGGACAGGCCACTCTCAGTGAGGGCTTAGAGACAGATCTTTGATTTGTACTCCTTAGGTTTTCTACAGAGGTATACCTGGCCCTCCTGTTCCAGCTTCAACTTCCGGTTCTGCAAAGTGTTGCGAGAGCAGCTGTTCTGAGGCTGCAGTCCAAATGGATGGAACGCCCAAGAAAGCAGCCGGCATCCCAGTGGTTTGACTGTGGTTTTGTGGGTAGGGTGCTGGACAGAGATTTGTGGTCAGTTCCCAGCTCATTGTGCGACTGTGGACACATCCCTCCAACTCTCCGTGCTGCCGTTCCCCATGTGTAATTTGGCAATACTACTTCCTGCGTCCCGTCTTTGGCCTGCACAGATGTTAAATTCCTTGGGGCGAGGGCTCTTGCTTACTATGTGTATGTACAGCGCCTAGCACCGCTGGGCCCTGAGCTTGATGGTGGCTCTGGGTTCCAGAATAATAATTGTGGACAGAAATCTCACTATTCACGATGTTGGGACTGTAGACTCTAAGGCTGAGCTCTAACCTTGCCTAGGTTTTAGGACCACAGCGTGGGCCTAATCCAGAGCAAGATCCAGCCCATTTTTAAGCCATTCTCCTGTTTCCAGTACAGCTGTACCCATAAAGCTGCTTCCATGAGTTGCTGTGCTGCATCAGAGAGGTTGAAATCTTCATTGCAATACACTGGCCCTGCACCAAGGTGGACATCTACGTGGCGGAGGATTTGCACGGTCTGTGTGGCTCAAAGGTGAAATTCTCCAGCCCGTGTTCTGGAGGAGTTCAGACAAAAGGATCCTAGCAGCCTCTTCTCTGCATCTAGGAGAAAATTCCCCTAAAATCCATATTTCCCCCTCCGCTGCTTTCCACTCCTTCCAAGCAGAGTCCGTCAGGGGAGACTTCCTGGTACGGCCGCACCTTGTAATGCTGCTCTCCCTTTGGGCTGGCTCTCGGGAGCTGGTAGCTTGACTGGTGCTTCTCTGCCTCTCCTCGGGTGCAGAAGCCGGGCACTTCCATTCTTGGCCAGCAGTCGGGAGACTTGGCAGACTCTGCAGAGCTGAGTAAACACATGTGAGGGCATCGCTTCTTTGCTGAATGCTTTGCTAAACGCTGCCGGCACTAATCAGTAAAGACTGGGAGAGTCCTGGGATGGGTTAAAAGTGTGTCAGGGGTAGTGAAGTGGAGGACACTTGTCCTGAGAAGAGAAATATACTAGGGCTTTTATAAGTCTCTCTGGAAAACAACTCTGACTATTTCATCCAGCTTCTGGTTCCTGGAGCTAGCACTGGAGGGACTGGTGATGAAAAGGAATAGCTTTGCCAGTCATTCAAATACAAGAATGGCAACTGATCTCAGGCTTCTCAGTAGAGCCAGCTGGCAAACGACTGTTCCGTATACAAAGGATTTTGAGACCTCAAAGTCTGGCTTCGCGCATAACCGTAATGAAACCTGAAATGTTAGCAGTTCTCCACAAAGCAAAACTCTGAAAAAATAATCATTTAGGAGTCATTGAAATGTTTTATTCACTCAGTGCACAGTCAACCTGTGGAACTCCTTGCCAGAGGATGTGGTGAAGACCAGGACTTTAACAGGATTAAAAAAAGGGCTAGATAGATTCATGGAGGTTAGGTCCATCAATGGCGTTAGCCAGGATGGATAGGAATGGTGTCCCTAGCCTCGGTTTGTCTGGAAATGGGTGACAGGAGAGGGATCATGTGAAGATTCCCTGTTGTGATCCCTCCCTCTGGGGCATCTGGTATTGGCCACTGTCGGCAGACAGGATACTGGGCTGGATGGACCTTTGGTCTGACCCAGTAAGGCCGTTCTTCTGTTCTAATGTTGGCATTCTCAGGATAGAATTCTATTCTGTTCTACAAAATTTAAAAAGTCGAAACAAAAAGTTATTTCAAAACAAACTCAGAAGTTTTGTTCCAACAATGTTGAAATGGCTAGCGATGAGTTATCCAGTATCTCAACCTTTCCAGACTACTGTACCCCTTCTGACATGTGATTCATCTTGCACAGCTCAGGTTTCCTAGCAATATAAAAGTACTTGCTTACAAAATCAAAAATAAAAATACTAAAGTGTCACAGCACACTGTGACTGAAAAATATGTTTCTCTTTCTGGAATATCTATATTGTGCTTATGTGTAAGTGTAAAGTATACAGAGCTATGCAAACAAATGATTGTGTTAATGGAATTTTAGTTTTGTACTGACTTCCTTCTTTGTGTCTAGCTTGTTGAACTAGAAAACTATCTAGGTGAGTTGATGTACCCCGTAGAAAATCTCTGCATACCCTCAGGTGCAAACATGTCCCTGGTTGAGAATCACTGAGCCACATACTCCAGTGGCTTCTGTTTCTTCTTCCCCTTTTTAAAAAAAATCAAATGCAAACCCATCCACAGGTATAGTTACCACCCACTTACTGAGCTGGCTCCAGGGAGGTTTGTGAAGCTCCCTGGTGCCTGTAAACAAACTTTATGGAGCTGTAAAAAAAATTTATAGGACCACAGGAAACTTGGCAACACTTCTGATAAGTGGACTAAAATCATGCCAGACCATGGATTTTTCTGGACTAGAGAGTGCCAGATTAGAGAGGTTCAGTCTGTATCAGTCAAAATTCTCTGTTCCATAAAATCCTTTGAGAGAGAGAGTCTAAAAGTTAGATTTGGATTCAGGTGGTGTGAGGAGAGCTGTGTTTGAAATTCTGACCTGGATCTGAGATAAACCTGAGCTGCAAAATTTGGATCCAGATTTCAATCCAAACTTGGCCTCACTCATACTAGGTGGACATTTGTCTAACTGAAATCATGCCAGACCACAGAGGTTGCCGGACCAGAGAGTGCTAGACTAGAGAGGTTCAAACTGTGGCAGTTTCTCCACCAGATTTACCAAAATGTGTGTGTAAAATTAGGCTGCAACCTACCGATTAAGTGTAACCAGTAAGCATCTGTAAGAGTGGTGCTTATCAGTTAACCATTCACATCCCTATGACCAAGTGATCACGACTTTGGTTTTAAATCTCAAGAGGAAAGAGAGCTGACTGACAAGGAAAGTTTCTGTCTGTTCATGTGACTTGCAGTGTAGACAACATCAAAGGAAATTCAGCAAAATCAAAATAATTTCTCATGCATCTGTGCTTTCCAACCATCTGATTATGCATTTTCTGAAATTTCCACAGATTTTTTTTATTAAAAATTTTTTTTTTTAAACTGGACATTTCTAAGAATGTTTTTTTTTCTCTTTTTAATTCAAAAGTGTTTGAAAATTACATGGTTCATGCTTATAAAAAAAAGAGCATGGTGAGTGATGTGACCAATTAAAACAGGCAAAGAATAACTAAAAAATATTACTGCTGTTAAAAATCTCCACTGACTCATTTTTGAAAAATTGAAATGTTTTGTCCAAAAAATTTCAATTTGGAGCACAAAAAAAAAAAAAATCAGATGTCTCAGGAGCAAAATCCAAGGTCATATTTTTCCAGTTTAGACCCCATTCCTCAGAACTCTGACACATGCGTAACTTTTGATATCTGAACTATTCCACTGAAGCCAGTAAGACCATTCACATGCTTAAAAACTGAAGTATGTGCGTAAGAGGTTATGGGACTGGATCCTTTATTTGCTAAGTCTAGTGAGAAGAAAGCAAAGCAGTGAAAAAAATGGTAAGATTTTGCTGAAAGTTCCCCTCCCTCTCCTATTTTTGGTGCTATTGAAATTTGAAGTTTCAATGACGATATTGATCAGAAAATCTAAATTTGGAAAATTTCATCCTGCTCTTGCTAGAAATACACGGCAGACATCAGGAGAGTTTTAAAAGTGCAGCCTTGTTGACAAGCCAACACCGACTGCAATTATTTTATTTTATTTTAATAGTATTACACCATTGTCTCTTTGCCCATGCACAGCAAGAGGGGAATTCAGCTAGATCTGGGCAATGGTTTTTCAGTGAATCACAAATTTGCCAAAAATACATTTTGGGGGGAATAAAAACCATTTGCAAAATCAGGTGGAATTCAGTGAAGAATTCTGGCTGTAAGCTATTTAACAAAATCAAAAGAGTTTGTTTTGGTTGTATAGAAACTAAAACATTGCAATTTTTCATTTCAAAATGTTGTGGGGTCCCCCTTCCCAAATTTAATAAAGGAAAAACCAAAGTGGAAAAACACTCAAGCATGACTCAAAATAAAACACATACAAAAGCGTTTCAGGTGGAATGAACCATTCTGGCCACAGTGAGCCAGCATCTGATCTTCATTGCCTTGGTGAAAATCAGAAGGAATTCAGTTAATAAGAGGCAAAGGACGATTTTTCCTTTAGAGAAAAAATTTGGTAAAACTACTTCCAGGGCTCACTGATAGAGCCAAATATTCCAGCAGAAGCTCTTATGCTTTGGTCGGTGGGCTTTGCTTTTCTAGAATGTGGGCGGTTTGTATGATGTAGCCCATTTGTCCCCACACTTGCTAGTACGTAAACCGGTTAGTGCTATTTTCAGTGGCTGTGTCTAGACTGGCAAGTTTTTCCGCAAAATCATCTGCTTTTGCGGAAAAACTTGCCAGCTGTCTACACTTGGCCGCTTGAATTTCCGCAAAAGCACTGATGATCTCATGTAAGATTGTCAGTGCTTTTGCGGAAATACTATGCTGCTCCTGTTCGGGCAAAAGTCGTTTTCCGAAAAACTTTTGCGCAAAAGGGCAAGTGTAGACAGCAGAGATTTGTTTTCTGCAAAAAAGCCCAGATTGTGAAAATGGTGATCGGGGCTTTTTTGCGGAAAAGCGCGTCTAGATTGGCACGGATGCTTTTCCGCAAAAAGTGCTTTTGCGGAAAAGCGTCCATGCCAATCTAGATGCGCTTTTCCGAAAATGCTTTTAACAGAAAACTTTTCCGTTAAAAGCATTTCCGGAAAATCATGCCAGTCTAGACGTAGCCACGTGAGTTTACCTTGCCGTGGTGCTTTCTGCTCTGCATAGCACATGGATGCGCTTTCATTGCTTCATAACTTTCCCCTTACTTTGTGTTTGACAGACCCGCGATTAGTGATATAAGCAGTCCTCCTTCACGGTGCAACAAGAGAACTTAATTGGCAGAACTGGGGGGAATCAAAGGTAGAATTTGTTAGACGTTAACACTGCCAGCAACCCGACTGGCAGCAATTGGTTAAGGATGGCCATCCCAGTAGACTCTCATTCACCAGACTTTTTGAGTTGACCTACTAGCATTTTCCCCTCCCCCTCTCCTTCCTCTTTATTTTCTTTATTTTTTTCCCCCTCAAGTCTCTTTTGATTTCACGCTGGCTTTTTAAATTGAGGATAAAGTTAATTCTCCTAACAATGCCACAGCTGGAATGAAATATGGCTGGTTGCCTGTGTGGAGGGGAGGGGCCGGTACTGGCCTGGGATGCCGATTGGATCCCCTCACACCCTTAAGGGCTGCAGCTGATTCACTGATGGTGCCTCTAGCGACAAAGCAAGAAGTTAACTAATTACGAACATATGGCCCAGCGGCCCTGGACTCAGCAGACACCTTGTTAGCTAGGAGCCGGCTAGGTGTTCCGAAGGAGGAAGGGGAAAGTTTGGGGCGGAAGGTGTGGCTCAGAGTCCCACCGACACGCCTAAGGGAGACTTGATTGATCCTAATCTATTCTTTTTGTGAGGAGGCGGCACGCTGCTGGCAGGAACAGCTTGGTAATAACAGAGATTTACGGCCTGTAAGTCCTTGTGGTTATGGCCAGCACGCGACATTCAGCCGGCTCCTCGCATGCCCTGGCTTAATTGGTCTCCGTTGAAAGGAGACGGTAGTTCAAGGTACAACACATGGCCCTACCTGAAATTGCACCCTGCCAGCTGTAGCACAGATGTCGCGCTTACCACGACGGGGGCGGGGGGGTCCGTAGGGAAAGGGGCAGGGGACCTCAGAGGGGATCTGTGGATTTTCACTACTTAATGTAGAATTAATTAGAAGGGAATGTAGAGAGATACACACTGAATTTATTAGGAAACCTGCCAGGCAAGGCTGCAGCTGGGCCTGCCTCGAGGAGTTGGCCTGTATCGAATGGACGTAGGAAAGAATTGGGGGGCAGGACATCTAGCAGAGTTGTTGACTCGAGTCCCACGACTTGAACTCGAGTCGGACTTAAGTCGCCTAGGTGACTCGACTTGAGACTCGACTTGGGTTCATTGTTTGTGACTTGAGACTCAACTTGAGACTTGCTAATTTTGTTAAATTGTCTTGGTGAAAAAATTGTCCGAAAATGCCGCTGTTGTTAGTAACAAACCACCCACAGCGGTGATCGCGTCCCCACCTCCCAGCTGGACAACTAGTGGTTAGCAAGTTCGGCAAGTACGATTTATGTTGATAAATGAAAACAGATAGGGTATGTCTACACTACCCCGCTAGTTTGAACTAGCGGGGTAATGTATGCATACCGCACTTGCTAATGAAGCCCGGGATTTGAATTTCCCGGGCTTCATTAGCATAAGCGGGGAGCCGCCATTTTTAAATCCCCGCTGCTTCGAACCCCGTGCAGCGCGGCTACACGGGGCTCGAACTAGGTAGTTCGGACTAGGTTCCTAATCCGAACTACCGTTACTCCTCGTGAAACGAGGTGTACCGGTAGTTCGGAATAGGCACCCTAGTCCGAACTACCTAGTTCGAGCCCCGTGTAGCCGCGCTGCACGGGGTTCGAAGCAGCGGGGATTTAAAAATGGCGGCTCCCCGCTTATGCTAATGAAGCCCGGGAAATTCAAATCCCGGGCTTCATTAGCAAGTGCGGTATGCATACATTACCCTCCTAGTTCGAACTAGGAGGGTAGTGTAGACATACCCCCTGTGATTATTGTTATTTATCAATATTGATGGCTTGTATAAAAGTAACTTGACATTTTTTAAATTAAGACTTGAGACTCGACTTGAGACTTGACTCAAAAGTGACTTTAGGGACTCGAGACTCGACTTGAGACTTGAACTGTAGTGACATGAGACTCGACTTAGACTTCACAATGACGACTTGAAGACAACACTGTCAGCTAGTGGGGTGGCTGTCTGCCGGCTCTCTCTGCCTAGCTAGCCTGCACAAATTGCTGGGGCATGTGGACCGGTGTGTTATTTGAAATTGGTTATGTTTTGATGCTGATTTCACCTTGCCCTTCAGTGGTCTCAGGGAAGTGTGGCTCCGTCAGAGTCTGGGGTGTAATTAGCTCTGAAACACACTGTGAGAGCCCCTGCCCTTGGCTTACCTAGGCTGGTAATGGGGTTGCATCTCGGAGCAGGGCTGGCCACTGGGTTTTAATGGGAGACTGTGGAAAGGGAGTGAATGGAATGGCTTTGTCCGGGGAGGGGTGCTCTCAGCCCAGTGAGGAGCAGAGCGCAGAAGGGCCGAGGGGAGAGATAAAACAGCATCTGACACTCTGTGCTGGTCTTTCACGGGTGGGACGGAGGCATCCAAATGAAGATAGCCCAACTTGCTACCTTGTGCTACGCAGCACCGTTGCTAGCAGCCTCGTATCTTGAAGGGAGCTGGAAACTTACAGACACCCGCACACTCATTCCCTTATACGGGCGGGGTGGGCAGTGTTATACACTCCGAGGGTGGCCATTTGGAAAGCATTCTGCTCTCTCATTGATCCCACCCACCTACACAAATCGGTTTGGTCGTGTCTGCACCACCGAGGGCCACCATAGCCCTTGTCTACACCACAAGTCCTCATGGGTTTTGTACAGAGTCCTAGAGTTTAAGGTCAGAAGGGGTTTCTGGATCATGTGGTTTGACCTCCTTTGTACCACACACCATATAATTACACCTAGTTACTCCTGTATTGAGCCCAAGAAGTTGGGTTGGACTAGGCATCCATTTCAGAAAGGCAGCCAGTCTGCAGTGGAAGACATGAACAGATGAAGAAAGGCAGCTTGTTCCGGCGGTTCAATGGGTTAAAAACGTGTGCTTCCTTTCTCATGCAATTTGTCTGGGGAAGAGTTTGAAAATTGAAACCTACATGCTCAAAGACCAGAAGTCCAATAAAAAAATCCTCATCGTTATTATAACCCTCCCCCTGTGATTTTAAGCCAATCTCATGGGTTTGAGGGGGTCTTCACTGTGATTTTTGAAAACTTAGGGTGGATGAGGCTGGGCTATAAACATGGCGCCTGGTTCAGGATCGGGGCCCATATATGCTACTTTACCACACAGACGATTAGAGAGCCAAGGTGGGTGAGCTGAAGCACAGCTCTATGTGGCTCATAAGCTTGTCTCTCTCACCAGCCAAAACTGGCCCAATGAAAGATGTTCCCTCACCCATCTTGCTGCTTTAACATCCTGGGACCAATATGGCCAATCAGCACTGCCTGCATACCTTGGAATAGATCACCCGTGGGACAAGTCAAGCGGATTCTGACATTTCACTCCACATTTAGGGGTACAAATCTGCCAGAGGTAAGTTGGATATTTCTTTCTATATTTTCATTTCTTTCTATTGAGTTGCAGGTGTCATCACTTGTCTGACCCATTGTCAAATTACTACCAGCAGAAAGTCCGGGCTGTCACCTGGTTGGAGCAATCGGACCAAGTAATCTGCCATTCAGGCACTCTTCCTCATACCACCAATGAAACTTCGGCATACAAATTAGCTGTTGAATAAGGGTGATGATTGGTTGTGTTACCACTGATGTCACAATGCTGAAGGACTCTTGGTATGGCCTAAATACATGTCTTACTACAGCTGAACACTGCCCCAGTATAATTCATACTGTAAAAATGGCTGAGAACTTAAAAACTGGCTGGTAACAGACTATTACCCAGTGATGAGCAAACCTGGTGATAGTCTAAAGAAAATCAGCGTGTTATGCATGCTTGGAGCATCATTCCACTCTGGCTCAACATACTCCGGGCTTTAGAGTGGCACACAAAGTGACAGGCCTGGAAGCTTATTATATTGATAATTATATCAACAGACTCTTCCAGGGACTTCCCATTGACCTGTAATTAACACAGTAATCAACTGGCTCAGGTGCTGGCCAAGGACTGATGGAAGTGGTTGTATGATCGTGTTTGTGTGAGCGCTGAGTAAAATTTTAACCGAGGTTGGGTCAACAGTGCCTGAATGGAAAACCTTACTACTGAGAGTGTGAGGGTCCCCCCTCCCATCTGCCCATACTTTATGAATGATGGCTTATGAATATAAATATGCATAACTCAAAGGTGCGTCAAACAAAATACCTCATGTAATCGATCCATTTTAATCTAACAATCTGCTGGATCTGTATGTCCTGTTTTGATGTACGTATCATTCTTGTAGGTGAAGTTAGAAAGATGAAGTATGAGATTGTTTTACATGTGCTAATGAGAGCCATCACTGGTGCTCCCCCCAAAGCCTTAACGACTTGGTGATCAACTTAACAACTTGGAAAACATCCTTGTTTGTCCTCATTGTCCAAAGGTGATTGGACTAGTATGACATGTGACCACACCACCTGGCATTAGGATTCCATTTTGACCCTATCGGAGGTGTAGAAGTGTTAGTCTGAATCTGTATAAACAACGAGAATTCCTGTGGCACCTT
Source organism: Pelodiscus sinensis (assembly GCF_049634645.1). Taxonomy (NCBI): domain Eukaryota; kingdom Metazoa; phylum Chordata; order Testudines; family Trionychidae; genus Pelodiscus; species Pelodiscus sinensis. The sequence continues at coordinate 53,363,766 of NC_134720.1, forward strand.
ATAGACAGATTTACATTCATCTGACGAAGTGGGTCTTTGCCCACGAAAGATTATGCTCCAATAAATCTGCTAGTCTATAAGGTACCACAGGAATTCTCATTATTTATTTTGACTCTAGTAGCTTTCCATGGAAGAGGGATGGGAGGGAGAAAGACTATTTAAGCAACAGGAAGCTATCAGCCCTTTGTCTTCTGCTGGCCTGGAAAACCCTGAAAGTCTACAAAGGGCTGGAGACCCAAGTCAGAGTAAAAGATCATCTTTGAGTTGTACATTATGCTTGAAATAAGAACAGCTCTGTAGGGTAAGAGTCTGCTTGCAATAAGCTTTTTAGTGAATTAGAACTAGCTATGTGTTTTCTTTTCATTTAGTGACTGACTTAGACCTGCCTGTTTTCACTTGCAACCACATAAATCCGACTGTTTGTACTTAATGAAAGCATGTTTGTTTACTATCAGGCCCAGTGTAAATAATTGTTACCTGGGGGGAATAACCAGTGCGCATCCCTCTCTTTCGTTGATAAAGAAGGTGAACACCCTCGTGTGCATTCTGTGTGTAAAACTTTTACACAGAGAAAGGGGGATTTATTTGGGGGTTTGATCCCTTTTTGGGGTTGGTTTCCTAGGTGATGGGCCCTAGAACTGCATTCTCCCAGAGCTGAACTGGTTCAGTGTCTGCTTTGCTCTTCGGGGTTAGTCACTCCACTCTATCTATCTACAGGACCAGAATGCTCATTTTCTCCCACTGCTCTATTTTGTACCAGAAGAAATGCCTCAGGCATCAGTGATCGGGAGAACTCAGTATGTCGCTCATCAGCACTTGTTTTAATCATTGGAGCATACGTATGTCCCCAGGGAGTGTTAGAGATGAAAGAGCTACTCTGCAGTGCTCTATGCAAAGAGGATGCAGAGGGAAATGAATCCATTGTAGTAGTCTGGAAAGGTTCTTCTCAGAGGGTGATGATGTCAGTTTCAGCAGGGGAACTGGAAGGCTATCAGAGCAAAGCCGCTGACCAGAGCAGTGTGTGAGGAGGCTGATTCTGCAGGAGTCTCTGCAGGAATTTGTTCTGGGGAAAGGTCCAGGAGAGGAAAAACGTTTGTATTTCGCCATCGGATATCACATGGCATGGAAACAGGCGCTGAGGATCTGCAGTGCACCTCCTGCCTTGATGGCAAATCCCAGGCCAGCACCTGGCAGGATGTGCATGTTGGGCAGTGGGCCGATTTCTGATGAGATCCGAAGGGAAGTTTCTTTCCCCCACCTGCAGAATGACGCAGTTCTGTACGTGGCACTTTGTACTGAAACTTTGCCAAGCCTCAGCTATTATTGGGCGTCATCAGAAGCAGGGTGTCCGGTTAGATGGATGAGTGGCCTCCTTGATTCTGTATGGGGGGGGCTGCCTGGCACAGCACGTTTAAGTGTACAGCTCCTTTCTTCCCAAGTGGCGGCCGCTGCGGGAAGGGTCTGATACCGTTCTATCATTCACACCAGGGCGTATAGTCATACCTATGCCTGGTGGGAGGGGGGGCTCTTTGCTTCTCTCTGATCGCATCACTACGGTTCTAGGCAACTTCTCCTTCCAGTGTCTCAGGACTCATGTCTGCTGCAGGATCTATGAGACATCGGCTGACTACAACTAGCCATGTTGTGCTGAAAGCAGGAGAGCAGATTCTACGTAAATATGATAGTAAAAACAACCTTTCAAATGCTATGGAGCCGTGTAGTTAAATACCTAATAGTGAATCTCTTAACGAGCAGGACTTGATCTCCACTAAATTCTTTCTCTGGCTGTCATACTCCCTCATGAAATCTAGATGCAGATTAGCCTGTGAGCTCCTCTGAGGAGGCACCATGCCTTATTGTCGTTGAATGTCCATACAGCACCTTGCACAATGGGAACCCAGTCCCACCTGAGGAATTTGTATGTTGCTGAAACAACAGCAACCTAAGTACTTAGGTCAACATGTCAGCATCTCTCATGTGGTTCTCCTCAGGCAACAGGGCCTGGGAAGCGAGGTGAGACCCTGGATGTCAGATGCTTTGTGTGGCTGATTTAAAAGAAGGGAAGGTCCATGAATTTCAAGGGCCCAATTCTCATTTACACAAGGGCCCTTTGCATGGGGCTGGCCCTGTAAAGAAGCCAGTGAAGTGGGTGCTAATGTGATTTACCCCCCTCCTAAGGCTTCTGTATGGTGGTGGAATGGAGCAAAGTGGCCCTCAGACCTTAAGCGTTTCCAAAACCTCCTCACAGATCCCGGCCTTTCTCTAACTTGCCCCAGGAAGGCAGCACTGGCCAGTGTAAAACCTCTTCGACACAGCCCATGCGTCCCTTCCTTGTGAGCACACCCACGCTCCTGTCAGGCCAGGCTCACCCACAAGGCCAGGCAGGGGATGTGAAGCAGTGAGGGAACCTGGCCCGCATTGCAGGGAGGCCGGGCCAGCTAGTAGTTGGGCCCCAAATCCAGCAAGGCGTTTGAGCGGCAGCATTTTCACCTCCCCAGGCTGAAAGGTTCCGAAACGTCAAGGCACGATCTGACCCTCCTAAGCCCCCCCGACCCCGTCGCGTTAGCCCAAAGCAGCTCAACAAGCCTCTGAACCGCTGAGTTGGTCTTGTACATCCCCAGCAGCGAACGTAACTTAAAAACGTCTTCCAGGTGCCGTCCCATTGCAACCCAGGTCTCTGCCAGCTCTTTCAATAGCTCCCTGCTGCCTTTTGCCGCAGGTCAGCTAGCGCCTGCCGGAACCGTGTGTGAGGGCGCCTGCTCACTTTCCCCTCTGCGCATCCCGCATCTCCTTTGACTCATCCGTTCCGCTCCACAGTGAAATTGGAGCAGCCACATGCAGCTGATTCTGGCTTTTGTCCCAGGCCTTGCAAGACCCACCGGTCCCTTTCCCGCCAAACACGACCCCGACCATTAGGATGAATTGCATCCTACTGCAAGCAATATGTCTGCTCGTTAACATACAAAGACATTGTTTAAAGGCCTCTGATGAGTTTGAACAAACTGGCCCGGCAGGGGCACTTTCCCCTTCCCTCCCTTATGGGCGCAACAGCCTGTGTTTGTAAACAGAGCCTTATTGGGCTAGCGGGAGCCACAAGAAGACTGTCAGCCAGTTAATTGGATGTCAGCGCCCTGCCGGGAATAAAGCCTAATGAGTCATCCCGTATAAAGGGAATGGCTCGGAGAGAAAGGCCAAGATTTGTGCAGCAATAACCGCATGTATAGAAAAGCCAGGAGCCCGCCTGTCGGGATAAAGGGAGAGCAGCATTTGGGGACAGAGGGTTTCCCTGTTTGCATTTAGTTAAACAGAGATTAAACCGAGGTTATGAATCTATAAAGACAAGGCACAATCGCTCTGTGTGCGTTTGCACATGCATGGGCTTACTAATAAATTGGGCTGCATATTTCTTTGTCGGCGGGGGTGCCTCTTGGCCAGCTTTGCATTTTTCTGGAGAATACATATCCTTAAAAAAACCCAGACTTATTTCTTGAAGGAAAGTTCAGTAACAAGAAGTGACTGAAAGGAAGACCAGGAAGAAGGCATCCCCACCTACTTCCAGGCAGTGGTATTGCTCTCTCTATTCCTGTGTGGCTCAGAGCCGGTTGGGAACATCTTTTTCCCCCTAGAAAAAGTTAGGCAAAAATAATTATGTTTCATTTTTGTTGACATTTTTCTCTGGAATGTTTCAGGTTTAAATTGAAAACATGAACATTTTCAACAAAAGAACCCTTTCCCAGGGAAATTTCCATTTGGTAGAAAAGCCAATTTCTGTCCAAAAACATGGTGATGCCAAATGTTGGCCATAGCTAATATTCCTGCAGGCTGTAACTATATATAAAGAGGGAGACCAGAAAGCTTGGACAGTGCTATCGGCCTTAGAAGAAGAGTGTATCTAATTATTTAGAAACACTATCAAGGCCTGTTGTGATTGGTATTTACTGATTTCCCCCGACATTTGGGGTTGATCCATTTTTACCCTGGTCTGGCTTTGTTTGTGAGGACGTGGAATTTTTGGGCAGAAGACCCAGAGAGGACTACCCTGAAGGGCTGGTGGGGTCATTGCACAGGGGGTGCAGCATTTGGCTCCCATCCTGACTCCCGGCCCCATGGGGCCTCCCAATTAGCATCTGCTGTTCTGGGGGTGTGGTGAGGGGAGGTACGAAAGGGCAGGGAGCCAGGTCCCAGCAGCTGAGACTGCATCCCTGGTGAATACAGAGCATCGCTCCCCCGGGCTCACCACCCTCTGATTCTGGTTGTCAATGATTTTCTTCCTTTTTAAAATCTTTTGAAAAGAAAACCCGATCCATTGCCGGGAAATCAAAACCGCCCCTTAAAATGTAAGGCCTGGTGCAACAAGAAAGGCTAATAGCGGAGAAATGCCCAGGCCCACCGTGAAAGGAGCAACACCAGAAGGGTTGTTTAAAAGAAGAGGCCAAACAAAACCGATTGTCGATGGAATGCGGCGGCTGTGCGTACGCAGGGCCCGTGTGCTAGACTGGGTGTTCCATGGGGGTAGGGAGCACCCTCTCCCACCACCTGTGCACCCTGAGGCCCTCCCCTGAACGGGGGATCTGCCTCTGGAGACCTCAGTGCCTTGGGTGCCTCCAGAAACAGGAACTGGTGCAGGCTGAGAGCTAAGATCGCGAATGTAGACACAGAAAGAAAGCATTCAACGCTGTATTTGAAGGTGAGCACATGGCTGTCACTACAGGTGGGTAATTCAGTTTGGGTAAAATGTCCCCTCGAATCTAAAACCGGCATTTAGGGTTTGAGGTATTGAGGCAAGTGTTTCCTCACTTTTAGTTTCCATGTAATATTGGCTATCTGGGACCATAGCCAGGGTCCGCCCTCAAAGGGGCCCATCTTGGTGCCCCCTGTAATGTCCCTCAGTTTCCCTACTATGTATAACAGTGGTGCCTCCAGGGCTTCCCCTCCTGGAGGGAGATTCTTGCCCCTAGCTCAGGGCTTTAACACAGTTCCTCAGTCCCCTCTGAGGCTGTTCCCCAATCAGAGAGAGTGGTGCTGCCAGGGCTTTCCCTCCTAGGCTATGTCTAGACTGCAAGCCTCTTTCGAAAGAGAGCGTCTAGACTGCACGCGGAATTTCGAAAAAGCAAGCCGCTTTTTCGAAAGAAAGCACCCAGTGAGTCTGGATGCTCTCTTTCTAAAAAGCCTGTTTGCTTTCAAGAACGCCTTCTTTCGAAAGAGCACTTTCGAAAGAAGGCGTTCTTCCTCGTGGAATTAGGTTTACCGCCGTCGAAAGAAAAGCCGCATTCTTTCGATTTAATTTCGAAAGAACGCGGCTACAGTCTAGACGCAGGTGAAGTTTTTTCGAAAAAAGGCTACTTTTTTCGAAAAAACCCCTGAGTCTGGACACAGCCCTAGAGACAGCTTCCTCAGCCAGCCTCCCCGTCGGCACACCTTGAAAGCTCCAACAACACTGACTGCAGCGCTATTCCTCAGCTTCCTTTTATAGGTCTTCCTGGCCCCTGATAGGCTGGTTCCTCCTCAGCTACTCTAGCTTGCCTGGAGGACTTCTCTATGGCTTTCTTCCGGGGCAGGATGTGGCAAAGCCACAAGCCTCCAGAAGCGGGGTTTGCAGACTGGTCCACCCCATCACATTCAGAAATAACCAAAGCCACAGGTCAATGGTTCATCTCCAGCTCATGCTGGCAGTGATCGTGGTTTATGTGAAATGGAAAGGTGAAGTTGGCACTAAATGGTCACTTACACCAAAGATCACATCAGTTTGCTCGCAGCCCCTGGAGCTATTGATACTCTAGCTCTGACACCAAAGACAGCGCTGGTAGCCAATTCTGTAGTAAAAGAACTAAACACTTAGTAGCTAAGAAAGAGAAGTGCGAGTTATCGAGAGGGTAAAACAGCCAAACTCTATGCCCAGGTGAGTGGCAGTTTGTAAGTCCGGAGATGCAGCAATCTGCCAGTTCCCCAAAAGTCGCTCAGGGCTACCCAGCACAACTCTGCCTTCTCGTTCATTATTCTACCCGCTTAGAAGCCGAACCGTCCAGAGAGGAGAGATCTGTCCCTGAGGCCATGCTCCTAGCTTCTTCTCGCAGAAACCAAGCTGCCAGGGTGGCTCCCCACAGCGGCTTTGATAGCAGAGAGGGAGGAAGGCATTTAGAGTCTTTGATCTTCAATCAGCATCACACAGTGACCCCTTGCTTTGAAATGAGCACTCTTCTGTGCAAGGTCTTCATTGGCACAAGGCTTTGTCCTCCTTTGCTGGGTTATTTAGTGACGGGGTATTTACAAAGTACAGGTGGAACCTCTCTAGTCTGGCACTCTCTGGTCCAGCAACATCCATGGTCAGGCAGGATTTCAATTAGCCGCATGTCCACTTAGCATGGGTGTGGCCAAGTTTCCTGCAGTCCCATAAAGTTTGTTTACAGCCATCTGTCCTGGCTCTGAGAGTGATTTAGCTCTGATTTACCCCTACATATCTCCTCAGAGCCCAGTAATCGGGGCAGTGTGGGTAATGATGCTAGACAATACTGACTTCCCGTGGTCCGGCAAATTGCCAGACTAGAGAGGTTTCACCTCTACAGTAAAAGCTGTGTTATCTGGTACTTTACCGCCTGGAAGGCTCTATAAACAGGCATTTTTGATCTTCCACAGGGTGCAGTGGGAGTAGGACCAGCAAGCACTGTGTGTTGTCCCCGCCCTACCCCAAGCATTGACTCTGCAGCTCCCATTGGCTGAAAACCGCAGCCAATGGGAGCTGTGAGGGTGGCATCTACAGGCAGAGACGTGACACAGATCCACTGGTTGCGCCTTGTTCTAGGAGCATCAGGGATGTGTCACTGCTTCTGGAGAGCTCCCTGATGCGAGCGCCACTTGGACCAGCACCTCTCATCGCCTCCTGTGCCCCAACCAGTGTCCCCTGGATGCTGAGTGCTTGTGTGGCCACCCAGGAGAGATTCAGGTAGTGCCCAGCTGATTAGAAGATCACCCAGAGCACCCACAACCAGCAGCATGTGTTTCTATTGCTGGTGCACATCCACACATGCTTTGGTGCACATAAAAATTATTCTGCACAAGGATGGAAAAAAATGAGAGGGAACATTGGCCCCAACCCCCAGCTCTGATCCTCCTCCTACAGGCAAGCTCCCTCCTTCTTGGTTAACTGGAATTTTTGACTTCCCAGCATCCCCGATTCCCCTTCCATGCCGGATGACAAAGCTGTTACTGTAATGTTTGCTGTCACAGGCACAGATGTGTAAGACCAATGCCTGGTTGTCCCCTTCAGCTTCATGATGTTTAAACACCAACTAGACCCGTCTACACGGGACAATGTTTGATCTCTACTCATATACAAGGGAGCTGATCTGGAGCTTCTGCCGGAGTCCCGGGGGTCCCTCCAGAGTCGTGTTGGGTCAGAGTGGTGGGGCGGGATCCTGGCCATACCTTTCACATGGATAAAACCAAGGGCTGTCAATCCTGCCCTAAATTAAAAGCGACTCCGAGGGAATAATGTGCTTTATAAATGCGGGTTAAGCACATTGTAATTACAGTCAGTCATTTGATTAGTGCTGTCCAGCCGCACTGAGCTCTGGAATTAAGTTGAAGGTACAATTAATAGGGGCTTATATTAAAGGCATTAGCAGAGCTACAAAAGCTTTGTAACAACCGAGTTTGACCCAGCCTTGGGCACAGACAACAGGCGCTTGTGTTCTGTAATTAGCACACACGCACACAGAGTCACTGCTGTTAATTTGACGGTTTCCTGTTTTCCTTTTCAATAGCCGAGCCACCAGTCGGTCCCCATGAGTCGGGTGCACGTTCTAGGTGGCTTTCTGGTCAATAGAGGTCCAGCAAAGCCCACACTCTTGCAAGGATGCGGTGCCAGATTCGCTCCCTGAACCAGCACAGGCCGCTTGGGAATGTTGCTGGCTCCAGTGTTCACCTCCATCCCCCTTCTGTGCTGCTCTGAGGCAGGGAAGGGTTGGCACAGAGAGCCCCCCACAATCAGGGGGTGCACAGCAAATCCCTGAAGAAGCTCTGCTCCCCCCACATGCTTTCTTGGGGGGAGGGATAGCTCAGTGGTTTGAGCATTGGCCTGCTAAACCCAGCGTTGTGAGTTCAATCCTTGTGAAGGCCATTTGGGGCAAAAATTCATCAGGGATGGTACTTGGTCCTGCTGTGAAGGCAGGGGACTGGACTCAATGACCTTTTGAGGTCCCTTCCTGTTCTAGGAGATAGGCAATCTCCATTATAATTATTATAAAGCCACTCTCCATGCAGGTCAGGGTCGAATCCATTGGGTGGTCTCAGCTCTGCTTTTCCTTTCACACTCGGTCGGCTTACATCCGGGGTGGGCAAACCCCAGCCCGCAGGCCAGATCTGGTCCGCCAGGCCCCCACTGCTCTATTTACCTGCGCGGATGCAGGTGCTAGCGATCACAGCTCCCATTGGCCATGGGCAGCCGGTACGCTAGGCAGGGGGAGGCGTTGCCTTCCCACACCACCAGCCTGGCACCGCCCACACTTCACCTCCAGGCATTGTGGGAGGTGGTTTTGCAGCCCCCGAGCGCCTGCCCTCAGCATGCTCCAGGGCCGGGGAGACTTGGACCACGCACTGCCCTGCTTCCCTGTGGTGCTGTGCAGGGGGATGGGAACAGCTTGGCTCCCGTGGAGAGGCAGGGCCTCGGCAGAAGGGGCAGGGCAGGGGGCAGGGCTGCCAGTTTGCCTCCCTCAACCCTACCTTCACCTACTACCCATGCCCTTGGCCTTGGTTCGCTGTTCCCAATCAATGGGAGCCACAGGAAGTGGTGTCCTGGTCCGTCCTGCTTCCCTCTGCTCCCATTGGCCGGGAATGGTGATCCGCAGCCAATGGGAGCTCTGACCGCCGGTACTGGGGGCCGTGCATGTGACTATAGCGGCGGCTGCCCACCGGGGCTAATCCCGGCGAACCACCACTGTGTTATTGCCCATCCCCCGGTTTACATGATAGTCCCTGCAAGGCAGATGCTTGCAAATCCATCGTTAGAGACCCTGACATGTGTAACATGCACAAAACAAAGCGGGCTGGCAGGGGAAACCGAGGCAAAATGACCTTCTCTAAGGTCCGGTACTGCCAGCCCACAGCATGCAAAAACTAGGAGCCAGGCCCCCAAAATGATGAGATTGCTTACAAATCATGTGGTTTAAAAAATATGGGTGCAGGGGGTTGTGCTGTGGTCACTCACACAGTGCGTCTGCCAAACCGCTGGGGCTGTTGTCCCGCCCGGTAGACGGGGTGCTCATGGGAGTAACTGATCTAGCAAGAGTGTGGGGTGAAAATCACACGAGAAAAGCTTGTGGGGTTCCCCCTCCTCCATGTCTGGTCCTGATTTTCCCTTAATTACTGACCACCAGGGCCCTGCCTAAACCTAATGTGCGTCTACGCACTGCTTCCTCCGTTCATCTGCCTGGGAACACTCCGGGGGTGGGCTCTCCCCAGCCTCCTTCTCCCGCCATAACCCAGCGGGTGTCAAACTTTTTCTCATGACTCAGGGGAAGAAAATCATTGCTGCCGCTACACGACAGAGTGTGGCTGGAGCGCGGGCTTCGGGATGGGGCTGAGGATGCAGCTGTGGGTCCAGGAGGGGGCTTCGGCTTGGGGGGGGGGGCAGGAGAGGGTTATCTCAAGCAGCTCCCGGTCAGCGGTGCAGTAAGGGGGCTAAGGCAGCTTCTTGCCTCTCCTGGCCCTGCAGACTAAAGGTGTGTCTAAACTACATGGCTCCATCGATGGAGCCATGCAGATGAGGCTGATCAGCAGAGGGAAATGAAGCCGCGATTTAAATAATGGTGGCTTCATTTAAATTTAAATGGCTGCCGCGCTCTGCCGACCAGCTGATGATCAGCTGTTTGTTGGCAGATGGGGCAGTCTGCATGCGCCATGGTCGACAAGGAAGCCTTTGTCAACCGCACAGGTATGCCTCGTGAAACAGGGGCTGCTGCCACCCCCACACTGCTGCTTCTGTGTCAGAGGCAACAGCACCGGGAAATAGGCAACCGGTCCACAAGGGGAGCTGGTTTTCAAACTGGCTTCCCTCGTGGGCCAGCTCCCATCTGGCACCCTGTGCTGCTGCCTCTGTATCAGAGGCAGCAGTGCAGGATAGCAGGGGGCTCCTCAGGAGTGGGGCCGGAGCACACTGGCTGCCAGCCACGCCCCTGGGGACTATAGACTAGTCGAGTAACCGGTAAGAATTCACCAGGGTAATCGATTATCCAATTAACCGATATTTCACATCACAGACCAGGCTGCCCCGGCAGCAGGTTCCTAGCCCATGGGAGTGTGGAGCTAGTGCTTGGGCAGGGGCAGTGTGCGGCGCCGTGTGCGCTCCCTCTCCCCCCTGCACCCAGGAGCTGGGCCTGCCGTCAGCCACTTCTGGGGCGCAGTGCAGTCTGCAGTGCCAGGACAGGCAGGGAGCTGCCTTAGCCCACCCGCTGCTCCCCTGAACCTCCTGCATCCATGAGACCCAGCGCCCAACATCCTACCACCCAGCGCTGGGGTGCAACCCGTCATTTGAAAACCGCTGGTGTAGACAAAGGCTTCAGCCTCAACCAAAGTGATTTAAGCACAATGTGTCCAGGGTTAAAAAGCTTCCTTCCTGCTTGATCTCTGTCTTCATATTTCCTTTGACGTGATGTCCTGGCCTAGAACCCAATGGGGAATGTGTCTCCAGCATCCGTACCTAATGGCTGGTGGTGGGAAGCCAGGTTCGCTGTTAAAAGGCTGTATTCTTCCTGCAGTGGTCTGCCGTCGTGCAACTTACCACAGTGTTAAACAGAGGCCGGGGCTGCCACTTCTGGGGAGGTGAGCATTCTGTTCAGGGATTTCCTTGTCACTGTCTTGCTTCTGCTTCTTACAGGGTCCTCCTCACGGCATCATCTGAGCGCCTTCCCGTAGTGCGCTAGGCAACCGAGAAGCATCTGTCAAGCTGGCCTCATTCTGGTTCTAGCGTTGGTTCCTTGTCACTTGAGACAGGAAGGAAACCTTGACAGACCAACGGGAATTATAGACTCACAGGAGAATTGGACAAAATTCAGATCCTATCCCGATCCATTATATATATTTTCTAAACATTAGCACTCTCAGCATTGTATTTTTTAACTGTTCATTAGATATGCAGAGAAGCAAAGTTTTCTTGTCTTCCCCCGAATGTGGTCCATTTTTCTGAATAGTAAGAGAGAGAGAGCTGTGTTAGCCTGATCTAGCTAAAACAAAAGGAAAAACTATGTAGCATTTTAAAGATTAACAAGATGGTTTAATAGGTGATGAGCTTTCGTGGGCCAGACCCACTTCCTCTGGCCCACAAAAGCTCATCACCTATTAAACCATCTTGTTAGTCTTTAAAGTGCTGCATAGTTTTTCCTTTTGTCCATTTTTCTGATAGTGCGCCGTTACTTGAATCTCCGCCTTCCTGTTTGGTGACACCATCTGCTCTCGCTAGCCAAGTAGGGTTGAGCTGCTGTGGTCTAGCAGAACAGCTGCTTGGCTAGCAATGAAGAGGGTAGGGTTCTTTTCCCAGGGCAACTAGTTGGCAAGTGGTTTTATTTTCTGCAGAGAACTGATGTTTCTTGAAAACTGAACACCCAAGCATTTTTCACTTTCTAGACCGAAATTTTCAATTTCAGATTTGAAACCAAACCAAACCAAACCAAACCAAACCAAACAAGGAGGAGGAGGAGAAGAAGAATGTGGTAGATACTTCCCACAAAAAAATCATGTAACCAGAAGCCCCCTTCTTCATAGAAGTTTCAATGACAGGTTTTCTCTGAAAACAGCTACTCGGTGTGCAGCGGCAGTCAAAAAAGCAAACAGAATGTTGGAAATCATGAAAAAAGGGACAGAGAATATCTTATTGCCACTGGGTAAATCCATCGTGCACTCACATCTTGTATACCGTGTACAAATGTGGTCACATCATCTCAAAAAAGATATCTCGGCACTGGAAAAGGTTCAGAGAAGGGCAACAAAATGATGAGGGCTTTGGAATGGGTCCTATATGAAGAGAGATTAAAAAGACTGGGACTTTTCATCTTAGAAAAGAGGAGACTAAGGGGGGATAGGATAGAGGTCTATAAAATCATGACTGGTATGGAGAAAGTGAAAAAGGAAAAATTATTTACTTATTCCCCCAAGAACGAGGGGTCACCAAATGAAATGAATAGGTAGCAGGTTTAAAACAAAGAAAAGGAAGTTTTTCTTCACTTAGTGCACAGTCAATCTGCGGAACTCCTTGCCAAAGGATATTGTGAAGACCAGGACTTGAACAGGGTTCAAAAAAGAGCTAGATAAATTCATGGAGGATGGATTCATCAATGGCTATTAGCCAGGATGGGTAGGAATGGTGTCCCGAGCCTCTGTTTGCCAGAGGTTGGAAATGGATAACAGGAGAGGGATCACTTGATGGTTACCTGTTCTGTTCACTCCCTCTGGGGTACTTTGCATCGGCCACTGTCAGAAGACAGGATACTGGGCTAGATAGACCTTGGTCTGACTCAATCTGGCCGTTCTTACATCCTTATGTTTTTAAACATTGCTCATTCCTGGCTCTATGCACAAACACCCTAAAAGTGGACTGCTAAATGTACTAGTCAGTGATCCCCCTTTTAAGTTATACTCAGACAATGCCTCAGTTAGTGCTAGAGGGTTCTGCTCTGTGGCTGAGATGGAAAGCTGAGGTCCCAGCGATGGAATTATGTGTCGTACATCACTGCAGTATCGGAGCAACTGACCAAGTCTAACTCTCTTAATGCCCACGTGGGAGGGGGAATTATTAACCCAACTTGGCAGATGCAGGATTGCTGTGGGTTGTGAAACAGCTGCACATTTTTCACACCAGGAGTGGTTGCATTTCAGAGGTTGGAATGACACGATCCCTAGTCGGTGTGTGATTTTTGGTGCTGATCAAAAACCAGAATTCCTGTCCTGTAGGAAATCCCAGCATTTCAGTACTTGTTTTCATCCTGAATTGAGATAAAAAGTCAAAATATCTTTTTTTTTTCTGAGTGAAAAGTTAGGAAAAATTTCAGTTCAGATTTGTCCTACGCTCATCATTTGTTTTTAAAATCTTTCACAAATCTGTCCTTGGGTATCTAGGCTCTCCCTACTCCCCTCCATTTGTTTATCCTGGATTCCTTTGTGTCCTGTCCCACAATCTTATCCATGCTGGCATCAGACACTTCTCCTCTTGGCATCTGCATCTCTCGTTCTCGAGTTGACTCTCCATCTATTTTTCAGATCTCATCTGATAGATGAACATTTTCCCCTGTGTCGTCTCTCCCTTTGAATCTCTGTCATCTCTTTATTGTTCCTTTCCTGCTTATTAATTAACTCTACAAAGTTATGCGCGAGACTGTGTGAAATGCACTTTACAAATCAACGTGTCTCCTAATGGATTATTTATCGGGGTGTGTGTATAGTCCATTGACACACTTACAGAGCATAAATTGGTACAGAACTAATAGAAATACACCATTGTGTCAAGAAGAGGCCTTGAATTAATCTCTCTCACACACACACACACACACACACACACACTGTACATCCTGAGTCCAGATAGATTCCATACATATAGTCTGATTGTTGCTATTATGCTTCAGAGTGTGTTTTCAAAAATAATTTCCTGCCACATTCCTCACTGTATTTGCCGACGGAGTTTATCCTCTTCCCTGCTGGTCCATGATCTGCCCCTAGGTTACTAACAACCCCAACAGACAGCCTGGCTCATGCTACCTGCTGCTCAGACGCAGATTAACTCACTACCAGCCATATGGACTACTGACTTCACAAATTCCTCTCCTTTTGCTTTCTGCTCCGAGGAAAGTTAATGGACAGTTTGGAGGTAAATGGGAGGAAAAAAACCCCAAACCGGGCGGTGTTTGGTCTGTGTTATAATCACCTGCCCTCAGCACAACTGGCACTTCCATCTGCTTTTATGCGGCAATTTGTGCACATAAAGCAGATTGCGGTGTTCTGTGCAAGGAAGGTTCCCATCATCCATGGCTTTCCGTGTATTAATCGCATCCTACAGAACAGGGAGATTTCCAGGCACAGGGGTGTATATGAACATGAAATCAGTATAGAACGGGGTGTGTCTTTAAGTGCGCACACATCCGTGAGCTACATGGCCATGATGTAAGTGTCCCCCCAACAATATCTGTGCTAAGAGGATGGATTTCTTTAGCTTGCACCTGCAGGAACGCTCCTGATCGCTGCTTTCCCTGCTGCACCCCTCCCTCTAGGTTCCTTAGCATGCAAGCTGCACCCCTTTCAGCCCTTTTAAATCGAGCGGTCCGAATGCAGAGGTGATCTGTCCCAGAGTGCAAATTCCATGTTTGGGGAGTGAGTGGGAGTGCAAGTCCAGGAAATTCCAAATGAATACAAGGAGAGCTGAGCGGATGTGACATACATTGGGAGGGAGCTGGCATAAGGTGAATGTTACATTATTTTTGGTGTTGTGCACAGGCCACACCTGAGATCAGGCCCTCCAGGTGTGAGGTCCTGCCTGTGGAGACCTGCAAAAGGAATATTATTACCCCTGGTTTAGAGATAGAGGACCAAGATGCAGAGACATTGCATGGGAGTTTTTCCAACGCACAGAAGGAACTTTGCAGACTTGTGCTCCGAAATCTCATAAGAGCTTTGGAAAATCTCCCCCCTACCTTGGTTGGTGGAACTGGAGTCAGAGCGCCCATGTTTCCCCAGGGGATTGTTACTCAGGGGATACCAAGTGGTACAGAAAACACAGAGTTTGGCTGGAAGTAACTCAGCCATAGGGACAGTGTCATCCACAATCAAGCTAGGTGTACGCTGCGGGGGGGGGGGGGGGTACGTCGGCATAAGGTACGCCACTCCAGTTACATGAATAATGTAGCTGGAGTCGATATATCTTAAGATGAGCTTGGTGCTGTCTCCACAACGGGAATTCGACAGGAGGAACTCTCCCGTCAATGTGCCCTACTTCTCGTGACAGTGAGGAGTACCGGTGCCAATGGGGGCACCCACAGCATTTGATTGAGCAGGTCTTTACTAGACCCGCTAAATCGAACCCCGGAAGATTGATCTCCAGAGCATTGATCCTTCGATAAGTGGAGATGTAGCTTTTTTCAACTCATCCTGCACTTGGTGTAACTCTTTGTCAGGGAGTCCCCTCCCCCAAAATAGTCTGCTCTGGGTCACCCAGGAAGTTGGTTGCACAGCTGAGGAACAAACCCCTATTTCTTCTGTTGAGACAGGAATTTGGGACTGAAGCTTTGCCCATCCACTGAGACTTTAAAAGATTCACTTAGACCCATTTCATAGAAATTTTTATGCAAGCAAATTTTATCCCATGGGTTCCTTGCAAATCATTCAAATCATTTACATTTAAATTCACCACGATGATTGCTTTGAATATTTATTCTGCTAAGAACTGGTTCCAAAGTCCATTGAAATCTATGGAATCACTTCCACGGACTTCACTGGTCTTTGCCTTATGCCCATAATTTGTTATTTATTCAATATGATTGGACACCTCACTAACATGGAATGGTTTCTCATTCCTGTATAGACAACAGGATGGCTTAGAAACAGGAGGAGGCTCAGAATTAATCATTGGGGTTGCAAACACTGAGGGTGCGTCCAGATAACGGTGCTATTTCGGGATACTTCCAGTATCCCAAAATATCATTTTTTGCACCTTTATGGCATGCCTGTTATTTTGAAATGGCTTTCGAAATAATGGGTGGACTATTCTGACATCCCTGTAAACCTCATTCCACGAGGATTAAGGGACGTTTTGGAATAGCACTTTATTTTAAATTAACTCTAAATAAGATATGCAATTTGTGTAGCCCAAATTGTGTAGTTTATTTCGAGCTAAGGGTGCAGTGTAGACGCACCCTTATTGACATGAGTGTTCATGACAATTCCAGCATGATGAGTTCCCAAAGTACATGCGGGATTTTTCTTTCTCTAAACAGTCCTGCAAATAGAGAATTGAAGGAACTCAGAAGCTGACAAAAAAGGTGTAAATGCCATTGAAATTATTTGCACTAACATGAAAATTAATAAATGTGTGTTCAGGTCTTTTGGGGTTTTTTTTTTTTTTTTTTTGCAATAGTCACCTCTCCCTGGTTATGAGTCTTCATTAATATTTGTAAAGTACATTGATTCCCTCTGATGAATGAACAATGCTGAAGATGTGCAAAGCACTATTGTTGGCTGAAAATAGATTTAAAAAAAATAAACTTTTTTGCAAGAAAATTGTTCTGTTTTCAAAATGTTCCAATTTGAAAGAACCCCTCTCTTTCCCAAAATAATAATAAAACAATCAGTGGCAAAATGGAGTCAGGGGGTGAGAGAGAGACAGAAAAGAGAGAGAGAAAGGGAGAAAAAAAACCCAAAGCAAAGTATTTTGGGTTTTCAAAATGCTAGAGGTAATTTTGCAAAAATATTTTAAATGCATTTTTTTCATACCATTTTCACCCAGCTCTGATTGCTATTAAGCTGATAATTAAGTGGGATCTGTGGTGGGAAGAACTTCATACAGTGCAGAATTCACACGTTAGAGGGCAGCCTCTAGTTCTCTGCGAAAGCAGATACAGTCTGGTTTGGTTCAGCTCCTGCTGCACATACTGGTCACGTGAAGACGCAGACCAGGCCATATCGGCGCCAGGCAACGGGGAGCCTGCAGAAGACAGATGTCATGGCAGCCAATGTGGGTTTGATGCTTTATTTCATTTTGTCACTTCCTGTTAACAAACCGCACGGGCAGGACAACCCCTTTCTGTTGGCTCCGTGCCCGCGGCGGGCAGAGGAGGGACGGGCTGGGGCTGATGGGGTGACCTGGCACGTGAGTCATTCATGGCTCCGCTGCAGACTCCAGTGAGCGTCCCTGGATCTCCCGTGTCAAGAGGACGCGATGGCCCTGCCTGTGACGAGGCTCCCGCTGGGCCCCGTGTCCGTCGACCACTAACGCTCAGTAGTTGGGAGGGGTGAGGAAGCCGGAACCTGCCCCTGCCCCACCGGCTTGTTTCTAGGAAGTTTCTTTCTTTTTAAAATTCAGCTGAAACCAGTTTTAAATGTAAACTGGGGCGGGGCTGTGGGGTGCTGGGTATTCCCCTCCTCCCGCCGCAGAATGGGTTCCCTTCCCACCAGCCCCTCTGGTCTCGCTGCCCGAGGCAGGGGGTTCCCCTGGCTGCCCTTATCACTCTGCAGCTGTCGCCGTTGCCTGATGTGACTGAATGAGAGGCGTTCACTTGACTGGTTCTCTTCTATTTTATCATCTTCCGTCCTCTTCTCTTTACTAGGACATAGAGAATCTCTGTGAATAGACGTTCCCCAAGAGATGTCTCTGTCCGATCCATGTGCTCCTCTGCACCCGTCGGCTTTCCCCCAGCCTTTAGTTTAAAAACTGCTCTGCAGCCTTTTTAATGTTCAGTGCTAGCAGTCTGGTTCCGTTCGGTTTAGGTGGAGCCCGTCCTTCCTGTCTAGGCTCCCCCTTCCCCAAAAGTGTCCTAATAAATCTAAGCCCCTCCTCTCTGCACCATGGTCTCATCCACACATTGAGACCCTGCAGCTCTGCCTGCCGGCCTGGCCCTCAGCATGGAACTGGAAACATTTCAGAGAATCTACCACAGAGGTCCTTGATTTCAGTCTCCTTCCTAGCAGCCTAAATTTGGCCTCCAGGACATCTCTCCTACCCTTCCCTATGGCAATGGCACTTACATGAACCACGACCACCAGCTCCTCCCCAGCACTACACGCAAGTCTATCTAGATGTCTGGAGAGATCTGCAACCTTCTCAACAGGCAGGCAGGTCACCATACAGCAGAGTTGTTGACTCGAGTCTCACGACTTGAACTCGAGTCCGACTTAAGTCGCCTCGGTGACTCGACTTGAGACTCGACTCAGGTTCATTGTTTGTGACTTGAGACTTGACTTGAGACTTGACTCGAAAGTGACTTTAGGGACTCGAGATTTGACTTAGACTTGAACTGTAGTGACTTGAGACTCAACTTGGACTTGCCAATTTTGTTAAATCGACTTGGTGAAAAATTGTCCGAAAATGCCGATATTGATGGCTTGTACAAAAATGACTTGACATTTTTTAAATTAAGACTTGAGACTCGACTTGGGACTTGACTCGAAAGTGACTTTAGGGACTCGAGACGTGACTTAGACTTGAACTGTAGTGACCTGAGACTCGACTTGGACTTGACAATGATGACTTGAAGACAACACTGTCATATGGTTCTCCCGGTCATCACATACCAGCGGCCTAGGTTTCTAATGATCGAATCCCCCATTACTAACACCTGCCTTTTCCTAACATCTGGAGTTACCTCCCCCGGAGAGGTAACCTCCGTGCGAGAGGAGACCACAGCATCTCTGGAAGGAGGGTCCCAACTATAGGATCATTTCCCTCTGCTCCAGTTGACTGTTCTCCCTCCCTGAGCCTTTCATCCTCCTTAACAGCACAGGGGCTGTCTGACCGGAGGTGGGACAGTTCTACAGTGTCCTGGAAAGCCTCATCTATGTACTTCTCTGCCTCCCTTAACTCCTCCAGTTCAGCCACCCTGGCTTCCAAAGCCCGTATATGGTCCAGGAGGGCCAGGAGCTCCTTGCACCGAATGCACCCATACACCTGCTGTCTTTGGGGCAGGTAACCCTGGGGCTGTGTCTACATTGGCACCCTTTTCCGGAAAAGGGATGCTAATGAGACCAGTTGGAATTGCAAATGCCCCGGGGATTTAAATTTTCCCCGTGGCATTTGCATGAACATGGCTGCCGCTTTTTTCTGGCTCGGGGCTTTGCTGGAGAAAAGCACCAGTCTAGACAGGGATCTTGCGGAAAATAAGCCCTTTTCCGGAAGATCCCTTATTCCTGATTTTCAGTTGGAATAAGGTATCTTCCGGAAAAGGCTTTATCTTCCACAAGATCCCTGTCTAGACTGGCGCTTTTCTCCAGCAAAGCCCCGAGCCGGAAAAAAGCGGCAGCCATGTTCATGCAAATGCCACGGGGAAAATTTAAATCCCCGGGGCATTTGCAATTCCGACTTGTCTCATTAGCATCCCTTTTCCAGAAAAGGGTGCCAATGTAGACCCAGCCAGCGTGAAATAAACAGGATAGCCCCCCCTGCTGCTGGGCTTCTGCCTGCATTCTCTTTATTTGTCCTTTCTTAGAGGTTTATTTTCTTTAACTCGGGTGGTTTTGGTTTTAGCTGAAAGACGCTAAGTGTTAAGTAGCCCCCCTCCAACTCTGCCTCTAGACTCCCAAGCAAAACACCCCTGGCCGCCCACCTTTTGCCTGGAGAGCCTGACAATGCTTTTGGGACCAGCTACTGGGCATTTGCTCCCTTGAAGGACAAGCCTTTTGTTACCTTAATCCCCCGCCTCCGTTTCCCAACAAACTCCCTGCCGCCAAGGCTGGGCTGCTGAATTCGTCCCAGGCGCATGCAGGCTGGGTGGCAGTCAGCATTGCTGGCGCCGCGCCCTGGGCTCCAGAGATTCATGGTGGGTCAGCACCTCGGGCGAGGCCAGTGGCTTGGGCCCCACAGGCAGACAGAGCGGGGTGCTGGGGGCAGAGCGGGGTGCTGGGGTCCCTTCTGGGGGGCAGCATAGGAAGGAGCCCTGAGGAAAAGGGAGGCGGGACCGTTGGGGTCACTCTGGAGGGCCCAGAAGAGGGCAGGTGTGAGCTCTGTTGCGAACCAGCCAGGTTTGGTTTCGCCAGAGACCTAACCTGCCCTTCCGCAAGGGGAGAAACTGAGGCAGCGGCCCCAGGCGTGGTAAGCCAGGGCTGGGCAGCACAGTCACCTCACACGCCGTTCCCCTGCCTGTCGCTGGCACAGAGCATGGGCCATTAGTCTGACCGGTGTCACGAGGGCCTCACCTCGCCTCTCCTTCAGCGACAGCTTGAGGCCTGGACCCCAGACACAGCATAATGAAGTTTTCCCAGCAGGGAGGTGGCCTGCACTGTGGACCCAGCTCCTCCAGGGACGGCAGGCGGGGGGATTTCTGTATCAGCACATACCGTCCGAGCAGAGGCTGGGTATTTAGCCAGCACGTGCAGGCCACCCCCAAAGCACCGGGGGACCTCGCTCTTAATGAAGCCCTTTGACAGGAGGGGAAGGCTGGCCGGCATGGTCGCTGGCGCTCACTGCCGGTGCAGACGCCAGCCAGGCCTTGTTGAAATAATCCTCTTAGCAAAGCACTCGGAGACAGCACTTCCCACTTCCCGGGCTGTTTGCATGGAGCTGCTGTGGCTGATGCTTAGGCATCTCCCCGGGGCACTCCTCTCTTTATGTGCAAGGGGGAGAGCTCAGCAGCACCCACAGGCTGGCGTTTGGAAAGGCCTAGGGACCCAGCGCCCCCCCAGCCAGGATTCTGTTTGCACGTGGACGTGGCTGGGGACCCAGAGCCCCACCGGCCCGGATTCTGTTTGCACGTGGACGTGGCTGGGGACCCAGAGCCTCACCGGCCCGGATTCTGTTTGCACGTGGACGTGGCTAGGGACCCAGAGCCCCACCGGCCCGGATTCTGTTTGCATGTGGACGTGGCTGGGGACCCAGAGCCCCACCGGCCCGGATTCTGTTTGCACGTGGACGTGGCTAGGGACCCAGAGCCCCACCGGCCCGGATTCTGTTTGCACGTGGACGTGGCTGGGGACCCAGAGCCCCACCGGCCAGGATTCTGTTTGCACGTGGACGTGGCAGGGGACCCAGAGCCCCTCCAGCCCGGATTCTGTTTGCACGTGGACGTGGCTGGGGACCCAGAGCCTCACCGGCCCGGATTCTGTTTGCACGTGGACGTGGCTGGGGACCCAGAGCCCCACCGGCCCGGATTCTGTTTGCACGTGGACGTGGCTGGGGACCCAGAGCCTCACCGGCCCGGATTCTGTTTGCACGTGGACGTGGCTGGGGACCCAGAGCCCCTCCAGCCCGGATTCTGTTTGCACGTGGACGTGGCTAGGGACCCAGAGCCCCTCCAGCCCGGATTCTGTTTGCACGTGGACGTGGCTGGGGACCCAGAGCCTCACCGGCCCGGATTCTGTTTGCACGTGGACGTGGCTGGGGACCCAGAGCCTCACCGGCCCGGATTCTGTTTGCACGTGGACGTGGCTGGGGACCCAGAGCCCCTCCAGCCCGGATTCTGTTTGCACATGGGCATGGCTGGTCATTTGCAAAGCAAGGCCCAGAAAGCATGCCACAGAGCAGGAGTCGTGCTGCGTATGGCCCTGGATGTTCCTTACTGTCTTACCTGCTGCCGGCTTCCTTCTCCCCTCTCAGCGCCAATCCCTGACCCGCTCCCACCTGCTGTTGGCTTTCCCAGACTGAATGCTTCTCCCCCTCTTTCCCTCCTGCTCTGGTCCCCTGCCACGACCTTCGGGTCCCTCCTCCTACTGCTCTGCTAGACACACGGCTAGGGAAGAGTCCACGCACCACAACTCGGGCTCCTGAGGTCAATTTCTCAAGATTTAACAAAAAGGTACCACTGGGGCTGACCCTACCCCCCCCCCCCCACACACACACGACGCAGCAGAGGGACCTCACGTCCACACCTGAATATTGCAGTGTGCCCATAATGCTCTGAATCCAACCCTTGCCTCTGTGCACTCTCCGGATCTGAAAGATGGAAGAAAACAAATCTGGGTCCAGGCTGGAATGTTCCCCTCGCTTTATAACTGTCTGAACCAAACACCCGGATCGGAACCAGGGGCCTAGCCATGGGTGGGCCTCAGCAGGCTCTGGGCCACCCACTTAGCATCCAGGCCCCCCTAAATTGGTGTCAGAGCCCCCCAAAGCCACAGGCTGGGACTCCCGACCTAAGCTCAGTGTCTGAGTCTCTGGCGCCCACCATAGGGGTGTGTCTTGTGGGGGCAGGCCTGGGTGCGGTGCTGCTTGGGTCTCTGGTGTGCCCCATAGGGGTGTGTCTTGTGGGGGCAGGCCTGGGTGCAGTGCTGCTTGGGTCTCTGGCGCGCCCCATAGGGGTGTGTCTTGTGGGGGCAGGCCTGGGTGCAGTGCTGCTTGGGTCTCTGGTGTGCCCCATAGGGGTGTGTCTTGTGGGGGCAGGTCTGGGTGCAGTGCTGCTTGGGTCTCTGGTGCGCCCCATAGGAGTGTGCCTTGTGGGGGCTCCCTTCTGCCTCCTGGGCGTACCTTGAAGCCTGTATGCCCGCGTATTGGGTGAGTGGTAAGGGGGGATGGAAAGAAGTGCAGCCCCCATCCTGTCCTGCCCCCCACCTCCTATCCCCCATCTCCAGGATACTGGATCCCTTCTAGAATCATAGAATCCCAGGGCTGGGAGAGACCTCAGGAGTCACCGAATCCAGTCCCCTGCCCAACGCAGGACCAATCCCAACTCAACCATCCCAGCCAGGGCTTGGTCAAGCCGGGACTGAAACACCTCTAGGGATGGAGACTCCACCCCCTGCCTAGGGACCAATCCCAGCACTTCCCCACCCGCCTAGGGAAATCGTTTTTCCTAATGTCCAACCTAGACCTGCTCACCCTCCCCCGGCCCCCATCCTCCTTTGCCCCACCCCCTCTCATTGCCCACCCACCCAAAACCTGGGTCCCACCACGGAAACTATGCTGAGTCTGAAATGCAGGTCGAACTTGTACCCTGCGGCTCGGGGCCATCTCTCAAGAAGGTGCATATACTGCAACATCTCCCATGGGGCCCTAACGCTGCCACCACTATTAGTTTCTGAATACAAGTGACAGTCTCTGGCCCTTATCTGGTAGCATTATTAGGCTTTTATCCTCTGTGTGAAGCAGCCACCAGAAAGGGACACAACACCCTGTGAGTGGAAGCCTGCCTAGATCATGTGCTCTTTCATCTCCCTACCGGCCGGGTCAGGTACAGGACCCGTGTGTTTATTTAAATATTAAGCCGTCAGCAGATTATAGCAATATCGTGTGAGGAAAAAGAGGTTCCTGAACATTATTAAGTCTTTAGTTTGGGATTAAGGAGGTTTTAAGACAGATTTAATTAAACGGGGCAGAGACACCTTTACAAACCTGAGGCTGAGGTTAATTCGCTCCCCCGAACATGCTCCATTTCTTGATTACACCAAAATGAAACAAATTCCATGTCCTACCTGGGGAGTCTAGGAAGGGAATGCAAAGTTGCATCTCTAGACAGTTCAGTGCCCTGCCTGCTAGGAAGTGATTAATAGCTCCGTCGGGACCCTGAGCAACGGAATTGGAATGAAATTCCATCAATCCCACATACGCTGGGCCAGTTGCTTGCCAGTGTTTGCGTGTGCAGTGTAGCCCAGGGACCAGGGGAGGGAGTTAGCCTTGTCTGGGTCTAGCTTACATGATTATGGGACTCCTGAATGGGTGTCGACTAGACTTACCTTTACAGTTGTATTGCATGTGCATTTGTAATTTCCACCTTCAGCTGTCATCCGCCCAGCAGTCGAAGGGGGTCAGAGCAAATCAGAGCTGACCCAAGCCTTCCACCACAACGTCAGTCAAACCCAAACAAAACGTTCAGAGCTAACGGCACCTTAGAGACCAAGGCTACATCTAGACTACAGTGCTTTTCTGGGATATTGAAGGTATCCCGGAAAAGCAATGCTGCATCCAAGGAACGCATCTGCTTTTTTGGAAAAAATTTCGAAAAAGTGGACACGCTCTTTCGCCATCTCTGTAAACCTTGTTTTATGAGGAAGAAACGATGTGTCGAAAGAGGACTTTTTTCCAAAATTTGGTGCCATGTAGACTTGCCAAATTTTGGAAAAGTCTCTTTTGAAAGTAAAGCAGAAAAAGATACTGTTTCTTTTTCCGATTTATCTTTACAGTGTAGACCTAGCCTAAAAGATTTATTGGGGAGTTAGGGAAATTACCCTTGCAGTACATTAACTCCCCTCTCTTGATGCCACATTTCCACATCAATTTCTGTTAATAAGCACTTCCATCCTGACTTGAATAGCCTCATTTACGCCAGTGCCTTCTTTCTTTTGTTGACCGTGTGTGTGTGTGTGTGTGTGTGTGTGTGTGTGTGTGTGTAAACACACCCTGCTTCTATAAACTCCACTCCCATTCATCTGATGAAGTGAGTTTTACCCATGAAAGCTTCTGGCCTAATAAATCTGTTAGGGTGCATCTACACAGCAGGGCTTAACTTGAAATAATCTACATAAATTGAGCAATGTTAATTGCGTAGCTTATTTCAAAATTAGTAGCTTCTACACAGCGCCTATTTCGAAATAGAACATTCCTCCTCTGACTTCCCTTCTTCCTCGTACAATGAGGGTTACAGGAGTGGGAGTAAGAAGACCTTCATCTTGACGGTATTTTGATATTATTTCGAAATAACGCTAGTTATTTTGAAATAATCTTGCTGCGTAGATGTATCCTTAGTCTCTAAAGTGCCACAGGGAACCTCATTTTTTTTTGCAGATACAGACTAACCTGGTGACCCATCTGAGAAAAATCCCGAAGCATGTGACTTCAGAAGAAAGGAAACCTGGACCAGAACCAAACCCACTTTAGGCAAGCCCAGGTACATATTGGAATGTGCCGCTGGTTCCCCACTCTACTGAGGGCCAAAGGGCAACAATTCGAAGCTGGATCTTAAATGCCCAGCGGGGCACCGTCTCTGACAAAAAGAAAAAGTTTTCCAGAACGCATATGAATTGAAAGCAGATGAGCATCCAGTCTGGTTCTCCAAATCTTTCATGGCTTTCTTGTCACTGCTGTGTCCAGGCATGTGCAATGCTCATATCCCCGAATCAGAGATGCAGCAGGAGAGGAAAATCCCAAAAGACTAATTTGCATGTTCAGTACAATTTATCCAGCATACGCTTCTATCTTGGTGTCTTTATGTGATTGATACTATAGACAGGCAACACCACTGTATTCAGTGACAACTCTGTGTACATTAACCAAGGAGTCCCATGGCACTTCAAAGATTCACATATTTATTAGGGTATTAGAGCACAAGCTTTTGTGAGCTACAACTAACTTCGAAAGAAAGAAAGAAAGAAAGAAAGAAAGAAAGAAAGAAAGAAAGAAAGAAAGAAAGAAAGAAAGAAAGAAAGGATACAGAGATGGGAATATGACAACAGTGCTGTCTAAATTGAGGACTAATCTGTCTATTCTAATCCTCTGTGATACTCTGTGGATCTTGTTATCACATAGCAGATTTTCTTTAGGTGTTTTTTTTCCTTCTGGAAAACAAAACAGCCCATCTGCTGTGCTGTAATATCAGTATCACCATGTAAAGTTTGGAGAATCTTCATTCTGCAGATAGTTAATAGGGGAAATAATGCCACCTTATGGCTTTTCCGATCACTTCAGCATCTTGCATAGTTCCAGGTTAAATGTCCTGCCAATAAAGGTTGATCTGCCTGCTTTTCCCCTGCGTTGCATAGCCATTTCCACTTGGGCAGAGTGAGTCCAAAGTGCATGGAAAACACGATCGTACTGGTTTGGGTTTATTTCCCACACGCTTTGTCCAAGTAGAAATGATGCACAATGTGCAAGCCAAGGGAGAGTCAGCCCCTGTGCGCTAACGCTGAAGTCTGCAAATAAAATCTTCCAGATCTTAGAATGATATAATATTTCAGCAATTATTCCAGGCCTTGATTATCCATGGGCAAGCAAATAAAGGCCATAATTGTAGAAGAATGTAAACAGTGCAACACTTTTGAAATGATTTGAAAACTTTACATGACAATCTTAAAATAAAATAAAATAAAATGAATCATACTAAAACTTAACTGCACTGGAACTTTATGTGGGGCCATTTGTACAGTGGTGCAATTTATAAAGTTTCCCATGTTTATTTTGGTGGATGCTTATTATTTATATCAAGAAAATTTTGACTTATTCTTCACAAGTTTAAAACCACTGTTTCTATATTCTCCCTCTCCCAATTGAACAAAAGTCTTTCTTTTAATCAGGTGAAATGTTTGGCCCAGACGTTCAGTTCCCACTGAACATTTCACATTAGCAAGATTTGAAATTCAAATGATAAAAAGGACACCCATCTTAACAACCTAAGTATTGCTGATGCCACTTGTTCAAAAATCATGAGTCAGGTCTCCAAAATTATTGTGAGATTAAAACCATCCATACATTTTTGGTTCTTCTCACTTGCCTTTCATCACACTTGAGTCACATTCATTTTCCTCTCTCAAACCACAAGGGCTAGAAACTTTCCTTTTTTTAAGGAAAGCTGAGATTCACACATAATTACATGACCTCAGGAGTAAGGGCATTAAAAACAAGGCCAAATATAATGAGATTTGTGGTAAAATCACAAGAGTAGACAGCACTGTAATTTTCTGACCAATCTCAGTTTTTTTCCCATGGAATAAAATGTCATTATGGTGTAATTCCCCTCTTCGGTCCACTGTGGATTTTCATGGCAAAGTCCATATATAGAACTACTATTGATATCCAAACACTCACAGGATTGGTAATAAGATATCCCCATCTTTAAATAGGGAAGTGAAAAACAATTATCCTGTACCCCATCTCTTCCCAAACCTATCCACTAGTAACACAGAAGTTACTTGGTTTTTGCATCTGTTTTTTCCAAGGGCATGTACTGGAATAAACACTGGCAGTTTTTCAGTAAGTCCTGGTCTACACTAGGAACTTAGTCTGAAATTACTCCTGCCCCCACTCCAAGTTTGAATTAGTAAGCAACACGTCCACACTACCAAGTCCATTATTTCAGAATAACGGGTTTCAGAATTCGAACTCTGTTACTCCTGCATTTCATCAAGAATAATGCTAATTCTGAACTTGACAGTCCAAAATAACGTTAGCGTGGACCCTCCGATGCTGCAAATTCAAACTATTTGGCCTCTGGGAGGCCTCCCACAACTCCCCAGGGTGCTTCCTGGGGCTCTGAGTCCAAGGTAGCGCATCCACATTCATGGAGCCAGCCTTGGACAACATTTAATGCTTCCCCATATAGCAGCCATGCAAGTTCGAATTTGTGAAATCAGAAGTTCTTAAGTCAAATTTAGTAATTTCAAAATAATTTCCTACTGGAGACGTGGCCTAACAAACTCTGCCTATTTCACTCCTTTGAAAAACACTTTGAGACATGTGGATGAAAGGTGCTCTGCGGGTCCATCCAGTATGCAGTGACCCTATCTGGCTTCAAGATTAAGATAGATGGCTTTATGGAGGGGATGGTTTGATGAGGTAACATGATCTTGGCAATTAATTGACCTTTCACTATCAGTGGTAAATAGGCCAATGGTGGGAAGACAGGAGTTACTATAGAGAACTTTCTTCTGCCTGTCTGGTTGGTGAGTCTTGCCCACATGCTCAGAGTTCAGCTGATGGCCATATTTGGGGTCAGGAAGTAATTCTCCTCCAGGGTAGATTGGCTGAGACGACTGCTCTGGAGGACAGGGTCATAATTCAAAATGATCTGGACAAATTGGAGAAATGGACTGAGGTAAACAGGATGAAGTTTAATAAAAACAAATGCAAAGTGCTCCACTTAGGAAGGAACAAACAGTTTCACACATACAGAATGGGAAGTGACTGTCTAGGAATGAGTACGGCAGAAAGGGATCTAGGGGTTATAGTGGACCACAAGCTGAATATGAGTCAGCAGTGTGATGCTCTTGCAAAAAAAGCAAATATGATTCTGGGATGCATTAACAGGTGTGTTGTGAGCTCTACTCTGCACTGGTTAGGCCTCAGTTGGAATATTGTGTCCAGTTCTGGGCACCGCATTTCAAGAAAGCTGTGGAAAAATTGGAGGGGGTCCAGAGAAGAGCAACAAGAATGATTAAAGGTCTAGAGAACATGAGCTATGAAGAAAGGCTGAAAGAATTGGGTTTGTTTAGTTTAGAAAAGAGAAGACTGAGGGGGGACATGAGAGCCGTTTTCAGGTATCTAAAAGGGTGTCATAAGGAGGAGAGAGAAAATTTGTTCATCTTGGCCTCCTAGGATAGAACAAGAAGCAATGGGCTTAAATGCAGCAAGGGAGGTTTAGGTTGGGCATTAGGAAAAAGTTCCTGTCAGAGTAGTCAAACACTGGAATAAATTGCCCAGGGAGGTTGTGGAATGTCAATCTCAGGAGATATTTAAGACCAGGTTAGATAAATGTCTATCAGGGATGGTCTAGACAGTATTTGGTCCTG
The DNA here is from genome assembly GCF_049634645.1 of Pelodiscus sinensis. NCBI lineage: Eukaryota > Metazoa > Chordata > Testudines > Trionychidae > Pelodiscus > Pelodiscus sinensis. The sequence goes on from NC_134720.1 coordinate 53,391,876, forward strand.
CCATGAGGGCAGGGGGCTGGACTCGATGACCTTGCGAGGTCCCTTCCAGTCCTAGTGTTCTATGATTCTATGAAAACAGAGTATAGATTTCTGAACTGGAAGCAGGACCTTCCTGCTGGACTCTTTATGTGACCAGAGCCAAGCTGGGAGATATGAGTTACACCAGGAACAAGGCACGGAATCTCCAGCTACATCCATGACTAGGGAAGGACTAAACCTTGGAACAACAGAGATGTGAGTAGAACAGGAAATGTTTAGTCAGACGGGATCAAGTTATTTTCTTTACTTTTGGGTTTGCTGGACTTCTCTATGCTGAGCTCATATATGCCCCCTCCCACACCCCGCACTCCCCTCCGTCTCAGTCTAGTGTAACTTTTAAACCGAATCCCAGGGAAGCAATTCTCTGTGTTTTGAATCCTGCCTTTTTCATTTGCTCTTTATCATCTAGCAACTAAGGAATTCTTTACCGAGTATTTCTTCTCTGTTTTGTTAATAAAATCATCTTTTTAATTCTATGATCTGAATCCTGTGTCCTAAAAGGCAGGAGGTTCTGTGTGCATGTGCCTAAAATGGCAAGCTCACCTATTAGGAAAATTACCTTTTGTTTTAAGCTCTCTCCAGAGGGAGAGTTAAAGAGCTTGCAGGTGCCCCACAGGAAGGAATCCCCAAGGGCGTCTCTTTGGGTTCTCAAAGGAGTTTTTGCATTCGGGTGGGGGCAGCGATCCCAATCCAAGACCAGGGAATCTGCGAACTTGGAGAGCTTTTAAGCAGAAGTCTTTAGTGGCAGGGTATTTTAAAGTCTTTTGCAGACCTCCATCTTCTGTGCCAACGTGCAGAACAGCCGTGACAGGACTATTCTGCTAAATGCTAATGGTGGTAATGTCCCATTACTACAAGAGGTACAGGCCTGTGTCTTTGGACTCTGAAGACTTCAATACTATCTTCACCATCACTCCATTGTTACTGAGTTATCTTTTATCTAGATTATTATAGATAGCACCTGTGAGGCCTTCCTTTTGCAGCCCTATATCTGGGCTTGGCAGAATTTGATTAGCATTTTTAATAGGGTGCGTCTACGCAGCAGGGCTTAACTTGAAATAAGCTAGGCAAATTGAGCCACGCCAATTGTGTAGCTTATTTCAAAATGGATCACTCTTCCTCCGACTTCCCTTCCTCCTCGTACAATGAGGCTACGTCTACACTGGCCCCTTTTCCGGAAGGGGCATGTAAATTTTAGCAGTCGTCGTAGGGAAATCCGCGGGGGATTTAAATATCCCCCGCGGCATTTAAATAAAAATGTCCGCCGCTTTTTTCCGGCTTTTAAAAAAGCCGGAAAAGAGCGTCTAGACTGGCCCCGATCCTCCGGAAAAAGTGCCCTTTTCCGGAGGCTCTTATTCTTACTTCAAAGTAGGAATAAGAGCCTCCGGAAAAGGGCACTTTTTCCGGAGGATCGGGGCCAGTCTAGACGCTCTTTTCCGGCTTTTTTAAAAGCCGGAAAAAAGCGGCGGACATTTTTATTTAAATGCCGCGGGGGATATTTAAATCCCCCACGGATTTCCCTACGACGACTGCTGAAATTTACATGCCCCTTCCGGAAAAGGGGCCAGTGTAGACGTAGCCTGAGGGTTACAGCTGTTGGAGTAAGTTGGGTTAAAGCTGTTGGAGTAAGTAGTACTCCAGCTTGGCAGTATTTCAACTTTATTTTGAAATAACTGTCTGCTGTGTAGACTCAGACTAAGTTATTTTGAAATAATGTTGCTGTGTAGACGTACCCATACTCTTGACAGATAATATCAATTTTTTTAAAGCATTTTTTCAGTTTTTATAGTTTTAAATGTTCATTGTTGTTGGAAATTATGAGGGATGTCAAACAATAATGACAGTAGACCCTGAGATTAAAACAGTTGGAGCTTTATTACCAACAAATCACAAATTGTTAACACTGTGTAACAACGTATACAAGTAAATCTCCTTACATCAAATTGTAGTAAGTTCTCCAGCAGCATTCTTACTTAGCCTATCTGTAAATTTCTATCATTATACTAGGAAATATTTGTTTGTCCGTGAATGTTGATTAACATTTGCTGATAAAAATTTAATCCTTCTCTACCTGCCTCTATTGTAATTCTGTCAAGTGTTGAAAGTTCATGTGATCAGATGTGTTTATGCTATTTGGGCTCCTGGTAGAAGCATCACGAAAGCTAGCCGATCTCAACCCTCCATGGGCTGACATATGAACTATGAGTCTCCTGAAATGTCATATCATCCATTTGTTGGGGGCAATGGGAAGAACACCGATGTCTGAGAAGACAGATTGGGGAGGAATCTAAAACAGAAGGAAATAAACAAACATGATTCTGGGATGCATTAACAGGTGTGCTATGAGCAAAGAGCAAACATGATTCTGGGATACATTAACAGGTGTGTTGTGAGCAAGACACGAGAAGTCATTCTTCTGCTCTACTCTGCGCTGGTTAGGCCTCAGGTGGAGTTTTGTGTCCAGTTCTGGGCACCACATTTCAAGAAAGATGTGGAGAAATTGGAGAGGGTCCAGAGAAGAGCAACAAGAATGATTAAAGGTCTAGAGAACATGAGCTATGAAGAAAGGCTGAAAGAATTGGGTTTGTTTAGTTTAGAAAAGAGAAGATGGAGGGGGGACATGCTAGCTGTTTTCAGGTATCTAAAAGGGTGTCATCAGGAGGAGAGAGAAAACTTGTTCATCTTGGCCTCTGAGGATAGAACAAGAAGCAATGGGCTTAAACTGCAGCAAGGGAGGTTCAGGTTGAACGTTAGAAAAAAGTTCCTACCTGTCAGGGTGGTTAAACATTTGAATAAATTGCCCAGGGAGGTTGTGGAATCCCCATCTCTGGAGATATTTAAGAGCAGGGTAGATAAATGTCTATCAGGGATGGTCTAGACAGTGCTTGGTCCTGCCATCGGGGCAGGGGACTGGACTCGATGACCTCTCGAGGTCCCTTCCAGTCCTAGTGTTCTATGATTCTATGAAACCTGTGAATGGCCCTGAGCGAGGCTCATAGTTGAGCTGATGGGTGGCGTTTCAGTCACGATGCCAGGAAGCTCATAACTTCACCTAGGTTTGCTGTGAAACCGTTGAAGCTGATTTAATTACTCAATTTGGGGGTTTACGAGGTCGAACCAAAAACTCAACGGAAGATTCAAGAGCAGGGGCAATGTCCAAGCAGAACAGGAAATGAAGCAGAAAGGTCTATCCATCTCTCTAGCTCTGTAGCGCATGTTTGCATGCACCCTAGTGGAGCAGAACAAGTGAGTTGTGCACGGCTCTGCCTATCATGCTGCCCCTGAGTCCTTCCTCTTTGTGTTCCAATAATCAATTTTTTCCACCTTCATTTAAAAGACAGAGAGAGAGAGAGAGAGAGAGAGAGAGATTCCCTTGTAATTGCTTGCATGTTTCCTGGCTTCCCCTCAGGCCTGTTCAGGTTTCAGAGGGCTAAGGAGATTTTTTATCTCTCGTCTTTCATGTTCACTGGTACCGAGTGGGAAGAATGACATTTTTTGCTTGGCTGCAAACTCGTCACTTGCCCGGATCCCCCAGAAAGGGCTGGATTTGCTCAGCTCGTCAGTATTCCGCCTCCGTGAAAGGCTCCCAGACTCCAGCTTGGGACTTAGGCTTTTGCCTCACGTTCCACTTTCCCCCCGTTCCCAAGCCCCCCTTGGACGTCCCGGAGCATTCTCCTCACCGCCGCTTTTTCCATCCCCGTGCCCTCCAGTTACCCGCAGCTGGGGGGGACGCCGGACAAAACAACGCAGCGCGCACAAAAAATCCCTCTCCCCTAAATAAATAAATAAATGGCCGGCGAGAACAGGCTGCCAGTTCATTTGCGGCGGCTGGTCCCTGAAGGCATGAGGTAATGCCAAGCTATTCAGCCCGTGATGCAACGGGCTGATGGACATTCAGCGAGGCCCGGTGGTGGCAGTGGTAGAGTTTACCCAAGCTTGAGCTGGCAGCCGAGGCCGGTCTCTCACACAAGAGGCTATTTAAAGCCACAATGAGGCGCATTTAGGCGGGGATTTAATTGCTCTTTGACAAACCACCTAGACAAGTGTGTGTGTGTGTGTGTGTGTGTGTGTGTGTGTGTGTGTGTGTGTGTGTGGCCCCTGGCTGTCCCAGACACCATCTCTCCTGGGGGCTCAAAATGACAATGCGAGGTGGGTGCGAAATGCAGTGCATTCTCCCTGGTCTTCTTGCCTGGGACCGTTCAGAGAGACATTCCCCTATGTCAGAGCTGGGGAAACTAAGGCCCCGGGGCCGGATCTGGCCCCCGGCTTGTCTGACTCAGGCCCCTGAGGCTCAGGGCTCCTCCTCAGCATTGGGGAGCCCACACTGGTGCTCCACACTCCTGCTTTCTCCCCGGGGGGGCTGGAGCACACAAAACCGACTAGCCTGTGCCTGCCTAGTCTCTGGTGTACGAGGGGGATGTGGGGAGGGTCTTTCTCCTTCGCCGCCAGGGCCCACACCAGTGAGGGTTTGCTTTGGGTTTCTTTGCTTCTCACTTGTATGCAGCCCCCCGGCTGATGTTTCTGTGGGTCAGCGGCCTCCAACCCAAAAACAGTTCCCCTGCCCTGCCCTATGTTTTTCTCCAGATCAGCTAACTGCATCCAGCATGGCTTTTTCCTCCCAGGGATCCTCACTGACACCCAGTGGTGACGACCAGGGAGTATGGACGCTGAGGTTAGAAGGAGGCCGAGAGAAGCGACGGGGCTTGCTCCGGAAGCTGTTCCTGGTACAGCCGGGAGTAGTTTCTGCGCCTTGTGAGCCCAAATCCTGCGTCTTAATTCTCCACAAAGGGAAATGCTTAAAAAATCTCCCACGCCCCCAAGCCACATTTACCGAGCTTTATTCCTCTCTCCCCTCTCTCTGTGGAATTCTTACTTCTTTCCCAGGGAGGTTGGGAGAGTTAATAAATTAGCCCCTAATACAAGCCAGTGCTCCCTGGCTTACGTTTCCCTGAAGTCATGGTTTGACCACACGCTTAAGGGCTTTGGTGCCCTGTTGAGCCATTTGAGAGCCGGGGATGGAAGGTGCTTGGTGCCAGTCCATGAAACGTGGGGGGGACCACACAAGCAGCTTTCTGTAGAAGGAAGGGGTCTAGAATCCAGGACTCCTGGGATCACCTGGGCTTGACTCCCTGCGTAACACAGGCTACAGAAGCAGAGCCGTCCTGTCTGTAGGACAAATTGCGGCAGCTGCTGCAGGCCCACACTTTTGGGGGCCCTGCGGTGGCCGTTCCAACCATCCATGGGGTATTATGGGGGCCTGGACATGGCGGCAGCTGGGGTCGCCTCTCCCCCTCCCTACTCTCCCCATGGTGGCAGGAGCTGGAGCGACCCAGCAGGCTGCTTTGCTCCGCTGTGCCACTATCTCCTGGCTCACAGTGCCCCACTTCTCCATGGTGGTGGGCACTGTTCCCTCTAATTTTTTCCACCCATGTGCAGAATAAATTTTCTTTGGCGCACCAAGGCAAGTGCAGATGTACACCACCAATAGAAACACATGCTGCCAGCTTGGGGCGGTTGTGGGCGCTCTGCCAATCAGCGGGATGGCACCTGATTCTCTCCTGGGTGGCCGCCCAAGCGCTCAGCTCACAGGAAACACCGTTGGCGGTGCTCCCCAGGGTGCTCCGGTTCCCACTGCCCGTGGAGAAGCGAGGCGCGGCGGCCAGGACAGTGCAGCATGGCCCTTCAGGGCGGCTCAGCGCAGGACCGGGGGGGCCAAGAGAATCAGTGGGCCCCTGCGCAAGGTGTGTGTGGGGGGTGCTCCTGGAAGGGGCAGGGCTCAGAAGGGGTGAGGGGCAGCCAGCCCTCAGCACTGCCCATACCATTCCAGGCCCCTGTCCCACCAGCCTGGCGCTCGAGCAGTGATTTAAAGGGCTTCGGGCGCCAGCTGCCGGTTCTGAAACAGCGGTGGCGGGGAGACTCCAGGCCCTTTTGAATCGCCAGGCCCCGGGGCAGTTCCTCTCCGCCCCCGCCCGCATCGGCAGCTTTGCACAGAGCATCCCCAGAACAATTCCTGCGTGAACGGAGCCTCTCTTCAAGAGAGCGACCCAGTCGTGTTTTACAAACGGCCAGGGAGGGAGAACCCATCCAACCGCCTTCCGCCCTAGCAACATCCCTGCAGGGCTCTCTGGTACCCTAACCAGGAGCAGGGAGCCAGTATTTTCAGTGGCCAGAGCACCAAAGCATTAGTCGGCAGACCTGGGCTCTCTTCCCAGACAAGCCGTTTGCTTCCTGAGGGGACTTGGGACAAAGCACCTTCTGTGCCTCAGTTTCCCCATCTGTAAAATGGCAGCCAGAATGCTTGTACTCCTTGGAGGAGCAGGTACAGGTCTGCCTGCCTTCAGCAGCACCGGGACTAACCCAGAAGGTGACTGTCAGCAGGGAGCGGGTGTTGGAAAAGAACCAAAAGAACTCCCAGACGCTGAGGTGAAATCCGCATATTCCCGCACTCCCTAGCACCCGATTCTCTTGCTTAAGTGCTAATTAACAAATGAGCCAATCCACAGCCACTTAAACGACTGGCAGCCGGCATTCTTGTCCCATTCCCTGTAGGAGTAAAATACAACTCTGGATCTTTCTTTTTCTTTTACAAGGCAGCAGATCACTTGCGGTGAATCTGTTGACACTGCCCAATACAGACCCAGCCCTGCCCGTCTGGCTGCTACTGCTGAATTAATTGGTTCAGGAAGTGCCGGCAGCAACACGCCGCCGTGCCTGACACCTTCACGCCGTTTTTGTGTCGGGCAGGAGTTCGGGACAAGACCAGGGAGCGAGCCAGGGCGTGCGATTCATTTAATCCGCTCTCACAATCCTCTGATGGGAAGTGGGGGTGGGAGACAGCGACCTGGTGCCAGGGTTTAGTTTGTCCACAAGTTTGGCTTGAATAGCAAGGAGAAGAAGGAAGGGGGGAAAAAAATGGGAAAAAAAATCCCTCCTAGAGTGCCTTCGGTCTGGAGTGACGCCAAGCCCCGGGGGCGACTCGAGAAAGAGAAGGGAAGAAAAGGGGGGGAGAGGAGAGCAGAATGATGATTAGAAACCACAAATGAAAGAAGCCCAAAGCGAGGGGGAAAATCGGCATCGCTGAATATGTGCAGGAAAGGAGAAAAATATGGCTGGCCTTTTGTAAGGGCCCCATTCATCCCTGGACAGGCCGATGGCACGGCCAAACAATTCTCTCCCCTGGCCTCCTGGGAGGCACCTCGGCGCCTCATCTCAATGCGGGAGGCACAAACATCCCTCTCCAAGGGCCACTGGCGCGTCTCGCGCGGCTTTCTGCAGGACTTCTGCCTCCTTCGCCACCCGGCCCTCGTCCCACTCGGTGCCTGCCTGCTCCTCCGTGGCTATGGGAACCGCAAGGTCGCCAAAGGAAATTCACTGAGCAGACGTACGGCACAGAGGGCGAGAATGGCAAAGGCCCATTCGTTCATCTTCTCTTTCGCCCCGGCAGTACAGGCTCAGTCCTGCGGGGCTCTTCAGGCCCAATGGCGGCCTCTCCTCAGACCCAACCAACTCACCACACCCAACGCACTGTGGTCAGGGAATTTATCTCAAAGACATCATGCCTGGTCTCAAGCTGATGCCAAATATAGCAGAAAGCACGTGTGAACGTTCTCTGCGCAGCTCGGCATTCCCTCGGGGTGAGGTGACTAATCCCCGCTGAAGACCAGACAGCCTGGCTGAGGTAAAAGTGAGCAACTGGTCTGTGCTAGGCGAGGGAATGTGGGTTTACCTCAATGTCTGTATTCGCTTCAGACAAAGCCATTGGGTTCTCCTAATTGTGAATTCAGAGAACCAGAGAATCACGGAACCCTAGAACTGGAAGGGCCCTCGCGAGGTCATCGAGTCCAGCCCCCTGCCCTCCCGACAAAACGGAGCACCATCTAGACCAGCAGTTCGCAACCTTTTTCAGTCCCCGTACCCCTTTGGCTTTTAGTAAACCTTCCCATACGCCCTGTTCAATAGGAAAGGAAATAAATTCTAGACTCTAAAATCCACAACTTTTTTCACTCACACGACTACTTTTGGAATATTTCAATTAGGATAATCTAGTTATTTACCAAATATTCCCATACTCCCTTGACAAGCTTCTCGTACCCCCTGGAGATACGCGTACCCCAGGTTGGGAACCCCTGGTCTAGACCATAATTGGGGAGACAGAGATTCATATGGCTCTTGCACCCAAGAAAGCCCCAAGAGACTGAATCCCTGGGGTGGGCTCTTTTTGTCTTGTGAGTAGGAGTGTATCTGCCCTGCACTGGCCCTTTAAGTGTTAAATCCAGCCCTGGGAGAGGGCTGGGCCATGGAGCCAGCAGCTGTGGCAGGCAGCAGCCAATTAGAGCCCAGCTGGGATTGCATAAATAAGGGCTCCTGCGAGGAGAACAGACACACTCTTGCTCTGTAGGGGAACAGGAGGGACCTGGCTGCCAGGAAAGCTGGAGGCTTCCTGATACAGAGCAGGGCTAGGGAGCTCTGGCTTGACTCCACCCCCCAGCAGCAGGGCCATTAGGGGGAGTTGGGGGCGGCAGTAGTGCCCCCTGAAGTTGGCACCCCTGAATTTCATGCTTACAGATGCAGGCCCTGGCTCCAGAGGCAGCTCTTACATACAACAGAGTTGGAGCTGCTTGCAGCTTTGCCTTTGGGGCAGGGAGCTTGTGATAAACAGAGGGAGGCAGGTGATTAGGAATAACAAAGGTCTGGGCTGGGCATCCCAGGCACTGAAGGATCATCATGAAATCATTGCCGGGTATTGCACTGCAAGATCAGAGCGGAGGTGGGGGAGTAGCAGTGAGCATTGTGCTGCTGGATTTGCATTTGGACCAGTGCGTTCAACTCATCAGCGTTCTTGGGAAAAGGGGCAAACAGCGAGGTGGTAAAATTTGCCGGCCCTACAAAATTACTCAAAACGGTTCGGTCCAAAGCTGGCTGCAAAGAGGCACAAAGGGGTCTCACAAAACCTGCTGACTGGGCAACACAAGGGCCGATGGAATTCAGTGTTGATAAATGCAAACTAATGCACATGGGAAAATATCATCCCAACGATACATACCAAAACGAGGGGTCTAAAATAGCTGTGACCACTCATGGCAGCGATCTTGGAATCCTTGTAGACAGTTGCCTGAAAACATCCGCTCAATGTGCAGTGGCAGTCTAAAGACTAAAAAGCTAACTGAATATTGGGACTCATTAGGAAAGGACATATGAGAGAGAAAATATCACATTGCCCCTATACAAAGTCATTGTGTGCCCACACGTTGAATTCTGTAGGCAGATCTGATCTTCCCGTCTGAAAAAAATAATCTATTGGATTTGGAAAAGGTACAGGAAGGGCAACAGAAATGATGAGGGGTAACAGCTTCCATCTGAGGAGAGATTAACAAGACTGGGGCTTTTTGGCTAAAGAAATGACTGAAGGGTAGAGGGATATGTTAGATGTCTAGAAAATCATGAATAGTGCAGAGCAATAGACTAAGGAAATGTTATTTATTCCTTCACTAACATAACACAAGAAACTGACCCAATGAAACGTGTAGGCAACAGATTTAAAACAAATTATTTCTTCACAGTTACCCTGTGGAACTCTTTGCCAGGAGATGGTGGTAGGGTTGCCAGGTGTCCGGTATTGACCCAGACAGTCGAGTATTTTCACCTCCTGTCTGGTAAAAAATTTCAGAAAATACTGGACACCTAAAATATCCAATATTTTCTGATTTTTTTCCCAGCCAGGAGGTGAAAATACCTGGCAACCCTAGTGCCTGGCCCTGGGCCCAGCCCCCGGCCTTTCCCCCCTCCCCCTGGATCCCGACACCCCTAATTCCCGGACCCCATGCTTACCTGGTTCCGCAGGGAAGCTAAGTTCTGGCTTGAACAAGAACACAAAATGGCCACCTAAAGACCAAGGAGAAGCAATGCCTTCCCTGGGTCTTAGTGCTCAACCGCTCTCCTGTTCCTATCCCTATTCTAACTCTGCACTCACTCTGAAAGGGGCCATGCTGTTTTAATGCTGTTTTATTATTTATTTTATTTTATTTTTTGCTTAGTAAGTCTCGGAGTCCCTTATTTTTTTCCTCAACAGAATTTTTTCCCCGGTGTTTTTTTTTTGGGAGGGGGGGGGTTGGTATTTTTGGTTCAACCATCTGGCAACCCTAGATAATGGAAAGGCCCAGACTATACCAGGGTTCCAGCCAGGACAAACCAAGCTCTAGGGGTATGTCTACACTACCCCGCTAGTGCGAACTAGCGGGGTAATATATGCATACCGAACGTGCAAATGAAGCCCGGGATTTGAATTTCCCAGGCTTTATTTGCATAAGCTGGCCGGCGCCATTTTTAAATGCCGGCTTGTTCGAACCCCGTGCCGCGCGGCTACACGCGGCACGGGCTAGATAGTTCGGACTAGCAAGCCATTCCGAACTATCTGTACACCTCGTTCCATGGCTTGCTAGTCCGAACTATCTAGCCCGTGCCGCGTGTAGCCGCGCGGCACGGGGTTCGAACAAGCCGGCATTTAAAAATGGCGCCGGCCGGCTTATGCAAATAAAGCCTGGGAAATTCAAATCCCGGGCTTCATTTGCACGTTCGGTATGCATACATTACCCCGCTAGTTCGCACTAGCGGGGTAGTGTAGACATACCCTAGGAGACTAGGTCTGTCAATAGCTACTAGCCAGCAGGGGCAGAGATGGTGCCCCTAGTTTCTGTTTGCCAGAGCTGGGAATGGACAACCCGGCTAGGCTCGTCAGGGTGAGGCTTGTGGGGAGCAGAGCTCTGGCCCACAAGTGCTCAGCCAGAAACCCCCCAAGGTTGCAAGGCGGGTGGTGACTGAACTGTTTGCTGGGCTGGGTGAACCCTTAACTAGAGATGAGGGGAGCCGACTGGTTCTGCCAGGTCTGAAAGCCCCTGTGCTTTGGGGAAATCTAAAGTCCAAACCCAGGCCTAGTTCCACATTTTGCCAGCAGTCCTGGCAGCCAGGCTAAGCCCCTAGATCCACACTCCCTCCTGCTTTGTGGCCTCACAAATCCAGCTCCAGGTGTGACATCTGCCCTGGGCGCCAATCTGTCCCCCCTCCCCTCTATTTCTGGGGTTCTTTGTCCAGTTTCGTGTTAAATGCCATGGAGCGTCCATGGCGACCCTCAGGAGTGCCTCCCCCTTCCAAGAGCGCGCTCGCTGCCAGGATGTTTCTTCCTAAGACTCAGGGCTCTTGGACGTGGGATGGGCAGCGGGCCAACCAGCAAGGGGCTGGAGAGGGCCCTGAACAGGCAACGGCTTTGAAATAAGCTAATAATGGCAGTTCAGTGCAAGCCAGGGTGTGTTGCCCTCTGCCAGGCTGGGAAAAAACCACTTGTGATCCTGTCGGCCTCCCCTCAAATGGGGGCGAGATCCCTTATTCTACCCATGGGGCCATGGACTTGGCTTGGGAGCGGGAACGGTGCGGGGTAGGGCGGGGGCCGGGCAGACAAGCCCGTCTGTAGCGCTGCCATTGCTCTGTAGCTGGCTGGCTGGGAAGTTCTGATGGGGAAGAGGTGAGCAGGCCAGAAATGCTGGAGATGGAGTTTGTCTCCACACAGCCCGTACAGTGGGCTTCTTTCCTGGCCGCCGCAGGCCTCGGCAGCCTGCTTCAGGCTCCTGTAGGTTAGGTACCACTGCTTCCGGGCCTGCTTCCTGAATTAGTGCTCCTTGCAACAGCCGCTTGCCTCTCCCCTCGCCAGGCCCAGCCGCCCGAATTCCAGGAGGGTCGTTTAACCCTTCGGAAAAACTGGAAACTCCACCTTTTTTGGGGCCAATGCAAGTCCCCTCGCCCTGCCTCATGCACGGTGGGGGAAGGCCCAGCTGGGGAAGGCAAGCCCGAGGTGCTGCCTCCTTTCTCCCAGGCCACGCGCCTTCCACAAACTCCTGGAGTCAAGCCCGGCCCCCACCCCAAGTTACTGCCTCCATCCCTAGTAAGTGGCATGGCCCCACCCTTCCCAGGGGGCGAGAACGCCTGGGTCAGCTGTGCTGCAGCCCCAGCCCTCAGGTGGCTGGCAGAGCGTGTTTCACCAACACTAGTAGCTTCATGTCAAATCGATAGAAACAGAGTTCGCCTTTCCCAGACTTTTCCGGTCCTTCCCAGTCAGCGTCGCCCATCCCTTGTCACAAAGCCATAAACGCCTCTGGCGCTCGCAGCCTCCGTTTGCTTTCTTACTTATTCCTTGGTGACAATTCCCTGTTTGTAAAATGGGCACAACGGTCCCTGAGCTCACGGCCAGGGGAGCAAATCCAGCGACACTCCCCAGCCATCAGAGGAGTTTCGCGCAGAGGTCTGGGAGGAGGCATAATGTATAGCTCATAAAGTGACCTTTTGAAAATGTTCTGTAAGTGGCAGGTTCTGTGTCCCAGCCGGGGCAGGAACACCCAGGGGTCAGGAACTCCAGTTTAATAGAAAGATCAGTGTAGTTGAACTTTTGCAGCATCTTTGTATATGTCTAGACCTAGCTCCCTGCCTAGGTATTTATCCTAGTGCTTCTCTGGTCCTCACGGTAGCACCCATCTGGTGCAGAACCGCTTCTCACGGTACCGGAGAGCTCCTCTGTTGTTATTGTCGTAGGGCTCCATCTTGTGGCACAAACTGCACTTGCGCAGAAATACAAGCTTTGCAATCACTGGTGGGTTGCGCTACAGGTTGAACCTCTCTAGTCCGACGTTCTCTGGTCTGGCTACCTCCGTGATCCAGCATGATTTGAGTGAGCCAGGTGTCCACTTAGCATGGCTGTGGCCAAATTTCCCACAGTCCCATAAAGTTTGTTTACAGCCACCAGCCTTGGCTCAGTGTCGGTGCTGTTATTTAGCTGTAATTTACCCCTCCCTGTCTCCTAAGAGCCCAGTGGAAGTGTTGGCAATGCTGCTAGATAATATTGACCTCCCGCGGATTAGCAAATTCTTTGGTTCGGTGCTGGGCAAGTCCCAAAGGTGCCAGACTAGAGAGGGTCAACCTGTGCTACTTATGCCGACTGTGTGCTTGTGCTGCAGACACACAGGTTAGTTCTAAGTGTGCATCTCATGTTCTCTTCAAACTTGCTAGTCTAGACACAGCCCCGTAGCTTGGAAACAATTCCAAGCTCCTTATGTCCCATCTGGGAGGACTGAAAGCTACATTTGAACATTAGTGGGACTCCTCCCAGTTTTGCCAACTTGAGCATCTTCAGAGGAGCACTGCAGAGACAAACAAAAGCTGCTGCTGTATTCAGTAGTGCAGACAATAAACCGCCGAAGAAGGGTTTTGCAGTGAGCCAGCATTCATTCGGAAACAGTGAGCCGAATTCCTCCTGACCTTGTTTCCACGTGCATTCTGATGTCACCGGTGCTCCCCAGGTCCGGCATCAAGAACTCCAGGTCCACGACAGCTCTTGCCTTTCCTTTATAATTGCCACGAATCTGCTTTGTTCACAAAACATGGGTCGCCAAGAATCCGGAAGCAGCGGTAGAGCCAATAAAATCCCAAAGCTGAGAACCTCCTCGATGGATGGCACAAAAGCACCGAGCTGCATTTCTGTAAATGGCTGATCCTTGTTCTTGGGGAGGACTTTACTCTGATTTCGCCCCACCACTAATAGCCTTTGGTGATCAAGCTGCAGGCTGGATCCAGGCCTCTGAGAGGAGAAAAAAAATGCCCAAAGGCAGCCACAGAGACTTTGTCACCACCAAATGGACTGGACAGAAATTCAGGTCCAAACGGGCACTAGAGGAACCCAAAGCCAGCTCCTCGGCGTTTGCCATCCTCCTGTTGTTTGGGTCCTTAAGCGGTGATACTGAAAGCACAGTGAACCCCAGAGTGACTGTGCATGGCTCAGAGTTATCCTGGGTTTTCAGTTACTTCCCAGGAAGCCACCCGCTCCCCCAAAAGGGATATTCATGGATCGGCCCATTGAGTGGAGGGTTTAGTTCCTCTGTAAATTTTTCTAGTAAGAGCTCAGATTATAGCTTTGAAAGTGGTAATCTAGGGGCTGAAACTGGCTCTGCAGTCCTTTGGTGAAGCGTGTGTGCATGTGAGGACTTTCTGGTACTTTTGGTGCTCCCCTGTCTTCTGAGACCTTTCAGAATTCTCACATGGCTTTACCAGTGATTGATCTGGTACCAGAGAGTAGATTGCTGTTTGAACCTGGGCCGGGGATGACGAAACTGCTACTAAAAACAGCACTTCAAAGGGATGCGCGAATTGGCCTGATCTTCCATTCTCTTACAACCCATCATCACTTACCTCTGTGCAAAGTGTGCGCCAGACCTTAATGTAGCACTTTGCCTCCATGTTGCATAGGTGTGCAAAGATTTGCTGGTATCTTGCACCCATTTGACACAGGCACAAATGCTACAGGGTCTAGACAGGTTGACACCAGAGCGACTCTAGATGCAACAGTTATTAGTTCCCAAAATTAAATGCAGCGCAAATGTCAAGTAGTGATAGATTCTTGTCACTCATATGGTCCTTTTCATCTTTATAGCACTTTATTTTATTTACCATCACATCACCAGGGAAACTGAGGCAGAGATGCACTGTGACTTGCTTACAACCTCAACGGCAGACTGTTAGAACCAGGGTAGAGACTCGGTGTTGCTTGGGCTCAGCCCTGCACCCCGTTCACCACAATTTTATCCCTGTCACACAGAGTCCAGTGACTTATATAAAGGACTGTGTATTATAAATACATCATTATGAGCCAGTTAAATGCCAAGCTCTCTAGTTTGCCCTGTTGCTGTAGCTTGGGGCCGCCCTGCTCCCAGATGGAAAGGCACCGACCGCTGACATGACCTGGTGTCTTTTTCTCTGCGTCGCAGTTGTCCATTATAATGCGCGTGGATCCTGTCAGTTTCATAACATAGCATAATGCTCTTCCAATCAGGTAGGCATCTGCTATCTTTCTCATCTGGCTGGCCAATTAAGGGCTGGTCTTCACGCATCATGGGGCCTGGGCTTAGAAGCCGTGCACAGATGGTTTATTTTATATGCTTCGCTGTTGAGCACACAACATCACTTGCACATGCTGATTTCTGCTACAATCCTGATATTCAGGTTTTCAGAGAGGTTTTTATGGAGGTGTTGCTGGAGCCTGCCCTTAGCAGGGGCAGTATGATGAACAAGCCTTAGAAAACACAAGGAGCAGTCCTGTGCCACCTTAGAGACTAACAACAAAATGTACATATAGCATCATGAGCTTTTGTATGCAAAACCCACTTCCTCAGATGAGCTGGAGTGGAAATAATAGAATTCAAGATAATGAAGCTAATTAAATGGACTGGATGTGTCCCATTCATAGCTTTTGAGATGAAAATGTGAATGTCAAAGGCAGGGGAAATTGGCTTTGTAGTGCATTCACCAGTTAATATCTTTATTCAAGCCCAGGGTGACAATGTCAAATTTGTAAATTAATTCTGCTTCTGCAGTCTCTCTCTGTAACTGGGTAGTAAACATTGGTTAGGAACAATTTCACCCATCTGGTTACTGAGTCCCAGATTCTTCTACAAAGGAATTTTACAACCCAATTACAGAGAGAGAGAGAGCAGAACTGGACTTCATTTGCAAATTTGACACTGTGACTGTTTTTGCTGTTATATATATCTTGGATTCTGTTATTTCTACTCCAATTCATCTGAAGAAGTGGGTTTTGCCTACGAAAGCTCATGGTCTTATTTTGTTAATCTCTAAAGTGCCACAAGACTGTTCTTTGGTTTTATAATTACGGACTAACACGGTGCCCCCTCTGATACATTTTAAGATGCAAAGCCTTAGAAATTGCACAGTACCTTTGAGCCAATGGTGACAGCTCATAGGTCTTTGTGAAGGGCAGCTGAATATGATTCTCTGATTTACAGATGGGGAAAAGGAAGTGCAGAACGACTGGGTACAATTTTCTAAAGGTGCCTACAAGACTTCGGAGCTTACATTGCGGGGACTTAAAGTTACTCACCCCCGACAGAAGGGGAATTCGGGCAAGTCATTCTTATTTCTGTTTCCATGCTGTTTGTTGGGCTGGAAATCAAACTCCAAAGGCATTTAACACTTGGATATCTTGGCACCATATTGACTGGCCTGGGACCAGACGATGCTTGATATGCCCAGCTAACTGCCCCCCAGGGAAGAGAAGAGAAATGTCATCTGCGGGCAGCTTAGAATGACAGGGGTTTGTTTCTTTTGCGTAAACCCCGTGGCTTATGGCATGAGGATCCTATGTCAGCATTCCTCCTGCAACTGCCTAATTGTAAGCAAAGTGAGTTCACAGCAAGCCAGGGTGGACTGGCGGGAAAGGTAGCTCCCACAGCTGGGAGGTGGCTCCAGGCAATTCAAAGTTATGCCGTTACCAGGGAGATGTTTGCATATCAGTTTCCCTGGGTCTGTGGAGTTACCGTCCATGGAAGTTCTGTCTTTGGGGCCAAACCCTGAAGTCCCTGCTCAGACCAGTCTGCCAGTGGCTTGATTCTCTCCTTATGTTGCTGGACTGCAGAAGTAAAACTGCTATTATCCCTGTGGGGTCATTGACAGATCTCTGCTACCCACTCCCCAGAGGCATCTTCAGACCCTGCTTATGTCTGGCCATTCCAATTCCATTCCAATGGAGGTCTAGGTTAGATATTAGGAAAAACTATTTCCCGAGGACGGTGGGGAAATGCTGGGACGGGTTCCCTAGGGCAGGGGTGGAATCTCCATTCCTAAAGCTGTTGAAGTCCCGGCTTGACCAAGCCCTGGCTGGAATGGTTGAGTTGGGGTTGGTCCTTCTTTGGGCAGTGCGTTGGACTCGCTGACTCCTGAGGTCTCTGCCGGCCCTGGGATTCTGTGATATCTTTGGACTGGAGGCAGGAAAAAGTAGCAGAGCTGCCATAGCCCATTGACTCATCATCCCTAGTAACTGGAATAAACAGGAAAGTGAGCCGGTGGTCACATCCTGCCAGTGGGTCATTCCATGTAGTTTTTATGCACCCCTCCATGCAATATCAGGGCATTGAAGTGTTTGTCTGTCAAACTCCACGCTGCTTAAGCAGCTGTTACAAGATACAGTGGAGTTTGACAGACAAACACTTCAGTGCCGTTGGAAAGGAGCCCTTGATATCACGACCCCTCTGCCTGACAGTGTCTACCCAGCAAAGCAGAATCATCCATTTAAAAAGGAAAAGTCAGTTTGTTCAGTGCTGGGTGCTTCACATTGATTTTTTTTTTTCAAAGGTCACAGAGCCCTTCTTGAAACTCATTAAGAAGCTGCTGAACAAAGGGAGTTGGAGCTGCCTGACAAATGGCTCCAGCGCTGGTCCGTAAAGGCAGCTTAATGTGAACTGTCATATTATTTAGACTTGTGAGTGATGGAGAGATGGAAATTCTGGAAATGAAAATGTTTGTCCTAGCCCAAGAGAGACCAAGTTCTGGTCTAGGCAGTCGATCATCTGGTTGGCACGACATTGGGCTGTAACTCGACATAAGAGCTGGTCCATACAGGCCATTTCAAAATAGCCGAGTCTTCTTTATTCTGTTCATATGATTAGAGGATAACCTGTCCGAAGTGCATGACCAACAAAAATTGGTAGATTACTAGGCAGCTTTCCACTGCAAGTTGAAGAGAATGGTACTTGCTATGTTTGGAAATGCATGGAGGCAACCTCTTCATGGTACACAATTTGAGCATTAAGAATGTATGCTGACCACTGCCAGATCTACTAGGAGTTGGCAAGAAAGGCAGTTTTCCCTGGAGTGGCCAAAAGATCTCCTGTTTGACTTAAACCTTATCATGCCTGACTTTGCTACAAATAGCAAGCATGCACACAAAGATACACTTCTGTGGTGGACATGCTAGATGTTTAATAACTTTTTACAAGCAAATGGAAAACAAAAGTAGAAGGGAGAGAAATCCTCATGTTCCAGGTCGTGCTCTAAAAGCATTAGGGTATGTCTACACTACCCCCCTAGTTCGAACTAGGGGGGTAATGTATGCATACCGAACTTGCTAATGAAGCCCGGGATTTGAATTTCCCGGGCTTCATTAGCATAAAGCCGGCGCCGCCATTTTTAAAAGCCGGCTAGTGCGAACCCCGTGCCGCGCGGCTACACGCGGCACGGGCTAGATAGTTCGGAACGAGGTGTACAGATAGTTCGGAATGGCTTGCTAGTCCCTCAGAGCGTTCACACTGCAATGCAAAATTTGTTAGGAAAAACGCCCAGTTTGGGTGACAAAAAACTTCCAGCCCTACAACAGACTTTTCCCCCCTTTTTGTTGACAAGGAGCCAGTGCAGACACTGCTGTTTTTTTGTCAACAGAACTGGCTTCCACCTGTATCCCACAATGCCTGCCCTGATGACTCTGCTCAGTGTTTTGTGATCTCTGCTGCCCTGCAGGCCTGCACCCTTCCCCTTTCAAAGCTCTGGGACGTGTCTGACAGCTGAGTGACCTGCTCCTTTTGGGGAACAAACAAAGAGCAAATCATTGGACTGCTCCCGTTCTGCCCCGCTAGGAACCCAGTGGCAGGCAGACTGCCTCTGCCGAGGGAGGGGGGAAGACACTGTGATGCTTTGACGTTCCTCAGCATGGAGAGCTCCTAGAGCTACTCATGATGCTGCTCCCAGCAGCTGAGGAGGCCGAAGGAGGATGTGGGAGCACTGCACTGAGGGATACATACCCACAGTGCATTGCTCACACTGTCCATGATGGTGCCTCCACTGTAGACATGATCTGTTGCCAAAGGGAGCAGGCATGAACGCCCTCTGTTGATTTTTATTTTGACGACTTTTGGGGGCCAACATAAGTGTTGTCAACAAAACTTTGCAGTGTAGGCATATCCTAGGTCAGTGTTTCTCAACCTTTTTTTGCTCATGGCCCCCTTCTGAGCCTCATTTACCTCTGTGGCCCCCCTTCATAGCTGCTGTTAGTTGGAAAAAAGGTACATAATTTACCTAATGTTCCGTTTTTTCCATGTGGCCCCCCCTAGAGATAGGGCGTGGCTCCTGGGGGGTCATATGGCCCATGGTTGAGAACCACTGCCCTAGGTCATGAAGAAAAGAAGGGTGGTAATGGCTCCCTGTCACCTTTTTATGACCCCACCCCTCTAGATTGAGAACCAGTGCTCCAAAAGGTAGCTTCGTCTCTCTCTTTCTGTATGTCTAGAGAACCTAAAACTTGAAAGCAACGGAAGGAATCTTCTTGCTCCAAAACCTCAGGTCCCTGCCTTTTTGTGCATTTCTCTTTGCCTGTTACACTATAGGGATTAGGGCACAGAACTGAATATTCCTGATTTTATCCAGCAGGAGACAATGACGCTCACACAGGCAAACACACACACACACACACACACACACACACACACACACACACACACACACACACACACATTACGCCATTCACTACACTACCCTTTGTGTGTTGTTATACACAAAATTCTTTTTTCTCCAAGAAACAGAGAGTTTCACATTTCATGTAATTTAAGTCAGAAAACAAATATGCCCAAGAGTTTAAGAGTCTAATGGAAAAATCAGCTCAGGAAAATGGTTTTGAAAAAGAGTCACTCTTCTGCTGAATGACTGGCATTTCTCCGTATGCCTGTGATTGCTTTTGGGGCAATAGGTAGCATCACACCACACCACAGATACACTCTCACCCAGGCACCTACCCCTGCAACACATCCCAATGCCCACTCTGTCCACACATCTGCACAAGCGACTATATCACCGGACCTAGCCCCATCAGCCACCACATCAGGAGCTCATACAACAGCACATCCGCTAATGTGACACATTCCATCAAGTGCCAGCAATGTCCCTCTGCCATGGATATTGGCCAAACTAGACAAACACTGTGTCAAAGCAGAAATGGACACAAATCAGACATCAGAAATGGTCACACACAGAAACCTGTTAGGGAACATTTTAACCTGCCAGGTCATTCAATCATGGATTTAAAAGTAGCCAAACTTCTACAAAGGTATTTCACCAGCCACTTACAGAGAGAGGCTGCAGAACTGGAATTCATCTACAGATTTGACACTGTTGCCCTGCGCTTGAATAAAAACATTAACTGGTTAACACACTACAAAGCCAACTTCCCCTGCCTTTGACATCTTCATTTTCACATCAATAGCTATGAATGGGACACATCCAGACCACTTAATTAGCTTCATTAACACAGGTCCTTTACAATGGACAGGTACTTTTTTTGCTATTATATAGATCTTGGATTCTGTTATTTCCACTTAAACTCATCTGATGAAATGGGTTTTGCCTGTGAAAGCTCATGAAAACATCTATATCTATATCTGTTTGTCTCAGGGTATGTCTAGACTACATGCCTCTGCCGACGGAGGCATGTAAATTAGACATACCGACATAGTCAATGAAGTGGGGATTTAAATATCCCCCGCTTCATTAGAATAAAAATGGCCACCACGTTGTTCCGGCTCAGCTGTTTGTCGGCACAAAGTGGCAGTCAAGACGGGGATTGGTCGACGAGGAAAGCCTTTGCCGACCGATCCTGTAAACCTCGTTTCACGAGGCATAAGGGATCGGTCGGCGAAGGCTTTCCTCGTCGACCGATCCCCATCTTGACTGCCGGTTTGTGCTGATAAATTTACATGCCTCCGTCGGCAGAGGCATGTAGTCTAGACATACCCTAAGGTGCGAGAAACCCTTTGGACATAAAGGAGGAGAAGAGGTTGCCACTCACTACCCATTAACAGGAGCTTTGGAATAGATTTGACATAAATAGGGGGAACTGGTACTGGCAGGAGGCAGCTAAATCTCAAGCATTGGAGAGAATGCAGTTAATTAGGAGGAGAAAGTCAGCCTTGTAAAAGTGGCATCCACACTGTCATGTGTAGACTGAGCTACCCAAGAGATTGTGGTTTGTTTCCATAATAATGACTTACAGGGCCAAACAACACTTCCCCAAATCTTGGAGGCACAGCCAAGGACATCATCTTTAAACACATGCTGTCAAGACAAAAATCATTATATATAATATATACATATATGTATGTGTATAATGATTTTTGTTGACAGCATGCATATATATAAATGTTGCATATATATAAATATGCCATCAAGAGAAACATCATTATATACACATGATATTTTTCTTGACTTTCTATTTTAAGATATTTGCTCTGTGTGTGTGTGTGTGTGTGTGTGTGTGTGTACATAAACTTTCCTAATCTATATTACTAAATAAACTCTTAGAGCCTTGAGCCAAACAATTTTTTTAAAAAAATTCACTGACTTTTCCCCATCTGTGCTATGTAATTATCGCTATTCAGTTTTGGTCCTAACACTTGACTAGTCAGTTTCACATTGCATCCATAAATCAGTTTCAGTAGTAACACCATGAGGGGCAGGGTGAGAAATCTAGTGTGTCTTTAAAACTGGTTCAGCCTAATCTGGGACCATGTGCACTAGCATACTTTCATGTTATGGTTATTGCATAATGTCCCTGTAGGGCAGAGTTAAGATCATTTGAGTAGCCTAACTGTGTATTTCCATATATCGCTATGGGTATGTCTACTCTTGCCCCCTGGTTCAGACTAGGGAGGCAAATGAAGCATACCAAAGTTGCTAATAAAGCGCAGGATTTAAGTATACCGCACTTGATTAGCATATTCGCGGCCGATCGCCATTTTAAAATGCCAGTTACCCGATTTAAGTTACCGCATGTAGATGCAATAGTCCAATCCAAAACCCTTCCCTCAAATTAACTGTTACTCTTTATGCAATGAGGAGTAACTGTTAATTCGAGGGAAGGGTTTTGGATCGGACTACCGCGTCTACACAGCGATCGGCCGTGAATATGCTAATCAAGCACAGGATATTTAAATCCCACACTTCATTAGCAACTTCGGAATGCTTCATAGTCCAAACTAGGGGGCAAGTGTAGACATACCCTATGTTTGGATTGCTTTTCAGTTTATCCTTAACTCTGAATTACCCGTTTTAGACTGTTTAATTACAACATCCCCGTGATTATGTTCCATCTAAAATCACAGCAAGTAGAGGCGAGGGACTTGTAGAACATGGTGTTGGATCTCTGACCAATAGGCATTGAAGGACCTATTCTCTCATTAACAAATGTAATTATTTTTATAGAATACTAGGACTGGAAGGGAACTGTCCTGGCGCTGGCCTTCACAACATCCCCTAGCAAAGAGTTCTACAGATTAACCATGAAGAAATATTTTCTTTTGTTTGCTTCTTTTAATTCTGCTGCCTATTAATTTCAATGAGTGATTCCTAGTTCTTGCATTATTTGAAGGAATGAAGAACACTTTCTTAAGAACATAAGACCGGCCAGACTGGGTCAGACCAAAGGTCCATCCAGCCCAGTGTCCTGTCTGCCCACAGTGGCCAATGCCAGATGCCCCAGAGGGAGTGAACAGAACAGGGAATCATCAAGTGATCCCTCCCCTGTCACCCATTTGCAGCCCCTGACAAACAGAGGCTAGGGACACCATTCCCACCCATCCTGGCTAATAGCTATGGATGGACCTAACCTCCATGAATGTATCTAGCTCTTTTTTGAACCCTGTTCAAGTCCTGGTCTTCACAACATCCTCTGGCAAGGAGTTCCACAGGTTGACTGTGCACTGCATGAAGAAAAACTTCCTTTTGTTGTTTGTTTTAAATCTGCTACCTATTAATTTCATTTGGTGACCCCTAGTTCTTATGTTATAGGAACAAGTACATAACTTTTCCTTATTCAATTTTTCCACACCATTCATTATCTATCCCTTTCCTAATGAGTCACAATATTCTTTTTTGATTACCACTAGCCTTGGAACAGATCTTTGCAGACAACTATCTACAATGCTCTTCCCTCCCTGTAGAATAACCAGCCACAATCCCTGCCCTTTGACTCAGCCTCTGTGGCTACAGCTACGCTATGACTTTTGCCGCAAGAAGCAATGCAAATGAAATGCGGATTAGCATTTCCCTGCACTCATTTGCATACTCTCTTGCATACTCTTGTCTCTCTGGGACAGGCATAAGGATCTTGTGGGAAAAGGGTTTTTTGTGCAAAATGGCCACAGCCACACTGCCTGTTTTTGTGCAAAACCCCCTAGTGCAAAAACGGAACGAAAGAGAGTATGCAAACGAAGCGCAGGAAAATGTTAATCTGTGCTTCATTTGCCTCTTGCAGCAAAAGTCATAGTGTAGCCATAGTCTTGGAGTTTTATTAATTCCTCTCCTGCGTTATTCCTAGCTACCTACTCTTTCTTCTCTATCAGCAGTCATGTGACTTCTCAGAGCTATAACTATTACTTTTGTATTGTCAACAAATACAGATGCAGAATCAGCACCCTAGCTAATCTTGTGTTTGGCTTCTGTTTCAAAGGCATTTGATCCATGCTGCTTGTAATGTGGACAGGACCGTGCCAAACAACTACAGCCTTATTCTAAGTACTTTCCATTTATTAACCTTAAAGGCTCTGTTGGGAATCTATCAGATTTTATAAGCCTAGATAGAATGAATGTTTTCCCATCACCAAAAAGTTCAGCTGTTACAAGAGCCAACAAAGGCACGTGGTTTTAACCCTGCTAATTTGCTTAGAACATCAATGTCTCTTTTTTTTAATGAATAACAAATCTGTTGTTTTATATTTCACAAGAGATGTTTGTTTGTTTGTTTGTTTGTTTGTTTGTTTGTTTGTTTGTTTGTTTCAAGAGCTGGTTTTTCATCACTGCAGCCTCACTCATCACCTGTCTGGTCCAAATCATAGACCTTCAGATGAGGAAAAGAAAAAAAAATCACTGGGCAGGAATATTTAATCTTGAACAACCTTTTGTTTGGCAACAGTTTTCACAGCTCATTGCTGCGAGAAATCAACAGTTGATGATGCTAAAAGTCACCTCGCACACTGGTCTGTGAGGAAGAGAGCAGAGAAATGTATTTCAAATGGGGATTAGGATGTCTGAACCATCTGTGACATTCCTCTTAGTCATACAGCACCTGTCCATGCTCTGAAATTCATCCTTCGGGAAACAGCACTAGCGTTTTCGAGTACCTGCTTTTTAGCTACTTAAGAGAAAGGGTAATTTTGTGGCTTAGGTCTTGGGGGTTAAGACACAGGAATTCTGGATTTTTTTCCCTAGAGCTGCAGACTTTCTCTATGACTTGGGGCGACTCATGGACTCTGCTTGGCCCGGGTCCACAAGAGGGACTTAGACACTGTGATGCTGAGTGTCACAGGACCTACCCTTTGGGTGCCTAGACAGTCTCGGGAATAACACCAGGATCCCCAAAGCCTGAGTTAAGCATTCAGGCTCCTGTACAACTGGGGGAGAGAGCTGCCTACACTAGCCAATGGGGAGGCTAACGAGAGGGGTGTGTCTAGCCGTTTTCCCAAAGCTTGGCGCCTACCTCTGGGCTTCATGGAGGTGCCATCGTGAACCAAAGAAAGATGGGTATTTGGCCACCTATGATACACGGAGGTTACCTCACACCACGCCAAGCAGCTGGGCGGTGAGGGCAGGAGGAGATGTGCTGTCCTGGCACTTCCATAACCTGGCCCGTGCACGGCGGATGGCACGTGAGGCCCTGGGGGTACCTGTACCCTTCCCCCCGGTCCAGCTCCTGCTCCGTCCCTGCCCCTGCTCCATCCTCTCCCTGAGAGACACAGCCTCGGGAATGACTGGTGGGCCTGGTGCGGGGTGGCAGCGGAGGTCAGCCCGCCCGCACCCCCCACAACTGTGGGGAAGCAGCACAATGCAGCAGCCGCCGCTCTGCGCCGCCGCCATCTCCCCCGCCAGCCCGGTCACTGTGCATCACCATGGCGACTGGAATCGGAACGCCCCAGCACCGCCACGGCCAGGGTCGAGAATGGGGGACCCTCCCGTCCATAGAACACTGGGGGTGGCCACCGTGGGCCCCCCCGAAGCACAGGGGCAGCCGTGCAAACTGTCTTGTGGATGGGACGGCTCTACACACACCTCCCTCGGGCCACTGGGCTGGGCCGGCCGTGGCGCAGAGCTCGGAGTCGCAAGCTGCTCTGGCCCCATTGGGCTATTGGCGGTGCCGACAGATCCTGGGGGCTGGGGTTAAATCACCCGGCGGGGGGCATGTGGGGCCAGAGGGTGCATGAAGGAGGCACACAGAGACACACACACCTCCTGAGCCCTGCCAAAGAGGGCTGCCTGCTGTCCCTCTAGGAGGACTTGAGGACTGGCCCCTGACCTTGAGGTAAATTTGAGTTTGAGAGCCCCTGGGGATGTGGGAGCTCCCCAGTGCTAGCCCCCTCTGTGCCCCCATCAGCAATGGACTCTGTCCCTCCCGCCATGAGTGGTGTGAGGGGACCTCTGGGCAGATCGGGGGCACCCCATGTTGGGACTGGGGCAGCCGTCAGTCCCACAGCTCACAAATGGCACTGGGGCGTAAGTGGGAGGTAGGCCTGCGGTGCTCTTCCGCGTCTAAGGCATTTCCACTGCAAAAGCACGGGGACCAGGTGGCGATGGGCACCTTTCGGGTTAGGGGGCCGCCAAGTGGGAGTGTTGTGTCTCTCAGTGGTGCCCGAAAACAGGCCCCAGGCCCAGCGTTTCTCAATGGATCCCACCCACTGAGCCTTGGCTCCTCATCTGTAAAAGAGGACGAGCTGTCCTGTTTAGAGTGGGCCTGTCTCTGGGCTGTGTGCGCAGACTTGGCCCTGGGCCGCGAGCTCTCTAGGAATTAGAGAACTGTATTCCAGTAATTAGCCAGTAACCTTTGTGACACCCAGATGTATTTTTTCTAACAGGATGGGTCGCTGGTATCTGGTATCTAGTTTCATAACCAATGAATGCTTGCCCCTTCGCAGCATTTGGGGGTTAGCCACAACATCTGCATCCAGATACTGCTCCCAATGTCTTCCTAGTTTGGGGAAGTTCAAATCCTGGATTTTGGAATATACCCAGCTTTCATTAATACCATTCCTGTCCTGCTGAAATCTGCAAAGTGCAGACTGCAGTGACAACAATTTAAAGACGTATTAATGGATTTTTTTTTGAACTCCAGAGCTTTGATTGAAGTTTTAGATAAAGTCTGTATCAGTTCTTGTATTTGAACTCATTTGCCTTTCTGAACAATCACACACTCACACACACACACACACACGCACACACACAAACACACACACAAAAGTAGATGGTCCCAATGAAAAATTAGGAGCAGACCACACACCTCAACACTACTGATCTGCTACATTTGCACAATCATTACGGCTGTCCTCTCTCCCAGGTGAAGACTGCATGGAAAGGCTCCAAGCTGCCCAGCACTATACAGGGTGATGCGGACCGCAGAGTCCGAACAATTCAGAACGACTGTAGTGCGTAGAAGGAAGATCACAGTGACAGGGTCATGTACCAGCCATGGTCACTTGGGTTCTGACCATCAGCAGGCGGGGTCCCATTGTGTTTTTAACTGTGATTACACTTCTCATCTCCAAGACTAAGTTTATAGTTTCTGCTTCGCCATCATTGTGGTGAGCATGCTGGAGTGCATATTAATCTGCAATTTTCTGCCCCCGAGCTGCTCTCTCAAGACACCGAGCTGGCTCCAGATCCTAGCATTACCTTACGAGGCCAAGTCTATCTCGCTGCAAGGTCCAGTATGTTAATGAGGGAAAGGAATGAGACTTTGGAGAGTTCGTTTACTTTTCATAATATCACCCTAACAGTAAGTAAGTGGTTTTTCTCTTTTTTCTCTTATGCAAACGGAGACTGGAAAAGTATAGCCTTTAACTCATTCTTGTTTTCAATCTTCATTTGCCTTCTTGTGGTATCCCCGAAATGCAGTAAACCCCAGCCTGCTGCTGTAGCAACACTAATAAACAGAGCCCCACTTTGAAGAGTTTGAAAAGTAATTAATAATAAACGACCATGGATTTTTTTGTTTGTTAGAGATCTGTGACTGGACAATGACGATTTTTTTTCTTAGTGTTGCTGAATTCCAGGCATCAGGGAATCATATTACAAGAGCAAATTAAGCAACCCGAAAACACAAGGGAAAGAATAACCAGTGCTTGCTAAAAAGCTTTGTCCTTGTAAAGAAAATATTTTCCCCGTGGTAAATGCAAGGAGGGCTCCACTATGTTAAATAGGAATGCCTGGTTTTAGTCCGCTTGTTTTGCTTCGGGACATGTATAAATATTTCCAGAAATAAGTATATTAAATAAGAGCCAATGCCACCAATAAAGAGAAACAATGAAACGTATGCATTCATGTCTGAGATCTTGAATGGCCATCAATTACTGTATGGTCACGGACCATGTTCCCTGTAAGCTGTACATTTGTGTGGCTGCTCAGGAGAGATTCAAATGCTGCCCAGCTGATTAACAGAGCACTTACAGGTAGGTTTTGTTTCTAGTGGTGGTGCACATTCGCACTTGTCTTGGTGCACATATAAATTTATTCTGCACATGGATGGAAAAGATTAGTTCCCATGTTCTAATGTTATGGACCTTTATATCAGCGTAAGGTCCAGATGCAAAGGTCATTGAGATCAATACGGATCTTTCCATGGCTGTTGCCCGTCCTTGGTCACACCCAGCGAGGATCCAGGGTTGTGCTGTACATTTCCAAAGGAAGAAAGGAGGGACGCCCAGTTTTGAGGTTGCTATCACATCATATATTGTATAATTCCATCTCGGGACTGTGGGCTGTTCTTGTTTGTAAGCTTTGGTACAATCAGTTCCTTGTATGGGATCCTAACGGATTTCAGAGGATTATAAAAAAATTCACTATCAATAGCCCACATCTGGCTTTCTGATATTCATGCCTGCAGGAAGGGGAATTTATTCTCAGATTCAGGAGCCTGTCTGTAATACTTATTCGCTATTTCGAAAGCATACATCTGCTCATCCTAAGGAATTCGGCAGGCCTCTGCACTGTGTTCCTTTTGTTTTCCATGTTGCTGCAGTAACAAGAAATATTCAATTTATTATTTGTACTATGTCTATGCCAGAGCTGAACCTAGGCTATTGACCCAGTCCTGCAAAGTACTTAATACCTCCTGGAAGGTATCAAAGCATCTTCTGCTTCCAATGAAATCAAAGGCAGCTGAGGGTGCCAGCACCACCCTCAAATTGTTTGACTGGCAGGCAGGAGTGGAGAGAAACAAAACATGTACGTTCCCTTGGCTGCGGGCATGTGCAGAGTGGTCCAGATGGGGGGAGAGATGCCAGGTGATCAGTCAAGCTACAGGAGTGCACCAGTCTCCTTGCAGGTGTCTGTAAAGCTAAAGGCCCCACATGCTTTTTGGAAAGAATGCCAGGGAACTCCAGAGAAGCTTTCTCAACTACTGGTTGAACCTCTCTAGTCTGGTGCTCTCTGGTCTGGCAACCTCCGTGGTCCGGCATGATTCTGCTTAGCTGGATGGACACTTAGCATGGGTGTAACCAAGTTTCCCACAGTCCCCTAAAGTGTGTTTACAGCCCCCAGGCCTGGCTCTCAGTGTTCTGTGCTGCTATTTAACTCTAATTTAACCCCTCTATGTCTTCTAAGAGTCCAGTGAGCAGTGGCCGTGTTGATGATGCTGTTAGACAATACTGACCTCCTCTGGTTTGACAAATTCTCTGGTTCGGCACCGGTCAGGTCCCCAAGGAGCTGGACTAGATATGTTAGAACGTAAGAACGGCCAGACAGGGTCAGACCAAAGGTCCATCCAGCCCAGTATCCTGTCTGCCGACAGTGGCAAATACCAGATGCCCCAGAGGGAGTGAACCGAACAGGGAATGATCAAGTGATCTCTCTCCTGCCATCCATCTCCACCCTCTGACAAACAGAGGCTGGGGACACCATTCCTTACCCATCCTGGCTAATAGCCATTTATGGACTTAACCTCCATGAATGTATCTAGTTCTCTTTTAAACCCCATTATAGTCCTAGCCTTCACAACCTCCTCAGGCAAGGAGTTCCACAGATTGACTATGAGCTGTGTGAAAAAGAACTTCCTTTTATTTGTTTTAAACATGCTGCTCGTTAGTTTAATTTGGTGGCCCCTGGTTCTTATATTATGGGAACAAGTAAATAACTTTTCCTTATTCACTTTCTCCACATCACTCATGATTTTATAGACCTTTCTCCTAACCCCCTTAGTCTCCTCTTTTCCAAACTGAAAAGTCCCCGTCTCTTTAATCTCTCCTCATATGGGATCCGTTCCAAACGCTTGATCATTTTAGTTGCCCTTCCCTGAACCTTTTCTAGTGCCGGTATATCTTTTTTGAGATGAGGAGACCACATCTGTATGCAGTATTCCAGATGTGGGCGTACCATGGATTTATGTAAGGGCAATAAGATATTCTCCGTGTTATTCTCTATCCCTTTTTTAATGATTCCTAACATCCTGTTTGCTTTTTTGACTGCCGCTGCACACTGCGAGGACATCTTCAGAAAACTAGCCATGATGACTCCAAGATCTCTTTCCTGATTAGTTGTAGCTAAATTAGCCCCCATCACAGGCTGCCTGTGCGGTCCCAGGGGAAGTTTGCCCATCTCAAAGAGAGCCTTCCCAAAGTGCTACAAAGCACTTAAATCCATGCAATCGGGGCAGGTACAACCGTGCATACTGTTGGGCAGCTTATATTGGTTCTGAATGGGTAGGAATGGAAGGAGACGTAGAGGCAGATGCCATGGGCTGTCATTTTGTGTGTACTGGAGGTGCTGTCACGGATAGGACGCTGGAGCCATGGCAAAGCTGCTATTTCCCATCCTTTCTGCAAGCTCTTCAGAAGTTTTCCGGGGCAGATTTTGCTTATTTGTATTATTACAAAAGCTCGTTCCAGATGTGCCTTTGCCAATGGGAGTTGAGTCGCTGATTTCAATGGGGGGCAGAGTTAGGCCAAGGCTGAACAATTCTGTCACCCTGCCCCCCAGCACGTGTGTTTGTACAGAACCCGGCACTGATCTCAGTGCGGGCTTTTAGGTGCCGCTGTACGAAACATTATAAAAAGCGTGTTTGGCCAGGAACAAGGGCCACATGAAAAGGCTAGAGTGGAGCTGAACCACTCGGAGCCCCCTGTGGGTTTTGCTCTGATGAAAGCATCTCCTTTCTCAAAATTCCTGCCCATTGACCGTGCCCACACAGCACAGCCCTCCGTGTAGCTGAGATGGCAGATCTTAGCTCTGCTCAGAGCCACTTGCGATCTGGGGCAAATGCACATGACACCCAACCCGCCCGTCAGCAGAAATCTTGAGCTGTTTGTTCGTAGGAACCCCTTTTCCTAGCTCAGCTGTTCCGTGCTTTCAGCAAGAGTCTGCACCCTCCGTTGCACAAAGGGGTGAGCTGGGCAGGAGCAGTGAATCTTCAGCTCACTTTAATACAAGCGGAGTGGAACAGCGGCAAGATAGAAATCCACACATCAGAACGGGGGGTCGTCTCGTTAAATATCCAGGGTCCAAAGGCAGCTGAAACCTCCTGCTTCAGAGGAAGGTGCAAGAACTCATGAACGGGACGTTATGGGGTAATCTATCTGCAGAGGAGAGTTTCTTCCTGACTCCCATCAGTGAGCTATAGGTTTATGCCCGGCTGCAGGGAGGCTCCTAGTCCTTCCGCACTTTGTCTTTTTTTTCTCAGATCTTTTATTAACACAACCCTGGCTGGACTCACGACCCACATAAACGTCTGACCCTCTTAGAGGACCAGCTGTCCCAATGATATAGGACAATCCCATGATTTGGGGCTTTGTTTTATATGGACGCCTCTTACTCCCACCCGGGGGTCATTATTCACACTTGCTCTCTGGTCACCCTAGATTTGTTTTAAACAACCCTGCTGCAAAAGCTAGCACGGAGTAGCGGTGCTGTTTAAGGGTAGTCTCAAAGGGTTATGTATGAGTTTCCAGCGAAGCAGAGGAAGGTTGGTTCAGAGATGGGGCTACCTCATCTCTCAAACGGGAATCACAGAATCCCAGGGCTGAAAGAGACCTCAGGAGTCACCAAGTACAACCTGCTGCCAAAGCAGGACCAACCCAACTTAATTAACCCACCCAGGGCTTTGTCAAGCCGGGACTTAAACACCTCTAGGGATGGAAATTCCACCCCCTCCCTAAGGAACCCATCCCAGCGCTTCCCCACCCGCCTAGGGAAATAGTTTTCCCAATATCCAACCTAGACCTCCCCCACTGCAACTTGAGCCCATTGCTCCTTGTTCTGCCACCTGCCCCCACTGAGAACAGCCTCTCTCCAGCCTCTGTGGAACCGCCCTTCAGGGAGTTGAAGGCTGCTCTCAAATCCCCCCTCACGCTTCGCTTCTGCAGACTAAGAATGAGGCTACTCCCCTCCTACTCACGGGTGTTGTCAGGATAAATATGTTAAAGATCATGCCAGACGCTCTGCTTATCCAGGTACCCTTGGATTAAAGACACCCCTTTCCTTGAATGGCTCGGAGAGCCACTGTGCCTACGAGACACGCCAAGTCACTTCTCATGTAATATAAAACAAGAGGAGTGTCTCTTATTTCATTTCATTTCTTCACTTCCCCCAGCTAAAGCTCAACCTGCCCGCAGAAAAGCAAACATCCTCCTTGGGCAGACCCCAAGCGTTTGGACCCAAAAGGGAGTATTTGGGCTAGGAGCAAGCAGCCCAGCAGGGCTGGAATCGAAATTGTTTGTGCCCCGTTAGCTACAGTGAATCTGCGCTGCATGTTCTTAACTAATCCAGCGCCTGTTACCGATTCCACCGGCCTGCCTCACATCCTGTGTGGCGTGGTTGGCATCTGGTACTTTCGTTCTCAAGGCTTGGCAGCACGCCAGTAGAGGTCACCGCCGCTTTACTCGTGCCATCCATAACCTGCCGTCTGTTCCTAAACGAATCACCAGACCTCCGTTTACGGATGCTTGGCTCTCTCACCTGCCTGCCTGGGTATCTGGACCGGAAAGAATGGCCAGGAGTTAAGTGATCCCACAGTGAGCTGAGATCACGTCTGGGAAAGGCACATGTTGAATACAGATCACCGTTTTCAGCCAGCTTGTTTTCCTGAGGGATGCGACGCGAGGGGAGGCCAGAAAAGATTGCATGGGAGCGTTAGGATGCTGTTTCCCTCCTGGGCAGGTGAAATTTCAGGACAGCAGGAAAACGGATCCCAAGCAGAGAACCACACAAACAGCGCAGCTGCTCCTGACCGCAGCTGCATTCCCAGTCCCGTGAGGAAAGCCTGTTTTCAGCAGTTACACAAGGGCAACCTTGGGACTCCCCATTCCTGTGGGCCGCAGCTACACGGAGAGGAAACATGGTCTTGAGCAAAGGGTGAAACAGGGTTTTGTGGTTGAGGTCCAGGCTTGGAAATCGGGAAAGCTCCGGACCAGTCCCAGCCTTGCCGCAGGCGACCTGGGTGACCCATGGTTCCATGTGCTGTGTCTGTTCTCCCTGCTGTCAGATGGGAATCACAAGAACAGGACTTTGCTGGACTCTTTTGAGAGCCTTAGCTGGAAGGCACCGTATTAGTGCCCAAAGGATTAGTATCATAATATTGTTGTATCCTAGTATTCTAGACCAGTGTTTCTCAACCAGTGGTACGAGTATCCTTAGGGGTACCTGAGAGGAGTCTGGGGGCGTGCGTCACCACAACTGAAATGCGGAGAAAACGTGTTTTAAGTTTTACAGCACTTTATTATTTTTGTACTTTTTACACCCAAAAATTTCATCGCCCGCCCGGCTACAATTAAGTTGTTTAAATAAATGTGTTGCAAAGGTAGAAAAAATGCGTGTCTGAAAACTGTAGGTACTGGGGTACTTAGAATTTTGTTTTTAAAAAGGGGTATTTTATAAAAATAGATTGAGAAACACTGCTCTGTAATAAAAAACAGGACTATGTAGCGCTTTAAAGACTAACAAGATGGTTTATTAGGTGATGAGCTTTCGTGGGCCAGACCCACTGGTCTGGCCCATGAAAGCTCATCACCTAATAAACCATCTTGTTAGTCTTTAAAGTGCTACTTGGTCCTGTTTTTTGTTCCAGCTACACCAGACTAACACGGCTACATTTCTATCTCTGTTCTGTAATAATGCACTTCTTGCTTTTAGAGCATCCACAGTGTGAGAGAGGCTTTCCAGAGGAAATAAAACACACGCGCCTTGCCCTGCGCTGCTTCCATGCCAAGCTCAGGCACGTGAAAATGTGCAAAGGGGAGAGAGGGGTGGCATGGACAAGTGATTCTGTGGTTACTCTGGTGCCCATTCTGCGGAGTGAACGTTCATTGCTCTGTTCGCAAGCTGCTGTTAAGGCAAAGCTGTAGGGAATTTCATAGAGTCTACGATTTTTTTTCTGTATTTTTGAACCATCTTACAGGGAATGGCAACCGCACCACCGAGTTCCTAGATACACCCAGAAAGGTTATCCCTGTCTACACATTGTGACAAGGTCAGGCCAGAAGGTGTCATGATTATGAGGGTGAGCCAGCAGCCTGGGGATTAAGGGGTTAACTACACCTAGCCAGGTGGAGTGACCAGTAGGAATATAGGTGGGACTTTCAAACTGGGACAAAGGAATTTGGGTTTTTCCCTTTCTCCTTTAGTCTCTCCGGGTGTGTTCTCTGCAGCTACAGAGAGGGACAAGCATGTCTCTCTCTTTCCCAAACACCATTCTTCATTTTCTGTAAGTAGGGTAAAGTGTAGGTAGTTTCGTTAGGCTTTATTGTTTAAGGGTTGGGTAGGGATCTGAGATCTGGCACTGCTTAAGAGATGGTTGGTTTTTCTTTTTAACTAAGTGCTATCCCATGGTGTAATTCCTCCTTGCAACAGGAATATTGTTGTAATAATAAAAGTTTTCTCTTTTCTTTTTATTAACCTGGCAGTGGTTACTTGTGTGTCCTGATTTTTATAATAGGGGTGAGATTTCCCAAATGATCTTTTCCCTAATCTCATTATTAATATTTGGGTGGTGGCAGCTGAAGTTTTATTCCCAAAATCTAGGTTTTTAAGATTTTGGGGGAAGTTTTATACCAAAGCCTGGTAGATAAGGCTTTGGGGTACACTTGCGGGCCCCCACTTCTGCATTTATCATGCCAGAGTGGAGAAGGAGCCATGACAGAGGGCTGCTACAGAGCCTGGGGGTGGGGGGGGGGGGGGGAAGGCAGCCCCAAAAGGCTCCAGGCTGTCAATCAGGGGCAGAGGCTGCAGGACAATGAGGAGCAGCTGGCAGGGAGCTATCCCAGGCAGATTGAGGCCAGCTGACTCCACGTCAGGCCTGCTGGGGGCTTTGAAATCCTCCCCAGTTAGAAGGTGGGGGTGGGGAGTGAGAGGATGGAAGGAGAGGCAGAGAGACAGAGCCAGAGCCAGAGACAGAGAGCAAGAGTTTGAGACAAAGCATTAGCAGTTATAGAGCTTAGAGATGGCAGGGAAGGGAATCCTAGACGGAGTAGCAGGGCTCCCCATCCCAGAAACCACCTGCAAGCCCCAACCCCAGGCAAAGGGGGAAGGCTGCCGGTCCGCCCGCTGGCCAGGGAAAGAGGAACCCTTGCCACGATGCATTTACAGTTTTTAATCTTTGTAGCAATCTCTGGGTTCCATCGTTGTTCGTTCACAAATGGCGTTTCCATTGGTGAAGAATGATGAAAGTTCAGGCCCGTGAGACAAGAGATCTATCCCGGGTGCTGCCACTGCCTTCCAGTGTGGCCCTGAGCAGCTCACTTTTCTCCTTGCCTCAGTTTCCCCGTCAGTAAAATGGCGGTGATGTCTAACTCGCAAGCGGTGAGGTTACCACCCTGATGTGTGTCCAAATCGTTAGCCTGCTAAGAGGGAATGCTCTAGAGTGGGGTTCAGGGCTGTTCCCCACTCTGGCACTCTGAGTGCAGACGGTGGGGGCCTGCAAGAAAGCTTCCAAACCTTTCCTCTACAGGCACTGGCTACAGAAACTTCCCCCCAGAATCCTAATACCCAGATTTTGGGGGATTTGCTGCCACCATCAAGTGCTTTTGGATCCCTAAAAAAACAGAGGTGAACAGTTGAAATCACCCCAGGGATACCCCAAGCTCTTTTGCCCCAAAAGAGCTTGCAAAAAAGAAAAGAGAAAAACAAGCTGCAGTCTCTGGTAGCTGATCCCTCCATCAGAGGCCTGCAGATACGCATGGACAGACCTGCCAGAGCACAAGAATCAAATCCTCACCTTAAAGGGATGTTTATTACAAGACAAAAGATAAACTTGACAAAGCAGACTTGGTTGCTAGATCTTACAGAGCAACCAAGGAAAACAAATTAAAAAACAGAGAAAAGTCTCGGCACAATGCTTGGATGGTAGTAAATGGGGAGGGGGAGCAGAGATTCACACAGAGCACTTCAAACCAAACCTCAAAATAAAGAAAAATTACTGTGAATGCAAATAGAGTCACTTTTCCCTTTACTTGCTTCTAATTCTCTCTTCAGTCCAGTCCCATGCCCTGAATTCCTTGGAGGCATGGCAGTCCTGCCTGGGTTTAAATCAGTCTCTCTCAACTCCTGGTTTATCTCTCCCACACAAAGAAAACAGGCAGGGAATGGATATCCAATTCAAATTTCAACACTATATGCCCATTGGTTCTCTAGCTGCTTGCCAGCAGCTTTGCTACCTACCTGAGTTTACCCCTTAGTCACTGGGTGCTGGTCAGCACTCCTCCTGTTCATGACAGTGGTTAACAGTATTATTAGTATAAAAATTTGTATCAGCCCTTGAGTGAATGGAAAACATGGCCTGAAATGCACACCCTGAAAGAACTGCAGAGAAACTGCAGGTCAGTGGGGTTAAATCCCTGACTCTCCATGCTGGAAATACTACACCTTAGTGTGGGAGGTGTGGGGGCAGGAATAACATGGCAGTGGCTCACCAGGGTTACCCCTGGCAGGCTGCGGCTGCTATATTTACCTGGATGGCCACAGGAACTAGAAATTGCAGCTCCCATTGGCCGCCGGTCACCATTCCCGGCCAATGGGAGCAGCAGGAGGTGGTGAAGACTGGCACACCGCTTCCCGCAGCTTCCATTGGCGAGAAACGGTGATCTGTGGCCAATGGGAGCTTCGATTGCTGGTACCTGTGTCCATGCAGGTAAATATGTGTGTGGGGGGGGGGGGGGGGCTCACCAGGAGCTAACCCTGATGGACTGGATTTGGCCTGCAGGCCAGTATTTGCTCACCCCTGCCTTAGTGCCAAAGGGTAACATGAAAAACCCGCCTCCCCCCGCCACACACACACACACACATCTAGTGGCCTTTTCATTTGTGGATTGCAAATGCTTAACTAAGCAAAGTCAGTATCATCATCCTGATTATATGGCTGAGGAAACTGAGGCACAAATGGGTTGAGCGAATTGTCCAAGGCCAAAGGGCAGCTGAGTGGCAGAGAGTAGAACTCTGGAATGAAATCCTGTCTTTATTGCAATCACTACCAAAACTCCCGCTGTATTCCATGGAGCCAGGAGTCCACCTATGCTTTCCCTTGTGTGGTCTCATGTCCACTCACTCTTGCCGCTATACATCCCTGCCAGCTGTGAGCAAAGCAACCCCCAAAGGAATCCTACACAGAAAAGACATTTGCACAGAATCCCTTAATTCTGGTTGACTGGGTGTTTGAACAGCTGACACAAGGTTGCAAAACAATAGCTTCTGATGGGGCTAGAGTTGTCAAGATTTAACTGGGCTTTGTGTCTGTTTTATAATCGCTGCCCTGAAAGAGAGAGAAAAAGACAGAGCTATGTTAGAAAGGTCTATAGTGGAACTTGTATAAGACAGCCTCCTGGGTCCTGGATAATCCCGGAGTGTCTCTCCGGGTTCTGAGTGGAGTTCTTGTGGAATAGCCTTAGCCAAACGGGACGAGGCTCTTTTCTGCCCATTATAAACGATTTTTCTCATGTGAACACTGATCACTTCCTTTCCTGGAAAAGAGATGGCAGAGCAAAGTGTCTTGAGGAGGCTGTGAAGGCTAGGACTAGAGTTTAAAGAGAAGCTAGATAATTTCATGGAGGTTAGGTCCATAAAAGGCTATTAGCCAGGGGATAAAATGGTGTCCTTGGCCTCTGTTTGTCAGAGGCTGGAGAGGGATGGCAGGAGACAAATCGCTTGATCATTGTCTTCGGTCCACCCTCTCTGGGGCACATGGTGCTGGCCACTGTCGGCAGACAGGACACTGGGCTAGATGGACCTTTGGTCTGACCCAGTACGGCCGTTCTTATGTTCTTATGTTCTTCAAGCACATGCAGGTGTGTCCATTGCGAGGCGGCGGCCCCTTTAAGAACGGAGTTTAGGTTTAGTTGCTAGGTGGAACATATGACAGAGGTCACATGACAGGGCTCATGTGACTTCCCATGGAGCTATATAAGAATAAGCCCCTTGCTTGACGGGGCTGTGTAGTCAGCTGATCCTTGATCTCCCCTACATGGTTTTACACCAGTGATTCTCTTTTTTGATTACTCCTGAATTACACTCCACGGTGGACACTTTTAATCTGGCACCCTCTGGACCCACCCGGTGCTGAGCCAGAGAATTTGCCAGACCATGGGAGGTCGATATTGTCTAGCAGCATTACTAACATGGCCACTGCTCACTGGGCTCTTAGAAGACATTGAGGGGTGAATTAGAGCAATAGCAACCCAGAACACTGAGAGCCAGGACTGGGGGCTGTAAACAAACTTTATGGGACCGCGGGAAACTTGACCACACTCATGATAAGTGGCCATCTGGCTGAGTGAAATTATGCCGGACCACAGATGTTGACGGACCAGAGAGCGCCGAACTACAGAGGTTCAGCCTGTAGCGTGAGATGAGAATCAGCCCTGGATGTCTGAGCTGAATGAGGCTGTTACTAATTGGTTACTTTCTCCAACCAATGGAATCAGTCTGACCATGTGGTGGCGTAACTGAGGTCGTTGTCTGGCCACGAATCTGTCCTAGAGAACGGGGATGGTGGAAGATGTCCATCCTACAAGCCTGTGCACAGGATCTGGAGCCAGAAACTCCCACGTTTTCAACTCATCTTTTTGTTCCTTGCTCAGCTTTACACACTCCTGTCAGTGATCTCAAAGCCAACCTTTCGACCCTGGGTCACTGCTCTTTTCCCAAGCAGCTTCCCTTCGACAGGTATTACAATGAGACCCACCAAAGCCTTCACCTCCACCCAGGACTGGAACCCAGGACTCCAGGGCTGAGCCTCGCTGCAACCTTGAGCCGGCCACGGTATTTCAAAGCACAGCCGCCCTGAACAAGAACTCTTTACAGGAATCCCATCAATTGCCAGCTTTCCCTCGCTATTTCTTCTAAGCCAAGTGTGCGTTCTGCCCGCGAGGGCTTCATTTCCATCTTGTGGGATTAGCAGAACCGTTATCGGAAATGCCAACAGAGACCCGGGAAAACCAGTACCATCCAGAAAGGACTTTAGTATCCAATGTGCATCCGTAACCTCTGGGGGGATCCTGGCTACCTTAAGAAGTTATTTGCCGCCTGCCAACAGTGTGACTGGAGTTTCTGCCTATGACACAAGAGCTGTGTGTCTCTCAGGGGACGGATGGCCGCGGGCAGGGGACAAGTCCAAAATCCTGCCACTGCACTTGGTACCTTTTGGGAAGGGAGGGAAGTGGGGTCTGGCCTCACCTGGGTCAACGTCACTGCTCCATTCTGAATGTGACGGGCGGCATGCGTGATTCAGCCCCAGCTCGAGCAGGAAGGGTGAGCTTTACCGGAGTCTTTCTCGGTGTTCTAACGGTGCCCATGGTCACGTCACGGACCGAGAGGCTGCCATGCCAAGGAGCTTGGGGTAGAGCTTCAGCCCTGCAAGCAGCCTTGTGCATCCTCACACCTTTGGTTGGTGACGTACCAGGTCCAGGAGCGACCTGGGAGCAGCCGTTCACACAGTGTGTAGTCAACCTGTGGAACTCCTTGCCAGAGGAGGCTGTGAAGGCTAGGACTATAATAGAGTTTAAAGAGAAGCTAGATAATTTCATGGAGGTTAGGTCCATAAAAGGCTATTAGCCAGGGGATAAAATGGTGTCCTTGGCCTCTGTTTGTCAGAGGTTGGAGAGAGATGGCAGGAGACAAATCGCTTGATCATTGTCTTCGGTCCACCCTCTCTGGGGCACCTGATGCTGGCCACTGTCGGCAGACAGGATACTGGGCTAGAAGGACCTTTGGTCTGACCCAGTACGGCCGTTCTTATGTAGCCATTGCTCAGACAGAAGCTCTCCCGGTTCTGGAATGTGAGCACGGATGGAACTCCTCTGGGAACCTCTTGGACAGAAGGGGCAATTGGGGGAACGCCTGCTTCGACTCCACCTTAACCCAGGCTTCCACCGCCTCTTGGCTGCACTCCTGCAACTCCTCTCTGTACCAAAGCACGTCCCTTCCTGCTTAAACCACGTGCCGAATGCTGCTGTGCTGGGCACAGAAAGGAGCGGCTACACCACTCCAGTTGCTGTCTAATGCCGCTGCCTCTCTCTCTGGCTGTTTTAGGACTCAGCTCCAAAATTCTCCTTTTTAGGACTCTCTGTGGACGTGTTCCAGTCTAAATCCTGGATCTGGGGAACTGGCGGATGCAACCTCACATGAGGAAACAATGCTCCCCGAGGCACCTCCCCCCGACGTCCCCTTCAGCTCTTCAGCCTCAGGACAGGCAGGACCTCCACAGGGCCCATTCAGCATGTGCTGTGCTGCTGACTTTTGGCTCCCACGCGGCGGCGCAGCTCTTCTCCACACAGCAGCCTGCGACTGGAACAGGAATCGAGGGGGAACCAGGCTTGGTGGCTTGGTCCCTTCTCGACTGCTGCTCCCATCAAAGGAGGGGAGAAGAGAAAGGCGCCACCCAAGGTCTGAGCCCCAAGATTCTATCATACCAGTATCCCACAAATAACCATTTCCACCGCAGGGCCAATAGTCTGCTGGGCTTCCTGTGCACCCAGCCTCCTCGCCGATGGCGGCTCTTGGAAGCTGTTTTGGGGCAGCGCCATTAGTAAAGCTTCCTGGTGATTATTAATGCTCTTTTTCCTGCATTTGCTTAATTTAATTTCCCCCGTCACTCCTCCTTTTTCAACAGCAGATTTCCCCCTTGTAAGCTGAGATGGCACCAACGGATATTTTTCTTCCCCCTGCCTGGCGTGCACGCCGACTTCCCTCTGCTGTTTGAAGAATGAACAGGTATTTTTCATATGCGTTTAGGGGCACATGCAGTTCTCATTAGTGTAACAGACTAAAACCAGCCAGCCAGCCAGCCAAAAGGAGCCGATGCCTTGCCTCGGCGCGCCCCTTTGGCTTGGGACTCTCTTCCTCCTGCATCAGAACAACATAGGAAAGGGAAATTACTTGCAATGAGAGATGCTTGTGTAGAGGTGTTGCTTTAGTGTTGTGTAACCCACACACCTAGGCTATGTCTACACTGCCCCCGTTCTGTGCAAAAAAATATGCAAATGAGGCAAAGCGTGGCATATTGCTGTGCCTAACTTGCATAATTAACGAGGCTTCGTTTTTGCTCAAGAGGCTGTTGCGCAAAAAGCAGCAGTCTACATGGCTCCTTTTTGCGCAACCCCCCCCTCTTGTGCAACTGCCATTCTTCCACATTTTTTTCAAGAAGAATGGCTCTTGCGCACGAGAGGGTTTTTGTGCTAAAACGGAGTCTAATTAATTATGTAAACGAGGCAGGGCAATATTCTACGCTTCACCTCATTTGCATATTTTTTGCACAAAATGGGGGCAGTGTAGACTGAGCCCTAGTGTGGGACACTATCCCACGGTGTGGCACTTAGACAACTTACAACGAGAGCTAAGAACACGGGAGCTCTACAGCCTGAGCTGAGAGCCAGCTGGCTTTATTGCTCGAGCTGTAGCGGCTGCTACTCTACTGGTTACAGTTGCGCTGATGGGCTGGGCTGCTAGTCTGGATTATAGAATTGTCGGGCTAGAAGGGACTGCAAGGGTCCTTCGGTCTAGGAATTCAGAGGCAGATGGTGGAGTTTGACACAATGGTGGTATCTGTTACGCATGGGCTGCGCATGTACAAAATACAAAGCACCTGATACTCATCTACACCAAGACTACTTTGTAGTTCGGTTGCGCTGGCCTGTGGGTGGAAGGGATCTTACTGTGGGGGAGTACCAGAGCCCACGCCCTACGGATCAGAATAGAAGGACACGCAGGGTAGCCCAAAAGAATGAATCACTGGATCACAGTTGACTTGATTCATCTGCCCCGTGTGGACCTCCTGGTCAGTAGCAAATCCTGGAGGGGATTGGATGAAAAGAAGGTGGATATTCAGCAGACTGGGACAGGGAGGGTATGACTAGTATTGAGGGAAGTCAGGAGAAGGTTATGGAAGGTGATGATGAACAGGACTTTCAGAAGGCTAGTGGCATACTGGGGTGCATTAGGAGAAGCATTGCCAGCAGATCTAGAGAAGTGATTGTTCCCCTTTATTCAGCACCTGGGACGCCACATCTGGAGTATTGCGTCCAGTTCCGGGCCCCCCACTACAGAAAGGATGTGGACGCATTGGCGAGAGTCCAGTGGAAGCAACCAAAATGCTGAGGGGGCTGGAGCACATGACTTGAGAGGCTGAGGCATTTGGGTTTGTTTAGTCTGCAGAAGAGAAGAGCATGTGTGTGTGGGGGGGTGTTTTGATAGCAGCTTTCCACTTCCTAAAGGGGGGTTCCAATGAAGATGGAGAGAGGCTGTTCTCAGTGGGGGCAGGTGGCAGAACAAGAAGCAATGGGCTCAAGTTGCAGTGGGGGAGGACTAGGTTGGAGATTAGGAAAAACTATTTCCCTAGGATGGTCAGGAAGCACTGGGCTGGGTTCCCTAGGGAAGAGGTGGAGTCTCCATCCCTAGAGGTGTTTAAGTCCCGGCTTGACCAAGCCCTGGCTGGGCTGATTGAGTTGGGTTGGTCCTGCTGTGGGCAGGGGGCTGGATGCGATGACTCCTGAGGTCCCTGCTAGCCCTGGGGCTCTGTGATTCTGTGATGGTGTGACCGGCGGAGCAGAGGGATGGAGCTTGGAGCGGATTGGAGCGGTGCAGGGATCTTACGGCGTGGGCTAGCAGACAACGTTCGAGCTGGTGGAGGTTTTCAAGGGTGGGTGTGACATGGCTGCTGCAGCGGTGGGACAGTTTTACTGGCTTCATGAAGCTGATCCCAGTCTCTGCTCATCGCTCCTTTTCTTCCCTGGGCAACTTTGGGACGGGTCCCGGTTTTAAGGAGCGGACAGGAATGTGTTCCAGCCTTGCTCCCCTGGGCGTCCGAAGCAGAGCTGTGCACACAAAGGGAAATACATGTCCACTCTCTCAAAATGTGCTTTAGTTATAATTAGGAAAATTGCCATGAAGCCCTGACCCTGGAATGGCGGGTTCAACCTTTTTTTTCTCCCGACCCAGTTGAAGAAATCGTTGGTGCTGCGACCCAACATAATATGATTGGAGTGCGGGCTCTGGGGTGGAGCTTTGGGGTTCAGGAGGATCTTTGGGGGGCAGGAGGGGCTGACCTCGAGCCACTCCTGGTCAGCAGTGCAGTGGGAGAGGGGGGCTAAGGCAGGTTCCTGCCTCTCCTGGCCCCGCAGACCAGGCTGCGCCCAGAAGCAGCTGGCAGCAGGTTCCCAGCCCATGGGTGGGCGGAGCTAGTGCTCGGGGCGGGGGCAGTGTGCGAAGCCTTGTGCGCTCCCCCTCCCCGTCCCCCGGAGCCGGGCCTGCTGCAGCCGCTTCTGGGGCGCAGCGCAGTCTGCGATGC
Organism: Pelodiscus sinensis; assembly: GCF_049634645.1. Lineage (NCBI taxonomy): Eukaryota > Metazoa > Chordata > Testudines > Trionychidae > Pelodiscus > Pelodiscus sinensis. The sequence continues at coordinate 53,434,525 of NC_134720.1, forward strand.
CAGGACAGGCAGGGAGCTCCACTGCTCACCGGATCCCCCTGCAGCCACGAGCCCCAGCGCCCAACATCCCATCCCCCAGCGCTGGGGCATGTCCTGTTGTTTGAAAACAAATGGTTTAGTATATTGGCCACCCACTAACCCGCAGGGGGCCAGGAAGGAAACTGTGCAATGGGCAAGCTACTCCCGTAGGCAATAGGCTCCCTTTCCCTCGGAAGCATCTGCTAAAGGCCATGGATGGAGACAGAGGAACGGGCTGGATGAACACTTTGGTCCAGTGCCTCTCGCCATACGCTGACCGACTCACACCAGTGGCAGCGTGGGCAGCAGCGCAGGGTGTGCCCGGCTGTCCTTTGAGCCGCCATTCCTTATTCGCGTCTGCTCTTCCTCAGCGCCGTGTGACACGCTCCAGCCATCTGTCCGGACAGAAACGGAATACAGAAACAAAAGTTTAAAACAAAGAGGCACCACCAAAGATAAACAGCCCTAATAGCAAGCTTTGCGTTCGCTAATGGAACGGTAGGTCATAATCAAGGCCTCTCGTCTGCCAAAACAAATCGCACTCTGACAAAAACTGCATGTGAAGGACAAGCCGAAAAGAAAACTGTTTTGGACCTGGTTTGAGCCGCGTGTTCCAATGGCGTTGTTGCTAGCAGTCCTGGTCACATTATTTAGTACCAAAAAAAAATATTCATCAGGAATTCAGCCCTCTATTTCTTCTCAGATCTCGATTTTCTTCTACTCTATTTGTGATCCGTAAATACTTGCCAAATGGTTTGGACCAGTACGTTTTTAGGGTGTTCCCCTTCTCTCCCCCACAATAGAAAGTCAATTCTGTTTGCTATCTGTTGGGGGGGGGAGTTGTTGGGGTAACTGAGTCGCATGGTATTTTTGCTGCTTTCAGATTGGACGACTGAAACATTGTAAGTGGGAGAATAACCAGTGGTGCTTAACAAAAAGCAAACTTTCTGGAATCAATTCTAGGGTGAAGAATCAGTCACAAGACATTTCATAGAATCATAGAACGCTAGAACTGGAAGGGAGCTTGCGAGGTCATCAAGTCCAGTCCCCTGCCCTGTCGGCAGGACCAAGCACTGTCTAGACCATCCCTGATAGATGTCTGTCTGGCCTGCTCTTAAATATCTCCAGGGATGGAGATTCCACAACCCCCCTAGGCAATTTATTCTAGTGCTTAACCACCCTGATTTTTTTCCTAATGTCCAACCTCAACCTCCCTTGCTGCAATTTAAGCCCATTGCTTCTTGTCCTATCATAAGAGGCCAAGGAGAACAATTTTTCTCCGTCCTCCTTGTAACACCCTTTTAGGTACTTGTGGTATACAAAAATGTCTACAAATTCCAGGCTGTTGTTTGACTGCTATAAACAATAAATAGCACAATCCCATCAGAAACCAAAGCTTAGAGCACTTATTTGTAACCATGATCCTGCAAGTCACACTGGTTTTTTTAAACACAGGTTGACCCTCTCACGGCAACATCCGTGGTCCGGCATGATTGCAGTTAGCCAGATGCCCACTTTTCATGGATGTGGCCAATTTTCCTGTGGTCCCATAAAGTTTGTTACAGCTACCTGTCCTGGCTCTCAGTGTTCTGTGCTGTTATTTAGCTCTAATGTACCCTGAAATGGTTTCTAACAGCCCAGTAAGCAGTGGAAGTGTTGGTAATGCTGTTAGACAATATTGACCTCTCGTGGTTTGGCAAATTCTCTGGTTCAGCACCGATCAGGTCCTCAGGAAGCTGGATTAGGGTATGTCTACACTAGCTTGTTAATTTGAGCTAGGTAGGCAAATGAGGCGACCAGAGTTGCAAATGAAGCCCGGGATTTAAATTAACATTCCACGAGGACTTAGATCGAATTGACGTTTCACTGCCACGTGTAGCTGCGCAGCAGTGAGTTCGGGCCAGTGAAATTTCAAAATGGCAACTGGACGGGAACATGCAAATAAAGCCCGGGTTATTTAAATTCTGGGCTTCATTTGCAACTCCGGTCACCTCATTTGCCTACCTAGCTCGAATTAATGAGCTAGTGTAGACATACCCTTAGAGAGGTTCTACCTGGATCCAGTTTTCATCACTTAGAACTGGAACCAGATTATGGGGCAAAAATCTATCTCCTGTACCCATTTTGGGGATCTGTTTCTCTTCTGGGTACTAGAAGGTTTGCCTGAGGCAGGGTGGAAAGAGTTGAGTAAGTCCATGGCAGGATAGTTCCTTATGAATAAAAGGGCACGCGCTGACCATCTGCAAGCAACACCTGGGCTAAGGCATTGCCGTACGAGATAGCCCCACCAGTCTCTGGTCCAGTAGCCCTTCTCTGAGAATGGCCAGAACCAGATCTTTGTGCTACCAAGGGTAGTGCTTGCTTGGTAGTGCCAAGAGTAGGCATTTGTAATGCGGCTCAAGCACTTCTGTCCGAAAGGCCGTTGGAGGACGAGCACTCGGGACCAGTGCCTTACGTCTGTCTAATTTATCCTTTTGCTTCAGCAGCTCTTCTTTGGACATCTGCCAGAGCCACCGTTTTATTATCGGAACAGTATTTAGCATCTGCCTCGGAGGGGCGTCTCCCGAGCATCCTCTGTGGGAGATGCTGAAGAGCTTGGTCCCCTTGCTCCCTGTTCTTTGCACCAGCCACTAAATGATGCATCTTCCCATTCCCATAGATCACATGGGATGACGCCGTCCCCTCGAAGCCACAGGCCCAAATCTTCAGCCGGCTTCACCCCGTTGCTGATTTACACCAGCTGTGGAGCTGGGTCCCCAGTTTTCTTTATGTTGTAGAAGAGACTCAGGGCTAGATACTGAAGTAAGTTCTGCTGGTGTGAAACCACAGTAAGGTCAGTATAAACGAGAGGAGGATCCTGCCTGCAAAATCCGGATTGAATTAGAAATGAAGAGTACCTGAAGTAGCTAACTCCTGTCGCCACTGGTCAGATCCAGGCCTGCAGCCCCTATGGCCAGGCATTTGCAGATTGTAGCGAGCCAAAAGGAGTGGGGAAAATCAAGAACCAAAAATAAATTTCACAGTCCAGCTGGCAAATACCTTCTGGGCCACAATTGTCTTTGGCCGCCTTCCACCCCCCAGGTCTCCAATCACTTTGAGGCCCCGCCACAAGAAAATCAGGGGTTTAAAAATACGATAATTAAAGAAAATATTGATGTCATTTGGGTTTGGGAGAAGTTGGAGGCTAATGCCGTGAGAGTGTGATTGTATATATACACCCTGCGTGGTTTGGGTCCTGGCTACCTACAGACTGAAAACGTCTACCTCGCGCTGAACTGTTACAACGCTGCAGTTCGAGGGGTGTGTTCTCTCTAGCTCTGGGGGTCTGGATACTTACACAGGGCCCCTAAATTGGAATTTGCTCCCCTCCCTTGCAGTGCAGACCCCCATCTCTGTGGACCTTTGAGACATAGTGCCAGGTCCACCGAGCCGCGCGGAAGGGTGATTGTGGGGGACGTTGACACTTACAGCTTGACTCCGAAGTTGCTGCTTTGCCGCCCCTGGTTGGTCTTGTCCCACGTATGCTGCACGCAGGAGTGTGGAGGCAAGGGGATGGGTTTATGCTTCAGTAAAACAAACACATTTGTGCATCCTTCGGATGATCCGTTCAGATGTAGTCACCTGCATGTGAACTGCCACCCTCCCGTGTCAGAACAAAACATACTGTGATGCCATGAAGTTGCACATTGAGGTTCTTTTTCTTTGCCTTCTGGCTTTTCAGTCATTAGCCGGGCAGATCTTCAATCTTTTCCCTGCAAGCAGGAGGAGCAGGAATCATTTAGCTGACGAAAGCAGAGCTGTTCAGCTCTTGACATGATTTCAGGAGCTGAAGCTTTCAGAAAAACAGAGCATCATGATGCAGGAGCAAAATTTTGGCCACGCTGTGGGTAGGAAGGCAGGTGATAGCCCGGGGGCCGAGTCTCCTCTTCCGCCCGTTCTAGGCTGTATTTGATCAGTGGATGAGCGCCTGGGTTCCTTGGTGGGTAGCGGAGGAATCAGAGGGGCAGACAGCTTAGGGCTGGGCACTCAGTCACCATTTTAAAAAGCAATGGCCATTCTGTGGTTACTGTGCAACCCAAGGGCACAGACAGCTCTAGCATTGATTTCCAGCCCACGAATCCAGCCCTGCTCCTCCCTGAGACCCACGGGCAGTGGGTGAACCTAGGACTGGGGGAGGCAAGCCCTGCCCCCCCCACCCAGGACCTCAGGGGAGCCAACCGCCCCCCCCCCCCACACACACACACACTGTAGGGGCAGACCACCCCTGTGCCGGGGCTGGGCCCAGCCTTCCCCAGCCCTGGCCCTGCAGCAGGGGAGAGCGGAAAACACACAACCCCACAGCATAGGGAGGGCAGGCCCCCAGCCCCAGAGGGTGCAGCAGGCAGACCCCCCGGCCCCGAAGCATGAGCAGCAACTGGTCCCTGCCTCCCCAGCCCTGCTGGTGGCATGGCCCCAAATCTATCAGGGCTGAAGCCCAGAGAGGCGCTGAAGGGGCGACGTGCGGGAAGGGCTGGGCTGGCAGTCTGGGGAGGCCTGGCCTTCCCCTGCCTCGGGGATCCGCCCGGCTGAGGACTGTTTACGTGCCGTGGGGTTACCTCGGCAACCTTTCCTCAGGCCAAGCAGCACTCTGGCCACTGACGCAAGGGGACGATTTGCCTGCGGTAGCGGTAGCCAAAGCGCCGCTAGACACCCCCCAAGGGAGGCGAGAAATGAGATTCTTCTGGGCTAGCCGCTGTCCTGCAGCCCGCACCCTGAAACAAAGGCTGAGTTTGCTGGCTGCTCCCAGGCAAAATTGGAGGTGTGTGTCTTCTAATGGATTCGCCATGCCTGTCAGAGGGGAGGACATTCCCTTCCATGAAATGGGTTTGAGTGCCAATACCCTGTGCTGGCTTCTGCCCAGGAGTGAGGGTCCCTGGAGGTTTGCAGAACCATGTGTCTCGGATTTCAGGGCTCTGCTGCTTTTGAGTCGCAATCATTCCGCTATTGTGATGGGGACTAGCTTAGCTACCATGACTCAAGAGAGAGATCTTGGAGGCACTGTGGCTAGTTCTCTGAAAACAGCCACACAGTGCGCAGCGGCAGTCAGAAAAGCAAACAGACGGTTAGGAATCATTAAAAAAGGGAGAGAGAATAAGACAGAGAAAACCTTATTGCCTCTGTATAAAACCATGGTACGTCCACAACTTGAATACTTCGTACAGATGTGGTTGCCTCGTCTAAAAAAAGATGGCTTTGGTAAAGGTTCGGAGAAGGACAACAAAAATGATTAGGTATTTGACAAGGATCCCCTATGAAGAGAGATTAAAAAGACTTGGACTTTTCACCTTAGAAAAGAGGAGGCAACGGGGGGATAGGATAGAGGACTATAAAATCATGACTGGTGTGGAAAAAATGAATAAGGAGAAGCTTTTACTTTTCCCCATAATATAAGAAGTAGGGGTCACCAAATGAAATTAATAGGCAGTAGGTTTAAAACAAACACACAGAAGGGTTTCTTCACACAGTGCACAATCAACTTGTGGAACTCCTTGCCAGAAGATGTGGTGAAGACTAGGACTTTACGAGGGTTCAAAAAGAGAGCTAGATGGATTCATGGAGGTTAGGTCCATTAATGGTGTCCCTCGCCTCTATTTCTTTGGAGGTGGGTGACAGGGGAGGGATCACGTGAGGATTACCTGTTGTGTTCCCTCCCTCTGGGGCACCTGGCATTGGCCACTGTCAGCAGACAGGACACTGAGCTGGATGGAACTTTGGCCTGACCCAGTCTGGCCATTCTGATGGTCCTATGTCATATGTTTTCTAGATGAGGAACATTGCGTGAGGTCAGCTATGGGGTCACACACACATTTTAGCGAACCCTGACTTTGTCTGAGTGTAAAACACGTTATTAGCTAACGTTTTGCTGTGTGAGGTGCATCCTATGCTTCTGGTATGGTTCGTTTCAACCCTGCAACACATGGGTAAATTCAATGTGCCCCGTCTACACCAGGATTTTAAAACACGTTAGTGAATACGTCTTAGCAAAGACATTTGAAACATACACTTTTGCTCCCAGTGTGGACAGATGCGGCTTGTGTCCTCCAGCTGTAAACATGTGGCAAAGGGCTTTATTCATCCCCCCTCCGAACTGGTCCAACATTCCAGGAAAGACCGAAATCACCTCGGAGCTGAGGCTACATCTAGGCTGCAGGCTTCTTTTGGAAGAAGCTTTTCTGGAAGAGATCTTCAGGAAAAACATATTTCAAAAGGGAGCGTCCACACAGCAAAAGCACAATGGAAAAGCGATGTGCTTTTCGAAAGAGAGCGTCCACATTGATTGGATGCTGTCTCGCCTTTCAGTTGTGATTACTGTGGACAGAGTGGCCACCAGGGCACCTGTGCTTTTTCCTGGAGGCCTCTTCTTTCAAAAAAACACTTTTCCACGTCCACACATGCCTTTTTCTGAAAAAGCTTTGTTGGAAAAAGGCGTCTTCCTTGTAAAATGAGGTTTACCGCTGTCAGAAAAACCCCTCAGTTCTTTTGACTTTCTGTCTTGGGGCTTCCCTGATGGACATGCCTCTCTGCCACGCCCCCAATGCAAAGCCGGGCTTTAAAGGCATAACTGAGGCTGAGGCATTACCCACCACTGAAATGCAGCCACCTCTGGGGTGGAACATGGCAGCTACTGAACAGCACATCACAATTTAGGGCAGGGGATCTAGTCCAGCAGCGTGTAATTATCAAGCATGGTACTGAAGGCAGAATTAATGCCCCTGCTATTAGCACAAGTATCATGGGATCTTGAATTACCATAAATGGTCAGGATTTCATCTTTGGATCTCAAGTGAAGAGAGCTCCTCCCTAGCTCCAGAGCTGACTCAGAGGGAATAGTGCTGATCACAGTGCTGCAGCCACCCTGCCTGTGGCATGTAGCGGGGGGATTCCTCGCAGGCCTCCATCTTACTCCTGACTCTCACGCTCTGGGTCGGGCATTTGGGGAACTTGTCGCCACAGTATCTAGGCACCTAACGCCTGCTGCGCTCATGGAAGCTGGCACGGTCGGGGGCTCAGGCACCCTAAAGAAGAGTTAACAGAGCATAGTGCTGTTTCTGGTAGGTGTTGTCACTAGATCCCTGGGGCTGAGCCACGGTTCCTGATGGCCCCACGGGCCTGCTGGCGGTAGAGAGAGGGGTGGGAATGGGAGTCCAGAGACTGTTAACGCTGACGTTTACTAGCCGTTGATTTCCTTTGCAGCAGTGCAAGCAGCGCAGACGGAGGGTGTTGCTATTAAAAGCCCTAAAACCTTCCAACAGGAGTTTTTAAAATGACTCTTTTTTCACCTGGTGCCCCAGATCTCCCCGGCGCCGGCCTGCTGGCGGATCCACAAAGCAGAACCAAACCCCGGCTCCCAAAGGCGCTGACCGGAAAGAGCAAGGAGCCGACAAATGGGCCGTCGCCTTGCCCTGTTCCACACCCTGCTCCACGCGCCGGGCAGGAGCGGGGCCACACATGCGCCCTCCCTTACGTGCCAGCGTGGGAGCGGAGCCGTGCATGCGCCCTCCCCCAACCCAGGGCGCAATTAAACTGTCTGCCTGGGGCGCTGGAATGGCTCGGTCCGGCCCTGGCTGCATGCTGCCTCAGTTTCCCTTCCAGTACAAACGGGGATTGCAATGCTGTCTTGCCCGGCTTCTGGGAAGCTTCATTCTCTGCTACTTGCAAAGCCCTCGGACGCTGCTATGGGCGTGTGAATTATTATTGGAGGGATCCCAGGTGTCTCCTCTCTGGCATATCTTGATATTCCTGCTCTGGCTCCCTCGGCTCGTCCCCCAGGGCTGCCATCGCAACGTGCAGCCCACACACTGGTGGCTGCTCTGCATTGTGTAGATGTCCAGGAACGTGGAGGCCATGAGACAGGGAGAAGCAGAAGATCTGCTTCTGGGATGGGGAATAGGGCCAGGGGAGGTTTTGCTTTTACCCCTCTGTGGGGGTGTCAAGCTGACCAAGCCCCCACTAACCCTCAATGCCCAGTTCTGAGCCGCACGCTGAAAGCAGAAACACAGGGCTACTGCTGCAGGGGCAGTGGGACTGAAAGAGGCAGCACTGACAGCCCCTGCACCAGCAATTTCCAGGGTAGGTCTCTAACCCAGAGGCCCTGAGGCCCCTGGCGAGGCAGGGTGAAGTCTGCTCTGCTGCTTTAGCTGAGTGGCAGTTGGCTTTTAGTTCAGGGGGTAGAGGGATGTGACGTTAGCCCTGAAGGTCACAGGTTCAATCCTTCCTGCCGGTGGGTATGTGACGCGAAGAGGGAGATGCCACTCGGCCTTGCGCTAGTTAGTTATTTTGAAATAACAAGCGGCGTGCGCACACAACCGAGCCCATTATCTTGAGAAAAGGGGCTGGTGATTTCGAAATCTGGACTCCTGCTTTCCTCGGGGGAATAACGCTTATTGCGAAATAGCGGCTGTGTGGCCGCTCCGCTGCTGCTATTTTAAAATACCGACTTCCCAGAGTCATTCGCTGTAATTGCTCCCCAGTGCTTCCTGGAGCTCTAAGTCGAGGTCGCGCATCCACATTAAGGGAGCTGCCTCGGACTCATTTCGAGGCTCCCTCATAGTGGGGACAGGCTCTTTCGAAATAGTTATTTCAAAATAATTTCCTAGGGTAGACATGGCCTCAGTGGGCATATGAGTCCCCCTCCTGCTATTTTGGAATGGTTCCCTTTCTCCGTCACACGCCGTCTTTGCCCCGGTGCATGGGTTATCCCACCTCGTGGCAGCGGCTAGCTGGCACTGCACCAAACAGCAGAGCTTGTGTTAATAATAATTAATCATTGGACGGCCATGCTCACGAGGCCTTCCTCTGATTCAAGCAGAACATCGACGACGTCCTTCGACTGAAGGCTTCGTTCCGGAGGCTTTGTCATGGCTTCTCAAGAAAGCTTTATTTTCTGATTTTATAGCTTTATTATTTCAAGATCCTGAGGTCCCTTGCCAACCCTAAATTATCTTTTGTATATATATTTGGCTTCCCATTGAAGCCGTCCATTCATCCAGTTTCCATAAAACCCTTAATAACTGTTTTAAAGTTTTTGTTCTTGGCTCTTCCCAAACCTATAAACACTGGCTTGAAAACCCAGGCTGAATTCTGTGCAAATAACCCTCCCCAGCAATCCCTTATCCCCTCGTTATAAGCGAGGCCTCCACTGGTTTCCCCACCTTACACTTGTTATCAACGGTCCACGCACCTTTTGTTTGGAGACAAGCGATTGTGGCCGAACAGGAGAGCAGACAGGCAAGGGCACATGTCAAATCAGAGAAACGGTGGCTAAAAAACCAGCAGGAGATAAATGTGTCAGCTGCAGCCTTACAGTCTGAATGTGTCTATTCTTCTTGCTTTTTGCAATCCACTCATGAACACCATGACGCTTGTGTAGAAGCACACTTCATGAAGCCATTGGGTTCAACTACAACGTGAGAACAGAAGAACAGCCAAACTGGGTCAGACCAAAGGTCCATATAGCCCAGTGTCCTGTCTGCCCACAGTGGCCAATGCCAGGTGCCCCAGAGGGAGTGAGCAGAACAGGGAATCATCCAGTGATCCTTCCCCTGTCGCCCATTCCCAGCCTCTGACAAACATCCTTACCCATCCTGGCTAATAGCTATTGATGGGCCAACCTCCATGCATGTATCTAGCTCTTTTTTGAACCCTGTTAAAGTCCTGGTCTTCTTGGCACATTGGGTTTAGTGCTCCCCTGTTTTTGGCAGCTTTCATTCTTCATGGGGATTGCAGAATGCTCCAGGGAGAACCACTGGTGCACGGGGAGAAGGGAGGCAGAGGTCTCTTTGGGCGGCATAGCTCATCCTCCAAGAGTTTTGGGCGTAGGATGCTTGGTAGGGGTGTTCCAAGACAGGCTGGGGACAGAGGTGTGTCTAGCCAGGCCAGTCCTACCTACAACTATTCTCCCACTGCCAAAAGGGCCAGCAAGTTAACCAGCTGGGCTGGGGCTGTTGTGAGGGTTAACCCGACGATGTCTATGAAGCGAGAAACTCCATCGAGTATAATTGCCAAGTGTCACTGGGGAGATGTGGCTTTTGAAAGAACTTCTTTTCAGAGTAGAAACCGAGTCTGGCTCCCTGGATTGCAAGGTGAGCTGGGCCAGTGACCCCAGCTTGTGCATGGAACCCAGTTTGGTGTGTTCTCTTGGAAAATGGTGACACGGGAATCCCTTTGCACATGACTTTTCCCCACGGGCTCTTCGTGGCCCCTCAGTGCTGCGGTTGGGGCAGTATATGGGGTGGCAGTGGGGTTAGAATCGGGCACAGAGAGTGGCCATTGGTGTCATGGCAGCTTTTGACCAGTGTGGTCCAGTCTCGTTTCTTTTCATTTTCCTTTCCCGTTTCCTTTCCTAGAAGGCAGAATCGTTGTTTCTTCAGAATTCTCCTACCTCAGCTCCCTAGTCACAGAATCCTAGGACATTAGAACGGAAAGGACCTCAAGAGGTCACCGAGTCCAGTCCCCTGCCCTGGCGAGCAAGAGTCCAACTCATCCTGCACTCAAAGGCCCTTTCTTTCGGATGCCCCATCATATTGATCACCATGGAAACCTACTTGTGGGGTCACAAGTCAGAGGCCCACTGAAGTCAGGGGAAGACTCTGAGGGACTCTATTGGCCCTGAGATGTAAGCAAAACTTCTGCTACGAGATTGCTGGTTGGAACTCACCACGTTTCCCCCGTGGTTTTCCTCCATCAGAAAACTGGGACTGGGCCCTGTGGCCCATGTCTTCAAAAACGGGCACCTTAAAAACAAAAACCGGACCCCAAGAGCATCCAGCGGTTCCCACTGACACCAAGTTAGGAATAACAAGCAGAAGCAAATAGGCTCAGAAGCAACCAAGATTTTGTTTTGATGCAAGTGTTCATTCTCTCTTCACCGAGAAGCCAGAGACCAAAAAATATAATCAAATAAAATCCCAGTAACCTATGATGTTATCAGTCGAAGTGTTTCCTAATGGAATAAAACCCAGGACTATGTAGCAATTTTCTTTAAATTGCTACATAGTCCTGTATTTTGTTTCAGCTACACCAGACTAACACGGCTACATCTTTATCACTATTCCTAATGGAATGGTTTTCTTTATAAAAAAAAAAAAAAAAAAAAAAAAAAAAAGAATGGAGATTGCCTATCTCCTAGAACTGGAAGGGACCTTAAAGGTCATCGAGTCCAGCCCCCTGCCTTCACCACAGGAGCAAGTACCATCCCTGACAAATTTTTGCTCCAAATCCCTAAAGAGCCTCCACGAGGACTGAATTCACAACCCTAGGTTTAGTATACCAGTACTCAAACCACTGAGCTATTCCTCCCCCAAAGGTGCCACATGGGGCACTGGTGGGCCAAAAAGGGGTCTTCTGGACACAGGCTGTCATCGTGACCTTGGGAGCCAAGCCATGTTCCCCGTTACCGGGCTGCCCACTTTGCATGCTGTTTAAAAGGCCAACAGTTCCCAGATTATTTCCTTTGCTCCTTTCTCCTGCAACGGGTGCCAGGGGAAGCCATTCCAGCAGCAAAAGGGGGACAAGTCGGTCACCACGTCTCCTAATCGCCAGCCTACTGGGGAGAAAGCGCCATCTGCGCGAGCCACAAGGAGGATGCTCAGTGCTCGGGCACGAGACAAATATTTCCTCGTTACTCTGCAGCGGGGAGGCAGGGCGGACCTCAGCTCGCCAGGCTCTACAATAAGAGCAGCCTGGAGCAGCGCTCTAAGATTTAGACCCAACTCTGTTACCCACATTAAAAGAGAGAGAGAGAGAACAACAGGCAGCATTCGGCAGCTGAGGCAACTGCTGGACAAGTGAAGTGTTACACCAAAGCTTGGCTGGATGCAGGGCACTGAATTTAGCCCTTCGGAGCCTGTGCACAATATACATGTCTTCCCCAGGACACGTCCAGAGGGGGCCGATTTCCCCCACAGCTTCAGCTGGCATAGCCCCAGGCTATGGCTGCCCCACAGCTGAAGCCGATGGTTGCTCTGCAAATCCGTGGCTTATGTAGGTTGGAGGTGGCTCATTTTTGGGGATCTACTTAGGAGACTGCAAGCCTGCCACTGTAGTAGCTCTGTTTAGTCACAACACAGGTCAGTTTCAACCAGGTCCCCCAGCAGTAACTGGTAATAGCCTGGAATCTTTCAGAGCAGTTTTCAGTGTGCTTTCTGGTGTGGAAAAAGCGAATAAGGAAAAGTTGTTTACTTAGTCCCACAATATAAGAACTAGGAGTCACCAAATGGAATGAATACACAGCAGGTTTAAACAAACCAAAGGAAGTTTTTCTTCACGCGGCTCACTGTCAACCTGTGGAACTCCTTGCCAGAGGATGTCCAACGTATCTACCTGACCCCCTCGCTTAGTGCCCCTGTATTCTGTGCTCTGACATCCAAAGACATCCCCACTTCTCTCTGCACTGATCCATACATCTACACAGTTATCACACTCGCATACAGGCTCATCAGTGCAGAAGCTCCAGGAGTATCTATGTCACCTGGGCATTTCTTCCCAGGGATCCTGAAGTCCCCCTGTAGCTGTTGAGACCCCTCCCTCAGTAATTACGCAGGAGCAAACTGGGGAGCTGTTAAAAATGTCCATGAGATTTTGCAGCATCAAATGTCAAGTGGCCGGCTTTAGATAATGAAACCGCTTGCCTGCAGCGTGGAGGATGTCATCAGGGACCTGACTAGGCGCCCTGAGCGATAACCTACCATCCTCTGCTGCAAGTCAGGGAGCTACTGGTGTCTCCAGAAGGAAAAGATCAATACACAGAGTGCATGCCCCTCGGCTTTCATCATCCATCCTTTTCAGTCCCCTTTTTTACAAGGCATCAAGTGAAACCCTCCATGCTTAGCAAGAGCCAGGTGAGGACAATTTTCTAATCAAACCACATCCTTTCTCTCAGCGCAGGGTCATCTACACAAAGGAAACACACATGCCGATCTGGGAAAACTCTGGTCTGGAAATACAATGAAGGGAGAAGCTCTAAATACATAAGGGGGGAGGGTGTATGATAGAAGTCTATGCAACCATGACTGGTGTGGAAAAAGTGAATAGAGAAAATGTATTTATTTATTCCCACAATATAAGAACTAGGAGTCACCAAATGAAATTAATAGGCAGCAGGTTTAAAACACACAAAAGGAAGTTTTCTTCATGCAGCACATGGTCAACCTGTGGAACTCCTTGCCAGAGGATGTAGTGAAGGCCAGGACTTTAACAGGGTTCAAAAAAGAGCTAGATAGACTCATGGAGGTTAGGGCCATCAATGGCTATTAGCCAGGCTGGGTAGGAATGGTGTCCCTAGCCTCTGTTTGTCTGGAAATGGGTGACAAGAGAGGGATCATGTGAGGATTACCTCTTGTGTTCCCTCCCTCTGGGGCATCTGGCATTGGCCACTGTCAGAAGACAGGACACTGGGCTGGATGGACCTTTGGCCTGACCAGTGTGGCTTTTCTTACGTTCTTATGTATAAATATCTGAGATGTGTGAAAAGAGAGGCGAGAAAATGCACAAAAATGATTCTTTATGCACATGACTTGATGGGCTTCTCAAAAGGCTGTTCACAGCAAGCTTGAGAATTCTTGATAACTGGTGATGGTAACGAGCTGATAACCTTTCCTCTTGGCAGGGCAGGGCAGGGCTACTTCCTAGGCTCTGATTTTAACCGTTTGCCCAGTCCAGAGCAAAACGACTCATTCAAAAGCGCTGCCCCCACCTCCCGCGGGAGATGACACTACAGCCCATCACCATTTTCCCCAGCTCATTTTCCCGGGGCTGAGTTCCAATCCAGTGTGTTTAGTGATCGGATGAGGTGCCACGCTCAGCAAGTCTCTTCTGTCCCGGGTGTTTCCACTGCTCCACGGTTGGCTCCAGGTTCCCCTTCTACACTTAGCCGCTGTTTCGCTGGGCTGCGGGGATTTAGCTAAATAACCTCTATTTGTGTGCCGGGTCTAGTGATTGGCACGGCAGTATTGACACTCCCCTAAACAAGGTTGCCTTCGATTAAGTGGAATTCCTTTCTCCGGCGGCTTTCATGGTATAGGAGAGGTTATGGAACAAGGACAGCTTCTATTCAACTCTGCATGAAAAAGGTGCAACAGCTAAACAAGGGTGGATACTAATCAAGGGGACATAAACAAAGATATATATAGTCGTGTATTAGTTTAGTATCCACCCTCAATTTAAAGCCACAGGGGAAGTAATTAAGTGTCATAGAAGACGTGCTGTCTAAACAAAAATATATATGTATATGTATACACACACACATATATATGTATGTTTTGGGAGGGAGTGTGTGGGTGTGTTTGTGAGTGCAATTCAGAAGTTCCTACCACTTTGAGAAATATTACTAAATGTATCGGTAGTCCCTATTTTAAGTACAGCTTATCTCTCAAACGAATAGAATCTGTAAAAAGCCAAGAGAGTTTTTCAGCATTGCAGGAGGTCCTCAGAGCTATGAACACCTCGGGAATAGAGTTTGGGCGTAACTCTGAAATGTTTGTAACTCTGAGCAAAACGGCATGGTGGTGTTGCCAAAAGTTTACAACTGAACACTGACATAGTACATCTTTGAAACTTTATTGTGCAGAAGAAAAAGATTTGAGTAGTTTGCTTTTAATGCAGTAATATGTGATTTGTGTGTGTGTGTGTGTGTGTGTGTGTGTGTGTGTGTGTGTGTTTGGGCTGCTGCCTGATTGTTTGCTTTTAATACAGTAATGTGTGTGTGTGGGGGGGCTGCTGCCTGATTGTGTACTTCTGGTTCCAAATGAGGTGTATGGTTGACTGGTCAGTTTGTAACTCTGGTGTTCACAACCCATGCCTTCTGTTGGTGAGAGAGATGTTTTCCGAGCCACACAGCACTCTTCTGCAGGTGAACGCTTGACATTGGAACAAAAAATGAAGCAACTTTCAATGGAGAAGGAAGATGATTGGCTGGGCTAAGCCAATGGGCTCTTCAGGGTTTCCCCAGAGCTACCTGTCTTTGGAGGATCATGGAGTCTCTGGGGTTCATCTGTCCTCTGCCAGGCTGTGAGTTATGCCGCCAGCTTTGTGCTGGGAACACCTGGCTTCTGAGCGTTCCTCTGCGTCCGTAACATGCCCAGTATTTACTACGGCATATTGGTCTGGGGAGCATCCTGCTACTCAACAATTTATGAGGCTGCGTTCTCATTGCCTCCTGATTTTACAGCAGACTAAGGGTTCGTCTATACGAGCCTCCTAGTTCGAACTAGGGAGGCTAATGAGGGCGACCGAAATTGCAAATGAAGCGCGGGATTTAAATATCCCGTACTTCATTAGCATGTTCCTGGGCGGTCGCCATTTTGGAAACTGACTAGCCCGGAATAACTGCCTGCGTCTACACGTGGCAGTGAAACGGGAATTCGAAGTAAACCCCTAACTCGAATTAGCTGTTAAACTTTATTCCAGGAGGAGTAACAGCTAATTTGAGTTAGGGATTTACTTCGAACTCCGTTTCACTGCCATGTGTAGACCTGGGCCGTTATTCCAGGCTAGTCAGTTTCCAAAATAGCGACTGCCCAGGTACATGCTAATGAAGCATGGGATATTTAAATCCCGCACTTCATTTGCAATTTCGGTCACCCTCATTAGCCTCCCTGGTTCAAACTAGGGAGCTAGTGTAGACTTACCCTAAGCGGTTTGACATCAGTGAAATTATTTCTGATTTACCCCCATCTACATGGGAGCAAACCCAAGAACAAAAATCTTTTCTCCATGGCTACCTTGGAGCGGCTATCACAAATAAAGTATCTTGTTGCACCTGGGTGTCCGGAAAGTACAACGATGCACAATCTCATACTGCGATGTTTTAAATCTGCCCCCATCTTGGGACTGTGTGCCGTGAGCATGACACGGCTCCCTGAACCCAGCACCTCAGATACCTCCTCTTGCCCAGTGACAGGCCAGGAACATGCACAAGCTCATTAGAAAACTTGACACAGAATATTAATCAACCCTCTAAAGTGCTAGAGATATTCAAATCTTCTCCTATAATAATAAACATGTTTATGGGTCTTCTCACCTTTCCACATTTCAGATAGCTTCTCAGTGGCGAATGGGATGTGCTTTGCCCTTTTTAGATATCGGTTTGCGCTTTATAAACATTTTACGAGGCTTTGCAGCACTTGGTTAACTTGCTACACTGTTGCAATCGCTGATGTTTATTCACACAGCACCTATTAAACTAACTGAACTAGCCAGAAAGCCTTAGTTCCCACCCCACACCCCGCACAAAGACTGATCATTTATTTCTTTTATTGCCAGCATAGCGCTCTTTCTGATGAATCCGAATGCAGTCATTAGATTAAACACAGATGTGTATTCCCGGCGGTGAGGTCAGAGAATACGCATATTAGATAAATGCAAACTTGTCAGGAGCAAAGTAATGGTGAAAGGGATTCGACCACCACTGTGCCTCTCTTCTTCTGGGGCTGTAGCCAAAACTCTGTTTTCTGCTTAGAGATCCTGGCCTGCGTTCAAACTCAGTCCTGTAAGCAACTTACCTGCCATGTTCAGTGTGCTCCTATCAAAGCCCTGACTTGGCATTGGAAAAGGGCAACAAAAATGATGAGTGGTTTGGAACGGGTCCCATATGATGAGAGATGAAAAGACTGGGACTTTTGCGGGGAGGTGGGGGGGATATGATAGAGGTCTATAAAATCATGACAGGTGTGGAGAAAGTGAAAAAGGAAACATTATTTTCTTGTTCCCATAACATAAGAACTAGGAGTCACCAAATGAAATGAATAGGTAGCAGCTTTAAAACAAACAAAAGGAAGTATTTCCTCACCAGGTGCACAGTCAACCTGTGGAACTCCTTGCTAGAGGATATTGTGAAGTCCAGTACTTTAACAGAGTTCAAAAAAGAACTAGATACATTCATGGAGGACATGTCCATTAATACTTATTAGCAGGATGGGTAGGAATGGTGTCTTTAGCCTCTCTTTGCCGGAGGCTGGGAATGGATGACAGCGATCACTTGATGATTCCCTGGTTCTCTCCCTCTGGGGCACCTGGCACTGGCCACTGTCGGCAGACAGGACACTGGGCTGGGTGGACCTTTGCTCTGACCCAGTGCGGCTGCTATGATGTTCGTATGTTCAAAGAGTTTAATCTCCAGAGTTCCATAAAACACAATTTAGGACTCAGTTCTATTAAAGCGAAGGGACCAGACCCACAGCTGGTGCATTGAGCAAACTCCATTGCAGCCAATGGGCCAAATACTCAGCGGAGGTAAATCAGCTCAGCTCCATTGACTGATTGTAATTCCAGTGGCATGACAATGGTTTGCACCAGTTTGTCATTTGGTCCAGGGAACCTGATCCTCCTCCTCTCGCCTACTTACACCGGTCCCGTCCTGCTGTCGCTCTGTGGGGCCAGGCGCTGATCTCAGCTCCAGCCAGGAAAGCTCGAGGGACGGCCCTTGATGGTACAAATGGGAGTGTGATCAGAATCAAGCTTGGGGGTTTCCTACTTGCCTCGTCGTGTTTATTGCTCCCATGGTCCCTACGTGGCCTCATCAGCCACAAGTAAATGGATGCGCCTTATTTACCAGCACGTTGTATAGCCCTAGGTTTGGATTTTCCATGGGTCGTCATTGGCGGCTATGCTCAGTGAGTGCCACATGCTCCCCAGTTAACCTAATCATGCCACCATTCAAGCACTTAGCTCTAGTGTGGCCTTTACAGCCACTCCCAAGCATGTTCAGTCTTGTGTTCTACGTGGCACACCAGGCCTGAGGCTGATCCGCCCAGGGGCACGTAAGAACGGCCACACTGGGTCAGACCAAAGGTCCATCTAGCCCAGTGTCCTGTCTGCCAACAGTGGCCAATGCCAGGTGCCCCAGAGGGAGTGAACCAAGCGACCAAGTTTACAGTGGCTCCTTTAATTGAGTCATGCCATCGATCTTCTGTAGGTTCCCTCTCTGATGTCAACATCCAGAAGACATCCCTGCAGAAGCAGAAGAACCGGATTGCTTTGAAGATCGCAGAGGAATAGTTATGTTACTCTGTAACTTTGAAAACAATGAGCAGTTCTATAGAGACTAACCAAAATATGTAAGATCGTGAGCTTTCATGGGTAAAACCCACTTCCTCAGATGAGCTGGAGTGGAAATAGCAGAAACCAAGAGATACATAACAGCAAAAAAAAGTACCTGCCAAGTGTAGGCCCGGGCTAATAAATGGGGCTAACTAAATGGGGTGGAAGTGTCCCCTACTTAGCTTTTGATGTAAAAATGCAGTTGTTAAAGGCAGGGGAGACTGGCTTTATAATGCAACACGACATCCAGTTAATGTCTTTGTACAAGCCCACGGTGATAGTGTCAAATTTTTAGATGAATCCCAATTCTGCATCTCACTCAGTAATTGCCTGGTGAAATTCCTTTGTAGAAGGAGGGCTGCTTTTAAATCCATGAACAAGGGCTCAGGCAGGTTAAAATGTTCCCCTCTGGTTCATCTGATGAAGTGGGTTTTACTCACAAAAGCTCATGGTCCTATATTCTCTGGATTGCTTTGGAATGCATTCAGCAAAGCAGTGGGAAGGGGAAGGCTGGCACAAATAGATCTTCATCTTGCAATGAGAGCGTGGACCGATTTCTCCTCCTTCCCCTTGAAAGCCAGATCATTGTTCCTCTGCTCGCTACATCCTCTCGTGTTCCTTGGCTCCATCCCGCTTTTCTTTTTTTTTTTTTTTTGGCTAGATGCCTTAATTCTGTTCTTAGTCACACTGCTAGGAATCCACAATCGCGCCTTTGACGTCAATAGAGCTGCACCTGGCGTGAGTCACTGGAGCGCTTTTGGATCAGGTGTAGGTACGCCGGATCACACCAGCACGGGCTGGCCAACAGCCTTATCATGGGGTAAATGAATGGCCTGGCTCTTCCGATGGTGGGAATCCGCATAGTTTCATGGAAGTTAGCAGATCTGGCCTGGTGACCGTGAGATCCAAGTCCGGGGTCAAGGTCACCAACAAATTTTGCATAATCACCATAGGACTTATTCCCAATGCATAGCCCGTTAGTTGAATGGTCCGTGACAATATCTGCGCAGGTCACCTGCTAGCGTATTGATCTTGCTGAGCCATATTCTGTTCTGACCTGGAATAACTCCATTGATGTCGGCAGCATTGTTCTGGATTTTCAGCAGCACCAACGCCCTGTTGGCCCATCGTTGACAGTTCTGAGGGCTCTCGGGTCCACATGGACAAGGCTGAGTGACCAGATTCACACCTGATGTGAGCAAGGGCGCCCTCCGATGGCAGGATGAGGAACACATTCTGCAGCAATGGCAAGCGTGGTGAAAGTTACCTGTGTTGGTTATAACAGAAATTGGGTGGATGTGCAAAATAACTGTGACGTCTATATTCATCCATGGGCCAGGATGTGGTGCATCAGGCAACCTTATTAGCAGGGTGGTGTGTGTCTGAGCGAGAATCTCCTTTATACTAATGTTACTCCAGTACCCATGTTACTCCACTGGCCAGAATGGAGCCATGGCAGATTATACCAGGGCTCAAAAAAGAGCTAGATGGATTCATGGAGCTATTAGCCAGGATGGGTAGGAGTGGTGTCCCTCGCCTCTGTTTCATCTACCCTACACTGGGATACCTGTGGTAACCCGAAATAGCTACTCTGCCTCTTCTGAACGAACGCGTTGTTTCGGCATCCCTGTAAAACTCGTTGCACGCGGGATAAGGGATGTCTCGAAATAGTGTTTTATTTCAAAATTTGGTGCTGTGTAGATGCGCCAAATTTCAAAATACTATTCCCTGGTCTGTTCCCTCCCTCTGGGGCACCTGGCATTGGCCGCTGTCAGCAGACAGGACCCTGGGCTAGATGGGCCTTTGGTCTGACCCAGTGTGGCCGTTCTTACATATTCATAGATTCTTACCATTGTGAGATCAGTGGCCATGGGGTACAAATCAGCGAAGCTCTGGTGACGTGCCTGAAGATGATGATCTGTTGTGCTTTTTCTCCCCAGCCCCCACTGCTGGGAGCACGACCCGCTCTGTGGCCTCTCTCAATTTCTGCCTTACTTTGGATGGCCCTGTCATCGCTACTACAATCGTCCTCAACATGGGAAGGAGACAAGAGTGAGTCAGGGGTGCCTGCCATCCAGCTGTGACCAGCATCCACCACACACCTTCTGCCTAACGAGTGAAACTGCCCCCTCCTCTTGCATCCCCTGTTTGGCACCAGCTTTTGTGGCTCAGTTTCTGCTGTGCCGTAAACCCGGATTGCCTGAGAGTTGTTCAGCAAAGAGATCACTCGCTCCTCTTGTGTGTGGCTGCTGGTAGTTCGGAGGGTGAAAGGAACCTGTTCATATCTCTGGAACTGGAGTGAGGATTTTTCATGGCAACTCACCTGCAAACCTAGTTCTTGCTCCCAAAGTTGTCTGATTATCATTTCTGCTCCTTTAAATTATTAATGTTTTTCTCAGAAGAGGCTGGTACATTCATTCAGCCTCTGGTATCTGATTGAATTTGGATTCATTCAGCCTCTGGTATCCGATTGAATTTCCTATTGCTTGGGCTTGGAATATAGGTAGGGCTGGTGTCCGAATTCATTTGTTTATCCTTTCTTTTGCCCGCCTCCTCCCTCTTTCCTGGAGAAGCATTACCGTATTTTTTTTCAGGTAGATCATTTCGGAAGAAATATTTTTTACCCCCCCCCAATAAAATTAGCATTGTCCAATTGGCTGGTGTAAGGGGGCAGAGACAAGACAGATCTGTGATGCTGAGATATTCATCAGATTCCCCAACACAGCTGGCGAACCCCATGTCTGGATTGTTGGCTGCCGGGAGAACGGCATGCCATGAGAATTCAACAGGGAATTGACATAGGCCAGTCTCCTGGGGCTCACACGGTAAAGGGGAGCCTCTCCGAATGTTGTTCCATCTCTCCCGCTCTCTAACATGGAGACATCAGCTGATCGCCAATGACTCCCATGCCAAGAGAGGCACACCAGGATCCACGTTCCACAGCCACGGTTCCCGGACGTGGGACCGATTCGGTCTCGTTGCTGTCTCTCTCGCTGCCACCTGGGCTCAAGGATGACATAAGGGACTGATCCTGAGCACTGTCTGTGAAATGATTTGAGCTGTCGGCATTCGTTGACTATACCAGAGTCACTCCTGATTTACACTGATGAGGGTACAGAATCAGGCTTTGTGCCTTTCTCACCGAGGCAGCTGGCTCAAATCTAGCCTCAGCGGACAGTGTCCAAAGTCATTGGATAACTAGTTGGCATCTTCTGGAAGAGCAGATGAAGATCTCAGATCTCCATGAGAATCTGATCAACCCCGCCCCCATTACCACTCTGGCGGGTGCAGGAGGCTGGGGGTATGACATGGCCTGACAACTTTAATCCACCCTGCCACAGACCTTCCTGTGCAAAGGAAAAAGCCGATGGTGGAATTGCAACCAGGAAAGAACTGCTCCTGCTCCAGCTCCTGCTACAGCTCCTGCTACGGCTCCTGCTATGGCTCCTGCTCCGGCTGCTGCTGGAAAGCAGGGTTCTTCTGTAATGTAAAAATAGAATAATTCTGGAGTAACCGTCTTCCCTGGACTAGCTGTGACGGCAGCGAAAACCTGGGAAGCAAAGCAACACCCAGCATAAGGGGGACTTCAGAACCACTTCTGATTGGTGGGAACCCATTTCCGAAACGTTGAGTGGTCTGGGAATGAGAGGAATCACTTCCCAAATCATTGCCCTCTGCGGGGAATGCCATTGTTCTCGACCCAGAGTAAAAGAATCTCTGCCCCGGGCTGTCTCCCAGGACTGCCCTTCCATGCTGGGGGTGCCTTCAATATAAAGATGTCAATCAGGCATGACGCCTGCCACCCCTCCATGCCTTATGCAAATTGGCTCCTGAATATGAATATGCATACCTCAAAGACCCTTTATGCAGAGTAGAGCATGTGACCGGGCATTTTAAAAGTTGTAATCCGCTGAATCCGCATATCCTGTGTGTGGGCCCGTGCCTTCCTTGTGCGTGAAGTTAGAAGTATTAAGTGGGAATCTGTCGCAGCCGGCCATGTAGTCTACTAAAAGCCGCTAGTGATACTTTAGGAGCTTTATTGCTGAGTGATCCAGGCCGATGACCAGAAAACGGTTTCGTTTTTCTGTAATCCCCCACGGTGGCTGGTCCCACAGTGTCATGTAGCCAGGCTACCTGATGCTGGAACCCACTTTGGATCTGGTACTTTTCCACTCAAGAGGAGGAAAATTCGAACTGATCTCAAAGAATTCCCACCTGGGGCAAAGCGGATAAAAGGCAGAGGTGACAGTGAGTGGGGGTGCCCTGGTGCCCAGCTCTGGCAAGCGCTGGCTGAGCTATGGCAAAACCAGCGGGGAGCTAGCTAAAGAGCCGGCAGGGACCCAGGTTGCAATAGGACAGTGCCTGTGAGAAATTGTAAGTTACTTTCACTGCTGTATTAAGGGGAGAAACCAAACAAGAGGGGGAGTGGCCAGGCGCCAGGAGACCCCCCCCCCCCCCCCCACTTCCCACACAAGCTGCCTGCTGGAAAAACCTAAGAGTGAACAGGGGGAAGGATTGGGCCCAAGCTAGGAGGTTGCCTAGCTTGTGAAAGGGATAATTAGATCAACCGTTAGGGCAAAAATGTGCAAGTAACAAGTGTATTAGGATTAGCCCTGGGAGACTGGCAAATTGTTTATGTTGGCCGAGTAACTGTTTGTTCTGTCTGTTTGCACTTGCAGTCACTTAAACCCTGTTTGTTATACTTTATTATCAAGCCCAGTGTAAACTTGTTACCTGGGAGGAACAACCACTGTGCATCTCTCTCTGTCATTGCTAGAGAGGGAGAACGTATGTGTTTTCTCTGTGTCAAACTTTTACGCGGAGTTCTGCCGGGTCGCCTTCACGCTACACGCTGCAGGACAAGATGCAGTGTAAGAGCTCGCGGCTGCAGCTCTCCCTCATCTGTGGATTCTTTTCTCCCACGAATGGTTCCCTTCGGGACAGCTCGCTTGACGAAGGGCTGCAAGAGAGGGAGCAGAATGCTGAGTCAGCATTATCTGCTCGCCATCCCCTTCCACTGGCGGAGAGCTGCCTTTAAATAGACCTTGGATACCTTCAGAATGCCAATAAGAACGGTCTAAAAGCAGGTCAGAAAATCCGTCCGCAGTATTTAAATCACTATGTTAATGCGACTGAGGTCATGCAGCTCAAACGGTACAAATCATTTTCAGACGCCGTCAGCGTATTTTTTTTGCGCTTGCCTGGGTCTTCCTGTGAGTGGGGCTTGGAGAGCCATGTGCGCACCCGGAGGGTTTGCTGTTCGGGGAGGGCTCAGATATCAAAGTGGAGAAAAAAAGCACTTTGAAACCTACGAGCTGGCCATAAAGCTCAGACCATTATTGTTACTCTGCTGACATATGTCTTTTGAGGGCAGCAAGAGCTGTCCAGCCCCATTTGAGATGTGCCTTGTAGCCACACGTACCCACAATAAATATATGGTTACATGAGAAACTCCATTACATTTCTGCGTCCGGGTGCCAAGCCTAATTGTAAAGTAAGCACAAGGCCAGTACATCTGCATTTACGGATTATGCAGAGAGAGGGCCAGCGTCTGTCCCGGGGGGAGCCAGCTGACCCCCACCTGGGATAACTTTGGCCAACGGTGTGGACGGAAGAGCTGGAGGCTCCCAGGGCCTGGGGTGAAAGGTGGGTTCCTCCATACGGAAGTGAGCTGCTGTGATGAACAAGAGCAGGCCCGGTAGACAGATGCACATAAAGGGTGCGATCAGGCAAAGAGCGGCGGAGACTGTGAGACTACTGAACCCTCAGGGGTCCATGTCTCCCGGGAAGTGGTGCAGGGTGTAAGGAAGGGGCGGTCCGGTGTTCTATGGCCTCACAGCATGGTTTGCATCACTGATGCTCAGAGGACAACATGCCTAGGACAGAGTATTAATTACCTCATTAGTGCGAGTGTGTGCAAGCGGCTGTATTTTATGTGGGTGGAGATGGTAGCAACGCCCATGGGTCAGACGGCCTAACGCTTCTCATCATGAGCCCATATTGTCCATGGGTTTGTAACTTTGCTAAACCTTAACTCAGGGCTGGAGAACTGTTCTTGGGTCGGGGGGTCACTGACCCACATAAAAATCAATCGGGGGCCGCACACAAGTGGGAAGCCAACCCCCCACCCCTCCTGTGGCCCCAACTGAGAAGGAGAAACACTCTCCTTATATTTCCCTCACACACCAGAGCCTAGAGGGGTCCAGCCTAGTAGCTTTTATGGACTCCAGCCCCACGGTGGGGACAGCAGGGACTGAAGTGCCAGCGTGGGCTCCCCAATGCCAGGAGGTGGGATGAGCCCGGGGGGAGGGGCAGATGCAGGCAAACTGGGGCTGCATCCGACCCCTGGCCCTTAGGTTCCCCACGCCTGCCTTAACTGTTTGGGCTGAACATTTTTCATGCCAGGTGTGTTCTGGGTTTTTGTTTGGCTTTGAAAGTTTCAGCCAAACGTTCTGCCATTTTGCAGAACAAGGCTGGGGGGGAGAATTGTGCAGGAGTTTCCTTGAGAAGCGCTATCAGGCCAGGGCATTTGGAGTGGGGGCATGACATTGCCAGGGTGGGGCCCCGTGGCTTTGTAACATCCCCAGGCAAATGCACCCAATCCGGCTGAGCTCTGAGCTTCTGAAGATCCCAGTCCTCACAGGCGTCGCGGGGACGTGGCAGGGCAGGCCGGCACCTTCTCCAGAGATCCCATTTGCACAGAGCAGGCTCCATTCTGTGTGTGTGGACTAAGCTCTCCCAGGCTTCTGGAGGACTGTGGCGGTGCTGGGCGCAGAAACTCAGAGCAGGAAGCCTGGTCCTCTTCGCTGCCGTATAGCCTGGCAGTGTGGAGACAACCGACAAGCGCCCTGCCTGCAGTGGGAAAGGGGGAGAGCACAGGGAGGGAGAGGGTGGGAAAAGGGAAGGGGACATGGGAGGAGCGGGGCAGTGGAGGAGGGGGACGGACAGGTTGAACTTTCCTGGTCCGGTACCCTCGGGACCTGACTGGTCCTGGAGGAGGGATTTTTCCAGACCAGGAAATGTCATTTCAGGCCCCACCCCCACCACTCTCCTGGGGCTTCCTGGCTCCCCCTGCAGTCCAGCTGAGCCATGTGCCGGCTCCCAAGCCCCCACCCCTCTGCAGCACACCGGGACTCTCTGATCCTGCGATATCCGCGGTCCATAGTGAATCCCAGATTTCAGAGGTTCAGCCTATACTTCTGAAATGGGGAAGGAACCGGGACAGAAGGCGAACGGGACAAGATCTGGGGCTTCCAAGCCTGCCTGGCATGCTGGTTTAGTTGAACAAAAGGAAACAAGAAGACATTCTATAAATATATGAGAAGCAAGAGGAAGACCATGGACAGGCCTGTTGCTCAGTGAGGAGGGAGAAACAGTAACAGGAAACTTGGAAATGGCAGAGATGCTTAAAGACTTATTTGTTTCGGTCTTCACTGAGAAGTCTGATGAAGGAAGGCCTGACATAGTGAATGCTAGTGGGAAGGTGGGAGGTTTAGAAGAGAAAATAAAAAAAGAACACGTTAAAAATCACTTAGAAAAGTTAGATGCCTGCAAGTCACCAGAGCCTGATGAAATGCATCCTAGAATACTCAAGGAGCTGATAGAGGAGGTATCTGAGCCTCTAGCTATCATCTTTGGAAAATCATGGGAGACAGGAGAGATTCCAGAAGACTGGAAAAGGGCAAATATAGTGCCCATCTATAAAAAGGGAAATAAGAACAACCCAGGAAACTACAGACCAGTTACTTTAACTTCTGTGCCAGGAAATATAATGGAGCAAGTAATTAAGGAAATCACCTGCAAACACCTGGAAGATAATAAGGTGATAGGGAACAGCCGACATGGATTTGTAAAGAACAAATCATGTCAAACCAATCTGAAAGCTTTCTTTGATAGGATAACGAGTCTTGTGGACAAGGGAGAAGCGATGGATGTGGTATACCTAGACTTCAGTAAGGCATTTGATACGGTCTTACATGATAGTCTTATCAATAAACTAGGCAAATACAACTTAGAAGGGGCTACTATAAGGTGGGTGCATAACTGGCTGGATAACCGTACTCAGAGAGTAGTTATTAACAGTTCACAATCCTGCTGGAAAGGCATAACAAGTGGGGTTCCGCAGAGGTCTGTTTTGGGACCGGTTCTGTTCAATATCTTCACCAACAATTTAAATATTGGCATAGAGAGTACACTTATGAAGTTTACAGGTGATATCAAGCTGGAGGGGTTGTGACTGCTTTGGAGGATAGGGTCATAATTCAAAATGATCTGGAAAAATTGGAGAAATGGTCTGAGGACAACAGGATGAAGTTTAATAAAGACAAATGCAAAGTGCTCCACTTAGGAAGGAACAATCCCTTTCACACATACAGAATGGGAAGTGACTGTTTAGGAAGGAGTATGGCAGAAAGGGATGTAGGGGTCATAGTGGACCACAAGCTAAATATGAGTCGACAGTGTGATGCTGTTGCAAATAAAGCCAACACGATTCTAGGATGCATCAACAGGAGGGTTGTGAGCAAGCCACGAGAAGTCATTCTTCCACTGTATTCTGCACTGATTAGGCCTCAGTTGGAGTATTGTGTCCAGTTCTGGGCACCGCATTTCAAGAAAGATGTGGAGAAATTGGAGAGGGTCCAGAGAAGAGCAATAAGAATGAATAAAGGTCTAGAGACCTATGAAGGAAGACTGAAATAATTGGGCTTGTTTAGTTTGGAAAAGAGAAGATTGAGGGGGGACATGATAGCAGTTTTCAGGTATCTAAAAGGGTGTCACAAGGAGGAGGGAGAAAACTTGTTCTTCCTGGCCTCTGAGGACAGGACAAGAAGCAATGGGCTTAAACTGCAGCAAGGGAGGTTTAGGTTGGACATTAGGAAAAAGTTCCTACCTGTCAGGGTGGTCAAACACTGGGATAAATTGCCCAGGGAGGTTGTGGAATCTCCATCTCTGGAGATATTTAAGAGCAGGTTGGATAAATGTCTATCAGGGATGGTCTAGACAGTATTTGGTCCTGCCATGAGGGCAGGGGACTGGACTCGATGACTCTCCAGATCCCTTCCAGTCCTAGTGTTCTATGATTCTCTGAAAGGCCGGGTGCTCAGCACACAAGCGGTGAATACCAGGCTGCGGCTTGTTCTATGCAGAAGGTGCAACAGGATGCTCAAATGGTCCTTTCCGGCTTTAAAAATCGGTGCCTGACTGCGAGGCCAATGGGAGCGGACTGGGGCAAAAGCGTTTATAAGCACGAGGGCATTTTCCCATCCGGGATCCAGCACGGGACCCACCATTCCCACCTCTGGCCATTTCTCTCCTGTGCGCTACTAGCTGTGAATCCCTCTCACCGAGTGCCTGGCTCCCGCTGCAGCTTGGCCACGCGGAGGCTAACAGCCTGCGACTGCCACCAGTCCTCGACTGGCAGGGCTCTTGCTCCGGATCTACCCGTGCTGGTGTCGCACATGCAGGCGCTCGCTGTGGTTCCAAATTGCTTTTTGTTAGTGTCCCCCCCTCCCAAAAAAAACCCTTGGAGAGTGCACCCAACACACCTGCATTGCCAGAACATTAAGGTTGCAAAGTCAAGCACGCCGATATGAGGAAATGCCAGAATGAGGTTGCCTGCTAGATCCCTGTGGGATTATGCATCACGCCGCAGGCTGTAACTACATGATCACACACTCTCTTTCCCCGTGGTGCCCTGGCCTCTCTCGGTACACAGAATGAACCTGCTCTGAGGGTGAATGAGGCTTAAGGAACTGTAGGACCCAGCCTCTGTTGTTGCTGATGCAGGAAGGTTTGTAGGCAGTGAGGTAGGGGACATTTGGAAGAGAATGACCTTGCTTTTTTAGTTGGCTGAGGTGCCCTGGTAAGTTGCATGTGGTCCCTGCCTCCACCATAGAATGTCTGTGTGATGCTGGTCAAATCACTTACCCCCAAACTTTTCACAGACGGTCACTGACTGTTCCTCCTTTTCTGGGTGCCTGGCTTGAGACTTGGGGCCTCATTTGCAGAAGCACTGACCATTCGCCGCTGCTATTGATGTCAGTGGGAACTGGGCTCTGAATTTATAAGGTGCTATCATGCTAACTACTGTGAAAAATCAGGTCTCAACTCTTCACACTTTTTTTTTTTACCCTGGAGGCAAAAACGTAGTTCCCCCAACCTTGTCCTGTGAAATGGCAGAAAGAGGCAGGAGCAGAATCAGGTCTCACGTTGGGCACCTGAGGCTAGTGGATACTGTTGACCTTGGTTTCTCTGTGCCTCAGTTTCCCATCTAGGCCATGGGGATTATGCCACCTCACCTCACAAGGGTGGTGCTCAGGAATTCCTGAACATTTGGGAGCCATGCAGGTCTGGTGAGCAGGAGCACCAGAGATGAGCCCATGAGGAAGTTAAGAATTCTCTCTTCAGAGCAGAGTTTGAGGCTAAAAATAAATATTGAATAGCTACCTATGAGCACTTAGTACGGGCCCTCCCGTGCGCTGAAGGAGGCCAGGACTCTGGAAACAGTAGTGTGACCATGTAGCTGCACTGTCAGACTGTGTGTGCCCAAGCGGCCGGCCAACAGAGGAGCGGCAGCTCTTCATTCCAGCCCTGTAACGATGTGCGACGTTACCATTCGTTTACTGCGACTTTGTGTCCGTCATTTATGTGCAGAGCAGCTTTCCCCCCCAAACACGCCACAGCCGATAGCCGGCTCCTAGGCCTGCAGAACTCAAAAGGCAAAGACTAGCCCTGGCACTAGTGGCAAAGGATCAGGACAGATGGTACCATCCATTGACGAAATCAGACCTAGTCAGTTACAGCAGAGACAGGGCCGATGCCGACAATGCACATTCGTTGGGTTTCGAGACAACTGTTGAGCTCCGCCATGTTGCGTCCCTGTCGACTGGCTATTTGTGAGACCTGAAGTTTTGTTTGCATGAAGGTTTGGGGAATGATTGTCCTTGGTGGCTGAAATTCACCCCTTTACAAAGAGCCAGCACCAGACCTATGCGAAATTGAGTTCCACTTACGCCCTGCATCTCTGTGCTGACCCTAGGTGAGTTTCATCGTGTATAAATATACATCTGCGCATGCAAAGCAAGTGTTCCTACAGCAGGGTGTCAGTAATTTGTCATTCCTCGTTCTTTGTCCTCCTGTTTAAAACCCACGGGCTGTGCAACAAGTGAAAAGAAAGAACTGTGGGTAGCTGTGACTGCACTTAAAATGTTGCCAGCATTGCTCTTCCCAGATAGCTATACCAGCAAACCCGCCTCATGTCATAGCTGCACATGCTGCCAAAAACATCCTTTTGCTTGCAAAACATATGCCAGTTTCCTGCATCTACACCTGCGCTTTTGCTGGCACAAATGTGTCAACAAAAAACAAAACTTAACCAAACCAAACCCCCAAAAATGTTACAAACCCACCCCTAACTGACAAAGCTATGCCAGCAAAACTTGTGGGCTGTGTCTAGACTGGCAAGTTTTTCCGCAAAATCATTTGATTTTGCGGAGAAACTTGCCAGCTGTCTACACTGGCCGTTTGAATTTCCGCAAGAACACTGACGATCTCATGTAAGATTGTCAGTGTTCTTGCGGAAATACTGTGCTGCTCCCGTTTGGGCAAAAGCCCTCTTGCACAAATCATTTGTATAAGAGGTCCAGTGTAAACAGCACAGAACTGTTTTGCGCAAAAAAGCCCCGATCGCGAAAATGGCAATCGGGGCTTTTTTGCAGAAAACCGCGTCTAGATTGGCCATGGACGCTTTTCCGCAAAAAGTGCTTTTGCAGAAAAGCATCCAGCCAATCTAGACGTGATTTTTCCGAAAATGCCAGACAGGTGGAATTGAACCTGGGACCTCCGGAGCTTAGTACATGAGCTAAAAGCTGGCAGGCGCTCAGCTGACTTTTAAAGCAAACTCATTCTTCTCTCTTGGACTAGTCTCAGTGCCACTAGCTAGGACACCACCCCACACCCAGCAGGTTTGTGGGTTACACAAGGAATGACTGAAAGGGGTGAATAAATACATAATGTTCTAGAGCTGAAGATTAAAAGTCTCAGCTCATCAGATAATTGTATTTGTAATGAAGAATCCAACTGGCTCTCGCTGAGAAGCAGCCACCTCTAGGGGGAGTTAATTAGCTGATTAACGATTGCAATGAAACTCAAAGATGGCGAGCGCTGCGCAATTGATTAGTTTTGTTGTTGCTGTTTGTTACAATGCAGCAGCTGTTTATCAGATTACAGCATCGCTACACAATGGTTTAATGATGATGGAGCATCGCTGCTGAATGGGTGTGTTTCTAGCAGGGTCCCGTAGAGATATGTTCTTGGCCTACACTATGCAACAATTGTATTAATGCCCTGGAAGAAAACATAAAACCATTACTGAGAAAGTTGGCAGGTGACACAAAAATCAGAGAAGTTGTAAATAAAGCGAAGAGATCAGGCTCACTTGGTAAAACTGGGCACTGGCAAATCATCCACATTTGAAAGTGGCTACGTGAAAAGGTCTAATACACTAGGGACATAGAGGGTGGGCCATGCTCACAGGATGGAGGAAGCCATGCCTCCGAAAAAGATTTGGGGGTTGGAGTGGATAATTATGAACACAAACTCCCATTGTGGCCAAAAAGGCTAATGTGATCCTGGGATGCATAAACAGGGGAAAGTTGACTACAAGCAGAGAGGGATTTTTATTTACCTCTGTAGTTGGCCCTGGGATGAGCTGCGGGAATAATGAATCCACTTGATGGGATGTTGATAACTGGAGAGGGTTCGGAGAATTTCCATGGGAATGATTAAAGGATTTGAAAACCTGGCATCCTGCAATAGCCTCGCAGAGATGAATCTATTTTGCTTAATAAAGAGGAGATTAGGGGCAACTGGATCATGGTCTATAGGACCATGTCTGCACTAGGAAATTATTTTGAAATACCTTATTTCAAAATCAAAACTCCTGAAATAACTATTTTGAAATAAGCGTTATTCCTCGTGGAAAGCAGGAGTTGTTATTTCAAAATAACCAGCCCTTTATTTCGAAATAGTGGGCTTGGTAGTGTGGATGCTCCACTTATTATTTTGAAATAAGGGGGGTAATTTTGAAATAACTCCCTGGTGTAGACCAGGTCTAAGAATCTACATGGAGAACAAATATTCTGCAATCCAGCAGAGACAGGTCCAACATGATCTGATGGCGGGAAGCTACCCAAACTCAGACTGCAAAGCAGGTGTACGTTTTAATAGAGAGAGTAATTAGTGCTTGCAACAGGTTGCCAAGGGCTGGGGTGGGTTTTCAATCAGTGACAATTTGTAAATCCCCACTGGAGGGGGAGCTAAATGATCAGCTCTAGGGATTATGCCGGGCCGGTCTCTGGCCTGCTCCGTACAGCACAGACTGGAGGGTCACGATGGTCCCGTCTGGCCTGGGAATCCGTTACACAACATGAGGAGACATGTGGTGCCCATTGGAAGTGACAGGAATGCTGGAATTTGGCCATAATCCCAGAGCAAGTTGATTACATCTCGTGGGGCCTTGGGTGACCGAGGCTCCCGTTTTGCACCTGAGCTCTAGGACAGCCGCTGTGAGTTTGCAGTGACTGACGCAGAGGTACCGCGGGAGCGACTGCCCGGAACCTGGGGCATTGCCACCAGAGCAAAAGCAGCATGGATAAGATCAGAGTCGGGGCCAGCAGCCCCACGGCTCCACAGCACACGGAGGATTGGCTCAATATTGCCTTCCAGAGAAGAATGCGGCCCACTCACTAGTCTCATGTATTCCTGGAATTGTAGAGCAGGTTGAACCTCTCTGGTCCGGCAACATCTGTGGTCCGGCAGCGATCGTCCGGCAGCAGAACCGGGCTGACATCCGGCGTCAGCAACAGAACAGCACCCCCAGGAGAGCCCGGTGGCAGCAAAAGGGCCAGAATTGACCCCCTAGCTCTGGCAAACTCCTTCATTCAGGACTGATCAGGGGACTGACCCATGGAAAACCAACCTGTATTGTTTAGAGGCCACCAATCAAGGGACAGGGCCCTGTGGTGCTAGGCGCTGTGCACACAAAAAACTGGCAATCATCACATGATCCCTCTCCTGTCATCCATTTCCAGACAAACAGAGGCTAGGGACACCATTCTTACCCAGTCTGGCTAATAACCATTGATGGACCTATCCACATGAACTTATCTCGCTCTTTTTTGAACCCTGTTAAAGTCCTGGCCTTCACCACATCCTCCGGCAAGGAGTTCCACAGGTTGACTGTGCACTGCATGAAGAAAAACTTCCTTTTGTTTGTTTTAAACCAGCTGCCTATTTGTTTCATTTGGTGACTCCTAGTTCTTACATTATGGGAACAAGTAAATCGCTTTTCCTTATTCACTTTCTCCACACCAGCCATGATTTTATAGACCTCTATCCTATCCCCCCTTAGTCTCCTCTTTTGTCCTCTCATGTCATCTCCTCCAGCACCAGGAATTATTTGGAGGACTCCAATTCAGACCCATTTGGACTCTCCTTCTTAGTGATGATGGGGTCACAGCCGGGGTTACCATGGGCCCTCACCCTTTTTTGCCAGACCTTTCCCATCACACAATGCCTCAGCGTCACTTAATTCTTCCCTTTCCCCTGTGCTGCCCGTGAATCCTGCTTTCTTCGTTCCATGGGTGTAAATAAAAGGCTGGGAGTGGGTGTAGAGGGGTGGGGGAGCCGAGTCCTGCCTGGAGCTGGGAACGCTGCGAGGTCAGGATGGAGGGCTGCTGATGTTTTCCCGTAACCACATATCTTTCATTTTGGCAGTTCTGCACCACAGAGCTAAACTCTAACCTTGTATTCCATGTCTTGCTTCCCTAGCCACATTGGCAATTAGCTCAAAGAGCAAAGTATGTGTTCCATTCGCACAGGCATGTACTTTGCCACACTTTGGTGGGTCAGTGACTCCCGAGAAGCGTTTGGCTGGAGAGATCGAAACGGGTTTATTTCAGGTAATGAACAGCCTCAGCACGAATGGCTGCGTGGGATAAACGAGACTGTGTTAAAAAAAATATTGGAACTCCATTGGGTTCTCTCCCCCCCCCCCCTTATCTAAACCTGGAAGAGTAAAGCTGGTTCATTACACACCGTCTTATATTGAGTAAGAAACCAATTCTAAGTGCCATGGCTCAGCGGAGTGGCAGTAGACAGCAGCCTTTCGTCGCAAGGTTCCCACTTTGTCTGCAAACCTGTCGGGAGGGACTAAACATCGCTCCTGTCTGATGGAGGTTTTTAGTGGCCTATGTGAAATGAGACGGTGCCGTCTGTCTAGGCCCTAAAGGGCAGCTGGCCATGTCACCGAGCCCACCGTCACAACTGGAAAACGCCTGGGCATGGAGGAGAAACAGGATTTGTCTCCAAGCCATGTGCTTTCCCTCCCCTTATAGTTGGAGAGGAACACCTGCCTTGCAATCAACTCTCCCAGACTATTATTTTTGTTATTATTATTATTATTAACAATAATAATTAATCATTCCAAAGGTGTTTGTGATTTGGCTTTTTCCACAAGTGCTTAATTCCGACCCAGGTAGCCCTGTAGGCATTGGGAACTATTGATAAAAGGTCTCACTCTCCTACACAGTGTTACTCACTGACTCTGATTTTGTAAATTAACTTCACTTTGTGGGGTTTGCTTTTTACAATCTGTGTAGCTGCAAGGGGTCATCTTGAGTGGAAGTGGAACAGCCTCCACTACTTGTGACAGCTTGCGGGTTTAACACTAGAGATCCTAGGATGATCCTAGCAACATTTATCTTTATTCAGGGTACGTCTACACTAGCCCCCTAGATCGATCTAGGGAGACTAATGAGGGCGACCGGAATTGCAAATCAAGCCTGGGATTTAAATATCCCGTGCTTGATTTGCATGTTCCCGGCCGGTCGCCACTTTAGAAATTGACTAGCCCGAAGTAACTGCCCGCGTCTACACGCGGCAGTGAAACGGGAGTCTGATTTAAAGCCCCTAATTCAAATTAGGTGATACACCTCATTGCAGGAGGAATACCACCTACTTTGAATTAGGGCTTTAAATCAGAATCCCGTTTCACTGCCGTGTGTAGACACGGGCAGTTACTTTAGGCTAGTCAATTTCTAAAATGCTGACCGTCGGGGAACAGGCAAATCAAGCACGGGATATTTAAATCCTGGGCTTGATCTGCAATTTTGGTCACCCTCATTAGCTCCCTAGATTGATCTAGGGGGCTAGTGTAGATGTACTCTCAGAAAACACATGTGCACATTGTTAATGTGTAGTGTATGCATTACATCTTTTTGGCTTTCTGTGTGTGTGAGTGCGTGTGTGTGTCTATATGCAAAGAGACCTTCTTATAGTCATTTGCTCTTTGGCAACATTCACAGAGAAAAAAAAAGAGGTGAATTCAGTGATTAGTCCCATTTAATACCTGTTCAGGATCTGCAAATGCTTCCACTAGTTTTTCGGGGTTCGATATAACCCAGGCTTACATACTTATATGTTTGCAACTGAAAACAGCCATAGTGACTGCATTAGAATATCGCAGCTTCTCTGGTCGTGAATTCATGAGGTGATCACTTGGCTTTGGACCTTTAAAAAAAAACACCTCCCAACGGGCAAAGCACTAGGTTTTACTAAACTGAAGGAGGCACCATACTTCAAGCAATCCAAGATGGCTGACACAGCCTGCGCCCTCCCGTAAGCTCTGCATAGGAGGGTGTAATAAAAGTTCCCCCCAACAATAGCATCGGACCACACTGAGCTAGATTCTATTGTTCGACACATTGACATAAATCCGGTGTGATTTTGCTCCCCCTGGGCGTGGCTCTGGTTTTACTCTGTGGTAACTGAGACTGGAATCAGGCCAACTGCTTTCTGAGGTAGAAGACCTACCTGGTAGGCCTTCCACTGGCGTAAATCAGTGCAGTGTGTGTCATTATTGTCTGCAGAGCTACACTGATTTACCACTCTGGGGATCTGACCTGACGTGGTTGGATCTTTGCTGTCAGGTATGCTAATCATTAAACCCACGTAAAATGGAGCTTTCTTTTTTTTCATGAGAAAAACAAAGAGATTTTTGCTTTTGTTGGGAATTTTTTCTGTAAAACTTCATCTTTCACCAATATTTTTTCAGATGACGTGCTTTTTGTTTCATTTTGATGGAAAAAAGGCATACTTTTTCTTACTTTTTAAATTCCCCTTGCTTCCCTCCCCCCCCCCCCCCAGTGGAAACCCCATTTTCTAAGGGCAAACATTTTATCACACATTGTGACGAGCCCTAACAATCGGATTGGACCAAATCCTGGTGTCCCTACTTCATCCTTACTCAAGTAATATTTCTCCTGCGTAAGAACTGACAGCATATGGCCTAGCCGGAGAGAGGGATCTACACTCTGGCAATATTTCACAATGATAGTGACTGCTGGGAAGCAAGGACTCTGAAAAAGGGGGGGTGTAGTGGGGTAGCTGCCCCACTCTGGGCGGAAGGGGCTAACGCAGGATGGAGGAAGCCTGTGCAGAGCCCCAGCTAATGAGGAAAAGGCTTTTAGAAGGAGCCAATCAAAAGGCAGCTTGCTGGGGCAGCCCTGGTTATAAGGTGCTGCTCAGCAGAGCAGAGAGCAGTTGGAGCATGACTGGGGAAGGGGCAGGAATAATTCCCAGAGAAGCACTTTGGGTAGAGCGGGGCTGGGAGCAGAGCAAGAGAGACTCCAGCCTGATATCTGCCAGGCTGTGGCCTTGAGACAGGGGCCAGGGGACAGGAGTCGGTCAAAGGAGAGGAAAAGAGGGCAGGACAAGGCTGCCAACAGAGGGTTGGGACTCAGAGTAGCAGGTGGGCATGGGCGCCCCCTTCCCACTTACATCACACCTGGCCATCAAGGACGGTGGCTGATATTGTCTGTAGCTTGTGCCTGAGCTGAGGGGCTAGACAGAGGCTGCAGTTGGCTACAGTGGAAGGGGCATAGACTGAGGCCACTCCTATACCGTGTCGGAGATTGACCTTCTGGCATTTGATTTAGCGGGTCTAGTAAGGACCAATCACTGAATCAAATGCTGAGGGTGCCCCTCGTTGGCACTGGTACTTCTCGATTTGGCCGGGCACCAAGCTTGGCTTAAGGTACGTCGACTCCAGCTTCCTTATTTACATCACTGGAGTTACGTACCTTAAGCCGACCTTCCAGGTCTGCGATACTCCCAGAAAGAGGCAAGAAACCAAAGTAGTGGGCATTGCCAGAGGACAGTACCCTGAAAAGCATGGACAGCATGGTCCTGGGAGCGACACGGGTCCAGAACGGTGTGTGGAGAGAGTGCAAAGTGACGACGCACGAGACACCAGCCAGAAGGGGGCGCCCTGCTGAGGGCTGAGCTCATTCCCCGTGTGCCCAGCAGGAGGCGCTGCGACGGTGAGTCTCGACCTTGTTACAGGACTGTGTTGGATAATCAGCTGGACAGGAGCTCCCCCTGTGATGCTCTGGCCAAATGCCATCTTGGGACACACAAACCTGGAATCTGTAACTCGGACCACAGAGGTTTCTTGGCCTCTGTGTTTGGCAGTGGTGCGACCTCTGCTGGACCCCTGTGGCCAGGTCTGGTGGCCACAATGCAAGAAGGGGGTTGATAAATTGGAGAGGGATCGGAGAAGAGCCAAGAGACCGATTAAAGGGTTAGACACTCCCCAATAGATCTAGGCTCAAGGAGCTCAGTCTAGTGCGCTTAACAAAAAGAAGTTTCACAAGGTTGACGTGCTCACAACCCATAAGTATCTACATGGGGAGCAACTATTTAATGATGGGCTCTTCAGTCCAGTGGAGAACAGCATAACACGGTCCAATGGCTGGAAAGTCGGCACTAAGCAAAGGAAGAGTGCAATAAGGGATCAAATGTTCATGGGGAGAAGAACAAGGAGCCCTCCAGCACCTTAGAGACTAAAGAGTTACTTGGGCATAAGCGGTCATGGGGAAACCCCATTTCATCAGCTGCACGGAGCACATGGGTACGAAGTGGAAATCCATCAGCGTCAGGGAGAAACGCGCACCTCCATGCATCTGACCAAGTCAGTTTTGCCCATGAAAGCTTCTGCCCAAATAAACATTTAGGTGCCACAGGACTCCTGGTTGTCTTAGCAGACACAGACTAACACGGCTTCCCCCAAGACTTACTGGAGAGAGTCATTAATCACTGGAACAATTCACCCAGGGTTGAGCTGGCTTCTCCCTCACTCATTTTTAAATCGAGGTGGATGGTTGTTTCGGATCGATCTGCTCGAGGAGTGATGTTGGGATGGTCTGTGGCTATGCCCGTGAGGTCTCACAAGATGACCTCTGTGAGGGCAGGGGACTGGACTCGATGACCTCGCGAGGTCCCTTCCAGTCCTAGTGTTCGGATTCTATCTCATTGGGCCTGTCTGGCCTTGCAATCTATGCCTCTCTGAAAAGCAGGCGCGGTAGGAACTGCGTTCTAAACCGGGGACTTTTACAACTTCGGAGCCAGGTCTTCCCTGGGTGACTTATGCCCATTGACTTTTGCGGCGCTCAGCCTGTGCGGGGAAGGGTGATGTGCCTTGGTGCAGGGAGTATGCCTTCCTCAGCGACAGGGCCATTCCTGGGACTCCGCTCTTCATGGGCCCCTCTGTTTGCTACTAAAATGCAAACCCTAAATAAACATGAAGGGATAGTACTGAGTCACAACCCTGTCATCATGCTCCAGCCTGGTACCTCTCTAGTCCAGCACCTTTGGGACCTGCCCGGTGCCGAACCAGAGAATTAGACGGACCACGGGAGGTCCATATTGTCTAGCAGCATGACCAACACTTCCCCTGCTTGCTGGGCTCTTAGAAGACATGGAGGGGAGAATTAGAGCTAAATCACAGCACAGAACACTGAGAGCCAGGTCTGGGAGCTGTAAACAAACTTTATGGGACCGTGGGAAACTTGGCCACCCCCATGCTAAGTGGGCATCCGGCTAGCTCAACTCATGCCGGACCACGGAGGTTGCCGGACCAGAGAGGTTCGACCTGCAATAGCAAGAAGGCTGCTTGAGTGAAGTTGCTTGTTCTTCTGAAGTGCCAGGAGTGACGCAAATGCCTCATGGCAAAGAACGCCATTTCTGCCATGCGGCAGCTCATTCTGTGCCTGTCAGCCTTACTCCCCTGGCGAGCACTTACTCACAGGAGTAGATCCATTGGAGCCAGGGTCAGTCCGTGACTAAATCTGCGGAGAAATCATGGCCCAGTGCTCTGTGTGCCGACACTAGAATTCTTAAAATACGACGTGCTCGTGTCTGCTTCAGACAAGGAATCAGAATTCCACTTAATAGTCTTCCTTCTACAGCGACAATGAAGTAATAACAAAGTCCCCGTCACACAGCGGGCAGCCCCAGTAAGAGCAGGTCTTGTGAGCTGCAGCATAATTGGAGCATTGGCCCCTTAAGAGTAGGGAGCACTGAGAAATGTAGTCGCCAGGAAGGATTGTTGGTAGTCATGTGACGGGGGGCGGGGTTATTTAGGTGGCCAAGATTGTATAAGTAGCAGGTGGCAGTTCAGTGGAGAAGGTGAGGGAATGGAGAACATAAGAACGGCCAGACTGGGTCAGACCAAAGATCCATCCAGCAAAGAGTCCTGTCTGCCCACAGTGGCCAATGCCAGGTGCCACAGAGGGAGTGAACAGAACAGGGAATCATCAAGTGATCACTTTCCTGTCATTCTTCAGCAACTTCTGGCAACCAGAGTCTAAGGACACCATTCCTTCCCATCCTGGCTAATAGCCATTGATGGACCTAACCTCCATGAATTTATCTAGTTCTTCTTTGAACCCTGTTAAAGTCCTGGTCTTCACCACATCCCCTGGCAAGGAGTTCCACAGGTTGACTGTGCACTGACTGAAGAAAAACTTCCTTTTGTTTGTTTTAAACCTGATGCCTATTTATTTCATTCCGTGACTCCTAGTTCTTATGTTATGGGAACAAGTAAATAACTTTTCCCTACTCACTTTCTCCACACCTGTCATGAGTAAGTGTCTCTCACCAGCATGAGTAAGTGTCTGTTGGGATAAAATTCTCCGATAGCCCCGGCTGGCAAGGTCAGTATTTTTTAATCCGATTGACTTGTTGACATCAGCCGCGGAAACTCAAAACCCAGGATGCACCTGCTTTTCTAGTGAATGAAAAGAGGCTTGCGACATGCACTAAAAGAGGGCTTAATCCTGGGCAGCTTTCCCAGGCTAAACCTCTGAAGGCCGCATAGGATGGACAATGCCGTATCTAAATGCTTCTGCACTGGAGTAGCTTTGCAGTGCACTGTGGTACGTGGTATTTAGGGCCCAGTCCTGCTCCCACTGACTTCAACAAACTTTGATTGGCCCCGGGAGTCCCCATTCCCATGAATTCCTGACTCCCCTTGGTGCAAAGTTCCCCCCCCAGGTTAACTTTTTGGTTGCCGTCAAGTATCAGAAGCAAATTGAATGTCTCCAACCAGCATCTCTCGCTCATTTCAAGTTGGCAGCCTCTTTCTCGATGTCGAAAAGCTCTGCAACCCCTCTACAAAAGTCAGAGTTTCAAAAACCATGCAGCCATGACAGCGGCCACCCTGCGGCGCTGTTTTTGTGTGTGCTTGGGAATTGTACCAGAAAAATATCAGAAGGGCCAGGGCAGGCGGCAAAGAGCGGAGCCAGATTTGCTCTTCTCCAAATGATGGTGAAATGTTTGGTAGCTCGTGAGCTCCCCTACGTTGCCTTTTGCAACCCCGCAGATGACAAATGCCGCGTTCCGCTTCATTCTTGATGTTGTTTATTTGCATTTAGCATCAGAGAGGCCGAGTGGAGGCTCTAGGTGCCCCTAACGTAATTATACAGGGACGTAAGTTCATCCACGTTAACACCAGCCCTTCCACGAGAAGTTCAGGCAGCCGGCTCAGTTGCCTGCCCATCTAGGAAGCATATCCCCAGCCTTCTCCAGCGGTGTCCCTTGCAACACGCCTGGAAAGCATCCAATCCGGGGCGAGTCGGATGAGTGGAGGCAGGAGGCAAGTTCTGCAGGCCACACCGAGACCAGCCTGCCAGCCGTCCCCTGTCTTTTCTAACCAAGAGACTCCAGCGTGGGTCCCTGATTGACTGCGGCTGTGACAGTGGGGCAGAGGCGAAACAGGTAGCTTTTATCAACGTTAAACTCTGGTGTCACCTGCTCCTAACAAGACACTCTGCCCTGGAAGCAAGCTGTCCTGTCCTGTGCCGGTTTCACCCTCCACATGGCTCCAAGGGGCAGCTCCATGCAGCACCTTGCAGCCTCTCGTTGCGAGGCAGCACTCACCAGGGGAGCCATGGCGTGTGCCACGGCCGAGAGGCAGGGCCACGCCACTGGAACCCGACAGGGATGCAAAAAGCGTTCTTTGCGACCGATGTTGTTGGTTGTGTGGTTTGCGTCAGTTCGGCAAGTTGCCACCCGGAGGGAGCGTTCTGTGTGTTTCACAGCTGGTTAAAATACTGTCCGTTTCTTCTTCTCTAATCATCCTCATCGGGGTAAATGACGGGCCAGTAGATTCAATTCTGGGGCTACCAAGTTTTCAGGACTGTTTTGCAAGAGGAAAAACAACGAGGAATCCTGTGGCACCTTAAAACCCCTAAATCGAATTAGCTGGTAAATCTCATTGCAGGAGGAATACCAGCTAATTCGAGTTAGGGCTTTAATTCGGAATCCCGTTTCACTGCCGCGTGTAGATGCGGGCAGTTACTTCAGGCTAGTCAATTTCTAAAATGACGACCGGCCGGGAACATGCTAATGAAGCACGGGATATTTAAATCCCGCGCTTCATTTGCAATTTTGGTCACCTCATTAGCCTCCCTAGATCAATCTAGGGGGCTAGTGTAGACGAACCCTTACAGATTTATGTGGGCCTCAGCTTTTGTGGGGAAAGACCCTCTTCATTCAATTCAACTGATGAAGCAGGTCTTTGCCCATGAAGGCTTATGCCCAAATAAATCTAGTTGTCTTTAACTTGCCATGGGATTCCTCATTGTTTTTGCAGATATCGACTAACACGGCTCCCCTCTGATACTTGTCACGTAAGAGAAAGCTATTTTTAACAGTTCTTATTACAGGTTGAACGTCTCTAGCCCAGCATCAATGGGACCTGAGTCCATGCTGCATCCATGTTACATCCAGCATCCATGCTGAACCAGAGAATTTGCCAGGTCAATATTGTCTAGCAGCATTCCCAATACTGCCCAAGGTTTACTGGGCATTTAGAAGACATTGAGGGGTAAACCAGAGCCAAATAGCAGCACAGAACGCTGAGAGCCAGGACTGGTGGCTGTAAACAAACTTTATGGGACCGCGGGAAACATGGCCACATCCATGACAAGTGGCCATCTGACTGACTGACATCATGCCGGACCATGGAGGTTGCCAGATCAGAGAGTGCCGGACTAGAGAGGTTCAGCCTGTCCCTACTGCATTTCGGTAAGGTGTTTGCAAAATCAAAGTGAAAGTACTTACAAAAATATTCTCTGTGGCTCAGCTTCTTGAGTCTAATCAAGAGTCTGCAACTGTTCATTTGACGAGTTCTCCGCCAGCTAGAATTTTATGCTTTTGAAAGCTTGGAACAAAGAGCACAGGCCATTTTGCAGATGGAAGCAGGAGGACAGGCAATAAAGAAGATGACAGACTCATATGTGCCCGGTGTTTCAGGCAACAACATGGGCACTGTGGCTTTCTCTATTGAGAAACAGCCCTCTGCTTTCACAGCCAGTGCTCGGCTGCAGTTTTGATAATTAAGATAACAGTGCGTGCCACAGAGGAACCTAAGTCCTTATGACAGATGTGCAAAACAGCCTTTATAGAGACACCTAATTTAATTTACAACAGCCATAACCCTCTAATAAAAATGCACAATTTGTATTTTTTCTCTCCGAAGTACATATTGCCCCTCTCCATTCATCCCTTTAGTCCCATGAATTATTGTTGTTTAAAAGACGTTCCAGGACATCATGTTTTCTCTATTATTGGTTGAAAGCTCAGAGGAAAGGTAATGACACCGAAGATTATTCTTTTCCCAGGCATGTGTCTGATTCTTTTGAAAAAATTCGTAGACCTTTAATTGCATCCTAATCATCTTGATCAGAGCAATAAATATACCAAATGCGAGGCAAGAGTGTGTGAGTGAGAGGGAGAGAAAGGTTTAGGGCAAGGATCAGTGGAAAATCTTTAGAAATGATGTAAGTGAAAGCCAAGGCAGGGATTGGAGTGTGGAGCCTACAGCAGAGACTATAAAAAGTCTGCAAGAAAGCTGAGCAGGAGGGATAAGTAAGGGCGGGAGAGCCTAGCAAGATCCATTTAAGTTGGGATTGCTTGTATCCAAGGCAAGGTAAGATAAGCGAGGAACTGAGGGAGGGGGTCTGAGATTCTCTTTATGCCTGTTGTGTTTACAGAAACTCTTTAACTGTCTCCTATATTTTTTAAGCATTGGAACACTGAACATTTTGAAATGAACAAGCATGCACACAATACATACAATGCACACGTCTGATGGGGAAAATGCAATTTGTCTTTGCATTTGCGGGAACGACAGTAAGATGCCTATCTCCCAGTAATTTGGGTACTGGAAATAAACTAATAGTAGAAGACAGAAACGATATTTCCATTAGATAATGAGTTAGCATTTAAACAAGTATCAGAGGGGTAACCGTGTTAGTCTGAATCTGCAAAAGCGGCGAGGAGTCCTGTGGCACCTTAGAGACTAACTGAAGTGTAGGAGCATAAGCTTTCGTGGGCAAAGACCCAGACATGCATCTGACGAAGTGGGTCTTTGCCCACGAAAGCTTATGCTCCTACACTTCAGTTAGTCTTTAAGGTGCCACAGGACTCCTTGCCGCATTTAAACAAGGTGTTTCAAACAACACATTTCTATTGAAAAGGCTGTTTGCTTGTATGTGTGCGCGGGGCTTAGAAGATGAAAAATGCTCTCCTGGTGCTACAGAGTGACAGTATTTTCCATGTTTTTCCTTGATTTTCCCCTTTGTGTGTTATGTTGTACTCAGAATAAATCACATGCATTTTATGGCTCTAAAGCAATTAAAAAACAAATCTAGTTAAACATTGCAATGGATTGCTTTGCTTTAATAAATAACAAATTTTACTGACAAGTTTATATGGCTGTTACCTGTAACATGTTTTAAGGCAGAGAAAGATTTTAGCCAGCAAGTTCTCGATGCTTTTCTTTTTGTGAAGTGCATAAGTCTACAGGGGCATGTCTACACTAGGAAATGACTTGGATATAACAACTCCCAAAATAACTCTTTTGAAATAAGCTTCTTCCCCCAGGAAAGTAGGAGTTATTATTTCAAAACAACCAGCCCCTTATTTCAAAATAACAGGCTTGGTTGTGTGGACGCTCCTCTTGTTATTTAAAAATGAGGGGGGGTATTTTGAAATAACTCCCTTGTGTAGACCAGGACCAGAAGAGTATTAGGGAGAAAGGAACATCCTCCTAGCAATGATGAGCCTGATTTGGTTATGCTACTGCAGAAGTGGAGTCACTCAGGTTTGCCCAGGTGTGACTGAAAGCATACTCTGCCCTAGGACTGTAATTGCACTTTCTTCATACTGGACTCAAACTCTTTCACTTTCTCTCTGCCTCCAGGACTGGGGTCACTCAATATGTAAATGGGAAGACGTTTGGATTCTGCGGGCTCCTAGGG
The DNA here is from genome assembly GCF_049634645.1 of Pelodiscus sinensis. Lineage (NCBI taxonomy): Eukaryota > Metazoa > Chordata > Testudines > Trionychidae > Pelodiscus > Pelodiscus sinensis. The sequence continues at coordinate 53,478,282 of NC_134720.1, forward strand.
GGATGGGGAGGCATTTTCTCAGGGAGCCAACATAGGCTGTGTTCACTGGGGTTCAAACCGCTGCAGTTCCTAAAACATGTGGGCTGCGGTCTGTGCTGCCAGGTTTTTTCTTATTTGTTCAGTTTAGAAGCAGCATCCTCTTGAAGGGGTAGAGCAGAAGGTTGAGAGTCAAGAAGCTTATTCATGAAGCTGGCACTGGTTCAGCAGGAACGTGTGGCAAGTTCCCCAGACCTCAGTTTCCTATCGAGATGATGGAGACAGTCCAGCTGGCCTTTCTTTGTAGAGCACTTGGAAGCCAATGGGTAAAAAAACCCACTGAAATAAATGATCAAGATTAGCAAAGTGAAAAGTATTACTGTTTGGAGCAAGTATTCTATGGTGCTTATCAAAACTCAGGGTAAAATCTTGCCCCTGCTGATTTCAGGTAGCTCAGGGTTTGTATAATTTGAACTGTGTCTGTTGAGTGTATCTCTGAGTTGCAGAACTGTTATTTTACTGCACAAGTTCAAAACATTGCAGTTTGCAATCTGCGTCAATTATCTATAAATTGCTTGGACATAGTGTGATCACTCACCTTTACATTCTTCTGAGTTAGCCCAAAGAGATTACCCACCACTTCAACCCGCAACGCTACCTTCACCTAGCTAGCTTTTTTGTTTTTCAACCATAATCAGTTTTGATCTTTGTTCAAAAGGGTTATGTATGTCTGCCATCCATTACATTACAGCTAATATTTGAGCCTTTTACCTTATCATTGTAATGGAATTCTTCTCTTTTTCAGAGCTGATCACGTGAGTTATAGCTGTATAATAGTGGAAGTATATTTTAACCGGTCTTAATGGACACTTTTCTCTCCTCTAATCACATATTCTGTACTTACCCCTAGGCAGAACTTCCACTTATATCCTTGTGCTGTTAAGAAAAGAGAAATTTGGCCTGCACATGTGAATAAAAGTGTAGTATATATCCCTGGACATTAAGGCTCTGTGTCTATTTCCCCTTTCAAATTGTTTTAATTTTTTTTCTTTATTTGACATGCTGAAAGTGTACAAGCCTGTGACAGCGAGCTGACAAGTGAAGAAAACTTTTTTTTTAAAGTCTAAAACAAGGAAAAGTAAAAGTGATTAGAAACATTTAAGAAATGATTTAGGAGCTGAGCATTTGTTGGCACCAGATAACAGTCTAAAAAAGGTTTGGTTTCCATCGAGCATACCAAGAACGTTGTAGTTCTTTTCAGTTATCTTGCTCAGAAAAGGTAGAAATAGATGCTCCCCATTAATGGCTCTTTTCTTGTACGTTGTAAGTAACCTGCTCATTGAACACTTTTTCCTCAGCCGTCTAGGTGGATTTTGTGAGAGTCATTTGTGGCTGATACATTTTGGTGTCCAAGCATAATTGCCTTCAGATGATGGGGTTTTTTTTGTAATTTGCTGTTGTTAAACATTTGTTTGTCCTGGGCAATAGGTACAGATTGTTCTTAGCTTTGCAAGCTGTCCAAATTGTGTAACTCTTGCTAATTCCCAGGGAAATGTTCCTAGAATATCCCAAATGGACTATATGGGCAGTACAAAATATTCAAATCAGCAAACCAAACCAGGCCAGATTATCTTCCGCCTACTGCTTCTGCCTCTGTGCAAATCCCTGGAATGCAGAGGAATGACTCCCGATTTACTTTGGTGCAAGTTCAGATGGTCATGCTGGGGGTCTAGTCTCCTCACACAGCCCGGGATATTTTTGGTATATGCCCTGTAGAACTGATGAGAATGTGGATCTAACCGGGCAGCCCTTACTCATATGACTAATCCCACTGAAATAAAGCAAGCTGCTCTCATGTGTGTCACCGAAGGCTCAGGCCCTTTACAGAGGGAGTCCCCTAAAGAGGAGAAGCAACGAGGATGCCTGTGTCAATGATAGATGTACCCACAGGGCAGTGGGAAGTGAACCGGCCAGCTCTGGGAGGCTGCACCTGCTACCTCCGCTCCACAAAAAATAGCAGGGCTGGCATTCAGGTGGAGAGCTAGTGCTGCAAAATCCAAGCCGTTGTTTTTGGTGTCCTTGCTTCAGCGGTAGGATTACTAGGTGTCCAGTTTTGAACTGGACAGTCCAGTATTTGAGCTTTCTGTTCAGGAAACAAATTGAGAAAATCTAATTGAGAAAATAGAAATGAGACAATAGAACTGTCCGGTATTTTCTAACTAATATGTAATATAGATTGTGATGTCATGTCAAGTGTGTCCGGTATTTCTGTTGAAACCATCTAGCAACCCTATCAGCAGAGCTAGCTCATCTGTCTACCCAGGTCAGCTCCAGTGTAGACCTATCCTAGCTTAGTCTTGAAGTCCTCATGGTAATAGATATCCAGTTAAAGTCAATGAGGCAGCCGGAGCAAGCACCTCCGTGGGTATGTTCTGGCCACCCTGCCTTCCTTCCAAAGTTTAGATCTGTGGTGTCCAACACGCTAGCCACTAAGCACATGTGGCTATTTGGCCGGTTGAGTGTGGCTAGTTTGCCATAGCAGTAGCCACTATAGGTGTGTCTACACAGCAAAGTTATTTCGGAATAACTATGCGAGTGTCTACACCACCATTCCGTTATTTTGAAATAACGGATGGCTTATTCTGACCTCTGTAAACCTCATTCTATGAAAAATACCACCTCTTCTGAAATAGCTATTTTGAAATAAGGCCTGTGTAGACGCTCCACTGCTGCTATTTCGAAATAGCCCCTCACCTGGGCCAGTCTAAGGTATTCCTCCTGGGGCCCTAAATTGAGATAGCACGTCTACATTAGGGAAATCGGCCTCGGACTCATTTTGAGGCTTCCCTGGAATGTAGACGTGTTATTTTGAAATAAGCTATTGCGGAATAACTATTTTGGAATAGCTCATTCCGAAATAGCTGCAGTGTAGATGTAGCCATAGTGGCTACTGCTTCAGAACTGGTTGGCCACCCTGGTTGGCCATCCTCTTTAGATGCAAGAAAACTTTTCAGCCCCGTTTAATCTAGACCAAAATCATTGCCAAGATGGCAAGATAACACGTGTCATAAAGCTAGCAGATTGGCAGCAGTGGTGTGAGAGTGAAGACACACTTCAGAGTCAAGACTCTCAAAAGTGATTGACTGATTTTTGGGCTGCTCATCTTGAGAAAGGAAATTCCGTGGGAATTTGCATATCTTCTTCAGATCACACTTTCGGAAGCAGAGCTTTCAAAAGTGAAACTAATTAAGATGCGGCTTTTTTTTGGCACGCCCCCCGCCCTTGTCAAAAAGCTGCATAAACCCTTTTTGAGGAAAAGCGGCGTTTCAACGAAGGGAGCAGTTTGCCAAAAAAGCCGCGTCTTAATTACTTTCACTTTTGAAAGCTCCGCTTTTGAAAGTGCGATCGGAAGAAGATATGCAAATTCCCACGGAATTTGCATATCCTCTTTCAACCGTTCTGCGTAGGCTAGATACGCCCTTAGAGTGCATCTACACAGCAGTGTTATATCGGAGTAACGGCCATTATTCTGAAATAACAATGAGAGTGTCTACATAGCAATTCCATATTTCAAAATATCCTAACTGCCAGGGTGGTCAAACACTGGAATAAATTGCCCAGGGAGGTTGTGGAATCCCCATCTCTGGAGATATTTAAGAATAGGTTAGATAAATGTCTATCAGGGATGGTCTAGACAATATTTGGTCCTGCCATGAGGGCAGGGGACTGGATTCGATGACCTCTTGAGGTCCCTTCCAGTCCTAGTCTATGATTCTATGATTCTATGAAAATAAATACATTTTAAATAACGGGCAGCTTATTCCAACTTCTGTAAACCTCACTCCATGAGGAATAACACCTCTTCCGAAATAGCTATTTTGGAATAGCAGTAGTGTGGACGCTGCACGGCTGCCATTTCGAAATATCTCTTTCCTAGGGCCATTCAAAGTCATTTCTGCCCCGTGCCCTCCTGGGGCTCTAAATCTAGCGTGTCCACATTAGGGAAGCCTGCCTTGGACTCATTTTGAGGCTTCCCCTGTAGTGTAGATGTGCTATTTTGAAATAAGCTACTTTGGAGTATTTCTTCCAGAATATCTTTTTTTGAAATAAGCATGCAGTATAGACGTACCTATACATAATACTTGAATACTGCGTACAGATGTGGTTGCCTCATCTCAAAAAAGATCTATTGGCATTGGAAAAGGTTCAGAATAGGGCAACAGAAATGATGAGGGGTTTGGAACGGGTCCCATATGAAGAGAGATTAAAAAGACTTGGACTTTTCAGCTTAGAAAAGAGGAGACTAAGGGGGGATAGGAAAGAGGTCTATAAAATCATGACTGGTGTGGAAAGAGAGAATAATCAAAAGTTATTTACTTATTCCCACAATATAAGAACTAGGGGTCACCAAATGAAATTAATAGGCAATAGGTTTAAAATAAACAAAAGGAAGTTTTTCTTCAGTCAGCGCACAGTCAACCTGCGGAACTCCTTGCCAGAGGATGTTATGAAGGCTAGGACTTTAACAGGGTTCAAAAAAGAACTAGGTAGATTCATGGAGATTAGGTCCATCAATGGCTATTAGCCAGGGTGGATAGGAATGGTGTCCCCAGCCTCTGTTTGTCTGGAAATGGGGAACAGAGGAGGGATCACGTGAGGATTCCCTGTTCTGTTCACTCCCTCTGGGACACCTGGTTTTGGCCACTGTTGGCTGACAGGACACTGGGCTGGATGAACCTTTGGTCTGACCCAGTGTGGCCGCTCTGATGTTCTATGTTAATAAAAGAATTGATGCGGGTTTCCAACCCTGGCAAAACAAAGCGTACTTTCTCTTGTTAATAGTGCATTTGCTGAAGTATCTGGCTTTAACTGTTTATAATTTATGGAATGCATTTTCCTGCAAGTCCCATACGTCAATGTCTTTTTCTAATGGGCTGCTTTCGACAGAATGTGTCATATCTCATCCGTGGGATGTGAACAAAAGAGCAATGCTAAGCGATTTCCGGGTGCTGGATTCAGCAGCGGCATTTTTACCCATCCTCTGACATTCTCATGATATTCCACCTGCATTTAAAAAAGGCACCCTGGGACTTTCTGAAATCACTGAGCTTTCTACGATGGGAGTCTTTGGGATTTTCTGGTGATGAATGTACGTAAGGGCACAATCTTACGCCTGCTGATGTCTGCATGAGCTGGCCCATTAACTTCTATCGGAGCAGGATTTTTCCCGGAGCCTCCAGTACTTCTGTTAGTAGCTCAGTTTCATCTTTTCAGATCAGATATTCTGCCATCTGTATCTCAAGAACTATGGAGAGAGATTCACTGTGAGACATTTAACTAGCACAGGTAGTGACAAGCCACTTTTGATGGCACCAGAATAATGGCAAAAGAGTGCAATAAGCTGGTTGCTGGGTGTGTACACCACTGCCCTCTGCTGGATGGAATTATAATTGCTAAGCATGATGTCAGAAGCCCGGCATGGCTAACTGCTAATGGAGATTCTCCTTTAGCTCAAATGCTAAGGGCCTGTGCTTCTGGGGCAGAAGGGTTTGAGTTTTCATGCTGTTGCCATGAAGTACTGAATGTCTCTGGTGTGAAGCAGAGACAGTCTGTGGCCTTTCTTCTGTCTCTTAACATCATGCAGGTACATCCCTGAAAACCCCATTGACTCCTGGGCCGGCCAGCTCCGGTTCATTGCAAGGTTCAAATTTCTGGATGAGGGCAGAGCTCTTACAATGTTGCTTTTAAAATTTGCACAAGAGAATCATCCGTGCCCAATGGCGTGAGTGAAAATTTGTTGTTCATTGTATGAGGTCTCTTCTCAGTTCTGTTGCTAACAGCCAAGCAGGAAAAATAAAACACTCACGATTTATACGTAGCTTAATCTGCACAGTGGGGGTGAAATACGATCGCTTGAATTGAAAGAACAATGATGGCAGCTCACATTTTTGACAGGCAACAGTCTTGAGCCCTGTGAGGAATTACACTGTCTGGTTTCTGCTCACCCCTCTTGGCTTGGGCATGTTATTTTGCTTTTGTTAAAAGAAAAAAACAAGGAAAACCAAGCTGGGGTCTGATGTCAGGGAACTGCCGTGCTGCGTATGGCCAAGAGCTCGACTTGGTTTTGGTTTTCTGTTGGGCAGGCGCGTTGTATGGTACGTGCGGATTTCTGACAAAGATCGCTGCTGTGTAGCCTGTCTTGATATGGTAGAAAAATGTTCTTTCTTTATCTGTTTTAATTGGCCTGCCAACAAAGATGCTGAATTACCCCAGGAATTTAAGCTTTGCCGCAGTTTGAGCTAAAAAATGGAGGAAACCCATAAATATGTCTACATTTCAGACATGCGATTTTATCTGTTGAAAGCTGAGCAGTATTTTATTGCAGATAACACAGATTCTGAGACATGCCTTTACACAGAGTAGCACCTTCCCGCCGCATGGAGAGCCAGTGAATTCAGGGGAAGTATTTGTCGAGTAAGCGCGACTCGGTGTAAGTAAAGCTATTGGAATCTAGCCCCCAGCGAGGTGGACATATCGTGCCAGGAGCTGTATCAGAGTCATAACTTTACTCAGAGCAGGTCAGACTTAATCTCGCATTTCTCTTGTGGAGTGGGGGCGTAAACACAAGCATTCAACGCCCTGCCGATGTTAAGCTTGGGTCCTGATTCACCAAGAAGGGGAACAGACATCTAAGGACGCCAAGTGACAAAGGAACCAAGTAGAATTGTTCATGCGATGTAGGAACAGACATGCTAGATGGACAAAGGCAGAAAGAGAAGTAACCAGTGTAAATAGCTAATCTTCAGGAAAAGGGTTAAGAGTGGCAGCACCTCCCAGACTCACAAACCATGTCGATGGGATCATGCGCTTTCATGGGTACAACCCACTTCTTCAGATGACTGGGCTAAGAGTGGTGGGTCAAATTCCTGTCTGAAGCCCCTGGCTCTGGTGCGTTTGGCTGACACAGTCATGAATGGCTTTGACTTTGCATTCCATGGCAAAAATTACCTGGGGCAAAACCGCTCACAGAAGGGCAAAAACTGCTTCCTTCTCCCAGGAATACATTGCCGAAGGGGGTTGTGGACTCTCCATCCCTGGAGATATCTAAGAGCAGGTTGGACAGACACCTGTCAGGGATGGTCTAGACGGGGCTTGGTCCTTCCGCGAGGGCAGGGGACTGGACTCGATGACCTCACGAGGTCCCTTCCAGTTCTAGTGCTCTGTGCTTCTGTGACTCTCCCACCTCAGCTGCAGAGAGGCCCAAAATTCAGGGGAACCAATGTGCTTCTCCAGCGCTGGGGAGGGACAAGCTTGTTTTCCCGACACAGACGGAAAGGGCTGAGGAGCTGTGGGGTTGGTAACGTCTCAGGCCTGGTGCATCCACTCTTTCATTCCACAGCTGAGCAGGGAGGATTGCGACCTGGGATTGTAGGCAGCAGGCTCCACTCCACGCCTTGGCCTGCGGCTGGGAATTGGATTTGGTTGCAGATGGCGTGGGGCTGGATATGAAGCTAACATCTAGTCTCATGGAAGTCAACGGGAGAGTGTACTTTTGCCATTGAATTCAATGGGAGCAGGACCATAGCTCCTACCAAGTCCTCTCCTAATTTTGTGAGAGTTGAGTTCCAGCTGGTTAATCAAATGTCTTCTGTGTCGCAGGTGCCGTAGTGTTTATTTTTATTAGTACCCCCGAGGCTATTTTTAGGTCTTTGGGAGGAATGAATACCGGTGCAGACATGAAGCTGTATGAAACGGGAGTGTTTACCCTCACCGTTTATTTTTACTTCCCCATATCCAAATAATCAGGATGTGGTTATCTGCAAGGTGATAAACGGCGACTTTTTATTTCAGTGCCCAGACAAGTACAAAAATACACATTCTAAAGCACCACAGCGGGGGAACAAAACAACAAGCAACCCGTAGGCCAGATCCTCAAATTCTGCAAATGGTGTAGGTCTGTTAGCATCTGGCCTCCCGCTGGGAACGAGTCTCACCTACTTCACATCAGTCTCACCTTATTCATTCCTCTCTCTCTCTCTCCTTTGACCCACTGAAGTTATTTTGGTTTGCATTGGCCATTCCCAAAACCGTAGGGACAAAATAAAATGGTATAAAAAAATGGAATCGGGTAAGAAAAACACACATACAAATAAATACAATTAACGCCACTTTAGTACCTCCCTCTGCAGCATCTGGTACCTGCAAATGTCAGTACAAGAGGAATAGGCAGGTGACTTATGGTTCTGGTCACTTACAAAAAATTCAGTGTGAGAAGCAGAGAAAGGAAGACACATGTTCTAACTTGACACTTACAACAGGATCCCAGGCTCTTGGCTCATGTCTCCTGGAGTGTGGGAACAAAGAGCAAAGTCAAATATTTCTGCTGGGATATTCTGCCCGATCTCATGAGAGATCTGCGACAGTGAGGCTAAAACAACTCTTGTAGATCATAGGAATATATTGACACTGCCCTTCTATTTCTGCCTGCTCCGGGAGGAGAGGCAGCAGACAGCAGCCGAGTCAGAGTTGAATTATGGTCACTGGTGCTGGACGTGGAAACAGATTAACAAGCAGATTAACAGATTTCTTCTGGCGTGGGAGGCGCCAACCCAACTCCCATTAAAATCCATGGCATGATTCCCCACCAGGTCAAGGGAAGGCTCCATGGTTTGCTGGGTGTGGCATTAACCTACCAAATTCACGGTCCATTTTGGTCAATTTCACAGTTATCAGATTTTTAAAATTGTACATTTCATGATTTTGGCCCTTTACCTCTGAAATGTCACAGCGTTGTCATTGTAGGGAGCCTAACCTCCCCCCCCCCAAAGTTGTGGGGGTGCAAGGTTATAAGGAGTGGCATTGCGGCACTGCTACCCTTACTTCTGTTCAGCTGCTGGCAGACGAGCTACCTTCAGAGCTGGGCAGCTGGAGAGCAGCGGCTGCTGGCCGGGAGCCCAGCTCTGAAGGCAGAGCTGCCGCCAGCAGCAGCACAGAAGTAAGGGTGACCTGGTATGGTATTGCCACCTTTACCTCTGTGCTGCTGCTGGCGGGGCGTCATCTTCAGCTTTCATCGGAGGAGACCAGATTTCACAATCCATTCCACGTTTTTTATGGCTGGGCCCCCCACTACAAAAAGGATGTGGACGCATTGGAGAGGGTCCAGCGGAGGGCAACCAAAATGATTAGGGTCTGGAGCATATGACTTATGAGGAGAGGCTGAGGGACTTGGGTCTGTTTAGTCTGCAGAAGCGAAGAGTGAGGGGGGATTTGAGAGCAGCCTTCAACTTCCTGAAGGGGGGTTCTAAAGAGGCTGGAGAGAGGCTGTTCACAGTAGTGATGGATGGTAGAACAAGGAGCAATGGGCTCAAGTTGTGGTGGGAAGGTCCAGGTTGGATATTAGGAAAAACTATTTCCCTAGGCGGGTGGGGAAGCGCTGGGCTGGGTTCCCTAGGGAAGCAGTGGAGTCTCCATCCCTAGAGGTGTTTAAGTCTCAGCTTGACAAAGCCCTGGCCGGGTTGATTTAGTTGGGATCAGTCCTGCCTAGAGCAGGGGGCTGGACTTGACCTTCTGAGGTCTCTTCCAGCTCTATGGTTCTACGATTCTATGGCTGCCAATGAGGTGGGGGCTGTACCTATCAGTCAGGCTCTGCCTGGCTCTCCCTGAACCTACTGAGTGATCCTGGGCAAGTCATTTCCCCTCCGTGTCTGCTCTGTTTGGAATAGGAGCGCTTTGGGCAGGGGCTGGCTCTCCCCTGTCCTTCCCACACCAGGTATCAGAGCTCCTGCACCAGCCCCAAGTGCCCAGCTGTGCGAGGCCAGTCCGAGCCCAGAGCGCTGTGCTCACCCGTCCCTTGCCCTTCCCCCTCTGTGCACGTTGGTGGCGAGTGACTCACCAGGGTGTTCTGCTTTGCAGATGCTGCAGGGTCAGTGTGGGGCGGTGCCCTTGGTCCTGGCACTCACCCTGCTGCAGGGGCCCGCCGGCAGAGCCGTCCTCGCGGAGACAGCGCCACAGGTAAGTGGGTGTTCCTGGCCCCGCCACATGCCCCTTCCCTTCCGAGGAAGCTCGAAGCCAGGCCGGGCTGGAGAAGCAGGAATTTCTCCCTTGTTGTGTTTCTAACTTCACTCTTCCACAAGGACAAGTGGTTGGCCTATCCCTAAATTCCTGATGTAGGAACCCATGGTGGCTTTTCTTCAGGTCCTTTGCTTTTGACCTGTCTGGCTTGGGTGACCCCTTGAGGAATTAAAGTTCCCGCCGGCATAGCTTTTGGCCTTCCCACCATGTCAAGGACGGGCTGGATGGACCTTTGATCTGACCCAGTCTGGCTGTTGGGCTCTTACGGCGCTGCCCTCTAAGAAGGGGATCTCTGTTGCCCTTGAAATGCCACCTCCTACTCGCTCCACGGAATAAAACCAGCCCCTAGGTCAGCAATGGAAGAAGAGGGCTGTATCCAACCGAAAGGCAACGGGGGATCTGGAGTAGACAGTGACTAATCACCTACCTTGTCATGGAGCGAGGAGATTGGGGCTAACACCTTTCGTCGGCTGAAAAGTGCCAGAAACTCCTTAATGACCAAACGTGGTCAGTGCATCCTCCACGGAGCAACAGGCTGGCCACGGAGCAACACGACTGGCCATGGAGCAACAGGGTTTTGCCTCTTAAAAGTAGAACAAGTTGTTTCATCGTCTGTTTTTATGTCTTCGGTTCTGACAGAGCCCAGGCAGAGTTTGTCAGCTACCCAATATGTGTCGATATAGTCTAGGAAGGATGTTAATCACAATGTCATACAAACTGGCTCAGACCAATGGTCCATCCAGCCCAATGTCCTGTTCTCCAACAGTGGCCAATACCAGGTGCTTCAAAAGAAACCAACAGAGCAGGCAAACATCAAACGTCCTAAGTGAAGTTAAAAACCAGGTATACGGTATACAGTCTGCCTTGCCAACTTCCCTGTAACTTTTAAGTAGATACTTTGTTCTTTATCTCCTCTTCTAAACTTGAATACGTTTGCCAGGCCACATCCTACCTCTGAATCAGCAGCATTTCAGTGCTAGGTGAAATGATTCTGGTGTATTGTTTACCTAACAATTTGTCAAACCTGCAAAGTAGTTTGGGATGGGAAATGACGTACATGTATTTATTATAGCCAGTCCTAACATGGGTTTTTTTGAATATTTCAAAATATTGACGCCGTTTTCATTGAAAAGGGTTTGAAAATAAATATTTAATCCTCCCCCTCAAAAAATTCATTGAATTATTTAATTGATTTTTTTTTAAAAAATGGACCATGGTATTGAAAATGTTACTGAAAAATGGTTATGGAAAGTTTTTGTTCGCCAAAACCCCAGGTTTCAGTAAATAAAAAAAATGCTGATAATCCTTTTGAATCACATTTTAGAGATATTTTTCAATTCACAATTTTTTGTGCAAAATGCAACACTTCAACAATGCCGACAATCTTCCATTGGAAAAATGCATCTTGCAAAAATGGCCCATTTTCAATAAACAAACTTCTCATGCAAATGATTTGCTCCCGCTTTAGGGTTTGCCTGTTCTAATGGAATTCTGGGAGGGACGAAGCACTGCTCTCTGTGCAGACTGAAATTCTCTCTCTGAAACAGAACCATCAAGCCAACCCTTTCCCTGTTCCTCTGCAGCCCGTGGACTCTTCCATAGCGTTGGCCAGGGAAGCCCGTTCCACCTCCAGTGAAGAGAAGACCGCCACCGAGCTGGCAGCGAAACTGCTGCTTCTTGATGAGCTAGTGTCTCTTGAAAACGATGTGATTGAGACCAAGAAGAAGAGAAGTTTTCCCGGGTTTGGCTCCCCCCTCGACAGGCTTTCGGCTAGCTCTGTCGATCTGAAAGGCAAGCAGAGGTAAGCGGAGTGATCGGATGGCGCCAAGGTGAGGGCTGTGTAAGAATGCCGATAGGCAGACCTTCCAAATGCAAGGGACTCGTTTTCAGTAGCGAGTCAGTTCTGAGGTCGGCGGTGGGTAATTCATTTGTCAGCCTGTTGGAGTGACTGCAGAGACGACTCATCTTTTCAGGGTTGCAAGTCACACCCCCTGCAGCTGGTTTATCCTTGTAACAATCAGCTTTCAAGAGCCAGCCAGGTAGGCAAATGTACACCTCCCGTATGCCCTTTGCCATGCATCTAGGATTCTATGATCTGAATGGTCATTCCAGTTAGAACGCGAGTTAGGCAGTAAAATGGTTCAAGGAATATTTACGTACTGGGGGGCAAGGGGAGGAGGTGAAATGTTTCCCAGAACAGATGGCCAGCGAGAGGGCGTCTTGTTCAGCACATGCCGAACGGCACCGTGGCAGGCATACACGCCGTGGCCAGTCCTGGATAGGAAGGGAATCCAGAGCAGGATATCCTGCAAAGTCCTGCTTTCTTGGTTTAACAGAGAGTGGGTCTGAGCAAAAACCTATCAGGGGGCCTGTCCCATGATGAACCTGTTCGTATGCAGGCCGGATGTCTTGACTGTTCACCTGAGAGGGGACGGGGTGTTGTGTCCGGAAGAGCAGACGAGAACTCCGAAGGCCGGACTTGTAGGGTGTCTCCTGTCCGTAACAGCCCACGCGGAAATCTTTCTCTTTCCCTTCCCCTGCTACTCGCTGCTGGCGACTTTCTTCCCCCACCCCGTGCAGCCCCAGCCCAGCAAAGCGCTTACTCACGTGCTTAAAGTCAGGCATGCGCTTAGGGCTTTGCTGGAGAAGGGCCTTCGCATGGGTGGGTTTGCAAAGGTCGGATGGAAAAGACCTGACCCAACCCTCCCCTCAAAACTCACCACAACCCCAGAACTGGGATTTGTATCGAGTTCTGCAAAGGTTTTGACTGTGGGAGTTTAACTGGGAAGTGAAAAATATTCCCAGTGGCCAGGCAGCGTTTTCCGAAATGTGGTTTGTCAGACAGTTTGCCCACGGGCCAGCTTTAATACTCACACTGCACAGCCAGGGTCTGGCCAGCAGGGGGTGAAAGGTCAAAATGACTAAACTTCAGGGGGGGTTGTTTTTATCTTTCCCCCTCACGCCAAACTCCAAATGGGCTGGAGGGACCCTGTGGGGAGCGCGTGGGGGGTTGACGCAAAATGGGGCTGTTTGGGCAACACAATGAAAACTCCTTCCAACAGCAGGGTCTTTCCACAGCACCTGGAAATGTGTCGTTTAGATGTAAAAAATACTGATTTGATCTAAATTACGCAGGAGGTAAAATACCCGATGGAGGGAGGATGGCGGTTGGACTGACAGGGGCCACCCTTTTTCACGACATTTCTCAGAGCCAAGAACTATTTCCTGAAGGTCTAGCTAAACCCAGACGTGCCTCAGTATCCCACAAACCGGGGCCCTCTAAGACCCTGCAGCCATGAGCGGAGTGAGGTTTCAATATTGAGGTCCTGTGCACTGGTTGGATGTGCGCCACCGTGGCGCCCAATTTATTCATACACACACGTTCCTGACTGCTGGAGAAAAACCCTCCCCCTTCCCCCGCCATGCAGCATGCCCTGTTCCCAGCCACCGGAGCAAACCCCAACCTTCCCCCCCCCCCCGTGCGACTCCCCCAGCATGCTGGAGCAGACCCTACTTCCCCTCTTCCCCCACCCTGCCATGCTGCAGGTCCCATTACCGGCCACAGATGACAGAACAGCCCCCCCTCCCCACCCAGTGAAGCAGCTGCCGGCCGCACGGCTCTCCAGAGGCCATGGAGGTGGGAGGGGCAAGAATTTTTGTGCGTGGCCGCGCAGGTGTGCCCCTTAGCGGGAACGATGCCCACAAACACCTCCTGAAAGAACCAAAGGCTGAAGTAATTCGGGGGTCCCTGGCCCTTACATATTACAGCAACTGTTCTCACCTGCATCCTGGGACCACCCCCTCCCACCCCCTCCGGCGGACAGACTAAGGGATCATACCGACCAGCAATGTGCCTCTGCCTTCTCGCATGGCGGGCTCCCAGGGGAGACGGCGGCCTGCCACCGTGACACCTTCAGCTCCAGGCGATTGAGCGATCCGGAGCCAAAGTCCATTGTAATGGCTTGAGAAGCTCTCGCGCACCGAAAACGACTTTATCCCCCGTCTGAAAACGGTGCCGTGGGCTGCACAGTCACACGGGGCGAGAGCCCGCCCCACTGACGTCCCGTGAACAAAGTGCCCGTCAACTTCCTCCCGGATTGCGCTTGTTCTTGACAACATGAAGGGGCGCTGCAAAGCCTGGCCCAAAGCCGGCGCGGCCGAGCCTTCGGGTGAGACGGGAGGAGACGGAGACACGGACAGGCTCCTTTAAACCCCATTCCTTCGTACGCTCCGGCCCAAGGACCAGCCCTCGGTCGCCCCGGGACCTGCCGAAACGCAGGGGAGCAAAGCAGGCCAGGCTGGGCTGAAAGTCCTGTCATTGCTGCCGATGGCCACAAGAGGGGCCAGTTCAGCTGTAAAACCGGCCCCTCGGCGCCTGCCTCGACTTTGTCCCAATGCTTTCGCGTGGGGGAGGGGGGACACGCCTCAGGCCCACATCCAAGAGTTGTGGGGCCCTGACCACAACGGAAACTGTGAGGCTAACCAGCTTCCTTAAATTGGGACCATCCCTATGTGCCCTGCCCCCCACAGACCCCCGAATGCCTCTCCCGCCTCACATCAATCCTCCACCAGCCTCCCCCCCCCCCGACCCCAGGAGCCCCCTCTTGTCCCTGGCTGGAACGCCGTGGCTTGGAAATGTGACCCTGGGTCCAGCCGCCTGTCCTTGAAAGGCCTCGTCCTCAGGACACCAGCCCCGTAACACTGTCAGCCTCGGCAGCTCCTGTGGGTTCCCCCGGGCGGCCAGAGAGGCATGGGCAGCAGGCGGTGCGTGCTTTCCTCCCTCCTTGTTCCCTGCCCTGGAAGCGACAGGGGAGAGCAGCCAGCAGCCTGCCGGGGGGGAGGGAGGCCTGACAGGGCCAGCCAGGAACGCTGAGCACGTGGCAACCCTTCTCTGGAGGGCTGAGAGGGGCCAGGGGGGCAGAGAGAGGAAACCAGAGGCAGGTGGGTTGCCAGTTGTGTCAGACCGGCTGCAAATGGCGTCCATTCCGCCCTGGCCGGGAGAGCTGGCAGCCCTGGGCAGAGCTGGGGGCAGAACCTGGAGAGGAGGAAGCGAAATCTGTTCAGTTTTAGAGCCTTGTGAGCAACAGAAACCGAGGCAGGTCCCTTCAGCCCGGCCCTGCGGCCCTCCACCCCGCCTAGGCTGCTGCAAAGGGGCCAGTTGGGAGGCCTCCTTCCCCAGAGACTAACCCCAGCAGATGGGGCTGCAACAGCAGGTGCGGAGACGGCTCCGCAGCCCCTTTGCTGCAGCCCCGGGTGCCAGGGACACTGGGGGCAGTGGCGGGAGGGGGCAGATCAGGAGCGGGAAGAGGAGGAGACGGGGAACCGTTTCACAGAATCCTAGAATCCCAGGGCGGGCAGAGCCCTCAGGGGTCATCGAGTCCAGCCCCTGCCCAGAGCAGGACCAACCCAACTCAGTCAGCCCAGCCAGGGCTTGGTCAAGCTGGGACTGAAACACCTCTAGGGATGGAGATTCCACCCCCTCCCTCGGGAACCCAGCCCAGCGCTTCCCCACCCGCCTAGGGAAATCGTTTTTCCTAATGTCCAACCTAGACCTCCCCCACTGCCACTTGAGCCCATTGCTCCTTGTTCTGCCACCTGCCCCACTGAGAGCAGCCTCTCGCCAACTTTTCTGGAACCCCCCTTCAGGGAGTTGCAGGCTGCTCTCAAATCCCCCCTCCCTCTTCTCTTCTGCAGACTCAACAAGCCCAAATCCCTCAGCCTCTCCTCATAGGTCACGTGCTCCAGCCCCCAAATCATTTTGGTTGCCCTCCACTGGACCCTCTCCAATGCGTCCACATCCTTTCTGTAGTGGGGGGCCCAGAACTGGACACAACACTCCAGATGTGGCCTCACCAAAGCCGAATAAAGGGGAATAAATCACTTCTCTAGATCTGCTGGCAATGCTCCCCCTAATGCACCCCAATATGTCATTAGCCTTCTTGGCTACAAGGACGCCCTTTTGACTCATCTCCAGCTTCTCTTCCACTGTAACCCCCAGGTCCTTTTTTTGCAGAACTGCTGCTTAGCCTGTCGGTCCCCAGCCTGTACCAATGCTTGGGATTCTTCCGTCCCAAGGGCAGGACTCTGCACTTGTCCTTGTTGAACCTCATCCGATTTCTTTTGGCCCCATTCTCCAATTTGTCTAGATCACGCTGGACTTTATTCCTACCCTCCAGCGTATCTACCTCTCCCCCTAGCTTATTGTCATCTGCAAACTTTCTGAGGGTGCAATCCATCCCCTCATCTAGGTCATTAATAAAAATGTTGAACAAAACCAGCTCTAGAACCAGTCCTTGGGGCACTCTGCTAGAAACCAGCTGCCAATTAGACATTGAGTCTCTGATCACTACCCGTTTCAGTTGTGCTGCAACAAATTTGCAAGGTGGGATGTGCTGCAGTGACTCAGATGATGATTCACTATCTCTGGTGCTTGTGTCTCTGACCGTGGACAATGCTAAATGCTTCCAAGGAAGGTATAAAACCTCACAGAAAACCTGACTCTGCACTGTTGTATTTTGAAGGAGTGCAGGATGAGCACTTTGTGACCTGAAAAATAAGATTCCCCAGCCCTTGTAACTTATTATTGCGTGGCTGCTTTAACAACATCCTGCAGCAATGAGTTCCACAAGTGAATTAACCTTTGCATAAATACTATTCCTATTTACATTTTAAAAATTGTTTCCCTCTTCTCTGAGTAGTAGAGGCACAACTGCCAAAAAGGATGAAGGGCCAAATTCAGCCTTGCTGTAAACAGGTATAAGTCTCTGATCCCAGCAGGAGTAGCTTTTCTTACAGATGCTACAGCCTATGAAAAGCCAAACATCTAACAGTATCTTAAAGCCTCCAGCTTTCATACCAGAGCTGTCCTAACCGAACCCCATTGCCAAGATTGGTGCAAAATGGAAGAAGCCGCGATGTAGCTACTTTCTGGTTACTCCTCCGAAGTATCTTTACCAGTTTTTGCCCTCTGTTTTTATCTGTGTGCGTGTTTGTTTTTGCAGGAAGGTGGTGGAGTTGCCCAAGCGGCGGTTCGGAATTCCTCTAGACCGAATCGGAACGAACCGTCTCGCCAACACCAGGGGTTAGCACATGGTGCAGGTGAGTCCAGGTTCCAGAGCAATGTTCAAGCTCATCACATAGGTTCTTGGGATCCACTGCTGCTCTTGGTGACAGGCCTCCAAGCTCTTGTGATGTCAGTGGATGATGGAGAGTCAGATTTGTGGAAAGGCGACTTTGTGTCATCCTGAGGGGGGACTGACAACAGGGCTATTCGAAAAGTGACCAGGGTCAGTTGTTATCCATGCCCACTGGAGACAGGACAAGGCTTAATCAGCAGCAAGGGAGACGTAGGTTAGACGTTGGGAAACACTTTCTAACTTTTAGAGTCGTTAACCTCTGGAACAAGCTTCCAAGGGAGGTTGGGGAGTCCCCTCATTGGAGGGTTTTCGAACAGGTTAGACAAACCCCTGTCTGGAGCGGTCTAGGTATATTTGGTCCTGCCTCAGAGAAGGCTGCTGGGATAGATTCTTTAGGTCCCTTCTAGCCTGACATCTCTGTGATTCTATATAACATTGCTTTATTCCAGTGTAGTTAGCTTTGATACTTTCAAAAGTTAGGAATTTGTAAAAACACCCTCCTCCCCCAACAAATCCAATTTAATACCTCTAACTTTGCTTGTCTCTCATAGACCTTTCTAGAACAAAAACCAGGATGATGTAGCACTTTAAAGACTAACAAGATGGTTTATTAGGTGATGAGCTTTCGTGGGCCAGACCCACTTCCTCAGATCAAATAGTGGAAGAAAATTGGCACAACCATATATACCAAAGGATACAATTAAAAAAATGAACACCTATGAAAAGGACAAATCAAATTTCAGAACAGAAGAGGGATGGGGGGGGGGAGGTAAATGTCTGTGAGCTAATGATATTAGAGGTGATAATTGGGGAAGCTATCTTTGTAATGGGTAAGATAATTGATGTCTTCATTTAAACTTAGGTGTAAAGTGTCGAATTTAAGCATGAATTAATTATTATAAAATAAAGACATTAATTATCTTACCCATTACAAAGATAGCTTCCCCAATTATCACCTCTAATCTCATTAGCTCACAGACATTTACCTTCCCCCCCCCCCATCCCCCTTCTGTTCTGAAATTTGATTTGTCCTTTTCATATGTGTTCATTTTTTTAATTGTATCCTTTGGTATATACGGTTGTGACAATTTTCTTCCACTATTTGATCTGAGGAAGTGGGTCCGGCCCACGAAAGCTCATCATCTAATAAACTATCTTGTTAGTCTTTAAAGTGCTACATAGTCCTGTTTTTTGTTTCAGCTACGCCAGACTAACACGGCTACATTTCTATCACTAGACCTTTCTAGAGTCTCTTTGTCTGTGGCTTGGAGTTTCTCACTAGGACAATGTAACTTTCACGGCCTTTTTTTTTTCTGCAGGTGCATCTACGCTGGATGATTGATGCTGTATCAGGAATGTCACAGAAATATGGAACCTGCTTCACAGAGTGTCTTGTCATTGATTAATGATTCAGCATTTAAGGAATTGACCTGCTGCAAAATCTATTTCACATTCCATTTTACAAACAGTAACAGATTCCATCCATCAGATCAGATCATTCTCACAGCGACGGTCCCAGTCAAAGGGAACAGACAAAGTGTGTATATAATTTCACTGCATGATCTTTTTTTTTTTTTTTAATCTCGTAAAAGTTTGTTATACTAGCAAGGACTATTAGAATTTCTGAAGAAAAATAAACACTTTTAGAGATGCCAACAGCAACCTCTGGAAGGCAGAATTGTTTGTAAATTTCATTCAAGAGGGTTGTTCGTTTGTTTTCAGGTGGCTAAAGAAAAGATTTACCATTGAGGGAACAGATCAACTTTTATTCGGTCCTTATTCAGGCAAAACTTTTTACTGATGTCAGCAGGAGTTTGCTTGAATGAAATCTCTGTAAATATCTTAAGATTTAGCCTGATACTTGTAGCAATCTTTCATTTATCTCTTTTGTATCTGTGCTATGAAGCTTTTCATCTATTTGGCACCTGTCAGGGATGATCTAGACGGTGCTTGGTTCTGTCGTCAGGGCAGGGGACTGGACTCGATGACCTCTCGAGATCACTTCCAGTTCTAGTGTTCTATGATTGACAGACATTGAAACTTGGTGAGGCTGTTATTTCACGTACACCTCTGAGCTTCCCTTCCGCTCCTTTTTGTGCATAACATGGGGTGGACTGGAGGCTTCTTTGTCCTAGCCTCAGAGGCCAAGTAGGAGGTGACACGTCCCCCGAGCCTTATGCACATAGAGCACCTTGCCTGAGTGATGACAAATCGCCTCATTTGTTGACTTCCATTTTTCTTGGGCCTGCTGACATTTTGCTCATTTCTTTAACCTGCTGTCTGAGGAGGACTCACGTCCGGTGAGGCGCAGATTAGAGAGATCCAGAGCTTATAGAATTATAGAATCACAGAACCCTAGAACTGGATTGGACCTCGAGAGGGCAGCAAGTCCAGTCCCCTGCACTCCCAGCAGGACCAAGCACCATCTGGATCATCCCTGACAGGTGTCTGTCCCGCCTGCTCTTAACTATCTCCAGAGATGGAGATTCCAGAACCTCCCTAGGTGATTTGTTCCAGTGTTTAACCACCCTGACAGGCAGGAAGTTTTTCCTAATGTCCAACCTAAACCTCCCTTGCTGCAGTTTAAGCCCATTGCTTCTTATCCTGTCCTCAGAGGCCAAGGAGAACAATTTTTCTCCCTCCTCCTTGTAACACCTTTTCAGATGCTTGAAAGCTGCTCTTGTGTCCTCTCAATTTTTCTTTTCCAAACTAAACAAGCCCAATTCTTTCAGTCTTCCCTCTGTTTTCTTGATCATTTCATGGGAACAAGTCAATATGACAGCAACAGTCAATAGGGTCAAGAAAGCCTGCGTACCTTTTGCTATGGGCACGGCTCATGTTTTTAGAGCTGTCTTCATGTGTGTTGCTCTTCTCTGGATCTTCTCCAATTTCTCCACCTCTTTCCTGAAATGTGGTGCTCAGAATATGACACAACACTCCAACTGAGGCCTTATGCATTGTGTCGGATGCTAAAACAACATTGTAATAAAATGTCCTGTGGAACTACTGGCCACTTCTAGCCCTTTTCTCTGTCCTAACCACAGAAAAATGTTGCAGTCTCCCATCAAGTACGGAACTATCTCCGCATCGCAGGCGGGCACTACAACTGGGGAAGGAGTGTTTGTTGTATGTCAGTAATAGCATGGAACGAGAAGTCAGGACTCCTGGGTCTATGCCAGGTGGCCACTGGATGCTTGTTTTGCCAAAGCATGTAAACGCTCTCCGTCTCAATTCACCCACCAATACCTGCCTGGGAAGGGTGTTCTGAGGGTTAATTTTGTTTGCAAAGCACTTTTAAAGTCCATGGATGAAAAGAGCTAAACGGGCAGCATTAGGAGGCCGCTGAAAGCTCTGTGTTAAAAAGGCTAATATGGGCCCACTCTGGCCGCGGTCTTTGTCCAGAGCACGGTGGCCAACGCACATGAGGTGTGATACTGTAACATGTACTGTGTAGCAGCGTTACCGGTTTGCTTCTGTTCACAGAACCTTCCAGATGCCTTTGTGCGACGGCTGCTAATAAACTGACCCAACTGAACAGACCCTCTTGTGGCAATGAGGCTGGCATTTCTTTTGTGGGCTCCTTGCATCTCCGGAGTCTCAGAGCAGCAACTATTGCCGCTGACAAAGGGACGCAGTGGTGACAAAAAATGGCTGGCCAAGTGGTGCCTGAGGGAGATAAAGATTTCTCGTCTCTGTGTTTCCGAGGAAGGTGCGAGAAACTTCGTCTAGGGATTAACTTGCCCACAGAGCAGGGGTGGGCAAATACCGGCCTGTAGGCCAGATCCAGTCCACAAGGGATAGACTCTAGTAGGCCGCTGCTGCTATATTTACCTGCACGGCCACAAGTACCAGTGAGCGCAGCTCCCATTGGCTGTGGATCGCCTTTCCCAGCCAATGGGAGCTGCGGGAAGTGGTCTTTCGATCTACACAGCGTCCTGCTGCTCCTATTGGCTGGGAATGGCGCTCTGCAGCCAATGGGAGCTGCAGTTGCCGGTACCTGTGTCCATGCACATAAATATAGCAGGGTGGCCCCAAACCTGGTGTACTGCTGCTGTGTTCTTGCCCACCCCTGCCCTAGAGGCTGTTTCTACTGAACCCCAGCCTCTGGGTGGTTGCTTGAGCCTTTCCCACTTGGTCTCACTATTCCCTGCAGCAAGATGCCATCCCAGCAGCCTGCGAGAGTGGCAAGGAGGAAGGTAGCACCACAGCCTGTCGCTGGGGAGATGAGCTGCTTTCTGTAAGCCACAGCTTCCTCACGGTGATAACTGGGAGGCACGTCAAGCCCCCCTCCTCCTCCTCCCGCTCCGTCAGCGGCTGTGAAGGCTGCAGCCCAAGCCCCGTAGCCTTCCTTGAGACATGGGAATTGGAGAGGCTGCCGTAAAAGGGCCAGCAATGAACTGGATGCAAGAATCCCTCAGTGGGGAGCCTGGGCCTGTGCTGTGCAGTGAGATAATCAAGACAGTTCCTCCTGGCCTCACAATCAGCCTTCACCACACTGGGGGGGGGGGTCTCCCCAGGATCCTGACAGCTGCTTCTGCCCTGGGAAATCCCGCGGCACCTCCGATGCTGCCCTGAGGGTAAGCGCCAGCTGACAGTTACAAGCCTCCGATGGCATCTGCAGACACTCGGTTCTCCGCCCGCTGGGGACACGCCTGGGCTGCACAACCCCGCCGGAGTTTGCTGCACCAGCCCTTAGAAAACAGGGCTCATCGCTGGTGAAACTGCTCTCTGCTGACCGGAAATGCAGTGAGCGGCATGAGTACAAAACCCGAGGCGGGGCACCGAACTATTCTGAATACACTACTCTTAAGCCTCGGTCTACACTCGGGCTTTATTTCAAAATAGCCCCCTTAAATCGACTTTATAAGTGGAGCATCCACACGTCCAAGCCTGTTATATCGAAATAACGACTCCCCGGGCCATTCGAACTAATGACTCCCCAGTGCTTCCTGGGGCACTAAGTTGAGGTGGTGCGTCCACAGGAACAGAGCCTGCCTCGGACTCATTTCAAGGCATCCCCATAGTGAAGACAGGCTATTTCAATTTTGTTAAATTGGGAGTTAAGTCAAATTTAGTAATTTCAAAATAGGTTCCTAGTGTAGCTGTGGCCTAAGAGAGCTATATCTCTCCAACATGGGCTGTGGTTTTTCCTGTCTCCCTTGCTGTTGTAAGAGTAGAGGACAACACAAAGAGGTGCATTCTCATAGATGTACTGCATATGGATCCATAATTAACCGAAGACATGTAAGATATTGCATTCAAGCTCAAGGACTAAGGGGGCAGGTCCTCTCATGGGCTGTGTCTAGACTGGCCAGTTTTTCTGGAAAATCAGCCGCTTTTCCGGAAAAACTTGCCAGCTGTCTACTTGTGGCCGCTTGAATTTCTGCGAAAGCACTGACTTCCTACTGTCTGAAATACGTGCTTCCTGTGGAAATACTATGCTGCTCCCGTTCGGGTAAAAGTCCTTTTGCCCAAAGCTTTTGCGCAAAAGGGCCAGTGTAGACAGCTCAGATTTGTTTTGCGCAAAAAAGCCCCGATTGTGAAAATGGCGATTGGGGCTTTTTTGCGGAAAAGCGTGTCTAGATTGGCATGGACATTTTTTCCTCAAAAAGTGCTTTTGCGGAAAAGCATCTGTGCCAATCTAGACGCTCTTTTCCGCAAATGCTTTTAACGGAAAACTTTTCTGTTAAAAGCGTTTGCGGAAAATCCTGCCAGTCTAGACGTAGCCTGGGATGCCCACATCTGGATACTGCGTACAGATGTGGTTGCCTCATCTCAATAAAGATAGATTGGCATTGGAAAGGGTTCCGAAGAGGGGAACAAAAATGATTAGGAACAGATGCTGCCGTACAGGAAACGATTGATACAACTGGGACTTTTCAGCTTAGAAAAGAGGAAACTAAAGGAGTGGGGGGGGTAGGCTAGAGGTCTGTACAATCATGACTGGTGTGGAGAAAGTAGATAAGGAAAAAATATTTACTTGCTCCCATAAACACAAGAACTAGGGGTCACTGTGATGGGGTGTCTGCCCTGCACTGGCCCATTAGGGGTTAAAACCCAGCCCTAAGAGAGGGCGGGGCATGGAGCCAGGAGCTGAGGCAGCTACAGCCCATTAGGGCCCAGCTGGGGCTGTATAAATAAAGGCTCCTGCAGGGGCAGTGAGACACAGACTCACTCTAGCAGGGCGGCAGGAGGGACCTGGCTGCCAGGGGAGCTGGAGGCCTCCTGCCTTAGAGCAGGGCTGGGGAAGGCAGGCAGGGCTGGGAGGCTCTAACCAGGCAAGCTCCAGGCTGCAGGGCCTGAGGGGACTAGGGCTGTGAGGAGGCAGCCAGGGCAGGAGAAGGCAGCAGGCCCACACCCCCTTGCCGATGCTGAGTGGCCATTTCTGGCTGCAGTTTGCCCCTGAGGCAAGGAGTAGATGCTGCTTGGCCGTGGGTCACTGAGGCAAGGTGGACCTAGGGGATGGGGAGTTCATGGGGGGGACCCCAGAGTGGGGGGGCCCTGAGGAAGGGCTGTACCCAGAGGGGAGGGTGCCACAGTCTTGGAGACAGGTGGGCCTTAACACAAAGGGGTGGCGAATAAAAGCTGACAGCAGGCGAGACACCGGCCAGAAGGGGGAGCTCCAGGGCTGAAGAGCCGATTCCCTGAGTGACCAGCAGGAGGCCCCGTGGCAGAGAGTCGTGCCTGTGTTACCCTGGCCAAGTGAAATTTATAGGTAGCAGATTAAAACAAACAAAAGGAATGCAGACAGCGCACAGTCAACCTGTGGAACTCCTTGCCAGAGGATGTTGTGGAGACCAGGACTTTAACCAGGTTCAAAAAAGAGCTAGATACATTCATGGAGGTTAGGTCCATCAATGGCTATTAGCCAGGATGGGTAGGAATAGTGTCTCTGGCCTCTGTTTGTCAGAAGTGGCAAGGGAGGGATCAATAGGTGATTCCCTGTTCTGTTCGTTCCCTCTGGGGCACCTGGCATTGGCCACTGTCAGCAGACAGGACGCTGGCTAGATGGACTTTTGGTCCGATCCAGTGAGGCCGTTCTTAAGTTTTAAAGTAAGGGGTGAACATTGGAAACATAATATCATTTGGGTGTGATCAAATGCAGATAATCTAGGCAAACCGCTAATACGTGCAAATGGCTTACGGTCCATGCATGCCAGGTTCAGCATGAAACGCTGTTAGGTAGTCGCTCTGTTCTTGTAGAACATCCAGGCTTTTGGGTAAACATGCTGTGGGCTACTCAGTGATGCTTTGTGGGTGGGTGGTGTTGCTGAAGATCGTGCACCAGGCAACCTGCAGTTCAGTACAATGGCTGGACCGGACCGGAGCCTCCAGTTATAACCCAAATCACGTCATGCAGCCATACTGCAAAGCCAGATTCTGCACTTCTGGATGAGACTGGGACTCTAGTGTCAGCACGATTGGGGGTGAGCCTGGATTAACACTTGGGAACCCAGCCCAGGAACTGAACGTGTTTCATTTGCAATTAAGTAAAAAACCATCCTGGCCCTGTGTTGATGAAGCGAGTGCGGCCGTCAGAAGCACTTTGGGCTCTGTTGAATACCCAGCTCAATGAACTGCTTCCTGGCCATTTCAGTGCTAAGTCTGGCACGCGCGTCCGTGCGAGTTTTGGTGGGGTGTGGTGTTCAGAAGAGCTCCGTGACCCCGAGGCCATGCGAAGGGCAGGGATAAAACACCGGGAAACTTGAACTATGAATCGGTATTTTAGCTTTATTGGGCTTACGTCCTCAGGGAGCGACCAGGAGTCCTTCCCCCCGGAGGGAGAGGCTGGCGGGATACTCGCTGTGCACCCCGACAGGACACAGAGAGCAACAACACTACGAAGCAGTGACAGCAGCCAACCGGGTGTGCCCGATGCTCTGCGGCTGTTCCCCTGGTCCGTTCCAGGCCTGCCACTGCCATGTGGTGCTGGCTGGGGCCGTTGTCCTGGAGAACGGGACCAGCGAGACCACCACAAACAGCAGCTGCAAAGAGTGGGACCTGCCAGGCATCCCCTCCCACACCAGGGGCCTCCGTGTGGGTCAGGCACTAGGAGGACGTGGAGAAAAGAGGCGATGAGGAAATGCTGAGGGCTCAGGCCAAACCGGTGACAGACTGGGACACAAGGCAGGCAGAGGCGACGAGAAATGGAGGGGGATGGGCGCAAGAAGGGAAGGGGGGTGAAACATGGGGGGATACAGCTGGAATAGGAGGGAGGGAGGCAGAGTGACCTTCCAGGCCTTGTGCAAATGCCCGTTGACCCTGGCTGCCACCCGGCCTCGCTCCTCGCAGGGCAAAGCACCACGGTAGCAGCACGACGAAGGTACAGACGACACGGTGAGGGCACAGCGAGGCGATCGGGAGCCGGCCTTCTGTCGCTCTTCCACTCCCAGCCGGGTGTCACACGCAGTATTTCCAAAAGCAGGCTGGGGAGGGAAAGAAACGTGAGCGAGAGCCGCCGCCATGTCCGCGCGGGCGTGTGTTCAAAACCGCCCTTGGGTTGGGGCGGGGTTTGGCGCACTGTCAGTCTTAGCTTAGCCCATCCCTCATTGAAACAATACTCTGACTGTCACATAACTCCTCCTGCCACAGGCGAAGGAGGACAGAGCAGCTCTGCCCTACGGGGGGGCTCCTTCCTCACCTAAAAGGGAGGCGGGGTGATTGGTGGGCTTGCTGGATGTGGTAATTGTTTCCAAAGGGTTTCATTTGCTGCTTGGTTTTTTTTAACCGTAGCAATGTCAGGAACGCTGAGCTTTGTGCATTTGAAGGATCCCAGGAGAAACCTTCTCTCTAATCTTTTCCATCCATGTCTGGATTTTTTCTGTTCCGTGGGGAATAAATTTTGTTGTGTGCACCACCAATGTGCACCACCAGCAGCAACAAAAACTAGCTGTGGGGGCTCTGCTAAACAGCTAGGTGGCGTTTGACTCTTTCCTGAGTGGCCCCACAAGCTCTCAGCTCACAGGGAGCACTGGCTAAGAGTGATTCCAGTTGCTAAAATTCCTTTACCCCTCAGGACCTTCAGTGGAGGGCTGCGTCTAGACTGGCATGATTTTGCAGAAATACTTTTAACGGAAATGCTTTTGTGCAAAAGCATCCGTGCCCAGTATAGACGCGCTTTTGCGCAAGAAAGCTCCGATGGCCATTTTAGCCATTGGGCTTTCTTGCGCAGAAAATTAAGGTGCCTTTCTACATTGCTTATCCCTGAACAGGAGCGTCAAAGTATTTGTGCAAGAAGCACTGAATTCTTACATTAGAACGACAGTGCTCTTGCTCAAATTCAAGCAGCCAGTGTAGACAGCTGGCAAGTTTTTGCCAGTCTAGACACACCCGACCTGTTCCTTACAGCCTGGGGTCGGCCATTCGTTTAGGAACCAACGAGCTCCTCCATCTACTGATTTTCCACCAAAGAGGGACCCAAATCGGATTATTGTAGGATGCTGCCAAAGCCCCTTCATGTATCAGATTCAAGAAACAGGGACACAAAGCAGCCATCCGAGCGGGCGAGAGGATCTCTTGCTATCGAGGAGGCGGCTCAGTTAGCAAACGGCAAGGCCTATAGGTGCCTTGGGACAGAGGATGGAGAACTGAGCTCTGTGCACCTTGGGGTCCTCAGCATATCTGCTGGGGGGCAGAGAGAACACCCTAAGGAAGAGTGGGGCAGGCTGGCTGCCGGCAGACAGACCCCAGGGGCTCACAGAAGCTGCTGTAAAACCAAAACCCACCGCGTTTGGCAGGGTGTGGGGGCAACAGGCCCGCCTCGGCGTAGGCCTCCTCCGAGCCTTCCTCGGCCCCCAACTGCTCCTTCAGCTTCTCCAGCTGTTTGGCACAAGCACAAGGTTAGAGCGGCCTCCCCCGAGCCCCGCCCGGCCCTTCCCCGCCCGTGCGTCGCCCGGCAGCTGGCTGGGGAGAGCAGCAGGACTTGAGCGGCCGCCCAAAGCCGTGGGGCTGTCGGGGAAGAAATCGGCCGCTGCGGGGATTTCCGGGAGTGCTGCTGACATGGAGATAGGGCAAGAATCCCCCCACCTCTTTGGGCAGGACTTTCCGGGGTGCTGCGTGTGCTGCCGGGGAATGCCGCGCCCTTGCTCCCAGTCCTGTTGCCGGCAGACGTGCCCACTGTGCTGTGAGGCCCTGTTCCCTCAGGGTGAAATCCAAGTTTGGTCGGCCCCTCGGCACAAGCCCCGCAGCTCTGAGTCAGCGGCCAAGCGACCTCTCCGCCTACCGCAGTGCGGAGGGCCCCGGCCTTTTTCCTCTTGCCGCCGTGGCTTTGACACCTCCCCTCGCGCTGGAGCCCGGGAACCCGGCGCACCTCTGGGACGGGGCTTCCCTAGAGACGAGGGGCGTCCGCCCTGACAACGTAGCTCCTAACAGCCCGTCTCGGTCAGGGCCCGGGGCGGGGGCTCCCCTCTGTGGCAGCGAGGTGCGATACTGGGACACGGCTCGGACTGAGAGTCAGGAGACCTGGCTCCTGTTCCCAGCTCGTCCGTAACCCGCCGGGTGAGCCCTCCCGCTCCCTGCGCAGGGCCGGGCCACAGGAAAGGGAGAGGAAGGGGGAGAGGACTCTGGCTAGGACTGGCATCGCAGCAGGGAACTGGCCACCCCAAGTTCCCCTCAGTGCCTTGGCCAGGCATGAGGGAGCACCCCAGCCGTGAAGGTGCATGTTCACACTTGCCTTGTGGGCTAGACCCTTAGCTCTCTGGTTCCGGGGCTGTCTCTCCCAGCATCAGACCGGCCAGACTGGGTCAGACCAAAGGTCCAACCAGCCCAGTGTCCTGTCTGCCTACAGTGGCCAGCGCCAGGTGCCCCAGAGGGAGAGAACAGAACAGGGAATCATCAAGTGATTCCTCCCCTTTAGCCTATTCCCAGCCTCTGACAGACAGAGGTGAGGGACACCACTCCTACCCATCCTGGCTAATAGCCACTGATGGACCTAACCTCCATGAATCTTTTTGAACCGTATTACACTCCTGGTCTTCACAACCTCCTCTGGCAGGGAGTTCCACAGGTTGACTGTGCCTTGGCTCCACCTAGAATGGTGGACCACTCAGCACAATGGAGACCTGCCCTGCGTGTGGGCCTCGAGGTGCTCCTGTGACACAAACAATCGCCATAAAGGAAAGTCCAAATCGGCAGGGGCACCTTGTCCTGTGGCCTGTCTCTAAGCCGAAGCAGTTCCCTCACTCAGAGCTCCCTGGGGTGACCCAGGGCTGGGAGTAAACATGGCAAACATCAGTGCCGCCTCTGGAGCTAGTCCCTGCTACCTCTCCCTGGGGACGGGTTTCCCTCTGATGGGAACTTTTCCCTGCAATGTGCCATTCTGGACGCTGGCCCTTTAAATCGGGCAGCTTAAACAACGTGATTGGTTAGCTCGCTGCCAGTGCAAGGGGATGGTGGGATCGTGGGCCACTTTCCAGTCAGGACTGGCTGCTTTAGGCGTTAGTGTGGGGCCGGCCCAGGCCCTGGGCCATACAGCGGGTCATAATGCCCCCTTGCGGCCCGGCAGTCTAGGAATGTGTTTCTTTTGCTGGATAAGTACTTTGAGCCCCATCTGTGCTGCTCTCCTCGTCTCCCCAGCCAGAGACACGTAAAAAAGGCTCCTGTATTGGACCCACTAGTTCGGTCGGTGCTGCGAACACCCCAGCGGCGTTTGTCCCATTAGCCCTGCACGAACGCACCCGCTGCTCACCTGTTCCAGCTCTTCCAATTTCTTTGCTAGCTCCACGTCTGGAAGAAACAACACGGAGTGTGACTAGCTGTGCGGCTTCCTGACACCCACAGGAGAAGGAATTTGCCCTTTTTACAGGGCCAGTGCAAGGGCTCTCGTCTACAGGCTGAACCTCTCTAGTCTGGCACCCTCCGGGCCTGCCTGGTGCCGAACCGGAGAATTTTCTGAACCACAGGAGGTCCATTTGGTCTAGCAGCATCACCAGCACTGCCACTGCTCGCGGGGCTCTTAGAAGACACGGTGGGGTGAACTGGAGCTAAATCACAGCACAGAACACTGGGAGCTGTAAACAAACTTTATGGGACCGTGGGAAACTTGGCCACCCCCATGCTAAGTGGGCATCCGGCTAACTCACATCATGCCGGACCACGGAGGTTGCCAGACCAGAGAGTTGCGGACTAGAGAGGTTCCACCTGTATCAAATCCCGAGAGAGCTCTCAAAATATACGTTAGTTGAAAACCCAACCGAAAAGCTGGCGCTCCCAACAAGCTCCATAGGACTTTCCCTTAATGCTAAGTGAGAAAGGGAGCAGTTCCCGTGTTTGCCTTGTAACTGACGAAGCGCACCGGACAGGTACAAATATCACAGCTGCGCTAAGGCCGTGTGCTGACCCATGCCAGCTCCGCAGCCCTGCATCACCTTGGCTGGGAAAAGCCAGAACAAGGGGGCCTGCCACCATGCCCCGAAAGCCAGGAACTCAGGCTTTGTGCGATGAAAGCAACGAGGCGATTACGGATCCACGATGGACTAGCCACCGCAGGAGAGAGCCAATGCAGCGGCCATTACGGTTACACTGGGGAGCAGAGGTGGCTCCCAGCAGGCGTGTCTCTGAGGTGAGGCAATCCCAGACTTGGCGTGGCTGAGCAACATCTAGCCACCCCTCTGCCTGATCAAGGCACGTGTGAGCGGGTGCCCACCCCCATGGGCGCAGAAGGACTAAGGTGGCCAGGCAGGTCGATTGACTCCACAGGTTGCACCTGGAGGCAGAGCACCAGGGAGACTGGAGTGAACTGCAGGCAGGTTCCACCGGGCAGGAACAAGTGGGGCTTATAAAGCCTGGAAACTGGCAACGGGCAGGGGGTGTTCCCCATAAGTGGAGCACTTGGGCGGCTGCCCGGGAGAGATTCAGATGCCACCCAGCCGATTAGCAGAGTACCCACAGCTGGCAGCGTGCACGTCTATGGGTGGTGCATATCCACACATGTCTTGGTGCACAGAACAAAATTTAATCTGCACCTGGCTGGAAAACTTTAGCAGGAACATTGCCAGCCACTCCCGGGTGCTCTGTGCAAACACTACTCTACACGGCACCGGAGTAGCTACACCAGCAAAGCCCCTGCTGGAGATGCACCATGTGCCTGTGAAAGGAGTTCAGCTGCCCCGTCTCCCCAAACGACACGAGCGACGGTGCCGAAAGCACACGTCTCGTGGGATCGCTATCCTGAGAGGAGCTTTCTCCTGCTCCGAGGCGACCTCACTGTGCCAGCCGATGTGGGTAGGGTAAATCCATCCTGGAAGAAGCAGAGATGTGGCCAGAAAGCCAGGAGACATCTCGGGAAGGTCTGGTCGACGTGGCCGTGAGAGGACGCCAAGAGACTGAGCTGCTTTTGGGCAGAGTGCTGGTTGGGTCGGTGCATGTGTAACCTACAGGTTTGCTGGGGCCGGGTTCCTGTCCCATGGCCCCCGTCCGAACCAGCTTTTCCCTTGCTGCAGCTCGTAATAAAACTGCCTCTGGCTACTTGTTGCTACAAACGCAGAGTGAGGACGATGTTTTCTTCCACAGCACTGAGACCACTGAGAGAGAAGGAGTCTGCTCTACAGCCTGAGCTGGGAGCCAGCTGGCTTGTAGCTCAAGCTGTAGAGACTCCTGCACTGAGGTCCCCGGTTTGGTTCCGCCTGTCGGCCTTACACCCGGCACAGTGAGCTCAGAAGCTGCTGGCTGTTCTCACTGTGCTCAGGGGGCCAGGTCTTGGTGTGTTTTTTGTAAAGAAGCTGGATTGCACCAAAGACACCGCTCTCGCCACATCAATTCCTCCCCCAACAGAGACAACCTGCAAGCCTGAGAACACGGGCAAACTGCTTAGGCCAACAGGGGGAACCAATGTCCATAAAGCCCAACATTGTGTTAGGCTTGATTGAAAAGAGCATGCTCCTGGCTCTGCCACCTGGGCCATATTGCTTCTGAGCCTTGGGACCCATTTGTCAGAGACTCACAGGACACTAGAACTGGAAGGGACCTCGAGAGGTCACCAAGTCCAGTCCCCTGCCCTCACTGCAGGACCAAGCCCCGTCTAGATCATCCCTGACAGGTGTCTGTCCAACCTGCTCTTCAATATCCCCAGGGATGGAGATTCCACAACCTCCCTGGGCAACTTATTCCAGTGTTTAACCACCCGGACAGGTAGGAAGTTTTTCCTAATGTCCAACCTAAACCTCCCTTGCTGCAGTTTAAGCCCATTGCTTCTTGTCCTGTCCTCAGAGGCCAACGAGAACATTTTTTCTCCCTCCTCCTTGTAACACCTTTTAGATACTTGAAAACTGTTCATGTCTCCTCTCGGTCTTCTCTTTTCTAAACTGAACAAGTCCAGTTTTTCATTCTTCCTTCCTAGCTCATGTTCTCTAGACCTTTCATCATTCTTGTAGCTCTTCTCTGGACCCTCTCCAATCTCTCCACCTCTTCCCTGAAACGTGGTGCCCAGAATTGACACGACGCTCCAGCTGAGTAAGCAGAGGAATGACTTCTCGTGTCTTGCTCACACCACTCCTGTGAATGCATCTTTTAGCCTCAGTGAAACAGAGATCCCCAAAGCACTCGGAGAGCTAGGGATGAAAAGGGCTGCCTACGCTCTTAGCTTGCTACTCCACACCCATTCACTTGTTTTGGTATTTCAGGCGTCTGCTTTGGCTACACTTCCCACGAGCCATCAGGCTGGCCACGAACTGCGGCAAACCACAAATGAACAGCTGCTGAAATCTGGAACAGATGGCCTTGGGGGAGAATTTTTTTTTTTAAAAAAAAGCTAATTTACTGACACCACTTTGCCTTGGTTTAAAGCCTCTGCCTGCGAGTCCCGTGGAGATTCACCCTTGGCAGTTGCCCGGCACAAAATGCTAAGTACATTGACCCAGGAACCTCGTCTCTCTGGAATCCATTCCATTTGCAAGATGAATTCCTTCCTCGCAGCACTTGATGGATTGGCTTTGCGTGGTCCTTCGGCCAGTCAGCCAGAGGGCTGCCTCGCTGAGGTTTGCAGGGAAGGGCGGAGACCGGGGCAAACTACTTGCCCTGTGGGCTCTTGTTTGCCCTGCGAGAGCAGACACTAGCCCATCCGTCTGAACGGCGGCCCCTCCTTTTGTGCCGTGAGACGGCCCACCGTACCCTGCCAGGCTCTGGGGCGGGACCCTGGCGCAATCGACAGGAAAGCCTGGAGCCCTGCCTGTTAGCTCAGATAGCTCCGTACCGCTGCTCCCTGCCAGACCCACAACTGCGGAGGGCTGGGACCAGGGAAACCCACTGGCTGAGCGTCTCCCAGCGTTAGCAGTAAGGCGGGTGCTGATGGCGCCCCCCCCCCCCCCCCGCCCCGGTGCATGGCTCCTCCCGAGAGCCCTGCTCCTCGTGCATCCCGTGCGCCCGATCCCCCTTGGCTCTCAGCTAAGCACTAGCCCCTGGAGACGAGTGAGGATCAACTCCTTTTCGGAGCTGCTGCTGACGGCTTTGCCTACAGCCCTCCTGGGACAGGGGCCTTCAGTCCTCTCGTGCTCCCACTGTGACCCCGGCGGATGCAGCGAGCTGCAGCATGGGGGGATGGGAGGGGGGAGTGGCTTACCCTCCCCCCACCCCTGGGGTTGCTCTGAGTTGGACCAGTCTGGTGGGACAGTAGAGAACTCCAGGGACCAGGGGGGGGGGGGGGGAGCAGGGAGGTGAAGGCATCTGTCTGTGTCACTAGCCAGACCACTTGTGTATGCACAGGAGCGGGGGGGGGGGGTTGCACAGGGGCGTGTGGGGTGTTTGCACAGGGGCATGGGGGCTGCGTTTGCACAGGGGTGTGTGGGGTGTTTGCACAGGGGCATGGGGGGGCGTTTGCACAGGAGTGTGTGGGGTGTTTGCACAGGGGCATGGGGGGGCGTTTGCACAGGGACATGGGGGCGTTTGCACAGGGGCGTGTGGGGTGTTTGCACAGGGGCATGGGGGGTGCGTTTGCACAGGGACATGGGGGCGTTTGCACAGGGGCGTGTGGGGTGTTTGCACAGGGGCGTGTGGGGTGTTTGCACAGGGGCATGGGGGGGGCGTTTGCACAGGGGCGTGTGGGGTGTTTGCACAGGGGCATGGGGGGGCGTTTGCACAGGGGCGTGTGGGGTGTTTGCACAGGGGCATGGGGGGGCATTTGCACAGGGGCGTGTGGGGTGTTTGCACAGGGGCATGGGGGGGCGTTTGCACAGGGGCGTGTGGGGTGTTTGAACAGGGGCATGGGGGGCATTTGCACAGGGGCGTGTGGGGTGTTTGCACAGGGGCATGGGAGGGGCGTTTGCACAGGGGCATGGGGGGGCGTTTGCACAGGGGCGTGTGGGGTGTTTGCACAGGGGCATGGGGGGGCGTTTGCACAGGGGCATGGGGGGGCGTTTGCACAGGGGCATGTGGGGTGTTTGCACAGGGGCATGGGGGGGCGTTTGCACAGGGGTGTGTGGGGTGTTTGCACAGGGGCATGGGGGGGCATTTGTACAGGGGCGTGTGGGGTGTTTGCACAGGAGCATGGGGGGGCGTTTGCACAGGGACATGGGGGGCACTTTCCAGGGTAATCAGGGTGCTCCGCCCTCCAGGACCAGGCCTGTGGCATTGCAGTCACCAAAGCTCCGGGGGTCGAGGCCGGGAAGCCGGGATCGGGGCGCGTGCCGCTCCCCCACTTACCGCTGTCCGCTGGTTGCCGCCAGCCGAGGCTTTTGCGGAGCAGCAAAGCCAGCAGCACGTCCGGGGGGCTGATGTCTCCTCTCTCCAGCGGCCCGGGGTTTCCTGCCGCACAGAAAAGGCCGCTCTCAGCACTGCACTGCCAGGGGGGGTGGCTGCCCCGGCACAAGGCAGGGGAGGGGAACGGCGCTACGTGGTGGGGGGGGAGGGGCCCCCCAGGGGTGTATTGCATAGTCAGTCACCAACCCACTGGGGACTCCCTCCCCCCCCCCCGCTGCCCTACCCCACCGGAGTCGTACTGGAGCTGTGAGTCCATCAGCCCATCCCCCCTCCAGGCCAGTCTGGGGGCAGGCTCTGGGGCAGGCTTGACCTGAGAACCCCACCTCTGGGCCGACGCCCCCGCTGGGCTACGGGTGAGAAAACCCCCTTGGCGTTCGCCCAGTGTAGAGCCAGCCAGGGGCAGGCTGACCTCGGAGCTGCTGCAAGTCACGTCTCTGCCGGGGCCTGCTCCAGGCTGGGCGCGTGTCCCAGGCATGTCTCCTTTGACCCGGGAAAGCCGCCTGCGCTGACTCCAGGCATCCCCAGGGCACCAGAGCCTGGTACATCACCTGCCTGCTGCCAGAAAGGGGGCAGGGCCCTCGGTGGAGCCCCCGGCAGGGAGGGTGGGGACGTTGCCCCCTGGCATAGACAGCGCATGGCAGCATTCGGGGGGGGAGGGGCAACATTTTAATCACTAAATGGGGTGCCTCATGCCCCCTTCCTCTTCTTCGTGGTGGCTCTCCTTGTACTCCCCCCCCCCTGCAGGCACCAGTTGCCTGTGCCCTCTGGAGATTGCTCTCCAAGCCCCACGACCCACCCCTACCTGGGCTGATCACAAGAGAGTCAGCACAGCCCGGCCCCTACGCACAACGGCCTGGTCGGGCCACAGAGACCTGGAGCTCCTCGCTCTGCCCAGCCGGTCTCTCATGTCGCCTGACAGCAACGGGGAGGGAGGCGTTTGCCCTTTGTCAGGGCACCTGGACTAGAGACCATACACGGGCAAGACCGCTGCTGCCGAGGACCCATCCCTGCACTGATGAACGTGAATGAACGCGGCCAAATTCACCCCCCGTGTGGTCCCTAGATGGGGGCCACGGGGCCCGATCCTGGGCTCCGTCACAAGCCAGGATGAACCTCCTGCGTGTTAGCCCCATCACAAGAGGGAGGCGTGTTTCACGGCGGGTTCAAAGGCCATGGGGGTTGGAAACATTGGAGCTTGCTTTAGAAAACACAGCACAGGCCCAATCCAAAGGGAAAGTCATTATGACGGCAGTAGGAGAGAACGGATCATTTTCAAAGCAATATTATTTTCTAGCTTATATTTGGCTGCTCTTGTTCCCCTCCCCCACAAAGGCCCTCTGACAAAGAAAATTAATGACACCATTTCTCCGCAGAATAAGTGCCAGCCAAGATGCACGTAGGTTACTAAAAGAAGAACATATAAAAAAGCAGCCTCTTCCGATAAAACGTCTAGTGCTGACGCCTAGCAGCTGTCAGATCCTGTCTGTTCTGTGTCAGGACCATCACGGGATGATAATACCTGGGGATTTTTTTCCCTAAGGGATTTGCTTTATAAATAGCAAGAGACATTCTCCTCCGACACGTTCCTGCTGACGTGACACTGTTAAACGCGATGCATCATAAAGGCAGAAACACACGTCGGGATGGTGGTAGGTCACTCTCATATAATGAGGCCTCTCCATAGCTCTCTGGTTGGTCAAACGTTTGGTATCGTGAAATAACAAGTAACCTTAATTCCTTCTCCTGTGAAAATCAGTGTCAAGTAGAAAGGAAAATCCCCCAACCAACCAACTAGCTACTTACCTGTGTTATCTAGGCTGAGTTTCATAGAATCGTAGAGCACTAGAACTGGAAGGGACCTCGAGAGTTTATCAAGTCCTCCCGGCAGGACCAAGCACCATCTAGACCATCCCTGAAGGTGTCTGTCCAACCTGCTCTCAAATATCTCCAGAGATGGGGATTCCACAACCTCCCTGGGCAATGTATTCCAGTGTTTCACCACCCGGACAGGTAGGAAGTTTTTCCTAATGTCCAACCTCAACCTCCCTTGCTGCAGTTTAAGCCCATTGTTCAGCTTACCTTGTAGTGCAAGGGGTTTCCCATCCGCAGAGTGGACCGACAGTATTATGGAGAAAACAGCTAGGAGCCCAAGGCAAAGGCGAACCGAGCAGATTTTGTCCATGTTCCCACCCTCCAGGAGAAACTCTTCCTTCACTCTCGATGGAGAACGTCAGTGCAACCTGGCTCTGAAGGAGCTCACTTTTAAAAGCCAACGGATGTGCAGTGATTACAAATGGTCTTTGGGGGGAAGGGGGGAGAAAAAAATCTTCTGAAATATAATTCACCCTGTCAATGTGATTCACTCCTTGGATAATGGACAGATCCACCCAGTAACAGACGTCAGAAGGAACCCGGTCAATATATCTCCTATCTGGCCAATCCAATGAACGTTCCCTCTCACACAGGCCCACACCTCCGTAGATGAGATCTGTGGCTGTATTATAGAAATGGACTCCGTGAGCTGGCGTGAAGGGAGCTTTGCAATTTATTATTGCCCTCTTCCGTGCCTGGGCTAATTAACGTGAGGATGTAGCTCGTGCCAGAATGGTGGTGGGGAAACCAGTGCGGTTCATTTCATTTCACTGATTGCTGGCACGCAGGTGCATTGCTCCGTCACAATGACTTTGTTGAGATTCATCATAGGCAGGCTAATCGCTGCATGTTGATTTCAGGGTAGAGGATGGGCAAGGGTCAGATTTGTCATCAGATCTGAAATTCATCAAAGAGAAGCCAGATCCCTTCAGCAAGGAAGGGAGTTCGGACGACCCGATTCATTAGGCAAAAGCCCTCATTGTATTAAGCTCCAATGAGGAATAGTGCAGTGGACCCTGTCAGGGCCTGTTTCAAGGCGCAGGTATTGCTTTCCCGTCTCTCTCAGTGACCTGTTAAGAATTTTCTGGTGCAACTTTCCAATCCCAAGAGAGATGCTGCAGACGCAGCCATCAGGGTGAATTCTGCTCTCAGCCCCTGCGCCTGTCCCTCAGTGACACTGCAAAGATGAGCTGCAGAACTGAGTCACTCCCCGCGGATCTGAACGCACCAGGCCCCTGACTCACGGGGTGTCAGTGGCTGCCGCAACGCTGTCCGCAATTAGCCCTCCCGCTCCCCTTCTTTCTGCCTGCAATTAGCATGGACTGGAAGGCAAGACTGACATGGAGTTGGGATTTTGGGGGGTACTTTCCCAGCTCTGCCAATGACTAATTGGGTGACCTTGAACAAAAAGTCACTTTTGAAGCCCCTGTTTACTCAGCACTACCCCGCGGGCTAAACAGCTTAATGCACGTCCAGCCTGCTGAGATCTGTGGGCGAAAGGCGCTGAGTGCAGAAAACAACAGCGCTTGCTCATGATGGCCCTGGCTCCAGCTCGACATATGGGCCTGACTCCTCAAGATGCTCTTCAGCAAGGTGCCCACCGGCCTCCACTGGAGTCAATGGAAGTTACATTGACAATGTTCAAGGCATCCTTGCAGAATTGGGGCCATCAATGTAGGTCACATTTCCCTCTTGGTCCTGATTTGCTGCAACCTGCTCTTAACATATCTCCAGGGATGGAGATTCCACAACCCCCCTAGGCGAGTTATTCCAGTGTTTCACCACCTGGACAGGCAGGAAGTTTTTCCTAATGTCCAACCTCAATCTCCCTTGCTGCAGTTTAAGCCCATTGCTTCTTGTCCGATCCTCAGAGGCCAAGGAGAACAGTTTTTCTCCCTCCTCTTTGTAACATCCTCTTAGATAAACTGCTCTCATGTCCCCTCTCAGTCTTCTCAGTTCCAAACTAACCAAGCCCAATTCCTTCAGCCTTCCTTCATAGCTCATGTTCTCTAGACCTTTCATCATTCTTGTTGCTCTTCTCTGGACCCTCTCCAATTTCTCCACAGCTTTCTTGAAACGTGGTGCCAGAACTGGACACAATACTCCAACTGAGGCCTAACCAGCGCAGAGCAGAGCAGCAGAATGACTTCTCGGGTCTTGCTCACAACACTCCTGTTAATGCAGCCCAGAACCATGTTGGCTTTTTTTGCAACAGCATCACACTGCTGACTCATATTTAACTTGTGGCCCACTATGACCCCTAGATCCCTTTCTGCAGGGCTCCTTCTTGCTATTCCATTGCCCCCACTCAACCGAGCAGACAAGATCAGTCATGCTGGGCTGCTGTGATGGGAGAAGCACAATGATCACTGACCTGACAGCGTATTTATATTCAGCTTGTCCTATCCCAATGCAATCAGTCTTCCAGGGCACAAGCAAACCATTATCTTCTAGTCAACAGTAGTGCGGCTTGACACTCTGACTTCGGAAGTACTATAAAGCCAGGGGAGAAATCAATCTGTGTTTTGGGGTGCTGGCAGAAGGCAGTGACGAGACTAATTCCCAGGACCAGAGAAGCTGAAATTCATCCTGAAACTCAATAATGTTCTGAGTGTGTTTAGCATCTTATTAACCGGACACCCGGTGGCCAAGAAGTCAAACAATGACAGTGCCGATTACAGCTGGTCGCATTTTATTGCTGTTGTTGTCCAAAAGTCATTTAAATGAAAATGGCAAAATTTCATTCTGGATGAAATTTGCTGAGTTTGTTCCAATGTAAATTACTGAAAGCTGAAGAAATTAGGTTTTCAAGCTGGAATTTTTATTAACAACCAGAGAAAAACAACCTGCGCAAACCTGAAAAACTCCTGCGGGTATCTGACGAAGTGGGTTTTTGCCCACGAAAGCTTACTCTCCAGTAAATCTAGTAGTCTATAAGGTGCCACAGGACTCCTCGTTGCTTTTCCAGATTCAGACTAACATGGCAACCCCTCTGATTCCTGCAGGTATAGTTTTCAAACATTTTCAAAATTTCCTGTCAAAAAAATAAAAATAAATAGCATTTCCCACTAGCTCTAATTCAAATCTTTTGGCCTTGCTCTACACTAGGGAGTTATTTTGGAATAACACCCCTTATTTCGAAATAACAAGCAGAGCGGCCACACAACCAAGCCTTTTATTTTCAAGTCAAGGGCTGGTTATTTCAAAATCACGACTCCTGCTTTCCACAAGGAATAACAGTTATTCGGAAATCATTATTTCAAAATAGCGGTGGTGAGGATGCTCTACTGCTGCTATTTCCAAATAACCACTCCCCAGAGTCATGCAAGTAATTGCTCCCCCGTTCTCCCTGGGGCTCTCAGCTGTGGTAGAGCATCCACATTAAAGGAGCCTGCCTCGGACTCATTTCCTGGCTCCCCTGCAGTTTAGACACTACAGCTATTTCAAAATAGTGATGTTGGGAGTTATTATTTTGAAATAATTTCCTAGTGCAGACATGCCCTCAGAGGCCAGACAAGCCAGGACTTTCTCCATCCTCAGAAGCAAGTGCATCACGCTGCCTTAGCACCCCCACTGTGCCACTGACTAGGAGGTGCTCGAGGGAAGCCCTTCCTGCCCCACTTTCAAAGCCGGAGCCCCCTCCTGTACCCCAAAGCTCCCATCCTCAGCCCCTCCCAGTCCAGTCACATGACACAGGGTGGCGGCACCAACGATTTTCTTCAGCTGGGTCACGAGAAAAACAAGTTTGAAACCCGCTGCCTCAGCACCTGGGCAAGCCAGCGCTTGTGGCTGGAGCTGTGAGCAGGTTCGGAAGCTGCCTCGGGCTCGGATTTCCAGGCAGCTGTTTCGGGCTGCACAGCTGAGTGTTATCCAGGTGACAATTCTACTGCCTCAGCTTTGGCCTGGTTCCCTGTCTGTCACGGCGGATGGGCGGGTGTGGCAACTGGCTGCACCACCCCCGCCAGCTCCACTTCCCACCCCCCTTCCTCCGGGCCCCCTTCTCCTCCCATCCAGCCCCGTGGCCCCCGACCCTCCCCAGCTCTGCTTCCCGACCCCCCTTCCTCCCAGCCCCCCTGTTCCTCCCAGCCAGCCCCACGGCCCCCCCAGCTCTGCTTCCTGTCCCCCCTTCCTCCCAGCTAGCCCTGTGGCCCCCAGACTCCCCCCCGCCAGCTCTGCTTCCCACCCCGCCCCCTTCCAGCCAGCCCCGCCCCCTCCCAGCTGGCCCCTCCTGCCCATGATCAAGTGTGTCCATTTTTTTGGCGGGCTCTACCTGGTAACCCTAACTGCATCACATCTCCACATGCATCATTTCGGCCAACTGCTTCTCTGTTATGCTAGGGGCAGCCAGGCCAATTCTGAATGTTGTGGGGGCAGCAGGAGGGTAGAGCAGTGGTGCCCCAGTGTGTATCCTAGCATGGCAGATTGTCCAGTAGCCTCTGGGTTCACACACCCTTTGTTTTAGGTGCTTCAGGGGGTAACTGAGTTAGTCTGTTACAGAAAAAACCAGCAAGCAAATGGTCTGGTAGCACTTGATAGACTCACAAAACATGTAGATGGTGTCATGAGCTTTCATGGGCACCTCTCCATCTCAATGGGGTGTGAACTCACCCCATCACTAGCTCATAACAATAGCCACAAGCACCATGCTTGCATATAAACAGCGTTGGCAGAATTTGACATTATTGGTCATTTTGACGGATAGTATCAGTGGTGTATTTTTAACTCATTTTGTCTCGGGTTTTTAGTTTAAATTTTTGGCCGTGGAAAATTATGGGGGGGGGGGAGGAGTGGTCAGACAGTTATTTAATGACAACAGATGCTGAGACACAAACTAATTAAAGATTTATGAGCTGCTAAGACACAAATTGGCAACGTTGCATATCAAACGATACAAAGTAACTAGCCTTAAGTCAACAAAGCAGACTGTTCCTAGTGTTCATTCAGGAGTCCATTTGTAACAAGCATTGTTCAAAAGTCTGCCACTGGATGTTGACTCCAATATTCTCAAGCTGCATTTTTCTTACTTTGCCTTTCGGTATATTTTGATTCTTATCAGTGGCAATGTTTTGTCATCTATCTGTGCGCATGTCTGGTGAGACTGATGTTTACCGACATTTACTGATAAAAATCAAATCCTCCCAAACTTAAATATGGACTTGCCTTAAAGCAGCTGTACAACTTTCTAGTTCTGCTGCGGTTTTGATTAACTTCATTCTATTTGCAAAAACAATGAGAGTCTTCAGGCACCTTAAAGACTAACAGTTTTATTGGGGCACAAGCTTTCATACCTGACAAAGTGCTTTTTACCCTCCAAAACTTATGCCCCAATAAATCTGTTAGTGTACATCTACACTGCGGTGCTATTTCGGGATACTTTTGGTATTCTGAAATAGCTACTCCATGTCTTTTGAGCAAGCCCATTATTTCAAAACATAACTGGCCCACTATTCTGACATCCCTGTAAAACTCGTTCCACGAGGAGTAAGGGACGTTTCGGAATAATGCTCTATTTTGAAATTTGGCGCTGTGTAGCAATTTCAAAATTAACTCGAAATAAGCTATGCAATTTGCTGTAGACGCACCCTTAGGCTATGTCTACACAGCAGCATTATTTCAAAATAACCTAGTCCACGTCTACACAACCAGCAGTTATTTCAACATAATATCAAAATACTGTCACGGTGGAGGTCTTCTTACTCCGACTCCCATAACCCTCATTTTATGAGAAGTAAGGGAAGTCGGGGAAGCGTGCTCTATTTCGAAATAAGTGCTGGGTAGACTTTCTTCCACTATTTGATCTGAGGAAGTGGGTCTGGCCCATGAAAGCTCATCATCTAATAAACCATCTTGTTAGTCTTTAAAGTGCTACATTGTCCTGCATTTTGCTTCAGCTACCCCAGACTAACACGGCTCCATGTCTATCACTATTCTGCTGGGTAGACAGCACTGAAACTCAAAATAAGCTATTTTGAAATAAGGTTTGCAATTGACGTAGCTCAATTTGCCTAGCTTATTTCAAGTGAAGCCCTGCAGCGTAGATGCACCTTTTCTTGAAGGTGCCACAGGACTTCTTCTTTCTTTCTTCTTCCTTTTTTTTTTTTTTTTTTGCAGATACAGACTAAGATTCAGATTGGTCAGGGTGGGGACAACTCTTTCCCATCCGATCTTTGTGGCTCGGGTCCTTTGGCTCGGATTCATCTTTCGGGTGGCAGCCCCTTCCTGCTCTTCCCTCCAAGCCTTGCTTGAAACAAACACGCTACAGCGGCCCGAGGAAACCGGCTGCTGATCGCAGGCTGCAAACCTGAGCGGAGCGTGCTGGCTCCAGCCCCCCACGCTCATTCTCAGCCCCCCAGAGCCAGGCTGTGCCCAGCCCGCGGCTCGGATCCCGGGCAGGGTGCCCCGCCACAGGCACAGGCGGCTGGGTCGGGACCCGCCCCCCCCGGTGCCTGGCTGTGTCCCCGCTCCCGCTCCCGCTCCGTACGGAACGCCCAGGCTCGTTTCCTGCCCGCGGTTACATTGTATCCAGCAGGCGGGGGCGGGGGCGCAGGGGAGGCGGCCGGGAAGTTTCGCAGGGGGCCGGGGAGGGGGGCAGGAGATCGGGGGCTGGGATCGCCCCCCTGCGCTGCCAGCGGGCCCTGCGGCGCCCACTCGCCCCGGAGAGCCCCCCCCCCACCGGTGCCCCGGGGGGGCCGGGCATTTACCGGGGGAAAGCGCCGCCCCCCCCTTCCCTTCCCCCGCCGCCGGAGGAGCAGGAAGCGCCGGAGCCCAACATGGCTGAAATCAGCATCGACCAGTCCAAGCTGCCTGGGGTCAAGGAGGGTGAGTGGGGCGCGGCCCTGCCCCCCAAGGGCGGATCGGGGGGGGGGCCGGGTGCCCCCCCCGCTGGGGAACGGGCGGGGTGGGTCTGGCAGCGCAAACCCGCGGGGTTCAAGGGGGGCGGTGGGAAGGGGTGTGTGGCCTGCCCGGCTCTGTTTTGAAATGTGACTCTTCCCGGCTGGGCTGGCAGGCTGGAGAGCAGGAACCCCCCAGCCGGCTCCCACAGCTGGGGGCCTAGGCGCTGGGGCTGGAGGGGAGGGGATGGACTGGAGGGGAAGTCTGATTTCTGGGGGGGGGGGGGAGTCGAAAACTAACAATGTGTGTTAGGAAGTGGTGAAGATGAGAGGCCCTAGAGAGAGGTCTCCCCACAGGTTGCCTCAATGTTCCCTCTCATCTTTTCCATCCATGTGTGGAATAAGTGTTTTATGTGCGCCGAGGAATGTGCACCACCAGGAGAACCCAAAAACCTCACTGTGGGCGCTCCGCTAATCCCCTGGGAGGCATTGGCATCTCTGCCGAGTGGCCACCCAAGCACCCGCTTATAGGGAATGCTGGCTGGAGATCTGATTTTTTTGCGAGGGGCGGGGGTCTGGATTGGCTTAAACTTATTTCAAGTTTTACTGGCCATAAATTGGAGAAGGAAGAGGGAGGGGATTCAGCAAAGGCAGATTAGGCGCGGCGTTGAACTTGGTAGCGATCTGAATGTCACTCGCCATTCTGCTTTCCCGCATATCTAGATGGAGACAAAAGCAGCAGTGCCTTTCCGATTGTGAAATCAGCAGAAATGTGGGCGAGAAGGTGGAACCTTTTGTATCGCTCCAGTGGAATGGCTCCGTTTTTGTTATTGTCCCTGTGGAAGGGGGGAGGCGGACCAAGTGGAGAGGGAGGGATGGCAGGGGAGCGCTGCACATTTGGAAGCATGTCAAACAATAAGCCTTGCTCTGAAATAGTTGGGAGCCTATTCATGCCATTGAGATGCAAATGCACCCTTCACCCGCTGTTGCCCCAGCAGGGTAGGGGCTAAGCTTTGGGAAAAGGCAGGATTGTGGCTGGCAAAGAGGTTTATTCATCTTGTGGGCCAATGCCTGTTGTAAAATCAGCGGTGCCCAGGAAAACACACTTTGGTGCCATCTATGCGGTAGGATTTAACC
Organism: Pelodiscus sinensis; assembly: GCF_049634645.1. NCBI lineage: Eukaryota > Metazoa > Chordata > Testudines > Trionychidae > Pelodiscus > Pelodiscus sinensis. Next base: position 53,521,993 of record NC_134720.1, read on the forward strand.
ACATTTTAATGGTGCCCCATGTGTCACGGTTCAAAGAGGTGGTTAAAATATGGGTCAGGCCTGTCTCCGCTGAAAGGCCGAATGTGTTTTCACTGGGTCTGGAACAGCCATGTGCTAAGCAGGTCTCCCAGCACCGCTGATCTTACCCGGGCTCAGAGGCAGGGGTTCCAAGTGCAGGATAAATACTGAATTAGAGTGCAGGAGAGCTGGGCTTTTGCCACTCTGGGCTGTCGTGGGTTTGCATTGCTCTAGAAGGCAACCAACCATATTTTAGATTTTGTGTTGAGAATTGCAGTTTAAGCCCTGCTCAAAGGGAGCGGGGTCTGGCAACTGCAGCAAAGGCCTGGGAATTTGGAGTCCTGCGTTCAGTGCCCAGTTCAGTGAGTCTGAGACTCAGTTTCTCCATCTGGAAAGCAGAGATAATGATAGAGACCTACTTCAAAAGGGATGTGATTAAAAGTGCTCTGCGGTCTGAAGATGAAAGGTGCTATTTAAGGGGTAGATTCTGCTTTTGCTTACAACAGTGTACATCTTTAGTAATTCACTCGGCAGAGGTGTTACTCTGGATTCTAACCAGTGTGAGGAGAGTGGCAAAGGTTCTAATTACTGTATAAATTCATCCAGAATATTGCAGACATATTTCCAAGATTGTAGCCAATAGCATTTTTTCTGCGTGAATACAGAATAGCAAGCATGCATTTGAAGATCCAGTTTAGTGACAAGGAGAAATAGGCCCAACTGGGATGTTAAAAAAGGGTATCAATGTATCTGTGTAACCATTACAAAATCTTAGTGGTTACACGCTGCGGTACAAAGCTGATACAGAGCCAGCAGCACTAAGTGGCAGCCGGCTCCTGGGGGCAGGGTCAGGAATCGGTGTGTAGCCGTTAACGGGAACCAATAACCCTATGGATTTGTCATGAATGTTTCTGTTTGTGGCCTGTAGGGAATGGCAGCAGTGAGGGTGAGAATTTGAAGGGTGAGATTCTGGCCCTGTTGAGTTACTGGCAAAACTATTGATTTCAGCGGAGCCAAAATTTCACCCTGAAATCCAAAGAATTGGAGTAGGGGAGTGTTACCACATAACTGAAACGTGCAGGGCAGGTGGGGCCTTTATGTTCGGTACAGTTCTGTTTATACCTTTAATTTACTAGGAACACAATACGTCAGGTTCTTTATTTTTATTTAATTATTTTTTTAGTGGTGGAGAGTGCTGAACCCCAATTAGGGTAGATCTCTTCATTACTGACCTAGCCATTTTTAGTCTCTGCTTACGCTACCAAACAAAGGTAAGAAATGGAACATCTTCCATAACCGGGGAAATATATATGTTCCAGCTGCAGAAAATTGTTGTCAGTGTTAGAGAAGCGTCCACTCTGTTTATTTTGGACAAAGGTCAATGTGGTGATTCATTAACAGGCTGGGATACTATTTTGCTACTTTCTTGGGTTCGGTTATTTTATTATTAACTCTCCCTCACCTGAGTTATCGCTGAGGGTCTGGTTGCCTGGACAACAGGATGTCATGGACGATCAAGGTGCTGTTGCTGTTTTAGGGCTGTGGTCTTCACTCAGGAAGGCTAGGCCGACTATACTTAGATGGGTGATCTAAGAAGCGTAAGGCGGTGCGGCAGGATGTGGTACTGGTTATTCAAATCACCAGATGACTTCTCGCTGAAGCCAGGCCTATGCAAACTTTTGCCGGTGTTGTGCTGATATTTTAGAAGGGGGGATGGGATGGGTAATCAGAGGCTTGGCCGTCTGACGTCCATCCTGGCCAATGCCAAGATAATGGAGTGGCTTATAGGGGGCAGAGGTAATGGACGGTAATGTAATTACAGGCTGAAACTCTCTAAACCTGGTGGAGGGCTAGCGCCTGGGAGCCATACAGGCTGGCAGGGCAGCAGGAGCCTGGCACGCAAAGGCTGCAGTAGCTGGATGTGGCAGCTGGGACTGCCAGTGCGCAGAGGCAGTGGGGCTGCCTGGCACGGCAGTGGCGCCCAACGACAGAGGGAGTTGGCTGGGAGTCCGGCAGTCGGACCAGTGCTGGGGGAGGGTCAGTGGCAAGGGAGGCCAGAACTGACCTCCCCTGATCCAGCAAATCCCTCATCCAGGACCGATCAGGTCCCAAGGGTGCTGGACCAGCGAGGTCTGACCTGTAATACCAGTCAGCCTGGGTGTATGGAAAAGAGGAAGTTACTCAGACAGGGTCCGGTTTTGTTTGAATGTGAGATTGCAAATCTGGGTGATGAACAATAATCTTGATGCCAGATCCTGAGAGTGCTGCAAGGCCTTGTGTTCTGGTACTCAGCAACACTGTGATGTGTAAAACTGACAGGGCACACCTACACTGAATCCAGCGCGCTCTCACAATATAATTGGAACGGGGGAATTGTCATCAGTGGCTGTTTCTGTGGGCTCCTGCAGGGGTCTGGTCTTTGCCCTTTGTTATCTGACACTTATCAGTGAGCTGAACAAACAGAAAATCATCCCCCGCAAAGTTTGCAAAAGACGCACAAGTTGGAAGAGTGGCAAGCGGTGAAGAGAAGTCACTACATTCAGGTTACTTGGTTCCTTGGGTGCAAGCAAACCATGTGCCTTTTAATACAGATACAGTACATGTAAACATGTACATTTGGGAACCAAGAACGTCAGCCATCCTTACAGGGTGATCGATACTCTCCTGGGAAACAAGCACTCTGAAAAAGATGTGGGAGTTGTGGACAATGTTCCTTCTAATTTTTTTTCCATCCACGTGCAGAATACATTTTGTAAGATGCACTGAGGCATGTGTGGATGTGCACCACCAGGAGAGAGACATGCTGCCAGTTGTGTCACTCTGCTGATCACCTGGGTGGCATTTGAATCTCTCCTGAGTGGCTGCACAAGTGCTCAGCTGACAGAATCAGCTGAACGTGTGATGTGGTGGCCAAAGGGGCTAGTGTGATCTTGGGGTTCATCAATGGGGAAATTCTTGGCCATGGTGAGCCCATGACTGGAAAACTGTGCCCAGTTCTTGTGCCCACAACTCTGCAGGATGCTGTACATGGGAGGGGGCTCAAAGAGGCGCGAGAACCTGCCTTTAGCAAGACGGTGACCAGATCACCGTTAACCTTCTCTTCGTTAAACGAAATCGATGGATTTCCTTGTATCTGTCGGGACCTTCGTGGGGATCGAATATTTAATAACACCCTTGAATCTGGCCGTCAGACATGTAACAAGATCCAGAGGCTGGAAATTGAAAGTAGACCAATTCGGAATGGCTATAAGGGGTACGTTTTGAACCGTGACGGTAAGTCCCCGCTGGGGCAGGTCCAGGGACTTTGTGGATTCTCCATCACTGGCAATTTTAAAATCAAGATTGGATGCATTTGCTACAGTAACTTTGGGGAAGCTGGGTGGCCTGTGCTCTGTGATCACTAGGGTCCCTTCTGTGCTTAAAATCTCTGAATCAATAGCAACCAGTTATGGGTCTGTTGGGGGGGGGGGGGAGGAGTTGATTTTAAACCAGTAAAAACCCCTCGAGGAGGTGCCTTTATACCAGCAAAGCTGTGGCTTATTTCTTTTGGGGAGGTGGCATAAGCTACCCCAGATGTCTTGTCGGTAGACGCTACCTCCGCATAAGCAGGCTTTGCCAGGATTGACATCCTGCAAACCTTTCCCCGTGTGGACCAGGCCTCGCTGCTGCAGGCCGGTATTCGAAGCCTGGAGTTGCCGTCTTGGAGATGAGATGGAGAGTGAAGGTTTATGACCAATGTTCCCTGGAAGCCATTCACTTGTGTGGCTACTTGGAAGAGAGTCACATGCTGCCCAGCTGATTAGCAGAGCCCCCACAGCTAGATTTTGTTTCTAGTGGTGGTGCACATTTGCACATGCTCAGTGTACATAACATTTATTCCACACGTGGATGGAAAAAGTCTGCCCATGGTGGAAAAGATTAGCGGGGACATTGGCTATGGCTAGGGATGTAAAATGTTTACGAGTTTGAAGATTGGGGGCTGCTCCGGTCCATGGCAGGCCCCCTCCCCCCCAGATTATACGCTGGCTCCCCTGCTCCCGGGGAGCTGGCCGCAGAGCCCCCAGGGAAGTCTTCCTGGGAGCAGGGCTGGCAGACTTGTTGGCGGGGAGGCTTGGCCGTGGGCTCTGCTGTGTAAAGTGTCGTTAAGCGTCATACGGCAGAGCCCGCAGTGCGTGTAACCGCTGCGATTGTGAGCGCTTCCCCGGTTACGTTTGTAACTGCAGCTTTCCATGCCGAGTGCTGCCCATTGCGTGCGAAGAAACCCTGATGTTATGGATCAGATCTAGTCCGGTTCAATGCGGCGTCCCGGCTATTCCTGCCTACGTCCCCAGCTGCAGGCTTACGAGGGCCCAGGTGCAGGCTTACGAGGGCCCAGCTTTTTCATTGGCTGCCTGTGAGGCCAAGTGGACCAGAACTGGAGAACAGCTCTCCAGCCTGTCCCCAGCCTCCTAGGCCAGCTCAACGGCTGTTTACCCCTCCCCTGTTTGCAGTCGGGACCTGCCCTCTGACACAAGCGACTCTCTCTGGACCCCCGGCTCGTCTCCAGCTGCACCCCCAATCTGGGGCTGGGTAAACTGCGCTGGGTCACGTGTCCTGTTGCACCAGCGGAGCACGTCTGTTAGGGATGTGAAAATGCATTTAATCAAGTAACCGGGTAGCTGGGTACACACGGGGGGAGCGAGGGCAGGCGGCTCCCCGGGAGCCAACTCTTTAGCCGGCTCCCTCTGCGTACCGGGAGCCTGTGCGTAACCGGGAAGGTGGTCAGGCTCGTCGGCTAACCGTGCACACGCTTGCACGTTCCCGTCCCTGCCATCTGTGCTCCGTCACTGTCGGTGAAGACAAGGCCCGGCTGTTCGTGGGCAGCCCGGTGGGCGTGTGGCCGTGCCAACGGCTGCATTGCGAACCCGCTCTCGCTGGCATCTCGAACATGACCCATGCACAGGATGCGGCGCTCCCGGTTGAAAAGCCGCCCCCTCCGCTCTGCTGCCAGCTTGCTTGGTTTCTCCGCACGTGCCCCCGGCGGGCCCAGCTGCGGCCTTGGGGGAACAAGAAGGGCTTGTGTGGATCTGCTGTGTCTTGGCAAAGCTTTGCTCTGCGCCGGCAGGCTGCCCGGCTCTCAGCGCACAGCTCTTGTGTTGGGTTAAATACTAGTTTGTTCTGAGCGTCGGCCCCTGCCTTCCCCTTTCTCCTCCTCCCCCGCCTGCCCTCTGAGCTCAGCCGCTTGCCCAGACCTCCACCCCCTCCCTCGCTAGACGCGCCGTGTGGCGGCTGACCCGGAAGGCAGCAGATGGATGGGTCGCGGAGCAGAGATTCGGCGTCTCTCATGGAATCTCCCTGGATTTCCGGATGCTGTTGGCTCATGTTTGGCTCTTCGGTGATGGCCTGTGCTGTGCGTCTGCCAGTCAGTGAGGGCAGAGGGAAAACACTGGGATGTCTTTCAGGACTGGAAATAGGATCAACATTTTCATTCATTGGTATTCAGGGGCAGGGTGGAGGAATGAATCCCCTGGGGATTTCACAGAACAAGCACAGCCATGCTGGGTCAGACTAACTGTCCATAGAATCATAGAACACTAGGACTGGAAGGGACCTCGGGAGGTCATCGAGTCCAGTCCCCTGCCCTCATGGCAGGACCAAGTACTGACTAGACCATCCCTGATAGACATTTATCCAACCTGCTCTTAAATATCTCCAGAGATGGGGATTCCACAACCTCCCTGGACAATTTATTCCAGTGTCTGACCACCCTGACAGGTAGGAACTTTTTCCTAATGTCCAACCTAAACCTCCCTTGCTGCAGTTTAAGCCCATTGCTGCTTGTCCTATCCCCAAGGTCAGGAAGAACAAGTTTTCTCCCTCCTCTTTGTGACACCCTTTTAGATCCCTGAAAACGGCGATCATGTCCCCCCTCAATCTTCTCTGTTCTAAACCAGACAAGCCCAATTCTTTCCCATCTAGCCCAATGTCCTGTCCTCTGACTGGCCAATGCCAGGTGTCCCAGAGGGAGTGAACAGAACAGGGCATCATCAGCTGATCCATCCCCTGTCGCCCATTCCCAGCCACTGAGAAAAGAGGCGAGGGACACCATTCCTACCTATCCTGGCTAACAGCCACTGATGGACCTAACCTCCATGAATGTATCTAGTTCTTTTTTGAGCTGTTGAACTCTTGCCCTTCACCACATCCTCTGGCGAGGAGTTCCACAGGATGACTGTGCGCTGTGTGAAGAAAAACTCCCTTTTGTTTGAAACCTCCTGCCTATTCATTTCATTTGGTGACTCCTCGTTCTTGTGTTATGGGAATGAGTAAATAACTTTCCCTTCTGTGCTTCCTCCACACCAGTCCTCATTTCGTAGACTTCTTCATACGCCCCTTAGTCTCCTCTTTTCTGTGCTGAAAAAGCTCCGTCTTATTAATCTCTCCTCACATGGCATATGTCCATACACCGACAAATTATGTTCATCAATGTGTCTGACCGCTCTGTTCTTTACTATAGTTTCAGCCAGTTTGCCTGGTACTTACCGGTCTGTAATTGCCAGGATCGCCTCTAGAGCCCTTTTTAAAAATGGGCGTCACATTAGCTATTTTCCAGTCGTTAGGTACGGAAGCTGATTTAAAGGCGAGGTTACAAACCACACTTTGTAGTTCTGCAGTTTCCCACTTGAGTCCTTTCAGAACGCGGGTGAATGCCATCTGGTCCCGGGGACTCGTTACTGTTTGTCAATTTGTACCAAGGGTCAGAGATTCAGGATGGGAGCCCAAACGGCACTTGCCTGGCCTATGGGGGTTTCCCCTTGGTCTGTCTGACGTCTAAGCAGGCAGGCACTTGGCTTGTCAGTTTTAGAGCCATCTGATTGCTAAAGCAGCTGTGCTGTGCCTTGGGGGCTCGTCGTGTGTGTGTTCTAGTGTGCACTGTGCAGGGTCCTAGTTTTCTGCTGAATGGCTGCTGCTCAGAAATCACTCCAGGCAGGCGCACGGGGACTCGGTGGCTTGGGGCCGTGTCCTCAATTATGTACAGGTTGATCCTCTCTCGTCCGGCACCCGCGGGATCAGGCTGGTTCCGAACGAGAGAGTTTTCCGGACCCCGGGAGGTCAGTACGGTCTGGCAGCATTACCAACGCTGCCCCTGCTAACTGGGCTCTTAGAAGACCTTGAGGGATAAGTTAGAGCTAAATCACATCACAGAACACTGAGAGCCAGGCCTGGGGGCTGTCAACAAACTTTACGGGACTGCAGGAAACTTGGCCACCTGCATGAAACGTGCACACCTGGCTGACTCAAATCGTACCGGATGACAGATGTTTCTGGAGAAGAGAGTTCTGGACAAGGGCGGTTCAACCCGTAGGCCTTTCCTCTGAGCATTGCGGGCCTGGGCCCAAGGCGCACATGAGCGTTGTGGAGGGTTTGACCTGGACAAGAAACACCTGGCCCAGTGAACCGCGGCCAATGGGAGCTGCGGGCCGGCGTATCTGCGAACACGAGGTAACCTCTCTGGCTCGTCCTGATGAGCCGGGTATGGCCGCAAGTTACCCACTGCTGCTCTAGACTAATAAAGAGGCAGGCGCATGGGAACATGCTGGCGCATCTCACGCCCTCCCGGTACACACGGCAGTCTGCTGACAGCGGGGTGCCTAAAGCTCGGCCACCCGAAAATGGGAAGAAATGGCACCTTGGATCCAAATAAGTTTCACAATGCAAGGGCGGGTTGGACACTTTCAAACCCTCCAAGGAGGAGGGGAGGATGCAGTGGAGCGTATCATGTGAATAGGAACGGGATAATAGTTCGAAGTCGACAGCAATAAGCTGCTTGTTGAAATGAAAAGTTTTATGTGGGGCTCAGGGCTGTCTTGTTTTCTTGAACGCGGAGGAGCGCTGTGGGTTGAGTTCTGGTTTAGCTCTGCAGAAGACCCTGCCGACTTCTGTTCGTCAAAGTGTTCATCTGCCGAACGCTTTTCCCCCGTTCGTCCCTCCGCCAGAATAAGCCCTGAAATTTGAAAAAAAAAAAAAAAAAAATTCTCGCCAATTTTCACCTGTTTTTGCAGTTGTCATAATAAACACTTTTACATTCCCGGGATAAATACAAATCGATCTGAAAATGAAGGGCCCTATGGTCGGGGCGTCAGAGGCCTCGGGGTCAGGGAAGCGATCTCTTTCCCCTGCCCTGCTCCTGGAAGGAGGGCAGGAAAACCCTGGTGCCTTTGAGCTGCGTGAGGAGAGGGTGGGCTGAGGCGTTCCCCTTTCGGAGGAAGTGACTCTGGTTTGCAAGGCTTCCCCTCCTGCTTTGTGTTAAAAATTTGGCTTCAGTTTTCTGAGTGGAGCCGCTTCCTCAGCTAGATTTAGCCCGAGCTCAAAACATGAACCTCTTTGGGGCAAGGGAGTTTGTGCTTCGTGCCCTGGATGAGGCTTTGCTCAGTCTCTTTGGATCAGTCCCACGTCGGTCGCCCCTTTTATCTGTGTCCATGCGATTGTCCGGGAGCCTCCCGCAGCGGGATCCCGACACCTGCTCTAATGGTTATGATAACTGACATTCGAATCCCAGCCTCGACCCCCGGGCACTGTCTGACCTCACCCATCTCTCTCTAGGCGTTAGCAACTCCGCCCTTTAAATGCCCCTGCCCCATGGGGTTCTGTGCAGGGATGTCAAAAGGCGGTGAATCGGGTCACCGTGTAACCACTGAGAAGTCTTAGCAATTCCACAGCGCAGCCAGCTCCCCAGGAAGCCCAGCTGTGTTGCGGGCTCCCCGGGAGCCGGTGTGCTCCTGTTGCTCCGCTCCCAGGGAGCCGGCTGCCACCCTGTGCTGCTACCTCTCGTACCGACTTGCGGACCAGCTCCCAATGAGCTGGCTGCTGCCCCATTCAGTGGACTCTGATGCAGAGCCAGCAGCATGGGGTGGCAGCCAGCTCCCCAGGAGCAGGGCCGGGAGCCGGCATGTAACCGTTACGGTAACAGACAAGCTCATGCGTATTGGTTAACTGTTTAAACAGTTACATCCCGAGTAGTGTGGGGATTAACAAGGTGGTATTTGTAACGGGCTTTGCGAGCCTCTGAAGGCAGCGACTGCATGTGCCTGATCCACAGCGGGGTGCCACCGACTTCAGTGGACTTTGCATCGGCCCCCGGCGGCTTTTATTGCTGCACTACCTCGCCGTACTGCCGATACCGCTCCGTGGTCCAGATACAGCTGGGGCGTGTGGAGGTGGATTCAGTCTGTGCATGCGGGCGCTTTCCTGGCAGTCACAGCGGTGCGGGACAGAAAGCCACCGCAGGTTACGAGTGAGTCACTTTCCATCAACTTCCTGTTTTGAAAACCACGTGTGGTAAAGCGTGGAGCCCACAGGTATGTGGGTGAGTGTTCTCCTCCTTGGCCCCACCATCCACTCTGAGCCAGAGCTGGCGCTGGGAGCGGGACGGACCGATGGGGAGCAGCCGGGAGAGAGTTGTGGGGTTCGGCGAAGGGGGGACTAAGGAGGGAAAGGGACGTAACTCTACAAAGATGTGATGCATTTTAGCACTAACGGGAATGAGGATTGCTCAGTGTGCCACAAGGGGCCAGAAGGTAGGGCCGGGGGAAGCAAGCCCCGAATCCTGCCCCCAGCTCTGCCCCTTCTGCTCAGGCCACGCCCCCATCCTGGGGAGGGCGGACGGCACGCGGTCCAAGCCTCCCCAGCGCTGGAGAGAACTTGGGTAGACTCTTACGAAGGTCCTTGGCAGCGAGATGGGGGCTCCTGCAGACGCCGCTCCCAAAGGCCATGGGGGACGTTGCTTTTACAGCGGGACAGGACAAGACCCTAAAGCACATCCCTGTCGGAAACGCCCCTCCGGAGACTGGCTGGGATGGCCCAACGTGTGACGTCTGTGACACATCCCTGTTACCAGATTTGCCCAATACTCTGGGGTATGCTCGTTTACCAGGGTTACCCTTATGGGACTGGGGGAAGGTTAACAGTTCTGTCAGTGTGCTGTTGGTGCTTACTTGGGCTCTCATATGGAGCCGAATTCTCCCTGCTGCCAATTCCCCCTCCCACTGGAGCTCTCCTGCAGGAACTAGATTCCTCAGGGCGGGTTCTTACCATCTTAGCAACACACCCAGACACTCACAGCCACTAACAGAGCACGTCTGAGAGGACTGGGTACTCAGCACTCACACGCTGACCCCTCATATGTCCCTGGACTCAGCTGGCTGGGTTTCACAGCAATGCCACACTGCACCCTCATGTGCCTTTGGACTCCGTGGGCTGGATTAAACAGCACTTTAAGCTGCCATCCCCATAAGCCCCGAGGTTCAGCACCCCCTATCCCCACTTTCACCCCACAGTCATTCACTGGTAAACCACACGATGAGCAAACCCCACAGGATTTTGGGCACTGCAGGGATCTTTTGCTTGGGTACAAGAAGCGTTGTTGCAGAGCGAATGGGGAAACCAAAACAACACTCGATTAAGGAAGAGTGAGCAAAAGAGAAAGAAAGAGAGAGAAGCAACCAGCTTAACAATGAAAGTGATTTATTTCTGAGTAGTGAATAGATATCAAACAGTTACAATATTAAATCTAAATTGAAACTGATTACAAACGTTAGGTAACCATAGAACAGTTTACACAGGGCAGGGTCAGGAGGCTATGCTTAGAGAGAGAGTTGATGAGAGAGAAAGAGAGAGACAGACCTCACCACTCCACGGAGCTTGCACTGATCGGGGTTCCCGGATGATGATGGTAGCCGGGGGTCCAGAGGGCAGGAGACAAGCAGGACAGAGCCCCCAGCACGATCAGACAGGAGATGAAGAAGTCTCAATGGAACTGATGCAGTTTAAGTCCAGGTATCAGAACAGTTTTCTTGGTGCAAGGAGAGGAGTTTTTATAGGGATAGTTCAAAGAGAAAGAGGAGAGACAATAGAGACTGATCACCCCTGGTTATGGGGGATGTTCCTTGAATGAGCTCACAATGCAGCTAGGCAGTTTGAGTATTTTAGATGTCAATAGGATCGTTACTAGAATTGGTCTGATAATGACTAATTTGGGTGTGAGCAGGCCTGGGTTCATTAGCATCTAGAGCAGAGATTTCCCATCAGGCAGTGCTTCTCTGCTTTCGGTGTCCCATAGTTCACTGCGGTTCCTGCTTTGGAAGAGCTGCTCTCCATTCTGTATGCTAATGAGATGTCCCTCTGTTCCATCTTTAATGCAAATGAGGCTGGGGCATTTCCTTAATTGTATCACCTCTGTCTGAAGCAGTTTAGGTGTGTCTTCCCCGGCCTTTTCATTGCTTTGTCTGATTCCAGCAAAGGCTAAGGGGAGGGGATGGTTTTCCATGAATGTCACTCTCTGGTTCCCAAAAGCACAGGGCTGGTAGGCAGCACCCCTGGGGTTCGGTGAAAGCCTCCTCCCCTTCGTAAAACGGCCTGTCTCTGCTGCGGGCCTTCGCTTTCTCCTCACCCTCGCTGCGCGCTCACCGGCTCCCACTCATCTCCCTTTCATCGCTAAGCTGGTGGGATGTGGTGTTTGGGCGTTGTCTGGCGTTTCTCTCCTCCGGTTCCATCCTGGACCCTCTCCCGACTGGCTTCTGCCCCCTGCGCTGTTGTCAAAGCCTCGGATGACCTCTTCCCAATCAGAGCCTAGGACCAAAACTCCATTGTGCATGACCCGTCAGCTGCCTTCCACATGGTCAACTGCCTGCTTCTTCGTGTAGCCTTGTCTGGGCTTCTGCAGCTCTTTCCTCCCTGGTTCTCCTGCTACGTCTCTGTTTGCTCCTGTGGCGCGTCCATTGGGGGTCTGACCCAGCCCCTCGCCAGATTCCTGCCTGGGTTCCGTGGGGCTGTGTCCTTCTTGTCTCTCGGGATCGTCTTTGTGGTGGCCACCTGCAGAGCGCTCTCTCCCCTCCACACCCGTCTGGTTCTCTCCCAAGTCGAATCTTCGCTGGTATCTCTGACGTCTCTTCCTTGGGGATGTCTGGCCGTCAGCTCGAGCGCAACGTGGCTGCATCAGAGTTCCTGATTCTCCTTCTGCCCCAAACCCTGCCTGCTACGTCCTTTCTCTAGCCCCTCAGACAACACCATCGTTCTGCACGCCACTCCGACCCAGACCCTGGTGTGCTCTTCGACGCTGACCTCTTGCTAGGGCGGTGTTTCTTAAACGGCCTGTTCCTTAAGACTGAGGAACACCAAACAATTTTTTTTTTTGAGGCACACCAAGGATTTTGTTGGTTGAGCAAGGAAGGAGGAAAAAAAAAAAAAAAAGGTCGGGCCATTTTGAATTCTGCTGTTCTCCGCGGCACACTTCCAACTGGTGTGCCACAGAACACAGGAAACACTGCTAGGTCCTCGCTCCAGGGCAGTGTTCTCTGTATACTGAGCGCTTGGGTGGCCACCCAGGAGAGTTTCACATGTCACCCAGCTGCTGAGCAGAGCACCCACAGCTGGCAGCCTGTGTTTCTGCCGGTGGTGCACATCCGCACATGCGGTGGTGCACAGAACAAAATTTATTCTGCACACCATGGAAAAAAATTAGAGCGAACGTTGCTTCAGGGTATGTCTAAATCTTGCTAATTCTGTATGTATAACGTCCTAACTATACGGCCTTGCCTATCCATCCACGCAGTTAAAACTCTCATCCATACTTGCAGGAGCAGGGGCTGTATAATCTGTAATGACATCAATAAAGTCAGCAGAGAAGCACTTAGCATGCAGTAGGGACATAGAATCCCGATGAGTCAGACAACCAGTTAAACCACAGCTTCTGCTCCTGGGCTCCCTCCTCCCCATGCGTGGTCACCGGTTAACCAGTACCTGGTAAGCATCACCCTAACTGGGTGATGCTTACCAGTTAACCAGTTACCTGTTTACATCCCTATCAAAGAGTCCATAATCTTTCGCAGAGGAGCACAGTGGGTGCTCACATTCACTGCAGCCTGTCCTTTCTCTATTTGCTTGCTCAGTTTTATCTCTGCGGCTTGCGCCAGTGGGGAGGTGTCGGGGGAGCTGACGCTGCAAGTTATCCCCTGAACTCTTCACCACCCGCATGCCCATCGCTCTGTTTCTCTCTCCTGCGTGGCCATAGCAGTCCCTTCGTCACACCACGCCGCCGGGCTGGTGCTGCAGACAGGATGCCTGGCCGTGTCTCCGCCAAGCGTGACTCGGGAGCTGCTGTGGGAAACCGACAGCCTGTGGGTTGGAGGGGGAGTTTATTTTGGGCTTGAACAGAAACAAGCAACGCGGCCTGTCAGGGAAATCCCATCTGTGCCCTGCATGGCACGGCAGCCCTCCAGCTGCCGAAGGAAAGGCGCGTTCCTGAAGGAACGCGCTCGCGTTCGGCTGCACCAGGAACCCCGTTGTTCATTCCCCAGAGGGCCGGTATTTCGTGACGGGTTAGCGCCATGGCTGTCAAACCATCCGGCCATGTCGCTGCGCCATGCGCCAGGCGGGATAGGTATTGGGGTGCACACACAGGGGCCCGATTCTCTCTGGGAGGGGAATGATTCTGCACTCCCTGTTTGAATGGAACCCTAAAAGTTAGGTGCTGAGCCAAGCCGCTGAAAACACATGGCGCTTAATCTGCTCCAGGTGATGTTTTGGGCGGCCGTTTTGTGTATCTAATGAGCCAGCGGCTAGTAGGTTCGAAGCAGCTGCAGCTCCTGTCGGTGTCTGTGGAACCCGTGTGGTGCTTGGCGTTCCCTGGGGTGGAGTTGGTCCACGGAGCACCGGGTTCCTCCTCCTTGAACCTCGCGTCACACAAATGGGACAGAAAAGGCTCCAAGTTCTGATCTGTGCGGGGCGAGTGACCACGGGAGTCGCAAGGCAGCGATCACCTGGACTCCTTAGAGAGTGCCTGTGGGTGTGGTGCAGGTTTGTTTAGTACAACACACTGGGGTCCTGACTGGGCCCCCGAAGTCACTAAACCCTAATGAGATTGCCCTTATGAGGGACTGATTTTTGGCAAACTCCGGGCACCAACTCCAGGAAAATCGGGCTCCGTTTTAGGTGCCTCATGTTGTACATCCAAAAACCGGCAGCATCTCAGGTCTCAGTTGCTTCTGAAACCCTGAGCAGGTAGGATCTTGGAATTGCATGGCTAGGGCGGGAGGGGAAACAGGAGAAAGTATTTGCATCTCATTCCAAAGCTCTCCTCCTCTCCCCCTCCCCCCTTCCAGGAAACGGCAGAAACCCATTTATCCAACTCCTGAGGACTAAAAAAGGGCCGATCTGATCTCGCCTTCCAGGGATCATCATCAGTCTCCCGTTGTGGCCACAAAAATTCACTTCCTGGAGCACTGGGTGCATGCGGCAGAGTGAACTGAGGCGCAGGCGGCTGTGTTAGGCTTGGGTGGAGTAGAGATGGAAGAGTGTAACCGTTGTAGCGGTTAACCAATCAGCATCTCGGTTTGTGCGACCGTTACCCGCTGCCTCCCGGCCCCGCTCCCGGGGAGCCGGCTGCCACTCGGTGCTGTGGGCTCTGCCGTATGACGCTCACGTGACACGGCTCATGGTGTGCGTGACCCTTACGATGGTCAGCGCTTATGTTTGTCACCGGTTTGCCACATCCCGGGTGTGGCGGGCAGAGGCAAGAGTGGTCGTGGGAACCCAGCGGGAACGTCCCACCGTGAGAGGGCTGGCAGGTTGGATTGCAAGTTCGGCTGAAAACCCTGCTCTGATGTTTTGACTGTGAAGTAAGCGGTCACTCCAGCGCTGGGGAAAGATGCCGGATTGGCTCTGCTCCGGACAGAGCATGATGCTGGCCCCGCAGCCTGGACTATGGGGCCAAGAGAGTCGTTCATGGGCCATAGCCCGGTCCGTGTCGGCTGAGACTAGCCACAAGGGCAGTCCCTGTAAAGCAGTGGTTCTCAACTCGTTTCAGTCCATGGACCAGCAGGCCAATCAAAAAATTTTCGTGGACTTTGGACAGCATTCCTGTGGACCACCAAAAAAGTCACTGTGGCCCACCAGTTGAGAATCACAGCTTGCACATCATAATGGAGATGTGTCTGCTAGGACTGAGACCCTAGGGCCAGCAAACTTCCCTCCGTGGCGCTCGGTTACTGCCGGCAGGGGCTGCCCGTAAGGCTGTGGCATGGCAGCGAAAGGCTCCAAGTATTGATCTCACTCCCAGGAGCTGCCCTGCCTCGTTTTCCACCCTGCCCCTCCCAAAGCAGAATTCCTCTTTCTGCAGCGGTTTCCTGCTTTCTCGCCCTGGCACGGACTGTGTGAAATAAAAAGATCTGACCCGTCGTGGAGGGTTGTCGAGGCCCTCCAGGGAGGAGCCTGCCTGTGCTATGCCTGAGCGTGCCAGCCCTAGGATCCGACCTGTTCAGCCGGGGCAGGTGGGCGGGAGGTTGTGAGCTGAATGCAAGTGCCTTGCAAAGCAGTTTCACTCATTAGCGGGGGCGGGCGGGGAAAATTCAGCAAGTCGAATGTTTCTTCTGGAAACTGCCACCTGGCTTTTAAATCTCCGAGTCTTTTCCGGAGACAATTCGAGGAAGTACCGAGCAGCCTTCCGAGAAGCTACCACGTTGGAGAGGCTCCACCGCGACCTTTGTCCCGTGAGAGATTGTCCGGATTGTTTCTGAATACCTTTGCAGGCAGGAACAGACTGCAAGCAGCAGCCCAAACTTGTCAAGAATTTGACAGTTCGGTGTTTTGTTTTGTTTTTTACAGTGGTTTTTGCTGATGAAACAGCTTTGTCTTGTCCCTTCTAGGAATGTAAAACGTGGCTTAATTGGCTAACCAGTCAAACGTAGAGTTTAACTAGTTAATGGATTAAAGAGGAGCTGCTCCACTGGTTAAACGGAACCAGTTAACCCTTCCCGTGTGAGGCTTACTGGTTAATCATTCACACCCCGAGTCTCTTCTCTTCCCCCACCCGCTTTGAGATCCTAGAAATGCAGTGGTTCTGCATGTAGCGTCACTCTGACTTGCTAGCATCGCCTGCGTTTTGTAAACAGTTTGTTTTGAGAACGGAACAGCTGCTGGAAAATGGTAGGAAAAAGGAGCTAGATTTTGGTGCAGGAAAAGACGTGTCTGAGGGAGAAGGCGGATCACTGAACTGGGTGAAACCTCGGAGCACGGCAGAAAGAGTCGCTGGACTGTCAGGTGCACATGCCGGTAGGGCCTGAGGTTCCAGGGCATTTGTGCGGCATGTGAAGCTCTGTGTAACACGAGGAGCTGCCGTTTGTTGTCAGTGTATTGGGCCCATTAAGGCAGCTACCATTTTGTGCAGCAGATTGGGTGCATCATGCTGCAGCGGGAACAAGTACACACTGTGCTCACTCCTGCGCTTTACATTTGTTCCTTCTTTGTTCTGTTTCTGTTTATATAAATAAACCTAACTTTGCCCGTGCCTGGTGCTGACTTTTCAGTTCTCACACTTCCTCTGTTGCAAGCTGGCATGGGCAGTGCGGGCTGAAGAAGCTGAGGCAATAGGCAAAGCTAAGAAAGCCCAAGTGTCGTTTCCATGACGCGTTCAGGCCTTTGTTTTGTCTTTCCCCTTAGGCAGGCCGAGGTCTCGGCGGAGACCCCCGGGGTGCCGTAATGAGCTACAGGCGCTGTGCTGGCGATGCCAGTGTCGTGGGGGGCTCAGCACTCAGGGTGTCATTCGCCCCACTCTGGGGCCTCGGGGCAGTCTGGCCGTTTTGTGACCCCTGTGGGAGGGCAAATCCATACCAGACCATTTGTTGGTTTTTTTCTGTAACAGACTAACTCAGCTACCCCCTGAAGCACCTGGATTCCTAGACTGACATCTCTGGAGGGAAGCCTTTAGCACAGTGTTTCTTAAACTTTTTAAGGTGAAAGAACACGAAACAATATATATATATTTTTATGAGGAACACCAAAAAAAAAAAGGTTGGGGGAGAAGTAATTGAGCCAAAAAAAAAAAGTCACTTGTCCCTTTAAGGGTGGCCATTTTGAACTCGGTTGTTCTCCGCGGCGCACCGGTGTGCCATGGCACACAGTTTAAGAAACGCTGCTTTGGCAGGACCGAGCGCCCTGCTGTGAGGAGGCTGCCTCCTTGGGAGGAGCGCGGACCTGCCGTCTGAGGAAACATCACACACTTGCCAGGTGGAGCAGCAGTTTTCAAACTTTTTGTCTCGGGGCCCCATTGAAGAAAATGGTTGATGCCCCGGCTCAACGGAATGTGATTGGAGTGTGAGCTGCAGGGTCTGGGAGGGGGCTCCGGATTTGGAGGGGGGGCCAGGCCTTGAGCTGCTTCCAGTCAGCGGTGCAGCGGGGGCGCTAAGGCGGCTTCCTGCCTTTCCTGGCACCACAGACCAGGCTGCGCCCAGAAGCAGCCGCAGCAGGTTCCCAGCCAATGGGAGTGCGGAGCTAATGCTGGGGGCAGGGGCGGTGCGCGGTATCCTAGTGCACTTCTCCCCCCCCCCCCCCCGACCTAGAAACTGGGCCTGCTGCGACCGCTTCTGAGGCACAGCACAGCCTGCTGCGCCAGAATAAGCAGCTCCCTGCCTTAGCCCCCCCCCCCCCGCCACTGCTCCCCTGCTCCCCCTGCAGCAAGGCGACCCAGCGCCCGACATCCCTCCTCCCAGTGCTGGGGCACGTCCCCTCCTTTGAAAACCGCTGAGTTAGAGCATCTCTGCTTGTGTCCCTGCTGCTTCTGGGACTGTCTGGGCCCAACGAGGCGAAGTCCAGTTAATTCGTGGCAGGGAACAGTTGATCTGTTTTCTCTAGTCGCTAACGCCTGTCGCTTAGGGAACTGGGATTCCTGTGATTGAGGCTTGTTTGCGGAGAGGGAAGTGCGGACTTCTCCATTCCCCTTGGCTGCCCCCCTGTCGGCTAGCCCTCTGCCCAGGTCACAGGCAATGGCGAGGGCCTTGCGTCCACAGTTAGCGGCGTAGGTGGAACGTGGGGAGCTTCATTTCAAAGGGCTGAGAATGGTACGAGGGACTAGTTCCGTGGATTTACCTCCCCCGCCTAGATAAGCTTTCGGTGGAGCCACATCCTTTGTCATGTCAGCCTCTGACCTGGGAAGTCCGATATTCACCCAGCAAGCGCTGCTCCAGCCGCTCCCGGTGGAACGTGGCCAGCGCTTTGCGGGGCACAGCCGTGGTTCAGGGGAGTTTTGCTCACGCACCTAATCCCACAAGGGGACAGGAGGTGCCTAGCCGGGGGCTTTCATCCGTCAGACGGATCCTGCCAGAGCTGCCGGGAGCAGAGACGCTGCTGCCCGGCATGAAGTCACAGTGACAAACCCCCAAGAGGGAGCAGGCCTGGGATGAGGCCCCGAATCCGAGCGATGGGATCCGGACAAGGGGGACAGCAGCGAGACCCCTCAGAGTCACCTTCACCACCTGCCCCTCTGCTTGGGTCAATTACGTATTTTATACCAGTAAAAACACAAGTAGTGACGGGAGTGACAGTGCCGGGTACACAGTCAACGTCCTTCTCTAGCTTCCCATTTGGCCAGCGGCCTGCCAGAAACCCAGCGCAGCCCCACCTGGCAGCGGGCGGGCAGGGGAGGCCCAGGCCTGGAAGAGCAGGGGCAGACTGTGTCGGAGGAACCCGACGCTGCATAAATCTGTCAGCTCAGTCCCTCATTTTCATATGGGCCGGGCCCCCCAAGCTCTGGCGAGTGAGGGGACAATGGGGAGGGTCTTTCTCCTTCCTGGTTGGGGGCCATATCTGTGAGGGTTTTTTTTTTTTTGCTTCTCACTCCTGTGCGGCCCCCGAATGATTTTCGGTGCCTCACAGCTCCCCTGGGCTGCAAACAACAAACCGGAGCCAAGGGGAGCTGCAAGGCTCCATGACTGCAGAGCAGTGAATAAACAAACTGGGGTAGCCCGTTATCAGCTTTCTCACAGCGGAAACCCTGCTTTAGCAAAAGATCTCCAAGCACTTGCCAGCCACTAGAGAAATAAAGCACCACTCCAGTTTAATCATTGCACAGCTGGGTAAATCGAGACGCGGCACAAGTAAACAGGCCTAAGTCCATAGTCCTGTTCCCTCTAGATTCTTGTACCACCCCGCTCGCTGCGGCTGTGTGGCCAACCCTCATGATCGTTAGCGTTTTCCTTAAAGCCCAGTGTGACTTCAGTCGGTTTCTGAAGGAGCACTTGCATTGCTAGCCCTTGTGGCTGAGCAAAAAGCTTTAAAATACGACCCCCGTGTGCCCTAAAGGCTCAGAAATCGAAAGGCAAACAAACCAACCCCAAATCTATTGCAGGCTGAACCTCTCTAATCCGGCACCCTCAGGACCTGACCGGTGCCAAACCAGAGAATTTGCTAAACCACGAGAGGTCAATATTGTCTAGCAGCATCACCAACACTGGCACTGCTTGCTGGACCATTGGAGGACACTTTTAGTGGTAAATTGGAGCTAAATCACAGCACAGACCACTGAGAGCCAGGACCAGGGGCTGTAAACACATTTTACGGGACCACGGGAAACTTGGCCACACCCATGCTAGGTGGCCATCCGGCAAACTGAAATCGTGCCGGACTGTGGAAGTTGCCGGACTAGAGAGGTTCAACTTGAGCTGTAATTCTCTATCTTCGGTTTTGCAAACGGATTTGCATGGGAGTCCCCCTAAGCTGAATTGATCCTGAGTGCATGGAAGACCTGCAAGATTGGGCCCGTGTTTTGCATGTTCGGGGGAGCGAGTCCGTTTATTTTCAGTTGCGCGGCGCACCCGTACCTTGGAGAGAACGAAGTGTGTGCGAGTGTTACGACGCTGCTGGCTGGCTGGCTATCATAACAAGTTAAAAATAAACCCGGGTTTCCCCATGGTGTGGAACTAGCCTCCCTTTGAAATTTGAAGTGTGAAAGTGTCAGGCGTTTCCACACCTGTGACATGCAAAATATGTTCCTCCCAGACCAGAGCCAGCTGGAGACCCCGGAGATCCTTTCCCTGTTTAGTTTGTCTCCAGGGCGTTTTCAGTTTCTTTTAGAGAATTTATACCAGTCGCTCCCTCATTGTTAGGCTAAGGACCCAATCCTGTGCTTACAGAGATTTTTGCCATTGTTTTTCATGGGTGTTGGTGCCTGTAGACTGGTTCCTTCAGGGAGCCATGTACAGCTGGTTGGAAAATGGAGTTTTCTTTCTGCTGAACTCTTAAAAGAAGAAAAAAAGAGAATTCTTCCTGCCCCCCCAAATATGTGCTGTCATTTTTTTTTACACGTAGGGTGTGTCTAGACTACAGTGTTTTGTTGACAAAAGTGGACTTTGTTGACAAAACTAAACCTGCGTCTACACTGCCACTGAGTTCTGTCAACGGCGGTAAACCTCATTCTACGAGGAATAACGCTTTTTGTCGACAGAGTTCTGTCGCCAGAAGGCATTATTGCATCTACTCTGTCCTTTGCGCCTACACTGTCATGTCGACAAAGCGGCTTGCTTTGTCGACAGAACTGGATGTAGCCTAGATGCTCTTGGTCGAAAGAAGCTTTGTCGACAGTATCTGTGGACAAAACTTTTGTCGACAAAAGCCTATAGTCTAGACGTACCCAAAATGTTGATTTTTTGCAAACAAACCTTCCCATAGTTTGGCTGAAAATTAAAATGATACTGTGGAAGAGCCTTGCTTATCAAAAGCCCAGTTTTGATGGACTGTTTGGATGGACAACTTTTCACACGCCCTGGCGCTCAGCAGTGTTGCAATTAGTTCAGTAAGTAGTTAATTAGTGTTTTTCTTAAGTCTCAGCTCCTGGAGTCAGGTGACTGTGCTGGTTTCTGCCTTTTTTGTTAAAGAAAAAAAGACTTTCTGGCCCTTGGAGCTGTGGAGAAAACTTCAAAATGTGACACTCTCCCCCTCCCCCTTCCCACCGGGCACACTAGAGGCTGAGATGAGGCTGAGGAAAGGAGGAAACAGCTCTCTGGGTGGGAAAGGAAAGCTAAGCCAGGAGCCCTGCCGGTGGGAGAGATTGTGTCCGAAGTATTTGCAGCTCTTTGTCTTCCCCCTGCTCCCGGGCCCTTTGTGTTCACTCTATTGATCGTTGGCTGCTCTGCTTTCCCCACGCAGTGTGCCGAGACTTTGCCGTGCTGGAAGATCACACCCTCGCTCACAGTCTGCAGGAGCAGGAGAGTAAGTGTCCGGCGCCCGGCCCTTGCGCTCTGTTTGTCTCAAGTCGGTCCCCGCAAAGTGCAGACAGGGCTGCAGAGCGGGCGGAAGAATCACTGGAGCTAATACTGGAGCAGCTGGGATTTCCAGAAGGGCTTGATGCATTTTGCTGTTGCGGGGGAATAGAGCATCCAATAGCAGTTTTACTAACCAAAGCTCTGCTTTGAATTGGGAATCAGATTTTGCCTACCCTTGTGATTGCTACACGCTGTTAACCAGCTGCTGTGCTAGCCCCCAGAGAGGGCTGCCTTTCTGTGGTAGGTGAGGTGACCCCTTTGGACCTAAATCTCTTTGAGGTGGTTTCTGGTAAAACTTTACACATGTGGTGGGGGGGGTTTGCTTGTTGGTTTGTTTTTAAACATTGGCCAAGATTTTTTTACAAGCGCCTAGTAATTTCAGAAGCCTCAAGATTTAGGGGCCCGGTCTGAGGCACCTCAAAGGAGTCCGATCTGTCCTTTGACTCGCAGACCTCTTTAAGACGTCTCAGGTTGGATCCTGAAAACCTTGGACATTATCTTTACCTTGACGCAGTCCGGATGCTTTATCTTAGTCGCTTGCAGCTCTGTCTTGGGGGCTGGATGGAGTCCAGCGATCTATCGCTCTAGTGCCATTTCCTGTTTTTATTCTAGTGAAGATGAGGAGGGTCATCTAATCAGGGTCGTGTTGAGCTGTTGGGGGAGCCCATCTCATTTTGCCATATCGAAGGGGCTATTTGTGTCAAAAAGTCACCAACAAATTGAAACTTCCCAATTGGAAACCAGTTTCCCTGTGCTGAGGTTTACACTCAAGTTAAGTCACCCCCCATCCCGGCACGACACAGGTAAGCTGCCCAGCCCCCGGCCATAGACAGCTGGAATGCTTCTGTTGAGCTAGCTACAACCGCTCGAGGACGCGGGTTACCTGCACCCACGGGAGAACCCCCGCCCTCCGGCGTAGGCAGGGTCCGCACTGACTTGTGACAGCAGCGCAGCGTCATGTGTAGACGGGCCCTCCGCGTTGGGGGCTGCGGGCGCCGCCCTGGTGTAACCCTCCCCCTTTGACGTTCCTCTGCCTTCTCCTTCCAGTCGAACATCACTTGGCAACCAACGTCCAGCGCAACCGCCTGGTGCAGCATGACCTGCAGGTGGCCAAGCAGCTGCAGGAAGAGGAGGATCGGAGAGCCCGAACCCAGATCCAGAAGCGGCACAAGGACATGTGAGCATGGGAGGACGGCGGGTGGGTCCCGGGGTCGCTGCTGTCCCAACCGCTGGTGCAGATTCAGTGGGTCGTTAGCAGAGGACCCGCACCAAGGCCAGGCCACCTTGCTCCTCTCGCGCTCCCCTTTCTCTCTCCTCCGCAGGGAGGGCGCGTCCGCGTCGGTGAACTCGAGTCAACAGCTCGTGGCGGGCAACGGGGTCAGCCCACTCGGACCGGCTGAGCCTCCCCCCCGGCCACCGCAGCCCAGCTGAGCCACAAGCCAAGCTACCTGGCTCTCGCCCCTCTCCCCCTGCAGCCCAACTGGGCTATAGGTTTCCCCTCTCTGCATCATGGGGGGCTCCTGCCCCCTTCCAGCGTGCTGGGCTCTCTGATCCAGGAACATCCACGGGCCTTCCAGACCAGAGAGTTCCAGTTTATAGAGGTGCAACCCGTGCACTAAAGAAACAGGTGATATGTAAGAGCTCAGCCTAGGAGTGGTTCTAATAATCTTCTGTCCAGGCCAGACGCCCTTCCCACCTGGGCCCAGTTCAGCCTTGTTCCCAGCAGTCATCTTGGTTGGGAGAGTTGGGGGGGACGGACAATCCGGACTACCTCACTCCCCGCCCTTAAATTGGGTTTACACAAGGCGGGAGCCCTTTGTTTCACACTTCTCCGGCTTCTCGTGGAACATTCCAGAATTCGAGATGGGTTCCAGGATCAGGTGACTTGGTCACATGTCTCCGTAGCCCTTCTTCACGGGCTGACCCACAGGCTCCCAGGAAGGTGACGCTCTTTGACCGTTCATGGTCTCTTGTTGTTGGGCCGTCAGCACGGTGGCCTCTTGCATTGTGGTCCTGGAAGTGGGGGCGACCCAAAGCAGCAAATACGTAATTACAGATGTGCAGGTCCATATTCCTAACTTCTGCTACAAAAATGGTACGTGCCCACAAACAGGATAACTCTATTCAGGAAATCATCACCTTTCCAGTGATGGGTTACGTGAGTCGCCTTGCCTAAAGTATTGCTCAGCTAAGACATATTTAGGGCCCTACCGAATTGACAACCATGAAAAACGCATCACAGACTGTGAAATCTGCTCTCTTGTACAGGGGAATAGCGCGCACAAATGATTTCATGGGGGAGACCAGTGTTTCTCAAACTGGGGAGTCCTGACCCAAAAGGGAGTTTAGAAAAGAGGAGACTGAGGGGGGATATGATAGAGGTCTATACAATCATGAGTGGTGTGGAGAGGGCCAGTAAAGAAAAGTTATTTATTAGTTCCCATATTAGAAGAACTAGAGGACACCAAATGAAATGAATGGGTAGCAGGTTTAAAACTAATAAAAGAAAGTTCTTCTTCACGCAGCGTGTAGTCAACCTGTGGAACTCCTTGCCAGAGGAGGCTGTGAAGGCTAGGACTATAATAGAGTTTAAAGAGAAGCTGGATAGGTTCATGGAGGTTAGGTCCATAAAAGGCTATTAGCCAGGGGATAAAATGGTGTCCCTGGCCTCTGTTTGTCAGAGGCTGGAGATGGATGGCAGGAGACAAATCGCTTGATCATTGCCTTCGGTCCACCCTCTCTGGGGCACCTGGTGCTGGCCGCTGTCGGCAGACAGGATACTGGGCTAGATGGACCTTTGGTCTGACCCAGTACGGCCGTTCTTATGATGTTATGTACAGGGTGATCACAAGGTTATTTTAGGGGCTCACATTGCTACCCTTACGTCTGTGCTGCTGCCTTCAGAGCTGAGTGGCAGAAGTTGGCCGAATGCCCAGCTCTGAAGGCAGTACCCCGCCTGTAGCAGTAAGGTTGGCAATACCCATACCAGGCCACCCCTACTTCCACACTGCTGCCTTCAGAGCTGGGCTCCCGGCCAGCAGCTGCTGCTCTTCAGCTCTGAAGGTGGCACCATCACCTGCAGCAGCGCAAAAGGAAGGATAGTAGCATTCTCCCTTCCCCCCTTCCCCACACACAATAACCTTGCAATAACTCCTTTTGGGGTCAGAATTCCTACAATTAAACATGACATTTCAGATTTAAAGAGCCGAAATCATGAAATTTACTTTTTTTTTAAACCCCTATGACCCTGAAATTGGCCAAAATGGCCTGTGAAGTTGGTAGGGTCCTAGACATAGTCACATCATTCACAGAGTAAAAGGAATATTCCATCCCAGCCTATCTGTGAAATGGGGATAACCTAGCCACCCACAGCACAGCTGGCTCATGTTTGAAATAGCTCGGAACCTACAAAGACCTGCAACAGTGCCATGCATTTTGACGAACCCCCTCTTACCAGATTTGCAGGTGTCGGCCTGTTTCCCGCTGTGTGTGTTTGTGCCGCTGAGTCGTGCGGAGAGCTGCGTATCTCCTGCCCTTGCGTCCTGTGTCCTGTGCCTTCATGCTCTTCGGAGTTTGTGGAGGCAGATGGTGTTTTGTGAGGCCACCCGATTTCAGCATGTTTCCGCGGAGACTCGCACTTTCCCATGGTGACTCAACTTCTTTGTGGGTTTTTGTCTCGTCGTTTCCCTAACTCGTAGATAAAAATCTCTCCGAGTGAACGCAAGGGTTGCACTTTGTGCCTGGACAAACACAACTCTCTCTCTCTTCCCTCGTTTAACTCCCTGCTCACCCTGCCTAGTTTCGTGTCCCCAAAGCCCTTGGGCTGACCAGAGGAGCAGGGAAGCGGGTGCACAGTTTGACGCTCTTGGGAGGCTGCAAAATTGGAAGTGTCAGAACAGCTGGAGCTTCCTGCTAAAGCTTGGGAAAGCGCTGACATAGCAGCCGCTCCATGCTAGTCTCCTCCAGCCTTTCGGCAACCAGGGCTGTACCACTAAAGGGGAAGGTCGAGGAGTACTAGCTGCCAATGGAGGTGCCCTCTGAGTTCGATTGAGCGGGTCTTTACTAGACCCACTCAATCGAACTCTGGAAGATCGATTGCCGCAGCCTCGATCTTGCCCAGAATGAAACCAGGACGTGAATCTCTTTGTTTTTTATTCTTCTATCTGCTTCTGCTGCCTCTTTCCTGCCTGTGACCATTTAGCCCTGTCTACAGATGACTTCACCGTCACAGCTAACCCAGGAGAATTTCCCTTCGGAAGGGGATTGGGAAATATCGATGCAGGGAAAGGCAATCACCTAAAAAATCAGTATCTTAATAGCCTGCTTTCTGAGGCTTTTGTACAGCCTGCATTTCCTTAGGTAGGAAGAGTTGAGGAAGATAAATGCCAGGACAGACACAGTTGAAAATAGATTTTTTTTTGTTTGTTTCAAGATTTTAATAAGGCATCCCCTCTTTTTACATTAGTTCTCAGAACACTTCCTAACTGTGGGTGGCAGCTTGCATACCCTGCCAGTCCTATGTAAATACGGGTGTTCTCGCACACCTGGCTGCACAATCTGAGCTGGTCTGTAGGTTTGCTTCACGCTGCATTGCTCACACTCCCACACAGCCTCTGTGAAAGGGACCCTCTCGCACGCCTCTTTCGCTTTGTGCCACTCCAGTTAGTGGCCAGAGCGAGTATGAACAGCAGTGGGTCCGTGAAACCCAATTTTTAAAAGTCCTGCAGTGAAAACAGGAGCAGAGATCCATGTAGGATTTTTCGGAACAAAGCCTCGTGGTTCTGAGTCTCCGGAGAAGGGAGACCGTTGGACTTAATGTCCGGGGATACTGAGGCCTGCTGCTTCTGTTGGCAGGCGGGGGCTGGCGTTCACGTACGTTAAAACGGGAAGGTCTTTGTTACACGACTAAGGCGTGCCTCTGTCGTGCGATTAAACGAAATTCCTGGTTGTTGCCAGCCAAGCAATGAAAGAGAAAGTACAAACCGCGGGTGTGATTCAGTGGTAAAGACAGCCCAGTACCTTGCAATGCCCCGGAGGTCTCATCAGGAGCCAGAAAATGCTTTTGTGCTAGAAAGTGCCGTGAGCAGAGGCAGCGGGTTGCTTCCCACGCTCGGTGAAATGCTTAGCTGTGCTCCCGTCCCTCACCCATCTGCCGGAAGGGGGTTTTTCATGGTTAGTCACTGCCTGGCAGTGGCCAATGGGGCCCATCGGGGCTGCTCGGCGGCGGCAGGGGAGAATTGCAGGTGCTCGGTACCTGTCAGGATCTGACCCTGGAGGTTTGGCTCTTCCTGGGCCCAAGCCCTCTGCGGTTTCGCTGAGTTTCTGGTTCAAAGGGATTTCCCATCAGCTCTGTGGGCGCACACACGTGTGTGTTTTGGGGCAGCAGTTTTGCATGGGGGTCACTCGAGACTGCCTGTCCCAGCTCAAGTCAGGTAGGCCCAAGACTTAGCCCAAGCTCCCAGTCTGTGAACAGGACCCTGTGGTCCTTGCTGGCAGCTGGGGGAGTCCCCCTGGGTTGGAGGGCTCCGGGAGGAGAGCCTCACGCCCCCCCCAGTTGTGAATTCCAGCGCTATTGGGGCGGGAGAAGTGGAAAGTGAAGGTGACCGGTGATGCAAGGGCCTCACAGCAGCCTCGTATCGCTGCCAGGGCTGAGCATAACTTCTGAACTTCATTTATCCTCCCTTCTTTCTTACTGGTTCAGGTTCCGTCCTTTGTCTTGCACAGTCAACCTGTGGAACTCCTTGCCAGAGGATGTGGTGAAGGCTAGGACTTACAGGGTTCAAAAAGAGAGAGATTCATGGAGATTAGGTCCCTCAATAATTATTAGCCAGGATGGGTAGGAGTGGTGTCCCTGGCCTCTGTTTGCCTGGAAATGGGTGACTAGGGAGGGATCACGTGATGATTGTCTATTGTGTTTCTCCCCCTCTGGGGCACCTGGCATTGGCCACTGTCGGCAGCCAGGACACTGGGCTGGACGGACCTTTGGTCTGAGCCCGTCTGGCCGTTCTGATGTTCTAATGTCGTCTGCCTTCCCACCTTTTTCTCTGGCTGAGTTCTTCCACCCACACGCACTTGGCCACCGTCTCTGTGCCGCGTGTTTGCAGAGCCACTCGCCCCCTTCCGCCCACGCTGAAACCCCAGCCCGACTGACCTTTCCGGGGGTGTCTAGCTGCCCGCACAACGCGGTGAGAACCGAGCCCTGATCTCTGCGGCCCTCCGCCAAACCTTTTCTCCATCGCTGTGAAATGCCCCTCCCAAGCCCTCCATCTGTCACGCAGGCCCCGAAGCCCGGCGTTCCCTTCCACGCAGGTCTCCCGAGGTCCTCCCGGCCAAGCTAGAAGTAAATCGTGCAGAGAGAACGGGCAAGAGCGCCTCTAAGACGGGGCCTTTTCTAGCCCAGGCTCCGCTGCGACTGCACCCTCCTCCTCCGGCCACGACACGCGGCCGTGCACGCTCGCCTCCGTTGAGACTGCCGCTGCGAAACGCGTTCTCCTCTGTACCTGCAGCGTGCCGCCCGCCCAGCTCCAGAGCCAGTGCCGGCCTCCGCGGCTCGCTCCCGTGCTTCCCCTCCTGTTTGGGAGGAGCCCTCCAGGAGCATCCAGAAAGCAACCACGTTCTCCTTCTTCAGCTCTCTCCTTTGCTGCGAGGCCTGCAAACCCCCTTGATAACGGTTGGCCCACCGCCGGTCGTGCTGGCCAGTGCTGCCCCATTGTCTCCTGGCACTCCCGTGTCTGTCTGTCCCACGTCTGGTTTTCATTGCTGCCGCCCTCTCTCGGTTGTGTGGTTGTACAGCACCTGGCGCGGCGCTGCGGTAACACACAGAACAAAGAATAGCATTGGTGCTGGAGCCCCTCATGCCTTTCTCCTCCTCTCTCGGCCGTCGGGCTGCTGTTCCCGCTCTGCACCGCGTGTAACCGCTTCTCCTTCTGCGTTCCAGAGAGCGGCAGGACTGCGAGATAGCGCAGGAAATCCAGGTGAAATTGGTGATCGAAGCGGAGCAGCGGCGCCGCCAAGAGGAGAAAGACGAGGTAACCCACCGCGACGCGGGGTAATGTCTATTGGCCCTGGCCGGCGGATGCCTGCTCTGCCATTGGCCAAACCAGCGGAGAATGCGTTTGCCTGGCGGGTGTTGGGTTACGCCCAGCTCCGTGTGCAGGGGCACGATGGGAGAGGCAGAGCACGGAGACTCTGTGCAGCTCCTTACGCACGAACGGGGCATCACCGGGCCTTGTGCTCTGGGGGCGGGAGAGCTGTGTAAACCCCCTTGGGCTCCAAGGGTACGTCTAAACTACATGACTCCGTCGACGGAGCCGTGTAGATTTGTTTGTTCGGCAAAGGGAAATGAAGCCGCGATTTGAATAATCGCGGCTTCATTTAAATTTAAATGGCTGCTGCGCTGAGCCGACAAACAGCTGATCAGCTGTTTGTCGGCTCAGCGCGCTAGTCTGGATGCTCCCCTGCCGACATGAAAGCCCTTTATCGACCTCCCCGGTAAACCTCATCCTACGAGGCATAACGGGGAGGTCAATAAAGGGCTTTCAGGTCGGCGCGGGAGCGTCCAGTCTAGCGCGCTGAGCCGACAAGCAGCTGATCAACTGTTTGTCGGCTCAGCGCGGCAGCCATTTACATTTAAATGAAGCCGCGATTATTCAAATCGGGGCTTCATTTCCCTTTGCCGATCAGCCTCATCTACATGGCTCCATCGATGGAGCCATGTAGTTTAGACACACCCCAAGAGTCCTGCACCTTTTGCTCTTTGGGAGGTCATCGCCGCAGAGGGCACCGACCATGGTGCGGTTTCTGGGGGGCCCCCCGGGGTCAGCATTTCTCCCTTTCGACTCTCAGCTCACTGGGAATGGGACTCGGCTGCCGGATCGGACTCCAAAGCACCATCCGGGCCCGTGGCACTAACGAGTTGACCAGACACACACACAAACCGGGGGGCGAAGGCGCAGGAGGGAAACTAGCGCGTGACAGTAACAGACCAAACGAGCAGAGCACAGCCGACCCGTCCCTCCGTGCGCCCCTCTCGGAGACTCACCCTCCCTAGCCGCTTGCCAGGCAGCAATTGGCAATCTGCTTAGAGGGGCCCAAGTGGCCTATTCGCACGGGACTCCGTGTGCAGCCCTGGGAGGTTTGTGGGGCGAAGGCTGGTAGACGAGAGCTAGAGGGTGAGGGGTGGGGGGGTTGTCACACGGGAGGGACCTGAGCCAAGGTGAAATTCACTAAGTGCTGGGTTTGCCGCTAGCCCAGCCGGTGTCAAATCGTTTTTCTCATGACCCGATTGAAGAAATCGTTGATGCGACGACTCAACGTTATGTGACTGGAGTGGGGGCTCCGGGGTGGGGCTGAGGAGGAGCTTTGGGGTCCAGGAGGGGCTCCAGCTTTGCGGGGGCTGGGGTGGGAGACACTCGCCTTGAGCGGCTCTCGGGCAGCGGTGCAGCAGGGGGGCTAAGGCGGCTTCCTGCCTCTCCTGGCACCGCAGACCAGGCTGCCCCAGAAGCAGCCGGCAGCAGGCTCCCAGCCCATGGGAGTGTGGAGCTAGTGCTCGGGGCAGGGGCAGTGCGCAGAGCCCTGTGCGCTCCCCTCCCCCGCACACCTAGGAGCCGGGCCTGCTGCGACTGCTTCTGGGGCGCAGCACAGTCTGGTGCCAGGACAGGCAGGGAGCTGTCTTAGCCCCCCACTGCTCACCCAATCCCCCTGCAGCCACGAGACCCAGGCCTGACGTTCCCGCCCCCACAGCGCTGAGGCACGACCTCTAGTGTGAAAGCCGTTGCTGTAGCGAACTCCTATCCTTGGTCGGGGTTTCTGGGTGCAGGGACTGAGAGATCTGAGTCCTGTTCAGACGCTCTGGATACGTCCTTGAATGTCTTTACAGTGGCATATTTACAGCCTCGTCCCCATACGCTGGAGGGGGCGGCGTTCACGCTGCCACCCTCTGACTTCTGCCGGCGCCAGTGTCCCGTTTAGTCAGCAGGCTCCTTCCAGAGAGAGGCTACCTCTAGACTGCAGCGCTTTCCAGAATACGGGACCCAGAGGTATCCCGGAAAAGCTCTGGCGTGTCCGAGGAACGCGTCCACTTTTCAAAGAAAAGTCAGAAAAGGGGATGCGCTCGTTTGCCTTCCCTGCAGACCTTGTTCTGCGAGGGAGAAGGGATGTGGGGAAAGAGGGGGTTGGTCCGGAATGTGGCGCCGTGTAGACGCGCCCACTTTCGGAAAAGCCTCTTTCCAAAGAAGAGCGGGAGAAGAGACGCCCCTTGCAAACTACGTGCGTCTCTTTTCCCGACTTTTCTTTGTCGTGGAGACGTAGCCAAAGGTGCTTCTCAGCCGGAGGAGAATTGCCGTCCATGACAGGCCTGCGCAACCCGGCGTGCCAAGGCCGAACAGACGCGCCCCTTAGCACGTGCCGAGCTGGGCCCCGATCCTGAACACTGGCCGACCTGGGTAGCACCCTGGGACCTTTCTGAACAGGGCCCTAGCATGGGGCTGCCCGTGTCCGCAGGGGACTGGACTCAACGACCCTCAAGGGCCCTTAAAAGGGGTGAGGAACCTTTTCTGGCTCAGGGGCTGAGGACTCTCAGAAAAATTTGTCGGGGGCCGCACCAAAGTGAGAAGCAAAAAAAAGCCCCTCTCTGAGTTGTCCCCGGCTCAGAAGCAGAAAGACCCTCCCCACATCCCCCTCCCGCACCAGTGTCTAGGGGGCCTGGGCTAGTAGATTCTGTGGGTCCCCCTACCCTCAGGGTGGGGGCCAAAAATGAGGCGCTCAGTGTGGGAGGGGGCAGCCGGGAAGTGGGCTGGGGGTGGGGGGTTGGTGGGTCTGGGAGGGTGGTGAGTGGGCTGGGGGCAGGAGGTGGGTGCAGGAGAGGAGAGGGGTGCAGCAGCGGGCCGGGGGTGGGGGGGTCACAGGGCTAGAGTGTCAGTGCCCCGATCGTGAGGAGGGAGCCTTGGGGACTGGACCCAGGCAAGCGGGGGGCCGGATCCAGTCCCCAGGCCTCAGGTTCCCCTCCCCTGCCTTAAAGCCCTATGTCCTGAGGTAATTCCCACAGGATTCGGGTCTTAGTGCTGTAGCTTGAGTCCCTGGCGCGGTGCCAGACTCGACGCTCCCCCTGCACTCCAGGGTGGATTGTTTACTGAGTGTGTCTGGTGACTCCGGTCACGCTGCTCGTGCGATAACGCCGCACGGGCTCGGTGCGAAGGGCCTGCCAGGCAGCGGGCTGCAGAGGAGCACTTGGTCTACCCGGCCAGTATCCGCTTTCTGAGAGCTGCCCCAGGCCCATAGGCGCTGTGCTCAGGTTGATCTATCGCCGGGCTACCCGGAGCCGAGAGAGGAGGGGTTGTGACTCACCCAGCCGGGCAGAGGGATGTTTCCGTGAACGCCACACGGTGCCCCCAGCTGCCTTGCCAAGGAGACGGGGGTTCAAACCAGCCCTTTTCGGTAAATAATGCAAATCCTACGTTTGAATTTAAACTCCAGCAGTAAGCTCCTCGGTGCCCCAGCAGAAATAGAAGCGTGTCTGGTGTGGTTGATAGGGATGCGGACGGTTACATGGTTCACTGGTTACCCGGTAAGCATTAACCGTACTGGCATGCTTCCTGGGTAACTAATTAACCAGAGGGCCTTGCCAGCGGGAGCAAACAGCCCCTCCAGCCTGGGTGGCCTGGCTGGCAAGACCCCAGCTGCAGCAGGCCGGAGAAGCCCCCAGCCCCTGTGGTTAACTGGTTAACCATTGTAGGCGATTTTCACACCCCTCGATAATGATCGCTGTTTGTAACCACAATACTTTTGCATTGCCCTGTCCTGCCAGCACTTCCTGGGCACACTGACCTGTCAGTCCTCCCAGCCCTCATGGGAAGAGGCCCTCGTCTTCTATTTCTTTATCCTCACAATGGGGACAGAGAGGTGAAGGGACTTGGTCTGGTGTCTCGGTGCATCAGTAGCAGAGCTGGGAGCACGCCAGGCTTCTGACTCACTGGGTCTACAGGCACCGTGTCATCTTGCCTTTCCCTGATGGGCATTTCCAGCAGCTTCCCAGCTACCCCAGGGGTCCAGGCGACCGGCGAGGGAGTTGGGGCTAAGCGTGCGAAGGTGGTTCCTACGGTCTCTCGCACGAGGGACTTTTAGTGCACACAGCAGGGTCCGCAGGCTGGAATTTCCATCCCTTGGGTAAGGTCTATAGACCGGGCGGACAAGCCCTTCGGCTGGCGTTCTCTTCTCGGCTCTCCCAGCGGTTTTGCTGGCGGAGGGGGCTCCAAACGAGGGAGGGAGTTTAGGGGAGAGGCCAGGGAGAGCGCGGTCATGGGGGTTGTATCAGGGTCTTCGCCCGCTGATGCGGAATGGGGGAGGCTGATAGGACCTTGCGTGTCTGTGGCAGCGCTGAGCCATGGGGGCCCCCCCTGTGCTCAAAGCAGACTCACCTGAAGCCGACTTCAAATCAAATGAAACATGGCCCCAAGCCCCCTGCATATAGGGCCAAACAGGAGGCCCCCGGCAGTGACCCACATGCTGGGGAGGCAAAACAGTGAGGTAAAGAGGAAAGTGCTTTGCACTGATGGGAGGTGTGGGGGGGTGGGGGGGGGAGGGTTATATTTTTAATAGCCTCGCTGTAGATCCTGAAAGCCTGGAGCCTAAAAATTCAGTCTCGCCTTCCTTGCTTTGAAAACGAGTGGTCCTGTGTCTCCAGAGGGTACGTCTAGATTACATGCCTCTGCCAACAAAGGCATGTAAAATAGGCTACCCGACATAGTCACTGAAGTGGGGATTTAAATATCCCCGGCTTCATTAACATAAAAATGGCCGCCGCGCTGTGCCGGCTCAGCTGATCGTCGGCACAGCGCGCGAGTCAAGACGCAGATCGGTCGACAGGGGAAGCCTTTGCCTTGTGGAATGAGGTTTACAGGAGCGGTCGACAAAGGCTTCCCTTGTCGACCAATCCGCGTCTTGACTCACGCGCTGTGCCGATGATCAGCTGAGCTGGCACAGCGTGGCGGCCATTTTTATTTTAGTGAAGCTGGGGATATTTAAATCCCTGCTTCAGTGACTTTGTCGGGTAGCCTATTTTACATGCCTCTGTCGGCAGAGGCATGTAGTCTAGACACACCCTTAGAGACTAACCAAAATATAGAGAATCATGAGCTTTCGTGGGCAAAACCCACTTCCTCAGATGAGTTGGAGTGGGAATAACAGAGTCCAAGATAATTAAAAGGGCCGAATGTGTCCCGTGCATAGCTTTTGATGTGGAAATACGGCCACATTAGGTCAGACCAATGGCCCATCCAGCCCAGAGTCCTGTCTTCCCACAGTGGCCAGTGTCAGGTGCCCCAGAGGGAGTGAACAGAACAGGGAATCATCCAGTGATCCCTCCCCTGTCACGCATTTCCAGCCTCTGACAAACAGGCTAAGGGACACCATTCCTACCCAGCCTGGCCAATAGCCATTGATGGACTTAATCTCCTGGCTAATAAGTATTGATGGACCTAGCCTCCATTAATTTATCTAGTTCTTTTTGAACCCTGTTCAAGTCCTGACCTTCACCACATCCTCTGGCAAGGAGTTCCACAGGTTAATTGTGTGCTGTGTGAAGAAAAACCTTCTTTTGTTTGTTTTAAATCTGCTGCCTATTAAATGCAGATGTTAAAAGCAGGAGAAATTGAATAAGGTGCCACAGGACTACTCATTGCTTTTAAAGTTACGGACTAGCATGGTTACACCTTTTGAGATTCTTCCTTTCTTTGGATATTCTGCCTTTTGGGGCTGTGCAAGTGATCACCTTCAAAATCAGCGTTCCACATACTATCCTAGAAACATAGGACTGGCAGAGACCTCTGTAGGTCATGAAGTCCAGTCCCCTGCTCCAAGACAGGGCTAAGTGTATGATCTAGGACATCTCTGACATGGATTTCTCTAACCTGCTCTTAAAAGTCTACAATGACAGAAATGCCACAGTCGTAAGTGATGGAGCCTGACCGGGGACCTTTATCTTATAGCCATTGGGATGGGAATACTCCCCCTTCTATTCCCAAACCCCTTCCCTGCCTCCTACTAAAACACCCTCCCCCTTCAAAAAAACCCCAAATAAACTACTATCACAGAGCTTTAACCCTGGGAAAGGGGGAAGTGTCAGACAGAAATTTTGCTATTGCTTTCAATTTTTTTGTGGACTGCACGCCGATACTATAGTGATGGGTGACAGTACAGAACTGGCATTCTTATCATACAAAATAAGGGGCATTCAGTCAAATGCAAAGGCACCAAATTGAAACACAATAAAAGAAATAGCTGTTGGCATGGTTCATAATTTACCCATGGAACTCACCGCCACAGGAAAATATTGAGCCAAGAGCTTAGTGTAGGAGTCACAAAAGAATTGTTCATTCAGAAAAGTATGGAGATGATTTCCAGACACATTTGATGTCAGGATTTAAAAAAAAAAAAGTGTTTTGGTGAGGGAGGTGAGACCACCGTTTGCAGAGGGGGGAAGCGGGTCGCGAGCGGCTTGTGGGACCAAGGGAGTTGGTGCCCACATTGGGACTCAGAAGCTCCTGGCTTCAGGCCTCCCACGCTTGAAGCTCCTCCGAGTCAACAGTGTGTCAGGGTCACGGCCAACTCTCCACGAGGGCGTCGCGGCACGTCCGGCCACCTCTGCCCGCCCTCGCCCCGGGGAGGTTCCATCCCTTTGGGAACAGGGGGTGGGATTCAGCAGTGGCAGGCAGCCTGACGCCCACGGGGGCAAGGCCACTTGCGTGGCCCATTCTCTGGACTCATGCCTGCGCCTTCCCCACCCAGCCACCGCACCTGCAATTGGCCGCGTCACACAACATCATCCCTCCCCGCCTGCCATTGCTAAAACGGAGCCGTCCCTTCCCAGGCCGGGCTCCCATCCGCTGCGCGAGAGTAGAGCAGCCGAGCGCAGCGGGTGCTGATTCGCTCCCTGGTGCCCCCTGCACGCGTCTTTGTGCCCTGGCAGGAGGAGGTTGTCCGGGGAATCCGGCCTCCCCAAAGCAAAGGTCGGGGGAAAGAGCCGGACAGGCCCCACATCCATTCGGGGCTGTGGAATCCATATTCCTGGAGATATTCCAGAGCAGGTTGGACACACACCTGTCAGGGATGCTCTAGATGGTGCTTGTCCTGCCGTGAGGGCAGGGGACTGGACTTGGTGACCTCGCGAGGTCCCTTCTAGTTCTAGGGTTCTAGGATTCTCTTTGGTGAGAGAGCTGTGAGCCCCGTCCACCAGCAGGTAGGTCCGGCTGTCACTAGACCTCCCCGTGTCTTTGTTTTTCCAGGGGTGAATGGAGGGTAATGCCCTAAATCCCTGGGATGCTGCGAGGGTGAATCCCCTGCCGGCCATGCCCATGGGGACCCTCGGAGGGGGGCCCTTTGGGAACGCGAAGGCTTGTGACGTCCACTGTGCTGTTCGTGTCCATCGCATCCACAGCCGCGACCGGCACGACTGAGCACCTGGAGCTTGGCGATAGTAATAAGCGAGCGGGAGAGAAAATCCCCGGCGTTCTCGGGTTGGGTCATGACCTCGTCTCTCCATCTCCTCTAGGACATTGCCCGCATCCTACAGCAGAAGGAGCTGCAGGAAGAAAAGAAGCGTAAAAAGCACCACCCAGATCCCCCGGGTCTCCCCTTGCAAGAGGACAGTTACTACGCCGAGAACGGAGGTAACTCTCCTTCCCGCGCTGCCGTGCGGGGCTTCTGAGCTAGACTGCCGGGGGCGCTGGGCTTTGGGGCAAGCTCCTTTCTACTGGTCTAGTGAGGTCTGTTAGGGTTTGAACTTGGCTTCTTTGTCTAGCCCTGGGCCAGAATGAGATTGAATCGAGCCCTTCTCCCTGTTTTTATTTTCATTTTCTGTAAAATGGGTCGTAGGGCGGGGAGGGTGTGCGAGTAAAACCCGCCTGTGGCTAAATGTGGCAGACAGCATGGGTCACGAGCGCTGAAAGTGATTTGGACGCTACCGTTTTAAGGACAGTTTCCATTCCGGGCGTGGGCCTATGAAATCCCAGCAGTGGCGTGACGCGTAATAACCGGTCTATGGAGCGGCCTTTCAAACAGAATTGGAACCAGTATATTCAACCGGTCTGACTTACTGAAAACCAGCAGCGCCTCCAGAGAACCGCGTGGCCAAGATTATCCCTCTGGTCTGTTAATTGTGGAAAGAATATAATCGGCCGGGCTGCTTGTCCCTGGGGACCTGCTTTTGCGATCAAACACAGACTCCCGCCAGGTCAGGAGAGAATCGGGATGCTTCATGATTGAACTGCGTGAAAACGGCTCTGCTTTTCGCTGGTGGTGGTTCTTTCTGGCGTTCTCCCTGAAAATGGGTGTGGGAAAAGGACGGGCCAGTGTTGATTCAGGAATTGTACTGTTGAAGATCAGGCTTCTGATTTCTATGCTTCCAATCTGTGTCTGATGATTGCGTGTTTTCTCTACCCTCCCAAGTGAAATATTTAACTACAAATCTGCCAGGCACAAGCTTTAGGGTAGCCAGAAAGTTCGTATCACAAACTAGGTAGGAGCAAACGTGGAAAGGTCAGAATCGGGAGAGTTACTGGGCACAGAATAGTCTCCCAGCGACAGTGATGGTTGTCTGTTTGGAATTAGACGTGACGAGTCCCTGGGGGACGTACTGTCGGGGGATAATTTTGCACCTGCGGGGGTGAGCAGATCGGCTCGATTTCGTAACCCAAGTTAGGGAGGGAAAAGAGCTCCGATTCGCTGAATCCGCATGCTGAGAAGATACGCAGCACCGCGTGTGATGCTCGTGGGGTGTGGGATATCCCAACAAAGGCTGCAGTGTGGAATGGGGACATTTCCCTTCCATTAGACACCAGCTGACATGGTGTCTAGCCACATGATCCAGGCATGGGAGGGGCAAGATAGATGGCCCTTCATCAGCCAGTAATAGGGTCTTTTATTTCTCCTTGTGTTTAGCAACCAGGTAGCACAGGAGTGGGTTCTCTGCAAGCACTGAGAGCACCTGGTGTGTTGTGATCACAAGGTGATAAGGACCCAGTGTTTGTTAATTTGTTTTATCCTCACTTGAGACGGGTTCTAGCTGCACAGTGCTATGATCAGGAACCCAGCTTTCCCTGCATTCAGAATGGGTGAGGGCCTGGGCTTCTCTCTATCCTTAAAAGGAAAACTAAATCCAAAAGAAAACAAATTCTGTCCTGGAAACGTCTGTGCCATGGAAAATATTGCCATGCCCCCCCCCGTTGCTTATTGCTGGTCCCCTAAGAGAGCTCACGGTGTGATTATTGCAGGTTGGCTGGACGCTAACTGCCTGAGAGTCCCTGAAACTATATTTCCCACTCAAGTTGTCTGGCATGGCAGACTCACCCGCGCAGAAACTATCCTTTCCCAGCCGAGCTTCTGCATGGCATGCTGCTCTCCCTTTCCCAGGCGGTTCATTCGTTTGCTTTTCCCGAGTGGTGCAGACATGATTACACTAATCATAAGTGATGCTGGGTTGGAAGCGCTTGATAGCAATGTTCCCTCTAATCTTTTCCATCCACATGTGGAATAAATTGTCCTGTGTGCGCCAAGGCATGTGCACCACCCGTAGAAACAAAAACCAAGCTATGGGCACTCTGTTAATCAGCTAGACGGTGTTTGAATCTCTCTGTACAAGCACCCAGTTTACAGAGAACACTGCTTCTGAGTGTTGTGCAAAAACGGACTCCTTGCTTTCTGCCTCGGCTTTCATTTCTAATCATTGTTCAGTAATTCATCCCGTTTGTTTGGGTTTTTTTAAACCACTGTTCCTGATCCGCAGAACATTCACCATTTGCAGTTGTCCAGGAAAATCTGCCATTTAACGGACCCTGCCACATGCACCCTCTCTGCTCTCGGGTTTTTGATTTTAGAAGATACAGAAACTTTCTAAGCAGTATGATTTAAAGGGGCCCAGTTGTTTTTATCCCCAAATTTGGCTACTAGTAATGGTTAATTGTGCTTTCCTTAAATCAGAACACAGACAACATGCGATTGAACCCTCGTAACATGACCTTAGCTATTACATGCAGACGTTGTAGCCATGTTTGCTCCAGGATATTAGCGAGACAAGGTGAATGAGGTGGTATTTTTCTTTTCAATTGGACCAACATCTGTTGATGAGAGAGGCAAGCTTTTGAGCTTACACAGGGCTCTTCCTCAAGTCTGGGAAAGGTACTCGGAGTATAACAACACTACAGATCAGTGTGGTATAATTTGCATCAGCACAGTCAACCTGCGGAACTCCTTTCCACAGGATGTGGTGAAGACCAGGACTTTAACAGGGTTAAAAAAAGAGCTAGATAGATTCATTGAGGTTAGATCCATCAATGGCTATTAACCATGTGGAAGAAAACAAGTCCTCACTCTGTGTTTGGTAAGCAACAAGTCAGAGATAGTTTATTCGAGTCATTGCAAGGGAAGACTGCAGAAAACAAGTCCTCAGCCAGGATGGGTAGGAGTGGTGTCCCTTGCCTCTGTTGGTCTGGAGATGGGTGACAGGAGAGGGATCACATGCGGATTCCCTGTTGTGTTCCCTCCCTCTGGGGCACCTGCAATTGTCCACTGTCAGCAGACAGGGTACCGGGCTGGATGGACCTTTGGTCTGACCCAGTACGGCCGGTCTTCCGTTCTAACATATCCAGTCCAGCTCCTTGGGGACCTGACCGGTGCCGACCCAGTGTGGCCGTTCTTGTATTCTTATGCATCACTTAGGGGTGTGAATAAACCACACCCCTGAGCGACATACGTTACACCGACCTACGTATCAGTGTGGACAGTGCTGTGTTGGCTGTAGAACTTCTCCCACCGACAGTTACTCCTCTCGCGGAGGTGGAGTTAGGAAGCCAACAGGGAAGCTCATCTTCAGCAGCGTGGCGCTGTGGTGTGCACACAGCCTCCGCGTCACCGCTAAATACAAGGCTGAGCCGATGGTCTCACGTTGCTTGCGAACACATTTCACGGCGACGTGGCCAGTGACACCAGACAATCCTTGCACTCTTGGGTGGCCTCACACAACAATATTCCAATACTGTCCACACCAGCGCTTTGGTGGCTGAAACATGTCGGTCACAGGGGTAGGCTGCCCAGCAAACATGGATGCTAGTGCAGACTTAGCCTTAGACTCATGGACTGAATAAAGACCCGGGATTTATGGGTTATTGCAACCTGTAATTACTAATTATTCCCTCCCCCCAGGTTTTTTTCCCCTCGACCTCTCTCCAGTAACAGGAAGGAGACGTGGCTAGTTCACCTGGAATGGGCTCTTGGAAAGCATGTTAAGCAATTTGTTCCACTTCCTATTCACCTGGGACACTCTGTACGTCTACACTGGAGTAAAAGACCCAGGGCCCGGCTGTTGCTGGCCCAGGGCAGTGGTTTGGGCGGGGGGGGTCTAAAAATTGCTTTGTAGATGATTAGCCCAGGAGGCCAGAGACCAGGTGTAGGTCCCAGAGCCAACCCTGAACCGTCCACGGAGCCAGGCCATCTAGAGGGACTTCTTTGCATTGTAAACACATGCTCCGAATACATTTCCCAGACCGGGAGAGGAGCTCTACCCAGCTTGAAAGCTTGTCTCTCGCCCACAAAAGTTGGTCCAAGAAAAGAGACCACCTCACCCGCCTTGTCTGTCTTTGCTTTTATGATCTTTTGTGCCAGCTTCCCAGGAGTACTGGCATCAGTGGGGCAATCTCTGCATTCCATTTAGCAGGTCTTTCCTAGACTCGCTAAATCAAGCGCCAGAAGATCGACCACCGCAGCCTTACAATCCGTCTAGACTATAGGCTTTTGTCGACAGGGGTTTTGTCGACAGATACTGTCGACAAAGCTTCTGTCGACAAAGAGCTTCTAGACTACATCCAGTTCTGTCGGCAAAGCAAGCCGCTTTGTCGACATGAGAGTGTAGACGCAAAGGACAGTGTAGATACAATAACGGCTTCTGTTGACAGAACTCTGTCAACAAAAGACGCTATTCCTCGTAGAATGAGGTTTACCGCCATTGACAAAACTGCTGAGTTCTGTCAACGTTATGTCGACAGAACTCAGGGGCAGGTATAGTTTTATGGACAAAAGTCCACTTTTGTCAACAAAACCCTGTAGTGTAGACACACGCTTAAGAGACTAGATTTTAATTCTCTAATGAGGGAACTAAAGCCAGCTGATTGCCTGCTTTCTGATTCAGCAATAGGGTTGTTAACTCCTCTTGACTTTTCATGCCCAGCGCTCACAGACCATTGTAAAGGGTGAGCTTATCAAACAGCAGAATTGGCCTGCCTCCAAGCTGCCTTAATTCACAGCTTGGAGCTTTATTCCCCCCACTTGAAAACACACAGCGATGGTGCTTTTCCCCCTTTGCCGAACTCTTTAGAGCAAACACAAGGCCCGAGACCTGCTCTGCCTCTGCTCAGCACCGACACCGAAGCCAAAACGTTTCTGGAGGCCTGAGTGCATTTTGGCTTCTTATTCCCTTCCCCCTCCTTCCGCCCCTCTCCATTGCCAAACTGGTTCTGGGTGGGCCCAGGAGCCATCGGAAGTGAAGAGACACCATGAAACGGGCCCTTTGTCAGCCCGGCCAGCAGCGAGAGAGTCCCCCCGCCCTCGCCATTTCGCGAGGTGCCCAGCCGATTTTCCTCAGAGGCTCAGGCATTCGATGAGGATTCAGGTGACTGGGTGCTTACCCCACCAAACCTGCACCATGTTCGTCCCTTGTCCACCGCTTCCTCCTCCTGCCCTAGGAGCGCGTCTAGTGTAGCGGCTAGATTAGGGCCCCGCTGTGCTGTGTAACTCCAGCTGCCCGCCTGGGCCGCAGCCTCCCACTGCGGCCCTGCGTGTTTTGTGCTGCCATCTTCCCCGTGTCGGTGGGGCGCTGTCTTCTCCTCTTGGCCCACACCGAGCTGCTGCCGCAGAGTGAGCCCCCCCCCCGCATTGCCATGGTCTTGTGTGTCACTAACCGTCTTCGTTGTTTGTCCCGCCCGCCCCCCCGTCGCCCAGGCCACCCGCGGGGCCGCTCCAGAGAGCAGGTTTCCGAGCACGCACGGCCCCGCAGGGCCCGGAGCGGTGACCGGCGCGCCTGTGAGCAGAGAGACCCCCAAAGAGCATCCCTGGCGCTGTCGGATAACGCCACGGAGCATCAGCGCCCTGCTCCCCAGAGCTCTCCTCAGCAGAGCGAGGCCAGGGGCGGCCAGCAACGCAGCAGAGAGCGGCGGAAACCCGCCAGCCAGGAGAGGCCTCAGAGACCTCCCAGCCTCAATCTGGACAGGACAGTTGACGATCAGGCCTTGGAGCGGCCAGAAAGGAAACCAGCTGGCCGGGAGAAGCCTCGGGGACCTCCCAGCCTCGATCTGGACACACCGAATGACGATCAGGCCTTGGAGCGGCAGGAAAGGAAACCAGCTGGCCGGGAGAAGCCTCGGAGACCTCCCAGCCTCGATCTGGACACACCGAATGACGATCAGGCCTTGGAGCGGCAGGAAAGGAAACCAGCTGGCCGGGAGAAGCCTCGGAGACCTCCCAGCCTCGATCTGGACACACCGAATGACGATCAGGCCTTGGAGCGGCAGGAAAGGAAACCAGCTGGCCGGGAGAAGCCTCGGAGACCTCCCAGCCTCGATCTGGACACACCGAATGACGATCAGGCCCGGGAGCAGCCGGAAAGGAAACCAGCTAGCCGGGAGAAGCCTCGGAGACCTCCCAGCCTCGATCTGGACAGGACAGTTGACGATCAGGCCTTGGAGCGGCAGGAAAGGAAACCAGCTAGCCGGGAGAACCCTCGGGGACCTCCCAGCCGGGATGCGGGACCCGAGGCCGGCCGTGCGACCTGGGAGCACAAAGAAAGCAAGCCATTGAGCCAGGAGAGGCCCCGGAGGCCGCCTGCTCTTCAGCTGGACCTGGAGAGCGATCCAGGAGCCTGGGGCCATAGCAGAGGCCAGCAGAAGAGAGAGAAGAAACCCTTGGGCAAAGCGAGACCCCGCCCAGCTCCCAGTCCTGATCTGGAGGCCGCCTGGGAGCCCAGCAGCAGCCCCTTATCAAATCCAGAAAACCCCAGGTCCCGCCGCCACGACCGTCTGTCCCCAGGCGGGCCTTGTGACGCGAGGCTCCGTGAGGCAGAGGAATTGCCCAGGCACGAGCCTCGGAGGGGTGAGGAGAGGGATTACCACAGAGCCGGACACGGGCCAAGCACTTCTCCCTCCCCTCACGCCGAGAGCTGGGACAAGGACAGAGACCGCCTCCGAGACCCAGGTAACTGGCAAGGGGGCTGCGGGAAGGCTGCACGGTGTGAGCCTGGGTTGTGTTGGGTGGCCCTGGTTCTTCTCGAGGCCTTGTCCGGAAGATGGTCTGGGCCCCTCTGCGGCCCACCAGCTGGTTTCCTAGGCGTGCGTTAGAAAGGCCATGGGGAAGCCCCCGATTTCGTGCTAGTTCTGCATCGCCTCTTCGGACGCAACGGTGATCGGAGCTGGCCCGGGAGCTAGACTGCAAGTGGCCTTCACGGGTCTCCCCTCCTGGCCTCTGAACGTGGAGGCTTTCCGGGGTAGGCTCGTGGGCGGGTGAAAAGCAATTGCCATAGAAAGGGGGTTTGGTGGAAACCGCCTTTTAGTAAGGACACTAATCACCGTCGGCGCATTCCCTGCACCAAGACGGTGTGGGGCCAGCTGGCAAACTCGACCGTGTGGGGCCTGATCCTGCCCTCGTAGGCTGAATAGGGAGGCAAGTCCCTGTCCCCCAGAGGGAGGGGGGCGGTCTCTTTGGGGACTGTTTTCAACAGCGCCCAGCCCCCCATAGCCCCCACTGTCCCCTGGGGCCCCAGCTACCTCCGTCAGGAGCTCTTGGGGGTGAAAGTCCCGCTGGGTGGGTGTGGAGATGCCTGAATGGGAGCCCAGGGGACGGAGCTATTGTACAACCCAGCCAAATGGGAAGAGCCAAAGAGGGAGAATTTCTCTTTTTAAAGAGCCACGTGTCTCCTGGCTCCTTCTGCAGGCAGCTGGGGAGCATTTGAAAATCCAGATATGCCTGGGGAGCATGAGCACTTACTTCAACACATCTGTTCAAGACAGAAGCCAGGCGTTTGGAGGGGTCGGGGGGCTAGTATCAGCCCACCTTAGTGGGCACCTAACTGGCCTTTTTGGCCACTCCCCTCTCGGGAAGGTGGAGGGCCCGACTTTACCCACCTCGCAGGGGGCGGAGCTTACGCTCTTCTCCACTCTCCTGCCGAGGTTTGTGCGGGGAGGGCTCGGAAAGGTAACGTGTGTGTATCAAGGGTCACCGCCCTCCTCTGGGGGCCCCGGCATAGCCGCCCACTGCACGTACAGTGACTAGGGCGATTCAAAGAGCCAAGCTATATGCGGAGCGGCTCCTTGCCTCTTCCCTGGGCCCTGATTATCGCGGGTCCCTGCTGCTTCCCGTGGGCAGGAGCAATATGGGAAGGACTGTCTCTCCATTCGATCCGTTCAGCTTAACGAAGGGAAGGCCAAGGAGTGACTTGGTTACAGACTATAACCGTCTACGTGGGGAACAGCTATTTGAGGAGGGGCTTTTCGGTCCAGTGGACAGAGGGATAAGGCGATCCAGTGCATGGAAGTGGGAGCCAGACAAATTCAACAGAAAATAAGGTGTGAATGTTTAATGGTCAGAGGTGTGAATGTTTAGCTCTCAGAGGTGTGAATGTTTAATGGTCAGAGGTGTGAATGTTTAGCTCTCAGAGGTGTGAATGTTTAATGGTCAGAGGTGTGAATGTTTAGCTCTCAGAGGTGTGAATGTTTAATGGTCAGAGGTGTGAATGTTTAGCTCTCAGAGGTGTGAATGTTTAATGGTCAGAGGTGTGAATGTTTAGCCCTCAGAGGTG
This sequence comes from Pelodiscus sinensis, assembly GCF_049634645.1. Classification (NCBI taxonomy): domain Eukaryota; kingdom Metazoa; phylum Chordata; order Testudines; family Trionychidae; genus Pelodiscus; species Pelodiscus sinensis. The sequence continues at coordinate 53,565,910 of NC_134720.1, forward strand.
TGAATGTTTAATGGTCAGAGGTGTGAATGTTTAGCTCTCAGAGGTGTGAATGGTTAGCGCTCAGAGGTGTGAATGGTTAGCGCTCAGAGGTGTGAATGTTTAGTGCTCAGAGGTGTGAATGTTTAGCGCTGTCCCTGGCTGGTTTTGCAGAGTCCACCATCTCAGGGAGGCTGTTCCTGCATCGCTGTCTCCAGTAGTGGGCCCCCCCTGGGCCAGGACCACCTGGGAAAGCAACCTGGTGCCGTTAGGGGTGTGTGTGTGGGGGGGTCCCATTCAGAGCTGCTGGGGCCCGGAGGGGTTTGATTTCTCCCCTGGCTTTGCAGGAATGCGGTTGAGGGGCACTCAGGAGGCGGTGTATGCCAAGCCCCGAGTGGCTTTCCGGGACCAGGAGCTGACCGATGCCGAGATCGCGAGGAAGCTGCAAGAGGAAGAGCTTCTGGTGAGCAGAGCGGGCCGCGCGTGGCTGACGAGTGACGGGGGAACGAACCCTCGGCCAGCGTCGGCTGCAATTGCAAACTGACGTGCGGCTGGCGCGTCGGGGCAGTTTCTTAAAGGCTGGCCCGAGGGGGGTTAAAAGCCGGTCTCCACGCGGGCGCTTTGGGTCCTGTGCCAGACCTTGCGACAGGACCTCGCGCAGGGATCGCGCACTCCCCGCACGCTGGCAGGGACCGTAACGGCCGAGCAGGCTTCTTGGGTGGGGCAGGCGGGAAGAGAGTTATAATCAGGAGCAGTGATAACCCCCCACGCCACCCTTTTCGCCTCTTCCTACCTCCTCATGGGGAGTAGGGGGGGGACAGAGGATGAATCTCTCACGCGGCCGAGAGAGGGCAGGATCCGTTGTAACCTGCGGGGCGGGGGGAGGGGGTGTAGAATAGAGCCTCCCCCCCCCCCCCCCCACACACACAGGTTTTAAAAACTAAGCCGGACGCTGGGCCCTGGCTTGTGAGGCGGCGCGAGAGCAGGGTGAGGCCAGGCAGCCCCAGCCGCGGTTTGGCTCCGCTTTGACTGAACCCAGCGGTCTCCAGTGCGCTGCTCTTCCCTTTCTAGGCCAACCAGGTGGATCCGAGGGCAGCCCAAGTGGCCCAGGACGAGGTGAGCGCTCGTCCCGCCAAGACTTGAGTCCTTTGAACCAAGCTGCTGAGAATCCTGGCCGAGGAGAAACGTCTGCCTGTCTGTCTGGCGTCCCTCCCTCCCTGCCTGGCCTCCCTCCCTGCCTGGCCTGCCTGGCCTCCCTCCCTGCCTGGCCTCCCTCCCTGCCTGGCCTCCCTCCCTGCCTGGCCTCCCTCCCTGCCAGGCCTCCCTCCCTGCCTGGCCTCCCTCCCTGCCTGGCCTCCCTCCCTCCCTCCCTCCCTGCCTGGCCTCCCTCCCTCCCTCCCTGCCTGGCCTCCCTCCCTGCCTGGCCTCCCTCCCTCCCTCCCTCCCTCCCTGCCTGGCCTCCCTCCCTGCCTGGCCTCCCTCCCTCCCTCCCTCCCTGCCTGGCCTCCCTCCCTGCCTGCCTGGCCTCCCTCCCTGCCTGGCCTGCCTGGCCTCCCTCCCTCCCTGCCTCCCTCCCTGCCTGGCCTCCCTGCTTCCCTCCCTGCCTGGCCTCCCTCCCTGCCTGGCCTCCCTGCTTCCCTCCCTGCCTGGCCTCCCTCCCTGCCTGGCCTCCCTCCCTGCCTGGCCTCCCTCCCTGCCTGCCTCCCTCCCTGCCTGCCTGCCTCAGCTGCCCGCCTTTGCCCTTCCCCCAGGTCCCTCCATCGGCGCACATGGCACAGGCGGTCCCCTTTCACTCTCAGGCGGCAGCAAACCGCCTTGCTTGCCAACCAGCCTTTTCTTCCATTGCCAGCTGCTGGGGGTGGGCGCTCAAGAGCGAGTCCCTCACTAGTGGCCCTGCGGGGGACTGTCAGAGAAACCCCGCCTTCGGGGGGGGTGCCCGATCCAGGCTGGCCCGCCCCCAAATGCGAACCAAGCAATCCAGGCAGCGTCTAACGTGCCCCTCTCTGGGCGGGGATTTGTGGGCAGTTATTGCCCCTCAGGGTCAATGGATCCGTGGCCCTTCACAGGGGAGGGGCTGGGATTTCACCCTTCCTCCGGGATTCACTTTGCTGACCCTTTGCTCCCCGGCACGGCCCATGATGGAAGCACAGGGCAGGTTTGGCTGTTGAGTGATGCTTCCCGCTGAGTCTGGCCACTGGAGGAAAGAGGCGACGGGGTGGACAGCGAATTTCCAACCCTGGGGCGTTGCAGACATCTCGTTCTGCAGCCAGCCAGCTGGGAGATCTGAAGGCCAGTGGCAGCACGTGGCTAAAAGTACTCGACCCCGACTCCTCTGAGAACAGCGGGACTTCTGAAAGGCGGCCGGAAGGCATGGAGTTAGCTCGAGAGCTCTCTTACCCGGGTCTTGCCTCTTTCCTGCCAGGAGATCGCGCGCCTGCTGATGGCGGAGGAGAAGAAGGCCTACAAGAAAACGAAGGAACGGGAGAAGTCCTCTTCTGAAAAGAAAAGGCAGGACCAAGAGTGGAGGGTAGGCGTGGCATCGGAACCCCCTGCAAAGCGCGTGCCGGGGGGGTCCCGTTTTCCAGAGCTGATGCATAGGAGGATAGAGGGAGTGGAAAATGTTAAAGGGCTTGATCCTGAAAGGTGCCGAACACCATGATCAGCACCACCTCTTTAATCCCTCCCCTGTAGGGGGTCCTCAGCACCCCATTTTGGCCCCTGCAGAAGTAGTGCAGGTTGTGTCTGAAGCCTTCCAGATTTCCAGTGCCGGTGGCGGCAGCATCAAAGTGCTACTGTCATGGCCTCCGTGATCGTGACTCGCCATTAATAGTGGCACAGCTGCTTCATCGGGCGTGTAGACAGAAGAGCCTGTGGCAGGTCTATACTGGCGGAGAAAATTGATACACGACATGCAATTCCTGCTAAGTGAATTAGGTAGCTGGAGTCAACGTACCTTTCCCCCAATTTTTCTGGGGCAGCTCCTAGTGGGAAGTCGATGGGAGAAACTCTGCTGTTGACTTCACTTACTCCTTGTAACTGCAAGGAGCTCTGGAGATGACGGGGGCATCATCTGAGCTCGATTTAGCTGGTCCATACCAGACCCACTGAATCAAATGCCGAAAGATCAACCTCCGGCGCATCGATCTTCCCGCAAGTGTAGACGTGGCCTCAGTGAAGCGTAATGAGATACCAAACGTGCTGTCTGCCCAGCCATGAACTAGTCTGTCCTCTGGCAGTTAACCTGGAAGCTGGCAGTGTACTAGGGTTATATTACTTTGTGCTCTGCTGATTACAGACCCAGGTTGGTCTTCAGCCAGGCCAGGTCTGTGACTTGGGTGGGCAGATGCGGTAGCATGCTGACACTAGGGATGTAAAATCCCATTTGATGAGTTAACAGGTTAAGCGTTAAGTAACCAGTTACCTGTTAACATCCCTAGCAGCTGTGCAGCCCCTTACAATCAAGCAGCGTAGGGCAGGTCTCTGCTGCGGTTTGGAATCCGTGGCAGCGAGCTGCCTGGCCGGAGCTGATCTGCCAAAGTCAGAGGGAAGTTGGCTTTTTGGGCCTGGCTTCTCTTTTATTTCCAGCTGCAAAGTTGCCTTCAAAGACAGCTGGCCGGCCTCGAAGGGCCTTTCCTTCTGTTGTTATTCCCCCTGCCGCATTTGCCGGCATGACCGCGGGAAAGGGGAGCATCGAGGGAGGGAGCCGGGAGGCTACCGCTGTCCGAAAAGGGGCTTGGGCTTTGCAGAGTCACCGGCTGGCGACAGCTCCTTCGCAGCGACAGAGCAGGCGCCTAGAGATCTGGCCCGTCCACGGCCTTTCTGAGGCCACGGCAGCGGTGCCCCCGTTCTCAAGAACCAGTCGCTGCAAAGGGTTGGCTGGGCGGTGAGGGGAGGGGAATTAGTGTAGCGCCGGGTTCTGTAGGGGCCACAGCATGAGTGTCATGGGCCCTTCCCTCTGCCCGGGTCTGCCACGGGGCCAGGTGAGTCCGGGCTGCCTGGCCACGTGCCGCTAGATCTCGGCTGCACCGTGCACACGGAATCGTCTCCGCTGCGGGTCGGAAGAGACCTCAGGAAGCCACAGGGCCAAGCTGGCCTGCAGCCGGGCCAGGTCTGTGGCCTGGGTGGGCGGCTGTGGTAGCGTGCAGGTGCTAGGCGTGGCAAATCCCGTTGGACTAGTGAAGCGGTGAAACGTTTTTAACCAGTTAACTGATTAAACGGGGGCAGGCGGGCAGGGACTACTTCAGTCCGGCTGCTTCCGGCCCCACTCAAAGCAGGACCAACCCCGACTAAACCCTCCCAGCCAGGGCTGTCATGTGCCCCAGGGATCTGGGCAGGGCCGGCCCGAGCCATTTTGGCGCTCTGGTCCCCGGTGTGCGACACACGTGCAGCCCCGCCCCCGCCTGGTCCGGCAGCGCTGCGCGTCACCCCTCACAACTGAGCGCCTCGGGCTGTCGCTCGGTCAGCCCGTAGCTTGGGCCAGCTCTGGATCTGGGTGTGCCCTACTGTGACTTAATGCACATGGTGGTGACACACGCTTGTGACGGGCTCCCGCAGCGTAACAGCCTGCCTCGGAGGGACGGCCGAGGGAGCGTGGCTACGGACGCCAGTGCCTTTGGCTTCCGAGATCCCCGCGGAACGCAGGTGTGCCGTCACGGCTTCGTTCACGTGCACCAGGGAGGCGCGGGGGGGCTACTTTGGACAGTCTGGCCCAGGAAAGTAAATGGCTCCCTTGTGACCTGCCCTCTTCTCTTCTCCCTCCCCCAGCAGGACCCAGGTGAATCCGCGCGACCAAGGTCAAGAGACCGGCACGAACCTCAGAGACCCAAGAGCGACAGACCTGCCCGGTGAGCGGTGAACCGCTGAGGAGACAGTCCAGCGGTGGAACCGCAGGGAGAGGACACGGTGCATGGGGCGTGCAGGGACCTGACTGGAACGGGGGCAGGGCCCTGGGAGCTGCTGTGCCGGGCTTGGTCTTTGCTTATGTGGGTCCGTGGCATTTCGCCACCATCGGGTCCCGTCTCGCAGCAGCAGAGCGCTGAGCCGGGGCAGCAACACGCGATAGGGGGCCGGGCAGCTCGCAGAGGGTTGGGTCTCCGGGAGTTCAGCCACACTCGTCCCCTGCAGCGATAAAAGGAGACACACGGACCGGCCTGGTCTCCCCTGCGCCCTCGGCCGTCAGGCAGCTGCCTGACCACAGGCTGGCCGTTGCCACTGGCTCAGTCTTCCACGTGAGCCTCCTTGCGCTGGAGTGGAGGGAGGCTCGTGGTAGGGATGCTAAGAAGCGCGTCATTCGTTAATCGTGCAGCCGAGAAAAACGTTGTCGACTGCCCGATTAATCAATAAGGGTTAGCACCGCATTCACCCAGCGGGTTCCACAACTACCCCCGCTGCGGCTCTGCGCTAAGAGTATTTACGAGCCAGCAAGCAGGCAGCCTGGCTCAGTGGCGGCTTGTTACGAGGTCCCGGGAGCGCCTCCCTACTGCGGCTTTGCAAGGAAGATATTGCCGAGCTGCAGCAGGCGGAGTTCTTAGGACGCGGCGCACCCTCAAAAAAATGTAATGGCAGAGCTGGGGGGGGGGCATTTATTCGGTAGCATTTAACCGACTACACTATTACATCCCTAGCTCATGTTACAACCTACCCACACGCTGATGCAACGCCTGCACGGCGGGATCAAACACTGGGGTTGGACGTGGCGGTTTTAAGCCCTGTTATTGGGACAAGACTAACCCAGACGTTTTACAACGAATGAACGATAGAGCTGGTCGAGGGAGGGGGAATCAATAAAAATACGAGAGCTTCAGAACTGGTCTCACTTTGCAGGATTCAAAACGTGCCAATTTCCGCTGCAGAATTTGTCAGGATCTAGTTTTGTCAAACTTCCAAAATGAAATGTTTCGTTTACTGAAAACACACTGAAACCATTCTCCAGTGAAAATTTTCAGTTAAATCAATCCAAAATATTTGGAGAGTATTGAGAAATATTTGTGCGAAAAGGCCTATTTTTAGATGACACAATTTTTCATAAGCTTCAGAGGGGGAGCGGAGTTAGTTTGTAACTGGAAAAACTTAAAAAACAACGAATAGTCTTGCAGCATCTTAAAGACGAACAAAACATTTCGTGTCTATATTTGCACATTTTTCTTAAAAGGGGCTTTTAAAAGGCTTCTAGGTTGGAAATGATGCATAACTGACCAATGAGAGTAATTAGCCACTGGAAATATTTTACCGAGGATTGTGGTGGATTCTTCCTCGCTGACTATTTTTAAGTCAAGGGTCCTTCTAATTTTTTCCATCCAAGTGCAGAATAAATTTTATGGGCACCAAAAACAAGTGTGGATGTGCACCACCAGTAGAAACACACGCCGCCCACTGCGGGCGCTCTGCTATTGAGCTGGGCAGCATTTGAATCTCTCCTGGGTGGCTGCCCTCGTGCTCGGGAACACGGCGAGGTGGGCGCTTTTCTAACAGATCTGCTCTAAGACTTATTGTGGGGAAGTTCTCTGGCCCGTGCTATGCAGCAGATCAAACTGGATGATCACAATGGTCCTTTCTGTGAATGAAAACTGATGCTTCAGGCCAAGAGATCAAGCTGCGTGGATGCCTTTGCTCGAACATGCAGACTGTGCCCCATGGTATTATAGTGGGTGCTTCATCGTGGTTGAAAGCTTTTCCTGACTTGGTTTCCTTTCTGTTCGTGGCAGGCCCCCGCCTCCGTCCGTGGCAGGAGTGGATGACTTCGATCACACTCGTGGGTTTGCAAGCCCTCCTAGTTCCGTGCGTCAGTTTTCTAAGCCCGAGTCATCTCCAAAAGGTAAAAAGGGGCCAATTACCCCTTTGTTCCCATCGGTGACTCGATTCAAATAGTCCGCCCCAAAAACGTTCCTCTCTGATGGCTGCTGTGTGTGAACAGAAAGACACGCAGTCCTGCTCAATAAGCCATCTGTTCTCTGCCCCAAGGAGCTTACATCTGAGGGCTAACTTACGCCTGGAGAGCACACACAAGCAGAACAAGCCCAGAGTGGTCTGACAATTTCCTAATCCCGCATGACTCTAACGAGAGATGAGAGGCAGTGGTGTGAAGGCAGCAAACAGCGGGCATTCGCTACTTGTGCCCTTACGCAGAACAACCCTGCAAACCACGAAGCCTTCAGAGCGTTGTCTGGCTGGGGGTCACCAAGACCAAGGCCTTTCTGTAGCGTGCTAGACTTGCCACATGCATCCGTCTGTCTGCGGTTTTTCCATAGTCCTTGTTACCAGAGCTCTGTGCTTTCTGCAGTCGCTTGGGACGAGGTCCCTTAATTCTCCAGCTTCCATATCTAGGTGCAGAGGATGAGGGAGAGGGAGGAGAGGGTCAGCTTAGGTGAGAGGGAGGGTAATGTCTAGCCTCATTTTTTTGAGGAATACAGGATCTGTTGAAAAAGAGTTTATTTTCAACAGATCTGCATCAGACTGCTGGTTTATTCCGAAAAACCCCAGTTTTGAAACAGTTTTAAACATATCCATGTTTATGCTAATGAAGCATGGGATAGTTAAATCCTGGCTTCATTAGCAATTTCGATGTGCTTGATTTGCATCCCTCTGTCGACAGAGGGATGCAGTCAAGATGTAGCCACAGAGAATATCTTATTGCCTGTATATAAATCTATGGTACTCCCACATCTTGAATACTGCGTACAGACGTGGTCGCCTCGTCTCACAAAAGATCTATTGGCATTGGAAAAGGTTCAGAAAAGGGCAACAAAAATGATGAGGGGTTTGGAACGGGTCCCATATGAAGAAAGACTTGGACTTTTCTGCTTAGAAAAAAGGAGACTAAGTGGGGATATGATAAAGGTCCATAAAATCATGACTGGTGTGGAAACAGTGAATAAGGAAAAGTTATTGACTTGTTCCCATAATATAAGAACTATGGGTCACCAAGTGAAATTAATAGGTAGCAGATTTAAAACAAACAAAAGGAAGTTTTTCTTCACTCGGCACACAGTCAACCTGTGGAACTCCTTGCCAGAGGATGTTGTGCAGAGTAGGACATTAGCAGAGTTCAAAGAAGAGCTAGATACATTCATGGAGGTTAGGTCCATGAGTGGCTGTTAGCCAGGATAGGTAGAAATGGTGTCCCTAGCCTCTGTCTGGAGATGGATGACAGGAGAGGGATCACATAATGATTACCTGTTGTAGTTTTTTAAATATTTAACACTATTATAAATGCAGGTTTGAGGGTGGAAGCTGAGAGCTGCTGACCCCCCCCCCCCCATTATTACCTTGTGACACCCTCTCTTCCCCGTTTGAGAATCCATGCTAATAGATTTTTTTCCCTTTTTGTTTTATAGGGTTCCATTACAAGCAGTGAAGCGCTAGACTTTTTGCATTGAAACGGACTCTCCTCTGTAGCAAACATTCCTGGAATTCCCAGGAGAGCGCCTCATTTCCTTTACCCAAATCAAGCTCCATCCTCAGGACTTATTCCTTTTTAATTGCCATCTCAAGAAGCAGTGTATGTTCCTTCTGGTTTCCCGGTGGTTTGTGATCAGTGTAGCGCAGTAAAATCTAGCCACTGTGTAGCTGGCCAGCGGTCCCCAGGTAGCTCACCTGGCAACATCTTCCCAGTCCTCTACATCCCTGGTGAGCTAGGGCCGCATCTTGGACAATTGATGAGTTGATCTTTTCTTGAGGGAGAGAGACAACGGGGGAAAACATCCAAGGTGTGAGCTGGATGACGGCAGTGCAGAAATCAAGCGATAGGGCTGAGATGACACACGGCTTGTGTTGTACCCAGGGATGCACAGAACCCGGAATCCCGAGGGAGAGAAACGAGCCAAACCAACACAGAGCCACTGCTATTTCCTTGGTAGTGGCATGAAGGGGCCCACGTCTTCCTGCCTCTACCAGCAAACTGCTTGGACCTCACGCCCTTTGGAGAAAACAGTTGTTCCGGATACAAAATCTCTACTGGATATTTCTTCAGCTGCCCCACGCGCGTGTTGCTTTCACAAGGTTTTCAGTGTCTGGAGGCGGCTGTCCCTGGGGGAGCCGGAAGGGGAGAGAAACCCATGGACGACGGGGACCAAGGGATCTCATGATTGTCCAATCCCAGAGCCCTGAGAACCCCCTCCCAGTCGCAGACCCCCACCGCGGTCCTCTCCCGGACCGACCCTTTCTTCCCACCTCCCCACACCTCCCCAGTTTTTCCAGCCTTGGGGTTTGTGTCACTCGGTGCAAATCCGTTTGGATTGCAAAGCTGACTCTAGAGGGCCAATCTGCTCTCAAGCCTGTCCAGCCAATAAGAGCTAGAAGGCCAGTCTGCAGTCCAGCCTGGAGCCAGGGCCTTGGTGGGCAGCTGGGGAGGGAAAGTCCCTGAGCCGCCACTAAGTGCCCAGCAGCCCGTAGGCCAGATCAGGTCTGTCTGTGAGCCCCTGGCAGGTCCCTATCCGCCTCTGCCGGTACGGGGGAATCGGAGCTCCCCTTGGCCACGGATCGCTGATCCTGCATAGTGGGGGTGGCCTGCCAGTGGCTCCCCTTGCAGAACGGCCGCCGTTTTATTCCCCTCGCCTGGAGCAAAGGCTGCAGCTGCCCACTCTGCAGGAAAGACCGTGATCCAGCCTTGCCTTCGCAAGGAGAAAGAGCCCGGTTCGCTCCAGCTAAGGGAGGTCCGAGCAAAGCCACGGCAGCCTTTCGCTGTCCCGCGAGCTAGCAAGCCAAGTTACAGGCAGCCTCCTGTTCTCCCCGACATTTGAACGCGTGTGAAAGCAGCACGTTGCCTGCTCTTCGCTAGGGGTGTGTCTAGACTACATGCCTCCTTCGACGGAGGCATGTAGATTAGCCAGATCGGAAGAGGGAAATGAAGCCGCGATTAAAATAATCGCGGCTTCATTTAAATTTAAATGGCTGCCCCGATCTGCCGATCAGCTGTTTGTCGGCAGATCGGGGGAGTCTGGACGCGATGCCCCGACAAAGAAGCCTTTCTTCATCGACACAGGTAAGCCTCGTGAAACCAGGTTTACCTGTGTCGATGAAGAAAGGCTTCTTTGTCGGGGCATCGCGTCCAGACTCCCCCGATCTGCCGACAAACAGCTGATCGGCAGATCGGGGCAGCCATTTAAATTTAAATGAAGCCGCGATTATTTTAATCGCGGCTTCATTTCCCTCTTCCGATCTGGCTAATCTACATGCCTCCGTCGAAGGAGGCATGTAGTCTAGACACACCCTTCGACTTTCCCTTGGCTTGGTCACTCTGTGGTGCAGTAGCAGCAGCCATCATGTCACTCCCTTCGTCGGTCGCTCTCCAAGCCGTTGGGACGCAGAGCTCTGGAGCAGGGGAAGTGACGTGGCTAAAGCCACCCGACGCCTTCCCGGCTGAATGTCTAGGACCTACGTCTCCCGCGAGGCAGGCCGGTGTGCTGCGTGTGAGGCCGCGTGGCCTGTGTGCGCTCCCACGAGTTACGTGCACGCCGTGGCTCTGAAAAGGAGGCTGAGGCGAGTGAAAAGGAGGCTGAGGCGAGGGAGAACTAACGTGGGTGCTTTCTGCATTGCCGGTGTCCCACACTGGGGGATGGACGCGCCCCGCTGTGTCCACGTGGCACACGCACGAGCCTGCTTCCCCCGCTGCCTCTCCAAGGGACGCGGAAGCTCTCTCCTCCTCTTCTCAGGACACGGCCCAGCCTGTGGCTAGATTTGACTGCCCGTGTCTCCTGCCCTTTAACTGTCCCGTCTGTCTTGTCAGAAGTGCTAGCAGCGTTTCCAAGGACAAAAACGTCCCCGAGAGGCCCAGTGTCTTTTTATTGGATTCGTTTGGCAAATGCGCCGGTGCCGTTTGCCATGGTTTTGTTCTGAATGTTTGTTTTTATACTTCACGGGACAGTCGATGTTTTTCCTGCTGGGACGCCGTTTTGTTTCTGTCTCGTCCTGCATTCCCGCCACCTGCGTGCGTGGTGAAATGGAACAGGGCAGGGGAGGTTTTGTACTGACGCTCCTCCACGGGTCCCAGACCAGGCCCTGCCCCCGGGTCGTCGGGGAGGGATAACAAATTGCCAAATCCGAATGGGGTTGCCTTTGACACTGGTTTTGCGCCGGGATAAACCATGTCGTAAGGCGGAGCGAATCAGACCCGTGGAGCTCAGCTACCGTCCGGGTTTGGCAGCCAATCATTTCCCCTCCCTTGCCCCAGTGGGAAGCCGCAATTTCCATCTTACCCCCCAGGAGGAAAGTCTTCAAGGGCCCAATCCTGCTCCTGTTTCAGTGCCTGGTTGAGGAAAGCGTCCCTATTCAACAAGGGCGCTCTGGACCCGTTGAAGTCAATGGGACAGAACACGCTTAGGTGGGCGACTTCCCATTGCCTTGAATGGAAGCTGGATCAGGCCCTACGGTCCCGGCCATGCTCCAATAGGTCTCCATGGCTAAGCCAGGACCAGGGCCTAAATGGGTGGAAGTTTGAGGCCCTGACTCATCGCAGGCTATCGGGAGCGGCCACTGCTTGTACCAGCCATAATATTGGCCCCTCCAGCTAACGCTCCCGCTGGCCGGTTGGGGTCAGGGATTATTCCAGTACGCCCCACACAGGACTTTGTGTTCTTCCCCATAGGGAAAACCAGGGAGCTGACTTCTCTGGTGTCCCCTTTAAGTAGCTTGGCCTGTTGCCTTGCTCTGGATTTAACAAGCAGGCGGGACAAGTCCAGGAAAAGCTCGCGTGGGTCTCACCTCTGTTGCGTGTTTTCCTGGGTGCTCGACGGTGTGTAACCGAATCCATCCTTGCAAAGCTCGTTGCTCCCCAAGTTTCTGGAGCGGGCACATGTCTCCGGTGCTCCCTGAAGCTTTGTTTGCACAGCTCACGTCGTGCTACAAGAGCGGGAAGCAAACTCACTTCCATGCCTGCTCTTGGATGATGCTTTCGCCGCGACCTGGCCTCCTGCGCAAAGCACAACAGCCCTAGCGCTCTTCCAGGAGCGCGGGGAGGCCCATTGAGAGACCGTGCCTTAAACTGGGGGGTCCGCACCTCAGCCGTTCTTGCCAGTCACCGTGCTCTTCGCTATATCCAGCCTGGCCGTGCAGGGCAGTGGAGGCGTCCGCAAACCCGGCGGCTTTTAAAGGACTGTCTGGTTACGGTTGAGTGAATTTATTTTTATGTTTTTTTTTTTTTTAATCATTGGACTTCCCTCAGGAGGAGGGAGGGTAGAATCTGCCCAAGCTGAAATTGCTTCGCTCCACAAGGAATCTTGTATGTACAGTATTTTTATATTGCAGCTAGGCAGGCTTTAAAGGCAGGAATTGGGACCCTTCATCTTTCATACAGGGCGGTGACATTTTTTTTTTTTTAACCTCAACTTTTATGATTTTTTTATTTTGTGCCAAATTGGACCGGCTGCTCCAGAGGCGGATTGGCCTTCAGCTCAGCACGCTGGTGGGACGTGCCCACTGACGTGGGTTTTTATTCAGGGTTTCATTTGGAAGGACTATACCATGGTGGGCGGCAAATGGATCCTTTCCCCGCATGGGACCGTGTCGGAGGCAGAACGGAGACAATACGTTTCAGGCTGCAGAGTCCTCGGCCTGCCTTGTGCTCTCGTAACCCAGCACGGCCAATCAGACACCCAGTCCACAGCGGCCTTCTCATGCAGCGTGTCCCCCGGACATCTTAGTGTGGTGAGCCGTGCAGAGCCAACACGGCTGGACTCAGACCCCGCCGGGAGGGGCCAGTCCGTATGCCTATATGGACTGTCCCTGGGAAGCTCACCCCCAGGTTCCTAAAGTCTCTTGACTTCCTCTAATGTCATTGGTTTGCTTCTGCGGAGAAGATATTTTTAACCACTCTGCTTAGCAGTTGCACCGTGTGTTTTTAACACGATCCTGTAACAGGCCTGTGGCGCTCTCGTCGCTCCACGGTCATTGTCCCTATGTAGCGTACAGTGGCTAGGGCAGGCCAAGAACTCAGCACAGAAAACACAGGCCCCTGCCGCTGGAGCTAAAAATCCCTGTCCGTTCCCTTCTCGCAGCACCAGGCCTGTAATGAGATACAGCTCAGACTCTGTCCAGCAAAGGGCAGTGGTGTACACACACAAACACTGCCCCTTAACTACTCTGTCACAACAGTTCCACTGTATCAGTGCGCTCTTAAGTAGAGTCTGCTGTGTTGCTAACTGTGAGGATGCACTGCACTGCACCTAGCAGTGGGTGGTATGCACTGCATTAGAGCCAGCTGTGAATATGCACTGCAGTGCAGCCAGCGGTGGGTGGTATGCACTGCAGTGCAGCCAGCGGTGGGTGGTATGCACTGCAGTGCAGCCAGCGGTGGGTGGTATGCACTGCAGTGCAGCCAGCGGTGGGTGGTATGCACTGCATTAGAGCTAGCTGTGAATATGCACTGCAGTGCAGCCAGCGGTGGGTGGTATGCACTGCATTAGAGCTAGCTGTGAATATGCACTGCAGTGCAGCTAGCGGTGGGTATGCACTGCATTAGAGCTAACCACTTCAAAGAAATAACTAATGTAGCTCTTCACGGGTAAACTTTCAGCACGGGACAAGGAGATATTAGCCATGCGGTAAAACCAATTAGTCAAGTGGCTAACACGCTCAGAGCTGCAAACGTCCCGTGTTCTACCTGCTAACCCACTCATGTACAGCGTACACCGACAATAATCCATCTATGCAACCCTGCTAGTTTTTGACTCTGTTCTATAGGTTTATCAGGTTTAACCTAGAACTTCTGGATGATATTTAACCAAAGTATCGTGTGTGTGCGTCTGTGTAGCATGTTTTGCTTCTTTTTTCCCTGGAATTCATTGAATGTAAAGAGAATATCACCTTGTCCGTCTTGTTCAATAAACCATTGTCTTTTGTTAGCCACCGACATCCGTCTGTGTCCTTCTCCAGGGAGTCGTAAGGGTACTGAACTCAATTCTCTCGATGTGAGCCACAAGTCTGGCTCTGGTTGTTTTCCCTTGTCCAGTGTCCACCTTGGGTTGCTTTGGTAAGAGCTGGACGGGATGGTATCTCCCCCTCCGTTCCGTTCTTGGCTGCTTTTGGTGCTTAGCTTATCATGCCAATGATGATGTTCTTCCACTTCGTAGAGGTAGCAAACTGTAGGTTTTTATCTGTAAAGGCGATTGTTTTGTGTCCAGAGAAGGGAGAAGAGGTGTGTCGGATCACGGGAGGGACTGGAGTTGTTTCCCTGAGACTGTGCGACTGGAAGAATAAAGCAGCGGATTTATCCACAAGGGTTTTTTCACGTGTGGTTTATGATTTCCAAATAGCCCAGTTGAAACTTCCAGAACGTGCCTCAAAGAGAGGCCTTGAGCGGGGTGAGGGACGCAGAAAAGGGAAGGAAACGTGACGCACGCCAGCACCTCACAGGCACCTGTGACTCCCTTCCAAATGCGTGCAATTGAAACACGCAGGCAGACGCCACCCTGCTCCCGCTGACAGCTTGGTCTTGTAGCTGAGCAACCCAAAATAGAAGTGAGGATCCTAAAGAGAGTGTCCGGATTTGGAGTCCAAACGATCAACCTTAATCATGTGAAAAACGTAAACAACAAATACTCTAGTAGCATTTTATAGACTAACAAAACATGGAGATGAGCTTTCGTGGGCACAGCCCACTTCTTCAGATGACTGGAGTATAATGAGTCCAGATCCAAGGATAAATAAGGGAAGGGGGGAAGGAAAGAGAGACAGTGAGTAGATAAAACTTGAAAAACAATTAGTCTAGTAGCACGTCAAAGACTAACAAAATGTAGATCAGGGGTTCCCAAACTTTTCGGCATCTCGCCTCCTTTTTGATTTTTGAGAAACCCTCACGCCCTCCCCCCATAAAAAAATAGCAGCAAAACTTGTTGAGCAAAAAAAAAAAAAAAAAAAAAAAAAGGAACTGACCGGAGCAGCAAAACTTGATGGGGTGGAGGCTAGGTCGCTTCGTGCCCCCCCTGGAATTTCTTCATGCCCCCCAGTTGGGAACCCATGATGTAGATGGAGCGTCAGGGATAGATCAAGTATCAAGTTAAGAACCGTTAGCGCCTCCATTGGTTGGTTACGTTATTAAAAGGTGGAAGATAGTGTGTGATCCATCCAGTATCCCTGTTTAGACGATTAGCATAAGAATTAAACCTGGGAATGAAGTGGCGTTCCAAGCCTTCTCTGTGCATTGGGCTTGTGGAATTGGTCTGAAACCAATCGTGCGCACTCATTTCTCCTTGGCGGCTGTGGCTGCTGCAGGAAACTGTCGCGCCAGGGTGCTAGCTCAAAGCCAGCCGAGTCAGCGGCCGCACCTTTGTCCGTAGGAGACGTTGGGCCCTTTCTTATTGAGCCCTGCTTCAAGGCTCTTTGAGTTTCGGGGCCTGGCCTTCCATGGTGCTGGGTGTGCTGAACAGCTGTTGATTTCAGGTGGGTGAGGATCGGGCCCTGTCATAACCATGCCCTCTGCTAGTACGGCCCACGCTGATTTAAGCTCCCACCATCCTGCTTCAACAGTCCCGCTCGGCGTGCGCACCTTTCCCATTTCCCAGCTGTGCAGATAACAAAGGCAGGCCTGTGGCTCCAGCCCGGGGACAGCTCTGTGTACAGACTTTGGGAAACCCGTTCAAACAGCACCATGGCTCACTGCAACGCATGCATGGAGACAAGGGCCCCGCTTTTGGCTTTTTTGCACACAAGACTTTGTGGACCAGCCCGGGCTGTCGGTTACAAGTGCTCAATCTACTCTGTATCAGGAGGAGAGACGTCCACACGATAAAGTCCGTCAGCTGTATCACGCCCATTTGACCACCAGCCCACGAATGGGACTCGTGTAGTCGGCTGGAGTGTTAGAACGACCTAAGAATGTCAACAGGACGCTATTTGCTTTCCAAAAATCCTCCTGGCTGAGAAATACTCACTTTGTCTCCTCCAAAGTGTGAGATTTCTCAGCCTGAATCAAATTTAAAAAGGCCACAAATACTATTAGGAGGAGGGGGCGAAAGTATTCCATTTTTAAAAGGATTTTTAAGCAGGATCAGCATTTTTGTGAAAACGATTCTTCTTGGAATTTTCCGATGTTTCTGACGAAATGATCTGCACTGAAATGGTCGTGATTTCGTATTTTAACAGAATGGCGTCGTAAGTGAAAATATTTGAGGGGGTTTTTTTTTTTCCTCTAAACTGAAAAATTCTCGGTGCAAATTGTTTCATCGAGAAACTGGGAAAATTCTGTGAACTTTAGAATGAACTTAAAATTGTTCACTATATTGCAGTTATCCCAGAATAGCAATCTCGCTTTTTTCTATCGGCTCGATAGCACTTCAGTATCCGTTTTCTGCTAGGCAGTGCTCCCCTGCCTCTCAGAGCAGATGTCAAGACTCAAGTGCTAGAATGAGAAACGTCGCAATGAGGCAAACTACACAGGCAGGGGTCGGACAATCTCCCATGGGCCAATTTTTCCTGGATATTTTGAGCTTCGTTTTGGATTGTACTAAGGCCTGGTGTCCACCCGGTACCTGGACTGGTATCCCTCCGGGTGCAGCATTGTGATTATTTTTGGTTTAAGTCTATCCAGACGACGTTCAGCCAACCCCTTTGACGGATGCAGTCGCAGTTGGGGAGTGGCTCGTTTCTGTTCCTCAACAGCCCTGAGCTTCCCCATTGTGGGCGGCTGTGCCCGGCTAGAACCGCACCCCTGCGGAAAGGGTTGTGCTGCTTGTTAGCTGCCCCAGTGTCAACGTTGCTCCGTCTGGGAGCAGACAAGTAAATGTTGCCGGG
Source organism: Pelodiscus sinensis (assembly GCF_049634645.1). Classification (NCBI taxonomy): domain Eukaryota; kingdom Metazoa; phylum Chordata; order Testudines; family Trionychidae; genus Pelodiscus; species Pelodiscus sinensis. The sequence goes on from NC_134720.1 coordinate 53,582,608, forward strand.
GATGGATCCTGTGCTAAAAGCTGACTCGGGGCTGCCTCGCGGTGCGGCTGGGTGCGGCCTGATGCTGCTCGCGGAGGGAGGATGGGGCAGGGGGCTGGCGGGTGCCGCTCAGCTGACTCCAGAGGCGCCCTCCCCCTCACCCCGGGCTGGCTGTTTCGCTGGTTTGCAAGCCGAGGGCTGCGCAGAGGAAGCCGGGGCGGGGAGCAGAGCGGCCACGGAGGGGGGCTTCCGTCCGCCAGCCGCTGGCGTCCCCGGCAAGGCCAGGCCTGTAGGGCACGTCCCCGGGCACGGGAAAGCAAGTGCTGCTCCGCGCTGGAGGAAGGAACGAAGACAAGCGGGGGCGGGGATGGGGGTGGAGTTGGGGGGGGCCTTTGCCAGGTGAAAGTGCCTTAAATTTCTTACCAGGACTGATCTGTTGTGCCCCCCCCTTGTGAGGAGCGGGGCCCGGGGGCAGGGAATGGGGGGGGGGGGGGGAGTTGTTGCAATATGACAGTACCTGTCAGACATGGAAGTGGGATGGAGAGCAAGAGGCCTGGGGCAGGAGGTTGGGAGGGATGTGAAGGAGTTCAGGACAAGGGGTGGGGTGCTCAGGGCGGAGTGGGGGGGTCTGGAGTCAGGATGGGGGTTGCGGTGTGGGGTGCTCAGGGCGGAGTGGGGGGGTCTGGAGTCAGGTTGCTGTGTGGGGTGCTCAGGGCGAAGTGGGGGGGTCTGGAGTCAGGATGGGGGTTGCGGTGTGGGGTGCTCAGGGCAGAGTGGGGGGTCTGGAGTCAGGATGGGGGTTGCGGTGTGGGGTGCTCAGGGCAGAGTGGGGGGTCTGGAGTCAGGATGGGGGTTGCGGTGTGGGGTGCTCAGGGCGGAGTGGGGGGGTCTGGAGTCAGGATGGGGGTTGCGATGTGGGGTGCTCAGGGCGGAGTGGGGGGGTCTGGAGTCAGGATGGGGGTTGCGGTGTGGGGTGCTCAGGGCGGAGTGGGGGGGTCTGGAGTCAGGATGGGGGTTGCGGTGTGGGGTGCTCAGGGCGGAGTGGGGGGGTCTGGAGTCAGGATGGGGGTTGCTGTGTGGGGTGCTCAGGGCGGAGTGGGGGGGTCTGGAGTCAGGACGGGGGGTCTGGAGTCAGGTTGCGATGTGGGGTGCTCAGGGCGGAGTGGGGGGGTCTGGAGTCAGGATGGGGGGTCTGGAGTCAGGTTGCGATGTGGGGTGCTCAGGGCGGAGTGGGGGGGTCTGGAGTCAGGATGGGGGGTCTGGAGTCAGGTTGCGATGTGGGGTGCTCAGGGCGGAGTGGGGGGGTCTGGAGTCAGGGCAGGCTGGGACTGCGGTTCCCACGCTGACGGCTGCCCGATCCCGGGGCAGGAGCTGGGTGCACGGTGGCCGTTCTGCCCGGGGCTGTGGGTGCCGGCTGGGACATCACCCTCCCCACCCCTAGCCGTCCGGCACCGGGACCAAGGCCCACAGGGACATGCGAGCCTTAAAAGGGCCCAGGGCTCAGCTGCTTGTACTGCAGCGACGGCCGAAAGCCCCGGGCCCCTTTGACTTGCAGGCGCCCTTTGTGCTCCCTGTGGACAGGCCTGCCCGGGGAGGGCGGTTTGGGCTCCTGTGGGGAGGCAGAAGGGCCGGGGGTGGGCCGCCCATACCCCCCGGCTTGGGAACCTGACCCCGGGATGCTGGCTGGCACCCCTCAGAGCCCCTCCCCTAGCCAGCGAGTCTCTTACCAGGGCGCTGCACCGGGGTACAGAGACTCACCGTCACCGTGGGCACTTGGTCAGCATGCGAGCCCGATGGTCTCCCCCAGGCCGGCCCAGTCAGCGGCTGCAGATGCAGCAAAAGACCCTGGAGAAATCTGCTGAAAAGAGAATTCAGGAGACTATCAAGCCATCGCTAACCCTGCAGGGCCCTGAAGGCTGCCAGGTGTCCGGCTGTGCAGGGAGCAGCTGGCATTTGGCTGCCTTGGCTTAGTTCTGGCCTCTGGTAAGATCCTCCCGCATTTAGCTGGCCTAGGACCAGAGCCGCAACTCCTCCCATGACCGCTTGATGGATTCAGATGTGATCAGCACCTGCAGCCGTCGCCAGCCATCAGCATGTGTTTCTAGTGGTGCCCATCTGCCCATGCCATTGTGCAGCTAACAAAATGTATGCCACATGTGGATGGAAAAAATTGGAGGGAACACGGCTCCCATGCACCTGGCAGACCAGGGAGAAAACGAACAGGAGGCCTGGTGCAAGTGAAATGCCTCCTTCGGCAACAAACATGTTCCCAATCCAGCTGTGGAGTGGCCAGAGGCGGCCTGAATCCAGGCTCCATCAAGCAGTCATGGGAGGAATTGCAGCTCTGAGCAGCTTAGAGGGACCACGGCTGGGAGAGGTGCCTCTTGGCCTCCCACAGTATCTAACAACCCCTGACGGATTTCTAGATTGCAGGGAGCCACGGAGCAGCTTTCCAGGTGTACGTCCACCGCTGGCCCCGGATGTGCTGCATCAGCAGGGCAGATACCCTTCCAGGAGAGCACTTTGAATACAAGAACCGTCCCTGTGCTCACCCGTCACAAGGGCTGCCAGCCCTGCCCTGTGAAAAGGGCCCGATGCACAGGAACACTGGCCTGGAACCAAGACTTGGAGTTTCACCTTTTGCTGTGGGGGCAGAGTTAAGGGGAAAACGTGTCTGGGAGCAGTGGAGGAATAATTACAGCACCTGGAGCACAGGGCAAAACAGCTGTTGTGGGTCTGTGAGAGGGAAACGGGGATGGGACAGAGAAGGTTTTGGCCTGCTACAGTCAGAAGCCCAGAGAGCAGCAATGTCCGACAGGCAGCCCTGGAGGTGAGCTGACAACAGCAGTGGCACAGGTTAGTTGACAGACAAAGGCAATAGCCCTGCATCTGGCCAAGCTAGAGGCCAAACCCTGAGGATGTTCACACCTGTGAGGAAGTGGGGGGTGCTGTAGTGGGTGTACCTCAGTTCCCTCCCCCCTTTGCAGCTCTCTGCATGAGGGGGGAGAGGCCAGGCATGACTCACTGTGGAAGTATGTAGAATAGTGATAGAGATGTAGCCATGTTAGTCTGGTGTAGCTGAAACAAAAAACAGGACTATGTAGCACTTTAAAGACTAACAAGATGGTTTATTAGGTGATGAGCTTTCCTGGGCCAGACCCACTTCCTCAGATCAAATAGTGGAAGAAAATTGTCACAACCACATATACCAAAGGATACAATTAAAAAAACGAACACATATGAAAAGGACAAATCACATTTCAGAACAGAAGGGGAATGAGGGGGGGAGGTAAATGTCTGTGAGCTAATGATATTAGAGGTGATAATTGGGGAAGCTATCTTTGTAATGGGTAAGGTAATTAGGGTCCTTGTTAAGTCCTAGGTGTAAAGTGGGGTCCAGGCGACAAAAGATTCACCTTGGATCTGGGAGCAGGACAATGGAGGAGGCGGAGCTGCCTGGGGGCTCAGGGACCAGGTGCTGGGGGTTTTCCTTTGAGTCTCAGTCTTGGCTGGGCAAACATCTAGGCTGTGTCTAGACTGGCCAGTCCGTCGTTGCACTTGGAGCAGACGGGCGAAGGTGCTTTTTAGATTTGATTCCGATCAACGGAGAGAGCGCGCTTTGAAACCCCAGCTTGGCGGCCGTGGAGATGCCGCGTCGACACCGTCAGCTGGATTTCAGCAAGGCGGGTGGATGGGTCAGAGTTGATAGTCCTCTGTGGGCTTAACTCCCTCTGAATACTGGATCGAGACTGTCATGGATGTCAATTGCCACCTCTCCTTGTGGTTGCCTCCTGGTGAGTGCAAGTGGACCAGTCACATGTAGGTAGACGGCTCCAGGTCTCATGTCTAAACTAACATGCTTTAATTTCTACAGCTCTACGGTCAATTACCAGCACCTCTGATCATGTGCCCTCTGGGAGCCCCATATTGGAATGTGAGGTTGGGTCTGTGTTTCCCATGCAAGTTGTTGATGTGCATCTAGGGGAGAGGGTAGCAACACCGCTGTCTAGTTCTTCACCCTTTTCATTGCAAGGATTTGCACCACATTTCTCTGTAGCTGAGACTGTCCCAAAGCCCCGGGGCTGCACGCTTTCCTTCGCGCACGTACACACGGAAGAGCACTTTACGTAAGCTGCAAAACCAAGCCCCGCTCCGCAGGGAAGAGAGGCCAGATTTTGGGTTGCCTGTGCAGCCTTAATTCGGCCCCTGTTGTGTGCCAGCATCACGCCGCCGTCTTTCATGACCTGATGCCATATGATTTTTCCCCGGGACGCCTGCGTCGTTCGGCGCACAGGCTGAGCGCACAGCAGGAAGAATGAGGCTTGTATGGGCTGGCTCGGAGCCGCCACGCTGGGATTCTGAGGAGAGATTCTGGGGACCGCTGGCCCCCTGTTGTGTTGTCAGTGATGAGTTCCCCGTACCAGAGAGAACCTTGAGGTGTGGTGACAATGAAATCTCCTGTAAGGGAATCGAGTGCTGTCCACAAGCAACCTGGGTATTTAATACAGAGACACGGGATAGCCAACAAAAAACCAGCTCAGACACAGGCCTGCAATTCCTGAACCCGGGAGCAGGAGGAAATCTCCGTGGCTCCTAAACTGGCCGGGGGGGACCAGGGGCTGTGGGGGGACTCACCATGGCTCCTGGCAGCTGCAGAGTTCCCCATGGCTCCCAGCCCCCGCCCTAGGCCACAGGAGACGTGTGAGTACGTGGAACCGTGGGAATACGTGGAACCGTGAATAGCAGTTCCGTGTCTCGTGAGGATCTCCCGTATTCAGGTGCCCTCCAGATGTGAGGGAAAAGAACAGCCACCAAAGGGTGGGAGACTGACTTGCATGCGGCACCTCGGACGACTGGGCCTTATGGCCCAGTATTGCCTCCTCTCGGACTGGGGTAAAATACGAGATTTGCCTGAACCGCACAGCTGGTTCTCCCTCGCATCTTGAGTTCCCCCTGAGTTGCACTGACCTCGCGCCAGGCATCGGGGGCAGCGGGCAATCAAGCCGCTGCCTCTACACACACTTCTGTCTCTGCCTTCCACCTCTGCAGCAAGTTACAGGCCTGATCGCCCTGCTCCCCCCTGGCACCTGCTTCACACCCAGACCCCCCCATTGACCTTTCTGAGTGACTCCCGAAAGCAGCACCAGGGCCCAGTGCCTGCTGTCCACCTGCCAGTCCTGCAGCCTCGCAGCTGTCCTGGCAGGAGGCCAGCAAGCTGTGGAGAACAGCAAAAATGGCGGGAAAGGGTCGCAGACAGGGCGACGTGCTTTCGTCTTCAGACAGCCCTGGAAAACCGAAAGCCCTCCCGCCACGGAAGAGGTGCAGCTGTACGAGCTCCCTCCACAGCGCTGGCTGCCAATGGGCCTCTACCCTCGCGGCGAAGGACCTCCAGGCTACCTTGCGTCAGCAGCGAGGCCAAGAACTGGAGGGGCGGGCAGTGTTGAGGCTGGGTTGTGGCGTGGCAGAGTCCACCAGACTGACCGCATAGGTTCGGTCAGATGCCAACGGGCTGCCACCAGGACCGACCGTGCCGTGCAGCCAGGCCATTCGAGGATGCCCTTTGCGGGTGTTCGAGGCGCCGTCGTGCACGGCGAGCTGTCAGTGACGCAGCGAGCCACCCACGCCGCCAGAAACGACGACTGAACGGGGTTGCTGGGGTCACTGCAGGCAGGGTTTCAGGCGCGGCGGGCGCACACCCTCCGATCAGAGACTCATTTTGCTCCTGGCTCAGCGGTGCGGTTGCCTCTCCAGACCACGCTCCCCTTGCAACGGGAACAGCGGGCGGAGAACACAAAGTGCCATTAAGTGAAAGCCGTTGGGCGTGTCTCGGAGCCTCCCCGAGGCAGCTGGGGAGAGAATGTGGCCGCTCCGGCTCCAAGCCCGCAACCGGAGAACTGGGCTTATCCGAGCAGTTCAGCTGGCCTCACTCCAGCCAGGAGAGGGCAGCATGGCACAAGCCCTGAAAATCATCGAATTGTAGAACACTAGAACTGTGAGGGACCTCGAGCGGTCATTGAGTCTAGTGCTCTGCCTTCATGGAAGGACCAAGCACCATCTAGACCATCCCTGACAGGCGTGTGTCCAACCTGCTCTTCAATATCTCCAGGGATGGAGATTCCACAACCTCCCTGGGCAATTTATTCCAGTGTTTAACCACCGAGACAGGCAGGAAGTTTTTCCTAATGTCCAACCTCAACCTTCCTTGCAGCAGTTTAAGCCCCTTGCTCCTTGTCCTGTCCTCAGAGGTGAAGGAGAACAATTTTTCTCCCTCCTCTTTGTAACACCCCCTTAGGTAAACTGCTCTCATTTCCCCTCTCAGTCCTCTCTTCTCCAAATTAAACAAACCTAATTCCTTCAGTCTTCCCTCATAGCTCATATTTTCTAGACCTTTCATCATTTTTGTTGCTCTTTTCTGGATCTTTTCCAGTTTCTCCACTTCTTTTCTGAAATGTGGTGCCCAGAACTGGACACAAGACTCCCACTGAGGCCTGACCAGCGCAGAGCAGAGCGGAAGAATGACTCCTCGTGTCTTGCTCACCACACTCCTGTGAATGCCGCCCAGAATCACGTTTGGTTGTTTTGCAGCAGCGTCTCACTGTCGCCGCATGTTTGTGGTCCAGTGAGGCATGTGCCAATGTGCACCACCAGTAGACACACGACCCTAGTTGTGGGCGCTCTGCTAACCCTCTGGGTGGCGTTTGAATTTCCCCTGAGTGGCTGCACAAGCGCACGGCTTACAGGGAACCCTGGTCTCCTCCCACCCTGGGAGAATGAGGGGGGTCTCAGGATCACTCTCTCCTGGCTGTCAAGGGCCCACCTGCTTCTTTCCCTGTAGCTTGTGATTTGGCTTCGGTTTGCACTAGGCACAGGGCAGGCTCTTGGGGGCGCCCTGTGCTGGGATCAGCTGGTGGCCATTTTCCATCCTTCCCCCCAGTCCAGACTGAGGTAAGGACCGCTCCGGGGCTCCCCGCCCTTCACACAGCCAGCTGCTGCGCGGGGCGGCCGCCTCCTCACACAGCCGGATGAGTTGCAGCCGGCCTGCCACCCCGCCCGGGCTGCGCCCCCGTAGCCGCGCTGCAAGCTGCAATGAGCGGCAGTGTCTAACCGGGTCTGCCGGGAAGGACCGTCACCGTTTTCAAGACCGACGGCAGCACTATTGCTGTGGATTGTCTCCTCGCAGTGCGGGCCCGCCGGGCCGCCCCGGTCCTGGCTCAGGGCCCCACACAGGCAGGTCTGGTACAAATCCTGGCCCCTATTTTTTCACTATCTAAAATGGGGGGGGGGGAACCGAACCATTTTTGGGTTGAGCACCGCACAAAAGTGAGAAGCAAAGAAAAACCTGCTGCCGTGGCCCCCGGCTGAGACGCAGAAAGACGCTCCCCACGTTCCTCTCCGCACCAGAGCCTGGGGGGGGCCAGGTGAGTAGATTTTGTGGCCCCTCCCAGGCTCTGGGGTGGAGCCAAAAAGTAGAGGTTCAGTGGGGGGAGGTGCCAGGGCTTGGGCAGGAGGGAGGATGCAGGGGAGGGCTGGGCCCGGCTTGCCTCACTCCAGCCCGCGAGGCTCAGGGCTTCCCCCCCCAGCACTGGAGAGCCGGCACTCCAGCCCCACAGGGGGAGAGGGAGCCCTGAGCCGGGGGGGGGGGGGGGGGGCAGATCCAGGCAAGTGGGAGGCCGGATTCGGTCCCTGGGACATAAGTTCCCCACCCCTGAGCTTGTAAGACACAACAGATCCAGGGGGAGAGGCCGACGTGGGGGAGCAGGGAACCATCGGCCCAGCTCCGGCGAGGGGCAGAGAGGACCCGTCTTCCCAACCGTCGGCTGGGGCTGCGTGTTCCCTGCAGAACGGCTGGTGCGACCGGCAAAGGACGGTGCCGGTGCCGGAGCTGAGTGAGGCCTGGGCTCTGCTCCTGGCTGTGCAGCATGGGTGGGGGAGGCGGCTGCTCTCAGGGCTCATAATGACCCTGCTCTCGGTGCACGGGGAATTGCTGAGCACGGCAACGGCCCGTTCTTTGTTCTAGCGCAGATCCCCGGCTGCCACGACTCCCACGGTCAGCGGAGAGGCCCGTTGAAATATTTATGTCCGGGCCATTACTGCGTCGAGGCCGTGATGCAAAATGCATGAGCATTGAATTATGCCCTAAATGTGCTATGAAACACACAGCCCCCAAACGGTTCTCTCCGCACAGTTGTGGGCTCTGTCGGCCTCCATTTTTCACGGCCCACGCTGTGGCTTCGAGCAGCCCAAACAAATGTGGCAAAAGGGATTTCCCGGAACACGGTTGGTTTTGCACCCGATCACGGTGTGTTTTTTAGGTGTAATTTGAAGTGCACAAGAACATACCAGGCTCACATTTTCATCGCAGGGCAGGGAGCTAAACACAAGGCAGAGACACACAATGACAGGGGGCAGAGCAGACGCGATTCCTTTGGCTTTCAAACTCATTTGATAAGCTTCCAGGTGTTAACACTTTCATAGTGGACAAAATGTGCAGGTTAGTACAAGGGTTAGGCACTGCCTAGACCCCATGTAAGTCCTGCTTTGAGGACGTAAGGGGGACTTAGGCCAGGTCTGCACTAGACCTGGAAGGTCGGCTCAAGGTATGAACTCCAGCCATGTAAATAACGTAGCTGGAGTTGGCTGCCCTTAAGCCGGACTTGCTTCCGTCTTCACAGAAGGAGGTCAAGGGGAGCAAATGCTCCCATCGGTTTCCCTTATTCCTTGTGATTGAGGCCTTGTCTATACATATGTGCCAGAGATCGGTCTTCTGGCATTTGATTTAGTGGGTCTAGTTAAGACCTGATAAATCAAACACCGAAGGTGCCTCCTGTTGGTGCTGGTACTCTTTGCAGTCATGAGAAGCAAGAGAAGCCCATGGGAGCGTTTACTTCTGTCGACCTCCCACTGTGAAAATGGTGCTAAACTATACTATACTATTTAACTATAAACTATGTTATTTACATAGCTGGAGTTGCATACCTTCTGCTGACCTTCTGGGTCCTCTGTAGACCTGGCTTGCGAAGAGTCCTGGTGCTGATGGGAGATGCCTTCAGCACTCAATTTAGTGGGTCTTAAATAGATCCACTAAATCAAACACCAGAAGATCAATCTCCGGTGTGTAAGTATAGCTGTGGCCTTAGTGGTACACAGACCTTAGTCTAGCCTCCTGCATAGGAACTCACCCAGCATGACTCAGACAGAGCTCATTTGGTTTTCCAGCTTGGACAAAAAAGAAGGGGTCCATTCTTGGAGGTCTCTGCCGTGCAGCAGACACCACACTTGTGAGGAGAGTTCATGTCTCAAACCAGTGCCTGCTCTGGTGCATTACCACACAAAGTAACTTCCCTCCGTGAGCCCCATTGGTTGGACAGTGATGCACTCAGGGATTTTCTGTTTAAATGAGGGTTGTGTCTACACTGGCCACTTATTCCGGAAAATCAGCCACTTTTCTGGAATAACTTGCCAGCTGTCTACACTGGCCCCTTGAATTTCTGGAAAAGCACTGACGATCTAATGTAAAATTGTCAGTGTTTTTCCAGAAAAACTATGCTGCTCCCGTTTGGGCAAAAATCCTTTTCCAGAAAACTGTTCCGGAAAAGGGCCAGCGTAGACAGCAAAGATTTCTTTTCCACAAAAAAGCCCCGATCGCGAAAATGACGATCGCGGCTTTCGTGCGCAAAGCCGTGTCTAGATTGGCCACGGACGCTTTTCCGCAAAAAGTGCTTTTCCGGAAAAGCGTCCTGCCAATGTAGACGTGCTTTTTCTGAAAATGCTTATAACAGAAAACTTTTCCGTTATAAGCATTTCCGGAAAAGGGTGCCAGTGTAGACGTAGCCAAGGAGTTTGGGGCCAGACTCTGTTAAGCCAGGGAAGTGAATGGAGCCACCCTAGACTTGCACAGGGTAACTGAAATGAGTCGCTGCTGGCTCACAGGCATATCCCCGTACTTATAACGGGTTGAAAAGATCTCAGACTCCACCTGCCCCTTCCTCCCCTGGGTGTCTACACCGTGCCACGCAGGAAGAAAAATCCATTTGTAGCAGGGTCGACACGTGCCTCGTGAGCTCCCCCGTGTGGCCGAGAGCGGGATCCTGCACGGCCTCACTCCTTGAAAAAGCCTTGTGGCTACTCGGCTCTCCGGCTGAGTCACACTCCGGTGTGGTACTCAAACCCCTTCCAGGGTGCACCTCTAACAGGGGCCCAGCCCGGTGCCCTCTGCGGGGTGTCTCTCTGAGTCCCCTCTCTGTCTGTTTCCCCACTCCGTAGGGGAGTGCTGCCCCCAGGGCTTCCCCTCCTGGAGACAGCGTCCTGAACAGCTCCCCACGTTGAGCTGTTCCTGGTTCTACCTGCCAACCAGCCCCCTTGACTTTCCCCCTTCAGGTCTGGGCTGCAACTGAGCTGCCTCTGGTTCTGCAGCTCCTTTTGTAGTCCTCCCAGCCCCCTGATTGGCTGGTTCCTCCAGGGCCTCTCTAGCCTTCTGGAGGACTTCTCTATGGCCCTCTTGGCCCTCATTACATACAAAGAGGAATTTGCTAACCTAATTTGACTGGATGATGTGGAAATCAGGTTGGCAGGAAGATAAACAGCCTACAGGGACTTTACAACTGTCCAGCTCAGGCAATTGCTTTGACTTGCTGGAAATTGCTCCTGCCAAGTCTTTGTGTTACTGAGACGTCGAGAGCTTCTCCCCACTTACGATGTGGAGTGGCAGGATGGTCCAGTGGTTAAATGCCTAGGGCAGGGATACAGAAGAGCCGCATTCAACTCCCAACTGTGCCACAGGCTTCCTGGGTGACCTTGGCCAAGTCTCTTAGTGCAGCTGCCTCAGCTTCCGAGCAACAAATTGGGGACAATGATATTTGTCAAGCAATTCCATTGACTTCAGTGAGGTTTGGGCTTCATGAAGGGAGCTAGGATTTGACATGGTAAATCAGCATGATCCAGCAGTACGTGAGTCATAAAAGAAGACTCACAGTGAGCAGCAAATGTCATTACTCAAAAATCAGAGCAGGAGCCTTGTGTTCAGACGTCACTTCGTCAGACAATCCTCAGCACCATCGTATTTAGCCTCCTGGCAGTCAATTGAGTTTGAAGGTTAATTGTCCCCAATAACGTGGTTTTAGTCCAAGCTGAAACGCTCAAAGGCCAATTGTCCTTGAGTTTACCTGCGCTGTGTCGCGCTGAGATTCACAAAGGTAAAGCTGCTCGTGGCATGTGCTGCTGTTTGTCTCAGACCAAAGGCAGGCTAATGCAGGCAGTAGGGAGCCGGCAAATGCCACCGGCTGGGTTTTGTTCAGAGTCGCACTCCTGTACCATTCCGTGTGGCTGCAGGAGGGTAACTGAGAGCAACATGGAACCTGCTGGGCCTTGTGATAGATATGATAGAGGTCTATAAACTCAAGACTGGAGTGGAAAAAGTGAATCAGGAAAAGTTATTTACTAGTTCCTATAATATAAGAACTAGGGGTCACAAGATGAAATGAACAGGTAGCAGGTTTCAAACAAACAAAAGGAAGTTTTTCTTCATGTAGGGCACAGTCAACTTGTGGAACTCCTCGCCAGAGTAGGTTGTGCAGACCAGGACTTTAACAGGGTTTAAAAAAGAACTAGATAAATTCATGGAGGATGGGTCCATCAGTTAGCCAGGATGGGTACGGATGGTGGTCCTAGCCTCTGCTTGTCAGGGGAATGGATGATAGTAGAAGGATCACGTGATGATTCCCTGTTGTGTTCACTCTCTCTGGGGCATCTGGCACTGGCCACTGTCGGTGGACGGGACACTGGGCTGGAGGGACCTTTGCTCTGACCCCGTCTGGCCGTTCGTGTGTGGCCGTACTTTGTGTCTGGGCACAACTCCGGTGCCTGTCCCGGGGAGGAGGGAGTAGCCTGTTTTTCTTTCCAATACGTGAGAGGAGGCACCACGCTGACAGCTGTGGAGAACGCAGGTCTCCTCTCCAGATGAAAGCCGGGGACATGGCAGAGTAGACTTCCCTTGTCCCCTGCGGGGAGCACCCGGTGGGGTCAGAGGGGAGCTGAATTTCCACGGCCTGTGTACTCATGGTCTCACTGCTGAGGTGGCTGACAGGGGCTCCGTTCCTGCCACTTAGTGGCCGTGGTTTTTGTGGCGCAGACGCTCCTGCCCTGGGCCTATCTCCAGGACAGGCAGCGAGAACCGCTGGCTGGTTTGGCCCATGGTTATAGACCATTAGACTCATGGGCTTGGTGCTCCCCGCTGACTGCAACGGGGCGGGCACGTGGGGCGGGGAAGGGGTGACCGAGTGAACTGGAGAAAGGAGGCCCGGGTCCGGAGGAGGCCAAGTGCGGTATCTCAGCCAGGCCTCGGGAGTAGAAAGGCTGCCACTGTGCAGACTCCAGAGCAGTGATGGGCTGCTGAGGCTAGTGAAGGGCTGCACGAGGGACCTCCGTCTCAGGGGGCCGTAAGGCTGTCGGGGCCAGGACGCTCTGCCGGGCGAGGGGCGTGGCTAGAATGTGCGGGGGGCGTGGACTGAACCGTGGCAGCGCTAGGATTGGCTGCAGAGGGAGAGCCTGGCTCTCACAGTGTTGTGTGCCATCAGCCCCTCCTCCCCCCCCGGTGCCCTGGTTTTTCCTGCCTGTCGCTTTAGTGACACCGGCAGCAAATAAACCTGCTGTGGACGGACACCAGCAGAATCCGGCAGCCCTGCGCGTGGGCAGCCGTAACACGTCGTCTCGTGGGCCTCACCCAGAGCCGCGCTGGGCCACGTGTGGCCCGTGGGCCGCCCGCCGTGGCTCTAGAGCGTCCTCTTGCCCTGTGTATTCAGCACCGGGGACTCCTCTGCCCGCCGCATGGGGCGCTAAAGGAACAGGCAGGGGTACGGAGCCGACCCGCGAGTGCAGCCCAGAGAGGAGAATTCTGTCACTAGCCTGTCCCAAATGACGGTCCTCTCTCTATAGGCGATGCATCTGTGTGTGGGGGGGGAGGGGGACAACAGAGTCACGTCCCCCCTCCCTGCCCCATTTGCCGCTTGGCTTGCGTTGAGCTTGCACTGGGCATGCTCAGTAACACTGCTGAAGGCAGCTTGTCTCTGCCCCTCCGAGAAGGATTATTTCATTGTTCCCGCACAAGCTGGGACGATCCCCCTGGCCATGTGGGGAGCCAGGGCCTTTGGTATGGACACCCCCCGGCATTGCCCTTTGCAGCCAAGTCCAGCGGCCGCAAGGCCCTTGGCAGGAGGTCGGAGCTGACCTGAGCTCCATATGGATTGTCTGTGGGGCCCAGAAGAGGAGCAGAGGGGGCAGCCGAGTGTAAGGGGTGTCAGGGCGTCAGCTCTCCCGGCCAGGGACCGTGTCTCGTACCTCCCTGTGCAGGGGTGGGGACCTTTTGTCCAGTCTGGGGCCGCTGATCCACAGAACAATCGGTCACAGGGCTGCACAAAAGTGAGAAGCAAACCCGCCCCCCCAACCCCTCCCCAAAATCCTCACTGAGGTGGCCCCAACTGAGAAGCAGAAAGACCCTCCCCACCTTCCCCTCACACACCAGAGCCTGGGGGGGGCGGGTCTGGGAGAGGAGACACTCTGGGGTGAGCCCAAAACGAGGGGCTCAGTGTGTGGGAGAGGGCTGCTGGAAAGCAGGCTTGGGGCACAGGGTCGGGGGGTGCACGAGCAAAGAGGGGGTGCAGGGTCTGGGTGGGAGGCCTGGCAACGGGGGGGGGCACTTACCTGGCACAGCTCCCTGGGGACTCACACGGCACCGTGTCCCCTGCCGCTCCCAGACACCGCCCCCTGCTGCTCCTATTGGCCACAATGACGGCCAATCAGCGCAGCGGGGGAAAAGCCACCAGGCAGCACTTTGCTGTGCTGCCGTTTCCCCAGCCGGGGGGAGGAAAAGCGGCAGAGCCCAGACCCACTTCCTTCCCCCGCCAGGCGTAACCCGGGGAGGGGGAGGGGGGCGGATCCAGCCTCAACTCAGCTGACTCTGGCCCGCCAGGCTTGGGGCTCCCCGATGCTGTGGGGCAGGGGCCTCAAGCCTGCAGGGCTGGCCCTAAGCAAGCCAAGGGCCCAGGGCCGTTGGTTCCCTGACCTCTGCCTATTCATTGGTGCTCTATTAATTCTGTACAATAACAGTGGAAAGCGAATGCACAAGTCTTAAAACCCAGGGCAATGCCCAGAAATCTGGAGTTTGCTCCCACTCTTATTTAACCCACCAAGACATTAATAATTTGCTAATGAACTGAATTCCATTGAACCTGCTGGAGTCGTATTTTAAAAGACCTAGCCCTGAGCCCCGGTCTCTCCCACGCCCCGCCCTCATCTGGCCAAGCCTTGCTAACGCCCTGCGGGTGCAACTCCCACCAGCTCAGCCGTTCGGGGGACGGTTTTGCTTTAATAGGAAGGGTCCAACACAGCCACATGAGGCTCCCACAACTGGTCCGTTCCTCCTCTGGATCTCACCTGCAGCCCACAGAGTTCAGGCCTACCGCCTTCGCCGGGTCCCACGGCCTTGCCGCCCACGTCCGTAGCAGAACTTCTTTATGGCTTCGCGTGGGAAGCTCACGCAGAGGCGGTCGTTGAGGAGCGCTGGGCCGAGAGGGGCGGTCGGACGTCAGGGAGAAAAAGAGGGTTCTCTCCAAGTTAGCGACAAGAGCAAATGGTTCCTGTGTTTTCCTTTGGCTTGTGTTGTGTTGCGGGTAAGAGTGTGGCAGGAGGTCAGGAAAAAACAGTTTATTCTTCAGAGGGGCGGGGAGGAGGAGAGAGGGAGACAAATTCAAGGGAACAAAGTCACACAGCCGGAGGTTTTAATTAAGAACTTCTTTGAATGGACCATACAACAGCCTTGGCCCTGTGACTGGCTCCAGGTAGGTGGCCCCTGCAGCAGTGGAGAACCCCACAGGGAGCAAGAGGGGGTCGTCTACACGGCCGCCTTACAGTGCTGCAACTTTCTTGCTCAAGGCTGTGAAATACCCTCCCTGCAAGCACAGAATCAGAGCATCCGAGATACTAGGACTGGAAGAGACCTCGCAAGGTCATCAAGTCCAGTCCCCTGGCCTCATGGCAGGACACAGCACCGTCTAGACCATCCCTGACAGGTGTCTGTCCAACCTGCTCTTAAATATCTCCAGAGATGGAGATTCCACAACCTCCCTAGGTAATTTATTCCAGTGATTAACCACCGACAGGAAGTTTTTCCTACTGTCCAGCCAAAATCTCCCTTGCTGCAATTTAAGCCTATTGCTTCTTGTCTTATCCTCAGAGGTCAACAATTTTTCTCCCTCCTCCTTGTGACACCCTTTTAGGTATGTGAAAACTGCTCTTCTGTCCCCTCTCAATCTTCTTTCCAAACTAAACAAGCCCAATTCTTTCAGTCTTCCGTCATAGCTCCCGTTCTCTAAGTCTTTCATCATTTTTGTTGCTCTTTTCTGGACCCTCTCCAGTTTATTCACATCTTTCCTGGAATGTGGTACCCAGAAGTGAACACAACACTCCAACTGAGCCTAACCAGCGCAGAGTAGAGCGGAAGAACGACTTCTCGTGTCTTGCTCACAGCACTCCTGTTCATGCAGGAGAGCTGTAAAGTGTCAGTGTAAACAGGTTCCCAGCTCTGTTAGCTACTCCTTTTGTGAAGGAGGTTTACCAGAGTGCTGGGAGAGCTCTCAAACCACCTGCCATATTAAAACGGTGCCACGGCTCTGCTTTAAGGTTACAAGTATAGACCATACAGAGGTTTGTTGTCATGGGCCCAATCGCAGGATCAGGGCCAATGTGTGGGGAAACCCTGGCTCTCCGCTCAGTAAGGGTGTAAAATTGTCAGGACACTTTTAGAACTGGGTGAATATCTGATTCTTTGGTTTGCTGACAGTACTGAAAAAAATTGTTTCTGTTTGACCTTAATATAGATAGATAGCTTTAGATACATACATGAATTTTTCAGCGAACAGAAAAGTGGAAAAAAAATTCTTTTTTGCTTTGGGTTGAATCCCAAAGCACATGTGCTATTTTGCTCTTGAGCGTGAAAGGAAAATCCATTTTTAATTGGAAAACTGGAATATTTTGTTTTGAAAATGATGCCTGCTTTGATATGCTGAGGATTATTTTCCCCAACTGAAACAATTCAGTGAATTCTTCACAAAGTTATGAAACATTTCTGTTGTCTCAAATTTGTGGAAGATTTAGCCAAAATTTTTCACCCATCTCTTTGTGGGGCATTTTTAATGTGAGCTCAGATTCAACAATGAAAATGAGGAAAATAAAAGATTTATGAAGCAGGTGGAGATTAGGTCAAGTCTAGCTGCTATAAAAATGTGCGTGAGGAGTAGAATTTAATCTTTGTTGTGTTATGTTGCATTGTGAGCAGGTGCTGCTAAACACAGAGGTCTGATTTTGCTTCATTTAGTGGGCCTCTGTTCTTGTAAATCTGCATGGACATACTCCCTGTAGTGGTAGTGTACATATGCCATTATATCACTCAGCCACTAGATGTCTCCATCTGCTGCAGAGTATTTTAAATAAGGTGTGATCCTTGGTAAACAAAGCCAGGGCTGCTCAAGTTGGAACTGGAGCTGTGTGGGAACTTAGTTTTGAGTGTGTTTGTGGTGTAGTGTTTGAGTCTTTGGATTTTTTTAAGAAGAAAATATTGTGATTCTATAACTCTATATAACATGATACCATCAGACAAAAGTAAAAAAAAAAAAAAGGCAAATCATTATAGAAACACAAGGCACATACGATATTAATTATTTTTGTTAGAAATGTGCAGGGTTTGGGTGCCTATTTCTATGCGCACATCTTTCCGGTGGCAAACCAGCAGTATCCAGGATAGTCATTGTGGGGTGCTGAGATTTCTCCCCAGAAGCCTCCAAGTCAGGCTATGTCCACACTGGGAAGGGTTGCAAAAGTGCTGTCGAGATGCAAACGTTGCTAAAAATGAAAACTGATCAAACCGGTTTTTCTGTCTCCCATTGTTGACATTTCCTGGCCACCTGGCTAGCACCCTGGCAACAGATAGAGCAAAGCTTTCTGGGTAAGCATCCCACAAGGTAGTGCTATGGGAAGGCAGAGCTCATCCTGGACTTCTTGGGATTCCCTCATAGCTTTGGGAGCTCTCCATGCTGGGAAATGTCAAAACAGTACAGCCATCTCTCCAGTCCTCCTCTCGACAGCAGCCGCCTCCTGCCACTGGGTTCCTAGCTGGGCAGAACAGGAGCATTCCAATGATTTCCCCTTCCCAAAAGGAGCAGCTCACTCAGCTGTCAGACACTTCCCAGAGCATTGAAAGGGGAAGGGTGCATGCCCGCAGGGCAGCAGAGACCACAAAACACTGAGCAGAGCCATTGGGGCAGGCATGGTAGGATACTGGGGGAAGCCAATTCTCTGGACAAAACAAACAGCAGAGTCCACACTGGCTCTTTGTCGACAATAAAGGGAGGGGAAAAGATAAAAGTCTCTCACAGGGCTGGGAGCTTTTTTGTCACCAAAACTGGGCGTTTTTCCCGACAAAAGTTGCATCGTAGTGTAAATGCTCCACTGGTCTGTCATCAAAAGGCAGGGGTTGGTGACAAAATGTGGCAGGGTAGAGAAGGCTTCAGACACGTTGAGGGTGCAATTCGAGTGCAGACGCACACTTGTGTGGGCAGGTCATGAGCTCCCCAACAGGAAGGTTGCCTGAGTTACATGCCCCATCAGGGTAAATGCCTGTGCAAATTAAATAGGCCCAAGATACGGTGACATTTCTCAAAACCAGCCCCTCGCAGAACCAGACTGGGCCCTTCAAAACCCTCGTTCTCTGCCGCATGCCTGCTTCTCTCTTTCTCCCGGTACAGCAGCCTGCACCTCTCCTGCAAGCAGACGGACTGACATACCACCCTACATGTATTAGCTCGCCCTGGCGCGCTGGCTGTGAGAATAAACAAGACCTCAGGCTGGTCTACTCACAGAAGAATCAAGTATATTGCTTTGCCTTTACAGCAAGCGGCAGGCGTGTTATTCTGAGGACTACATGGTGTTAAATGGTAGCTGTTTGACCCGCCTTATAATGACCATTCTGACTCTGAGCAATGTACGATTCTTGGCTTGCCTTCAGCGCTGGGCCGTTCCACAGCTGGGCTTTCCAGCTGCCGCTTAACCACTGGGGTACCTTGTGGAGGGGCCGAGGGGAGCAGCCACCTGCACCACTAGGCTCGTGGACGGAGGCAGGGAAGATGCTGTGCCTGGAAGAATGGGCTCCTGACCCTCTCCACCACCCCGGACAAATCAAACACTGGAGGGAGGGGGCCCTTATCTGGCCAATCAGCAACCAGCTCTGGCCAGACTTGCTGTAAGCCTTTCAAACCTGGCTGTAATTGGCCGACAATGGAATGAATCATGGAACCACAGAACCCCAGGGCTGGCAGAGCCCTCAGGAGGCATCAGGTCCAACCCCCTGCCCAGAGCAGGACCAGCCCAACTCAATCAGCCCAGGCAGGGCTTTGTCAAGCTGGATCTTAAACACCTCCAGGGATGGAGATTCCACCCCCTCTCTGAGTTGCAGGCAGCTGTGAACATCAGAACAGCCATACTGGGTCAGACCAAAGGTCCATCAAGCCCAGTGACAGTGGCCAATGTCAGGTGCCCCCAGAGGGAGTGAACAGAACAAGGAAGCATCTCGTGATCTCTCTCCTGTCACCCATTCCCAGCCTCTGACAGACAGAGACTAGGTATGCCATTCCTACCCATCCTGGCTAACCATCAATAGAACTAACCTCCATGAATTTATCTAGCTCTTTTTCGAACCCTGTTCAAATACTGGTCTTCTCAACATCCTCTGGCGAGGAGTTCCACAGGTTGACTGTGCGCTGGGAGAAGAAAAACTTCCTTTGGTTTGTTTTAAATCTGCTACCTATCAATTTCACTTGGTGACTCCTAGTTCTTACATTATGGGAACAAGTACATAACTTTTTCTTATTCATTTTTTCCACGCCAGTCATGATTTTATAGACCTCTATCCTATCCCTGCTTACTCTCTTCTTTTCTAAGCTGAAAAGTCCCAGTCTTTTTGATCACTCTTCATACCGGACCCGTTCCAAACCTCTCATCATTTTTGTTGCCCTTTTCTGAATCTTTTCCAATGCCAATAGATCTTTTTTGAGATGAGGTGACCACATCTGTACACAGTATTCCAGATGTGGGCATTGCATGGATTTATGTAGAGGCAATAAGATATTCTCTGTCTCATTCTTTATCCCCTTTTTGCACTTGTCTCTGCAAAGAGTCAAATTCTTTTGCCCTGGGGTTACAAGTATTTCCCTCTGATGGCTCTGAAAAGCAGACTCTGGAGGTGACGCTGTATTTCTCCCACTGTCAGGCGTAGCCGTTGTTGCATTGGCTGCCAAACAACCGCTTGGCCACAGGGTGGCACTTGGCCATTAGTGGATTGTCTGCTCGACAGACGGAACCACTCCAGAGCACGATCCATGTTGGTTATCCGTTGTTCCGTGCTGGATGGGGTGGGGGCGTGTTCCGTGCTCTTGCTGGGGTGACCTGGGAAGTGCCTTTGACTTAAGCACTAAAGGTTTTTAACACCCTTTGCTCAGACGTCTGCCATTTGCTTCAGATCAAACCAGGAATTAGGGGACAGGGACCGTGGTGGGTTGGCCAGAGGACAGAATCCGCGACAGCCTTTATTGTGCAGCCAATCCATCCAGCTGTCCAGCCAGAGGTGTGGCGTGTGTGTCATTTCCTAGCACAGGCGGTGGGCGGAGAGGGGCTGCCGGTGTTTCTCAGGGCCTGGCTGTCTGTGTGTCCACCTGGCAAAGTTCTGCCCGTCCCAGAGCACACCTCCTGGCACCCTGGGTGAGGCAGGGAGCCGACAGCAGGACCACGCGTGCCAAGCTGTCGTGGCCATATTGACAATAGCGGGATGGGGCTGACCCAGTATGTCCATGGTGCTTACAGAGGGAACACTGACCCCACAGGTTGTTGTATCCATAGGCAGACGCGGCTCAGAAGCTCCCTCGCCCCTCCACAGCCGTTATCCGCTCTGCCAGGCAGCTTGCCAAACGCCTGGGCTGGAAAGGACCCGTGTGAAGAGGAGGGGGAAGGGCCCAGCAGTGGGGAACTTGCTGTTTAGACCGAACGCAGCCCCGGAGGCACGGTAGAGGGGAATTCCGTTCCTACCGGATGGACGAGGCAAAGCAGGACTGCCCAACATGGGGGTCTGTTCCAGTGGGGCGCCCAGACGCTGCTCCAGGCCTGCAAAGCTTTTAGGCAGAGGCTCAACTGGAGCACGTGGATAATCTCACTGACTTCCCAGAGAACTCGACACGTTGCCAGAGGGCTGCTCTCCTGACGCAGGAGGCAGCTTCCCCACACCCTCATTCTGCCCCATACCACTCGGGAGTACACCTCCCACCCACTGCTTGCCCCACATGCGCCTCCCCAAGGCCCTCAGACAGGTAGTGCTGCTGCATCTCAGCTTCCCTGGGATATCGCTTTGGAGGGACGGGCTCTGGGACTAGGGGGAAAAAGTGACCACTCCTGGGAGAGGCTCCTGTGGAAGGAGAGTGCTGTGATTGGCTATCGACGGTGACTGGGGGCCATCTGTGATGACCGGTGATCATATCACCTCGCTCTTCTCATCAGCAGATCTCAGAGCACTTCGCAAAGGAGGTCCCCATTCTATTGTACAGATGGGGAAACTGAGTCACGGAACGGCGTGGTGGCTTGCCACGGTCATCCCAGCAGGTCAGTTGCAGAGGCGGGACTAGAAGCCAGGTTTCCCACATCTGTCCAGGGCTCTGTGCCTTCTGCTCTTTCACTTACCACAGGATGAAATAATAACAAAACAGGCATTACAGGTACGTATGGGGCTCCTCACAGGTTTCAAGAATACCAGTGAGCCCCCCAGGGAGGAAAGGACACATCACTAGCTTCATTTTACAGAGGGGGAAACTGAGGCATGGAGTAGCCAAGGCCCCTTCTCCATTAACTAATGTCTCAGATTTTTTCATCCTTCCCCGGAGATATGCAAGGTCTGAGCTTCAAGGTGCTGAGCGCCCAGTGGTCTGGCTTGACGTGCCTCAGAGCTTCGGGTCCTCACAGCTCTGATCTTCCGGCTGAGGTGTCTGTCCAACCTGCTCTTAAATATCTCCAGCGATGGAGATTCCACAACCCCCCAGGCAATTTATTCCAATGTTTCACCACCCGGACAGGCAGGAACTTTTTCCTAATGTCCAACCTCAACCTCTCTTGCTGCAGTTTAAGCCCATTGCTGCTTGTCCTAACCTCAGAGGCCAAGGAGAACAAGTTTTCTCCCTCCTCCTTGTGACACCCTTTTAGATACTTGAAAACCACTATCCTGTCCCCTCTCAGTCTTCTCCTTTCCAAACTAAACAAACCCAATTCTTTCAGTCTTCCCTCATAGCTCATGTTCTCTAGACCTTTCGTCATTTTTGTTGCTCTTCTCTGGACCTTCTCCAATTTCTCCACAGCTTTCTTGAAATGTGGTGCCAGAACTGGACACAATACTCCAGCTGAGACCTAATCAGCGCAGAGTAGAGCAGCAGAATGACTTCTTGTGTCTTGCTCACCACACTCCTGTTCATGCAGCCCAAAATCATGTTTGGTTTTTTTTTGCAACAGCATCACACCGTTAGCTTATATTTCGCTTGTGGTCCACTCTGACCCCTAGATCCCTTTCTGCAGGGCTCCTTCCTAGACAGTCGCTTCCCATCTTGGGTGTGTGAAACGGATTGTTCCTTCTTAACTGAAGTACTTTGCATTTGTCCTTATTAAACTTCATCCTATTTACCTCAGACCATTTCTCCAGTTTGTCCAGATCATTTTGAATTATGACCCTGTCCTTCAAAGTACTTGCAATGCCCTCTCCCATCTCCCCCCCAGCTTGGTGGTATCTGCACATTTGATAATCATACTCTCTATGCCAATATCTAAATCCTTGATGAAGACATTGAAAAGATCTGGTCCCAAAACAGACCCCTACGGAACCCCACTTGTTATACCCTTGCAGGAGGACTGTGAATCGTTAATAACGACTTTCTGAGAACAGTTATCCAGCCGGTTATGCACCCACCTTATTATATCCCCATCTAGGTCGCATTTGCCGAGTTTTTTGATAAGAAAGTCATGCAAGAAGGAATAAGAACTCCTCCTTCCCAGCCCAAGCAAGTGCCTTTGGAACATGGGTAAGTTACCGATTCCCTATTGGGCCACATTTGGAAGACCCCAGACCACCTGCCCTCAATCTCAACTCGGTAAAAGTGCCTTTGTACTTCCCGATTTATCCCATTAAGACCTAATAGCAACATAACCGCGGAGAAACCAGCTGTTCAGACAACCTGCACCTCCTGTCTTGCTGCACCTCACCCTTTAGATACCAAAGATTATCATGTGCAAAACTGATTAAAGATTCACAGCGACTGTGTCTCTTCATTTGGACTCAGTAACACTAATAAAAATCCTGAAGTGCATATATTTTTTCAGAGCACTTTGCAAATATTAACTAATTCATCCTCGCCGTGCTCGCTACACATGCTTTAATTAACCAACTCTCATTTGCTTAACTCATCCTAACTGTCTCATTAAATATAAATTACATGTGTATTTAGGACCCTTTGCTGGAAGTAGTACCAGGAGTTTATACAAAGAGTGCATGCAAAATATGTTAATGGGTGCTGGAGGCAGCCAAACTCCAAGAGTGAGGCATTTAGCAAAAAATATGCCGCTGTGTTGGTGTGCATTAAGGAGAGAACTAGACAATTAGCTGCATCTCTAAAATGCATATGTTGCCCCGGCCTTGAGAAAATCAAAGTCACGGTGTGCTGTTGCCATGGCGATGCGGGGATATTGTTTCCTATAACGTCTGCGTATAGACTCAATGCCGGGTCGATTAATTTTTCAGACCTCGTGCAAGGCGACAGCCTAGAAGTTCATTACAGTTCTGCCCGGTGGGTTGGCACCGTGCTATGAATTACACAGATGGGGGATGTCATGGTAGACTGGATGGAGCTCCCCTTAGCATGCGCTTTCCAGAATCTTCCCTTTAATCAATTCTCCAGCAGGGCCGTAGATAAGTTTAGTAACTAGCCTGGGCAATAATATTCGCAAGGGGGCCACTTAATGAATTTTGGTACGTGGTCGTGGGTTGGCTCCACCCCCGGAAGAGGCGGGGCCTGAGGAGGAAGGGGCGGGGCTGGGGACTATTATCCCCCTAGAGCTAGCTGGAGCCAGAGGTTTGAAGGGCTCACGGCTCCGGCCCTGTCAGGGTAGCACCACAGCTACGAGTCAGGAGCCATTTAAATAGGAACCTGCTGCTTGAGCCATCTCCTGGAAATTCAGTGGCATGGGCAGTAGGGCTACGTCTAGACTACGCTGAAGTTTGGAAAGAGGATATGCAAATTCTGTGGGAATTTGCATATCTTCTCCCAGTCTCACTTTTGAAAGCAGAGCTTTGGAAAGTGAAAGTAGCCGGGACGTGGCTTTTTCAGCAGACCCCTCCCTTTTTCGAAAGCCACTCTTCCTCAAAAAATGAGGTTTACGTGGCTTTTCGAAAACAGGGGGGGTTGCCGGAAAAACCCGCACCCTGACTACTTTCACTTTCGAAAGCTCTGCGTTCGGAAGTGAGATTGGAAGAAGATATGCAAATTCCTGCAGAATTTGCATATCCTGTTTCGAAACTCCAGCGTAGTCTAGACGAGCCCTCGGATATAAATAGAAAGCAGCCAGATGCAGTCTGTGGGCCAGATCTCGTCCCTGGGCCGCATTTTGCTCAGGCCTGTTGTAGCAGATGATGATCTTTCCCTGGTGGCCTAGATGGTCATTTTGGAAAGAGCTGTAAAACTGAGACCTTCCCACCACGGAGGGCATTAAAGACCTCCTGCCATTCAGCAGAGTGGAGTGAATTCCCATGACTACATTTGCCAGTGTATGAAGTGCCAAGGGAGCTCTCAGGTAATTGTGAGTCTCATTTGCATCACGCAATCTGAAGAGAGGCCGAAAATAGGATGGATCCGGACGCCCTGAGGATCTGGAGAGCCTGACCCAGGGCTTTGCACGGCCTACCGATTTGTAATTCTCTCGGAAAAACTTGGCTTCCCTTCTGCAGTAGGAGCAAGTGAATAAGACGTTCAGAATTCCCCAGCCCTTGCCTCTAGGAGTCAGGTAGCACTGCACAGATTTCATTCTGCTCCCTAACTGCATACGGGGATAGGTCCCTACGCATCCACAAAGCATGAAGAACGTCCCGTGGTCTATTTCCTTTGCTTTGCCTGGCCCCCGGGAAGGCAAACAAGCATTTGGCCACGTCTCTAGAAACCGCAGTGAAGGATTCCGTGTTGATTATGATTCCAGCTCATGTGCTCAGTTTATAAGTAAAATGAGGTTGGATTTTAGGGAAAATCCAGCATCCTTCCAGCAATTCTGCATGTCTGTGAAACTTGGAACACGGCGCTTACAGAAGAATGAAAGCTGCAAACTACCCGAAGCGCAAGGGAAAGACACATGGCGGGTGTAAGCAGGCTACTGCGTGTTTCCATTGACGCTATGCGTGCAAGAAGTGGTGTCAATGCTATCGTCCAAGTTATGTACAATCATCACCTGCAAGAAATGTTCTGCCAGCCAATTTCTACTCTCAGGACAGCTGGGCAACCCACTTGTCTTCACGTTACACCCTTTGTGCCCATCTTCCCAGCCACTGCTGTGCAAACCCAGTCCTCTTCAGTAAGGTCCCGACTATCTGTCCGTATCAATCTGTTTCTGGACTTCTACACGGATGGTAAGGTCTTTGAAGTATGGACAGTCTTTCTGATCTGCTGAATTCAGTCGTCCATGAGACAATGAACCGTTGTCTTGCATAACGTTGTCTATATTTTCTAGCCATTTTCATTACGCATCAGAAGATTTGTGTTGTTACTATTGATACACGTTAGGTTGTCAGCAGTGATGCTGGGGCCTATGCCCTGAGTTGAGAGTTACTTTAGAACTCAAGTCCAGAGAAGGAGTAGATCAAATCCTTCCGTGCAAAGTGTATTACTTTGCTTGCAACACTGAATGCTTCTTGGAACACTTAAGACACTAGCTGAAGCAATCTTGGAGCTGCAAGCAATTAACTTTGAGAACTCGTGGAGAATGCGTGAGGGTCCAGAGGAAAGGAGGAGTTAGTACTCATCTCTAAAAAAGGGGGAACAAAGAGGAATTATAAACCAGTCAATCTAACTTCAATACAGGTTGAACCACTCTGGTCCAGCAACATCTGGTCCAGCAACATCCATGGTGCAGCGTGATTTGAGTTAGCCGAGTGTCCACTTGTCATGGGGATGGCCAAGTTTCCCATGGTCCATACAGTTTGTCGACAGCCCCCGGGTCTGGTTCTCCATGTTCTGTGCTGTTATTTGGCTCTGATTTACTCCTCAATGTCTTCTAAGAACCCAGTGAGCCGTGGAAGTGTTGGTGATGCTGCTAGACCATATTGACCTCCCATGGTCCGGCAAATTCCATGGTTCGGCATCGGTCAGGTCCTGAGGGTGCCAGACTAGAGAGATTCAAACTGTTCCTGGATATTGGAACAAATGATTAAACAATCCATTTGTGAGCACCCTGAAGACAATACAGTTGTAATGACTAGCCAGCATGGATTTGTCAAACATCATGCCAAACCAACCTAATCTCCTCCTTTGACAGTGTTACTGGCCTAGTGGATAGGGGGACGCTGTTGACATGATATGTCTTGATTTTTGGTAAAACATAGTTCTGCATAAGAGTCTCATGAGCAAACTAGAGAAATGTGGTCCAGAAGAAATCGTTATAAGGTGGGTGAAAAATTGGTTAAAAGTCTGTTAATCAAAGAGTCGTTCTACAATGATTTGCGGTCAAACTGGGGGGCGTATCTAGTAGGGACCCAGGGGGGTCAGTCCTGAGTCCAGTGCTATAGAATATTATCTTTAATGATTTGAATAATGGAGTGGAGAGTATGCATATACCATCTGAGGATGATGCCAAGCTGGGCGTTGTTGCAGGCACGTTGTAGCACAGGGATGAAATGCAAAACAGTATTGACAAATTGGAGAACTGGTATGAAACAAGATGAAACTCAATGAAGACAAATGGCAAGTTCTTCATGAAGGAAAATAAAATCGAAGGCATAAATACAAACTGGACAATACCTAGCTAGGGGGTAATTCTGCTGAAAAGGACACGGGGGCTATAGTGGACCAAAAATTGAATAGTGGTAGAAATGTAGCCCGGTGAGTCTGGTGTAGCTGAAACAAAAGACAGGACAATGCAGCACTTTAAAGACTAACAAGATGGTTTATTAGGTGACGAGCTTTCGTGGGCTGGACCCACTTCCGCAGATCAGACCACTATTTGATCTGAGGATGTTGGTCTGGCCCACGAAAGCTCATCACCTAATAAACCATCTTGTTAGTCTTTAAAGTGCTGCATTGTCCTGTCTTTTGTTTCAAAAACTGAATATGAGCCAGCTATGTGAGCCAGCTGAGAAAAAAGGAATATTATTCTGGGCTGTATTAATAGAACAGCTTGTAAGACTCATAGAACCCTAGGGTTGGAAGAAACCTCAAGAGTCATCGAGTCCATCCCCTGCCCAACACAGGACCAACCTCAATTCCATCATCCCAGCCAGGATTTTGTCAAGCCGGGACTTAAAAACCTCTAGGGATGGAGATTCCACCCCCTCCCTCTGGAACCCAGCCCAGCGCTTCCCCACCCGCCTAGGGAAAGAGTTTTTCCTAATATCCAACCTGGACCTCGCCCACTGCAACTGGAGACCGTTGCTCCTTGTTCTGCATCTCCCACCACTGAGAACTCTTTGGAACCCCCCTTCAGGAAGTTAAAGGCTGCTGTCAAATCCCCCCCGCTCTGCTGTTTTGTAGACTAAAGAAGCCCAAATCCCTCAGCCTCTCCTTTTAGGTCACGTGCTCCAGCCCCCAAATCATGGGGTGACAGAGGGGCAGCCGTGTTAGTCTGTGACTTTGGCTACGTCTAGACTTCGAAAGTGCAAATGAAGCTGGGATTTAAATATCCCACGCTTCATTTGCATAATCACGGACTGGCGCTCATTCTAAAAAGTGCTATTTCGAAATTGAAACTGCAGTCTAGACACAGTTCTTTCGAAAATGGGGTGCTTTTTTGAAAGATCAAAAATGCCCCATTTTCGAAAGAACCGCTTCTAGACTGCGGTTTCAATTTCGAAATAGCACTTTTCGAAAGAGCACCATTATGCGATTATGCAAATGAAGTGTGGGATATGTAAATCCCGGCTTCATCTGCTCTTTCGAAGTGCTTCATTTACATCCCTCTGTCATTGCTCCTTCCCCACTCTGGCATGATAAATGCAGAAGTGGGGGCCAGCAAGTGTACCCCAAAGCCTTATCTACCAGGCTTTGGTATAAAACTTCCCCCAAAATCTTAAAAACCTAGATTTTGGGAATAAAACTTCCGCTGCCACCACCCAAATATTAATAATGAGATTAGGGAAAAGATCATTTGGGAAATCTCACCCCTATTATAAAAATCAGGACACACAAGTAACCACTGCCAGGTTAATAAAAAGAAAAGAGAAAACTTTTATTATTACAACAATATTCCTGTTGCAAGCATAAGGATCAGATGGAAAGGTAACCAAATACACTCATGGAGGAGTTACTCCATGGGCTAGAACTTAGTTAAAAAGAAAAACCAGCCATCTCTTAAGCAGTGCCAGATCTCAGATCCCTACCCAACCCTTAAACAATAAAGCCTAACGAAACTACCTACACTTTACCCTACTTACAGAAGATGAAGAATGGAGTCTTGGAGAGAGAGAGACATGCTTGTCCCTCTCTGTAGCTGCAGAGAACACACCCGGAGAGAGAAAAGGGAGAAAGGAAAAAACCCAAATTCCTTTGTCCCAGTTTGAAAGTCCCACCTACATTCCTACTGGTCACTCCACCTGGCTAGGGGTAGTTAACCCCTTAATCCCCAGGCTGCTGGCTAACCCTCAGAATCATGACACCCTCCGCCAACAGAGGGGGGTAGTCTAGACATAACCCCTAAGCCAGTGAGCGGTCCTGTGGCACCTACACTAGGGAGTTAATTTGAAATCACCCCCCTCATTTTGAAATAACAAGAGGAGCGTCCACACGACCCAGCCCGTTATTTCAAAATAAGGGGCCAGTGATTTCGAAATCTGGACGCTGCTTTCCTCGGGGAATAAGGCTTATTGTGAAATAGTCGTTTCAAACTAGTGGTAGTGGGGACGCGCCTCTGCTGCTATTTTGGAATTACTACTCCCCAGAGTCATTCCTGGGGCTCTAAGGTGGGGTAGCACGGCCGCAGTAACAGAACCTGCCTCGAGGCTTCCCTGTAGCAAGGACAGGCTAGTTCGAGTTTGTTATTTTGGGAGTGATTATTTCAAATTGAATCATTTTGAAATACTTTCCTAGTGTAGACATGCCCTTAATGACTGACCGATATATGTATATAATATCACAAGCAGAGCTCGCCAAGCGGCGACAAACCCTGCTCACCAGCTGCGCAGTTTCACGCGCTTCTGCGCTCTGTGCTGTGCGCTGGCTCTTCCGGGTTGTAATCTACTCGCCACGGGCGAGTAGATTCCATTGTTTGTCGAGCCCTGATCATGAGCTGGTGTAACCCACACACCTGGGCTATGTCCACGCTCGCGGCGTCTTGCGCAAGTCCGGCCGTTCTTGCGCAAGAATCTGCAGAGCATCCACACTGCCCGCCCGCTCTTGCACAAGCAAATTTACAGTAGGGCGTGGGAAGAGAGGGCTCCTTGCGCAAGAGTGACGCTCTTTTTTAACAGGTGTAAGCTCTCTTGCGCAGGAGCTCTTGCACAACAGGGCAGTGTGGACGCTTGGCAGGGATTTCTTGCGCAAGAAAGCCCTATGGCTAAAATGGCCACCAGAGCTTTCTTGCGCAAGAGAGCGTCCACACAGCCATGGGTGCTCTTGCACAAAAGCACAGCTCGCACATGGCAGTGTGGACGTTTTCTTGCGCAAGACTTCTTGCACAAGAACACTTGCGCAAGATGTTCTTGCGCAAGAAGCCACCAGTGTAGACATAGCCCTAGTGTGGTTACTGAGCAATGCGAGTGGTTCCTAGACCACAGCAACAGTTAAGATCAAGAGACCTCTACAGCACAGGCTGGCAGCCAGCCGGCTTTTAGCTCAGACGGAAGAGGCTTCTATACTCCACTTCAGAGGTCCCAGGTTCAAATCTGCAGGGTAGTGGTTACACTTGCAAGGACAAAACTCATGGGCACAGGAGTATAACAGGGTTTAAAAAAGAGCTAGATAAATTCATGGAGGTTAAGTCCATTAACGGCTATTAGCCAGGATGGGTAAGGAATGGTGTCTCTAGCCTCGGTTTGCCAGAGGGTGGAGATGGATGGCAGGAGAGAGATGGCTTGATCATTACCTGTTCTGTTCACTTCCTCTGGGGCACCTGGCGCTGGCCACTGTGGGCAGACAGGACACTGGCCTGGCTGGACCTTTGGTCTGACCTCATCTGGCCGTTCTGATGTTCTTAACCCACTTCCTCCAACGAGCTGGAGTGGGAAAAATGGGGACCCAGAATTTAGAACTGAAAAGGAAGGCAGAAAAGAAAAGTACCTGTCCAGTGTTAATGAGGCTAATTGGGTGGGCTGCAAGTGTCTCTTACTTCACTTTTGGTGTCAATGAGGTGTGAAATGTCAGGAAGGCGGGTTTTATAATGGGCCATCCAGTTACGGTCTTTGTTCAGGCCCAGTGTCCAATTTGCATGTGAAGGTCAATTCCTCTCTCTCTCTCTGTAACTGGCTGGTGAAATTCCTTTGTAGAAGGAGGGCTCCTTTCAAATCCACAATCAAGCCCCCCAGTAAGTTAAAATGTTCCCCTCCACTCAGTGTGTTACCATTTCTGATGTCTGACTTGTGTCCATTGATCCTCTGGTGCAGAGAGGGTCCGGTCTGGCCAGTGTACTTGGCAGAGGGACCTGGCTGGCACTTGGCGTCCACATTGGACAACAGGTGCTTACGTGTGGCCTACAAAAGCTGCTCTCAACATGCTCTGGTTGCGGCAGTTTTGCGGATGGTTCGTTAAAAGTAAAACAGAAGCAGCAGCTGCAGGGGACGGAAGCGGATGCACCAGTAGGGGGAACTCCTGGGCTTTTTAATGTGCACTGCGAGCTGGGAATGATTCGGTTTGCTCCGGCCGGCAGTGTGCGGCTAATGAAAAGAACTTGGTCAAAGAGCTGAATTAAAAGCTCCTAGACAATGACATACCATTCACAAGCGGCCAATGCATCACTGCTGACTCCTGGAAGATGCATGTTGTTTACAGATGATAAATCAATAGTGGCTTGTCCCCTTTGCCGATAATATTTCACATTAATTCCTTGTGATTCATCGACTTACTATCAAATGTACTGTGTTAGATTATTCCATTCTCTCGGATGGAGCTGTGACAGTTTTATCTCTAGATTTCAATGTCTCTCTTTTGATGGTACGGCGTTCATACCATCAATGTTCCGAGCAACGTTCCCTCTAATTTTTTCTAGTCATGTGGGGAATACATTTTGTTATGTGCGCCAATGCATGGGTGGATGTGCACCACCAATAGAAACACAGGTTGGGATTACTAAAGAAAAACATGTCACGGATTGCAGAGAAGAGCCGTGCGATTGCACACCTACCTTGCGCACAAAATTGCTGCAGCTTTCCATGCAAATCAGGTAGAGGTACACCCTGTTGTCAAGGGAATGAGCATTTGCAGGCATGAGTCACGTCCCGTGGATAAGAGATGTTTGGGTTCGGTCTAGCTGTAAAATCAAAGTGTTTCATAACATGGTCCAGACACTGTCGTCGTGTTGTAAGTGGGTTCTCTGATTGTTTGCAGTGGTACAGCCAGGACACGGGTGTTCTCCATGGACTTCACGTGAGTGTTTGCACCAGTGAAACAATTGTCCAGTAGCAGACACAAGACCTCGGAGGGAAAAGTCCCGAGTGGGGTTTATTTAGAGGCGTTCAGTCCCTGCAGCCGCCCGGACAGGACTGGTTTGCATTAAGGTGGCTGATGGGAGTAGAGCTGCAAACTGCAGGACTTTAGGCAGAGCCATTCCCCATGCTGCTCGGAGAAGGGGACCGGGGCTGGGAAAGGGTGGAGTGGGGGCAGGGGTAGGGCCTGTGGCAGGGAGGGAGGTTGCCTTGGGCACTGGGGGGGCAGGGGGTTGCCCCAGCCCCATTCCCCCCACCCCGGGGGACGACCCTGACAGTATATCCTAAAGGCCGTGTGCTTCTGGTCCTCTGTATGCGCAAGAGGCCAGGAGGGCTAGACAAATGAGCAGATGGTTGGGAAGAGAGCTAAGTTCTGCCTCAGTTTCCCCATCCTGGAGATCCTTTTCCTACCTCACAGGGTGGGGCTGGGATCAGTGAATGTTTGAAAAGCACCAGGAACAGGGGGCCATGGGCTATTGTTTGAATAATACATTTTTCAGGAGAGGCCCCTGAGGAGCAGACCAAGAACTAGCCAGTAGTCTTTTCAAGACGCAGTCTCTGAGGTAGGAGGGGCTACCCGGGGTCTGGGGTGCCGGGGCAGCGTGGCTGAGAGAGGGCAGCCGGAGTGCCAAAGACAGGCCGACGTTGTGACATGCTCAGCACGCAGAACGTCACCTAATTCCCAGGACGGTGTCCACACAAGGAGTCTGGGGCCTTCGCCTCCGTTCAGTACCTGGCGCGCTTTACGTTTCACACAGCCGGTGACAGAGGGGCCTCGGCCTTCCGCTCACGGGGGAGTGGTCCATCCTTCCCCGCTGCAGGCCCTGCCGCCGGCTCACATGGGGACCTTTCCCACAGAGGGGCTCCTGGCCTGGGAGCTGTAGGAACGTGTCCAGGCAGCCTGGGATGCATTGCCACCTCCGAGCTCTGTGCTCCGTGGCAGTCCCTCGACGGCTGGCGTGGAATGAGCGCCCCAGCCGTGAGCCGTCTCTCCTGCTTGCATCCTACGCTCCCCCAGGCAGGGACCGTCTCTTTGGTCTGTGCTCGTACAGCGCACCCTGCGATGACTGGGCCTCGGGGGGCTGCAGTAATATAAAGAGCCAGGAGAAGATCAGGATTATGGATTTTAAATTCATCCTTCTGGGATGTTGTTCTGCTCAGGCCTAAGCCAACGGTGGACCAGATCAGGCCCGGATGCGGCCTTACAAGTAGGGTTGCCAGGTGTCCGGTATTGACCCGGACAGTCCAGTATTTTCACATCCTGTCCGGTAAAAAAATCCAGAAAATACTGAACACTTAAAATGTCCAGTATTGTCTGATTTTTGCCTGGCCGGGGGCAAAAATACCAGACTGTCCAGGTCAATACTGGACACCTGACAACCCTACACAAAGTCAGCGACCGGGCCCAGCCCCCTCCCAAGCTCCCCTCGCCCCCGGCTCTGCAGGGAAGCTGTCTGGCCGGGAGCAGGGAGGGAGGCAAGATGGCTGCTGGCAGCCTGTTAGGAGATGAAGAACCCAGCCCCACCTGTTCTTAAAGGGGCCATGCTGTTTTTAAAATTTTTAATTTATTTTTGCTTAATAACACTCTGGGTCCTTTTTTTCCCCTCAACAACTTTGGTCCTCCTCCCTTTTTTTCAACAAATATTTTTCCCTGTTTTTTTGGGAGAGCGATTGGGGGGGTGTTCGGTATTTTTGGTTAAACCATCTGGCAACCCTACCTCCAAGCCTTTTGATCCTGCCCGTGGGCCGCCCCGCCAAGGCTGCCTGCCACAACCCGAGGCTGTTCAAAATGGCTGTCGGCTCCCTCTAGGCGCCACGTGCCCCTAGTGGGGGTGAGGGACTTTGTAGGCCGCCCCCAGCCCAATCCGTGGCAGAGAGAAGTGAAGCTCTTGACCACTTACCAGAATCTCGACGTGGCACCCATCGAAAACGATTGCCTACTCCCGCCTAATCCATAGTCATCAAGTCAAGGGAACGATTCCCTCGGGATTGGCCTGCCTGCCTCTGTGTGCCTGGGCTAAAAAGAAACCCTCCACGCGCCACAGCCGTATGTGGCAGACTGCGGGGGGAACCCGGTAACAGCCGCAGAGAGGATTAGAGCTGTTCTCTCCAGGACAGTGATCGATAGTTCTCCGTGTCCACCGAACGCAGAACAAGAAGTAATAGGCTTCATCAGCAGCAAGTGAGATTTAGGTTGGATATTAGGAAAAACCAGCTCCAGGAACTGGCTTGCAAGAGAGGCTGCGTGGAACCTCCACTGCTGGAGCTCAAGGCTGGGTTAGACAGGGCCTGGTCAAGGGAGGGTTCTGGTAGCTATGAGCTACGTCCATCCCAGGGCATTAGAGACACTGGTGGTGGGGGGCGGGAGGTCAGATCTTTTACTGGATCAACTTCTGTTGTAAGATAGGCTTTGTCTACACTGGAAACCCGAAAGCACAGCCACGGCAGTGTGGCCACGGCAGGAGCGCTGGCGGAGAGGTCTCCCGGCGCTGGAGGTGAACCATCGCCCCCTCCACTGAGCCAGGCATGCAGCTCTCAGCGCTGTAGCTGGGTTTGCACTGGTGCGTTGCAGCGCTGTTATATGCTGCACTCAGGGAGGTGTTTCTTCATGCCCCTGAGCCAGAAAGTTGCAGAGCAGTAACGTGGCCCTGTAGACGTGGTCATGGTCAGGCTGTCCAGCCCCGTTTAAAATGGTCATCGGTTTCACGACATGGAGCCTCTCGGGCAGGTTCTGGAGGGACCACTCCTCACCCTGCCTATGCCAGACATCCCTGCCACCCTCGAACGACCAAGTTCAACGTTAACTCCAAGTCCCCGCCACGCACCAGCTCCTCGAGGTCTTGGCGACTCAGGCGCACCGGCCTGGCCGTGGGCAGACCTGGGCTGAAGTCTCGGTTTCTGCTGTGTGGGCTTGGACAAGTCGCTTTGGGTGTGGTGTGTATGTGTGTGTGTCTCCGGGGGTCTCACCCCTGTCCTGGCCCTGCACCACTCTCAAAAGCAGCTAGCAAACTCCCCCCATCCCAAGCCCTGTTGTGCCCCCACCCCATTCTGTGGAGATAGACTACAGGGTGGGGGGGCACCCTGACACCCCTCCTCTCCCTCTCCTGCCCTGCACAGCAAGCGGAGGAGGGGGGGACAGCGCCAAGGCAAAGAGCAGGAGGTGCACAGCAATGGGGGGAGCCAACATTTGACAGCCCCCTGGCCAAACCAGTTGGGATCCCCTGTCAGAGGCTTCAGGATCTACCAGTCGATCCCGATGGACTGGGTGGTGACCACCGCTCTACAGGGAGCAGGAGGGAAGGGTTCTGAAGGGGCGTGGCCTCGGATGGAAGGGGTGGGGCTGGGTCTTGCCTCTTCCAGCTGGTTCTTCACCCACCACCCATAATCCAAAGGGTTTGACTCTGACCCCCAGGAACGCTCAAAGGGCTTTGGGGGCCGCACGGCCACTTGTGCGAAATTCTTCCCTCCTGGTCAGAGATGCAAAAGCCAAAGGGCTTCCCCTTTTTCATTCCAAATCAGAGAGAGGCTACGGCTCTGTCCCGAAAGGGAAACGAGTGCCCGGCCACAGGTCCCCAAGCAGTATGCAGTGATTGTGGTGAGCACCCATCCGAGAAACAGAGTGTGACCGTCCACTTGCCTCGAGCTCACACGCTAGCCTGCCTGAGGCGCACCCTGAGCATCCTCCCCCGGATCACTTTCCAGGTCTTGAGTGAGTCGTTTGTTAAACGAGGTCCTGGAGGATTGAGCTGGACCCGGGTTTAAACCGAGCCCCAATCTCCTACACAAAGCCGTTCCCACGGAGGCTACAGTGAGGGAGCCCTGCTAAAGTTGACCTTTGACCTCCCACCACTAGCGGCCTCTGACCGGACACAGCCCGGACCGGTCCCCTTGGTGCAAAATGGCTGACAAACGCCCTGGCGAGGCTGGAGGGGTGGGGATGGGGAACGCAGCCGTCTCTCCGCTTCGACCTTCCGGGGGAGACGTCGTTCCTCGCTCTGCCAATCAGCCAGACAGGCGGTTTGATTTGCAGCTCCCAGCCCCGGCGAGGGAGAGCCGGGGGCTGCAGGGAGCATCACTCACAGCAGATTGCACCTGCGGGGGCAGCCTGGCGTGGGGGGGGGGAGACGCGCTAACCTTGGGTCAATGACACGGAGCCAGGAGGAGCCATCGCAGCTGCGGCGAGGGGGCCCGCCAGAGACAGGCAACTGGGGGCAGACCCGTGGTACAAGGCGCCCCGTTCTCTGGCTCTCCCGGTGCTCAATGCCAGAGGTCTCAGAGGAGGGTCTCAGGTAGCTGTGAGGTCATTCGCCTGCCGGGAGGGTCTGGCCCTAACCCCTGCGGGCTGGTTTTAAAACTGAACCCAGGTGTTTTTATTTCTTCCAAAGCTCTTTCTCTGCATTAGCTATTCCAGCTCTGAGTGGTCTGGGTATCCACAGGCACCTCTGATCCCTCCAGGACTCCCCCTCGTGTCCTGGCCCCACCAGAATGCTTCCTTCCAGACCCTGAAGCCCTTGCAGGATTGGATGGCTCTGACAGCCCCGTGGGACTGGGACGGGCCCGGAGAGGTCATCTGCTCCCCTCCCTGGCTCTCCTGGCAAGACTAAGTATTATCTAGAGCACCCTGATGGGTGTTTCCGTCCTGCCAGGCGTAGCGGCCGCGGCGCTTTCGGGTGCTGTTCCGAGCGATGCTGTTCCCAGCTTTCCGTCTGCTGACAGCGGCGACAGTAAGAAACGAGTCCTTGGCAGCACACCCTCCTCTCCCCCGGCCACAGGAGGCTGGCGCTCGCTATCTGATCACTGCGGAGCGAGCGGGGAATGCAGAGGGGACGAGCCCCGTGCGGGGGCGTGCAGCGGTGTCATGATCAACAGCGAGAGAGCCCTGCGTTAATAATCTCCATGACAGACACGCGCTGCCAAAGCAGAAGGGATGTTCCGTACCGAGACCCGGCCGCGGCGTTAGTTATGGCCACAAGCAGGGTAGATCCTTGTCAGCCCCAATGGTCATTTATCTTCCTGGGTCAGGCTTTTATAGGGAGCCAGCAGAGCTGACGGCTGAATCAGCAGGATCTGCGTGTTGCGGCCTCCGGGGAATAGCTAGAAGCAAAGCCCCGTTGAGCGTGATTCTGGCCGGGTGGATGCAGAGGGATGGTCTGGGACTTGCCTGCAGTGGTGGGGAGCCAGACTGAACCCGCAGGCCCAGGCGGCTGGGCTGTGGTTGGCCTGGGCCAATGGGAGCCGTGTGGCTGGGTGTCTGGACAAGGAAGAAGAGAAACGTCCCACGAGTGTCCTCACGCAGCATCGTGGGCAACGCGGCGCAGCTGGACCACGGGTGGCATCCCAGCCCCTGCGCCAGAGCCTAAAGTCTTCAGCCCGTTGGCGAACGGAATTCCTTGCAGGATCGTCGCCATCCGCAGTGGTGCGGCTCCAGCGTTTGCCTGAGGAACCTCAACGGGGGCCGTCTCCTGGGCTCGCCAGCCAGGAACAGACAATTACCGGGGCCAGGGCACCTGGAGCAATATTAATTCCGGCACCAAAGCTCCCTACGGCTTGCTTATGCCCTTTTCCCAAGCAAAGCTGCTGCTGCTTTCCTGCCGGGGGAGGCCGGTCCTGGTGTCACCCCGAAGTCACTGCCAAAGGGCAAAGAAGGAGGGGAACGTGTGGCACGGGAGAGCACGCACGGCGGTTGCCCAGAGTTTGCAGAACTACCCTGACTTTGGGAACCGGGATCTGCCTCCTCCTAGGATGTAAACTGGGTTTTATGCCAAGAGAGCTATACCCACTAAACAGCTGTCTGGCTACCCCCAGGAGCCACGTGCTGTACGCCGGGGAAAGGGGAACAGGGTTCCATAAGCAGGCACCCTGTCTCTGTTGTGTATTTGTGTACTTGGCACTTGTGTTCATCCGCATTTCCCTTGCTCTGCTCCCTTGACCACCGTGTCTCTGGGTTCCTGGGTCATTCTCGCTGCCTCATGTCATCCTGGAATTTGTACTCCTGTCTCCCCCCGTCCCCAGGCTAGCCGCACACGCAGGGAGCACCTTTGGGGAGCTTTTCACGTCAATGAGCACATTCACTGCTAACTCAGGGGTGCCATGTAAGGCGTGTATGGCATGGTATCTCCCAGGGTGGCAGCAGCGGATTCGAGGTTCATCTTAGGGCAGGGGTGGGGAATCGTTTTTGGGTCGGGGGCCACTGACCCACCAACAATCAGGCAGGGGCCACACACAAGTGTGAAGCAAAAAAAACCCCCTCACTGAGGTGTTTCCCCACTAAGAAGGAGAGAGACCCTCCCCACATTCTCCTCCCACACCAGAGCAAGCGAGTAGATTGTGTGTGCGCCAGCCCTGTGGGGAGGGGGCAGGCGGGCTGGAGTGCCAGCACGGGCTCCCCAAGTTGTGGGGCAGAGTCCTGAGCCTCGGAGGCTGGATCCAGCCAAGCCAGGGGCCACATGTGACCTCTGGGCCTTAGTTTCCCCACCCCTGCCTTAGGGCATGCCAGGGTGATCCAGGATCACGTGGTTAAACATGGCACCCGAGTTCTAACACCGACTTACAATCTGTGGCTGGATAAATCACTCCCCCTGCTTGCCTCGGTTTCCTTCTCTTGAAAAAAAGGCGAATACTTGGGAGGGTCATTGCAGCCCTGATTTAATTAACTCCTGGGTTCCTCGGTGCACGGAGCTGTACACTGCAAGTACGCCGCATTGCTCTCCCGCTGCATCGAGCAGCGTGTATCTCTGCAAAGAGCAGAAGCATTAACTAGTGCCGGGTAGAGCACCCAGCCCTCCAGCCTCAATGGAAGCAGCCTCCCGTTCCTTGCACAGACCAATGCCCCACACGCTAGAGCCAGGGTAGTGCTTGGTCCATTGCTGCAGGCGGCCAGTGGGGGACCTAGGCTGGAGTATTCATCTTTATCAAGAACTTTCTTTCTTGCAAGTTGTCCGGAAAGTCGTCCCCGGTAACGTTCCTCGTCACACAGAACTGCCAGCTATTGAGCGGCTCCCCTAAACCACTCAGTAGAAAGTTCACCCATCCATCAAATGGCCTGATTTCAGCAGCTAAGGGCTGGGAGAAAAGGGCCGTGTGTGAACCAGCCCATTTGCACAGTCTTGATCTTTTCCTGAGTCTCCTCAGTTAAATGTTAAAACATTTGACACTCCCCCTCCTTCCCCAGCCTAGTCCCGTCCCTGTCTCTGCTCACGGCCGCATGCAACAGTATCCAGGCATCTGGGCCAGATTCGAAGTTGATTTCCACCCCTGTAAATCCAGAGTTGCTCTTCTGGCCTGTCTACGCTGCACGCTCATTTCGAAATAACTCGTGTCGTTTGGAAATAGCAGAGTGCGCCTCTCCCCAGCAAGCCCGTTCTTTTGAAAACGTTGTGACGCGACGGGCTTCTTATCCTGACTTCTGTTGCGCTCATTTCACGAGGCGTAAGGGGAGTCGGAAGAAGAGACGTAAGGGGAGTCCTGCAGCGTGGGCCAAAAGCCGAGTTCAGCTACTTCGACTTCAGCGACACAATTAACGTCGCTAAAGTTGTGTCGCCTAACTCGACTGCAGCCTGCAGTGTAGACAGGCCCCGGTAGAGTTGCCCCAGAGGAGCACAGCTGTGAGAGCCGGCTCTCATACTAACACCCTAGAAAAGCAGACAGATCCAGCTCCCCAAAGGCACTGCAGTGCTCAGCTCCTGGACTTAGGCACCGATGTCTGGTGCTGAGACACCGCCGTGATCCACGAAACCCGCGCACGGCTGCTGCCCCCGACGCGTGAAGGCACCAAAAGTCACTGGGCGCCCCCATTTCCATGGTCGACGTTGCTTTGCTGTGGACCTTTCTGCCAGTGGACGCTGACGCTGCTACCTCTCCCCAGGTGAGGCACGTACCTGGCGCAGGTGGGCAGAAGAGCAGCTGTCTCGCCAGCAGGGCTGATCTGGTAGGCCTAGCAGGAGGGCATCCGGCTCCACACCAAACAGCTGGTAGCGGGAGAACCTGGTTTATAACCTTTACCCCAGTAATTAGGATCCTCTGGGATGCTGGAGACCACAGGTCCAAGTTTCCACGCTGCCGCCGGAAGAGAAGGGGGTTGAACGGGTTCTGCTGCTTGTCAGGCCTGCAGAATTGCTCTGTGTATGCTCCAAAACCTGTCCCTTCCCCCCACAGAAGTAGGCCCCATAAAAGCTGTTCCCTCCCCTCCATTGTCACCTGGGACAGGCATGGCTAGAACCCCATTGCACTAGCCTGCAGAGGCATTCCCCTGGACTAATGCAGAGTCCCTTAAGGGGGGGATCAACTATGATTCTTCCATCAACTCCGAGAGCCCCACAGTTCAGCAGCTATCCTGCTCGTTGGGGAGACAGCAGAACACTGGTCACATCCTTCTGCTTGAGCAGACAGAATAAGGTCTTGAACTGAGGCCCTCTTAGCTGCCCAGTGTAGGCCCTAACCACTAGGCCAACCCACTCCTAGCCAGAGTTAAAAGGCCTCTGAAACAGGTCTACCGCTCCAGCTTGATGCCCTTGATGCTTGGCTGCCTTCCCAGGTTCCTGGATCATTAGCAGCACCAGCTGCCTTCCGCCACCAGGGCACCAAGCTCCAAGGCTGTGTCTAGACTGGCTAGTTTTTCCGGAAAAACTGGCCAGTCTAGACACAGCCCAGGTGTCTGTAGGAGCCTGAAAGTTAAGCCCCGGGAGGCCAAGGGCTGCAACACTGAAGTCTGGGGCCCACAGAAATCAGAGCTTTATTAGGAGCCTTGCTTCAGGGAAACACGCCTGCGGCATCCAGGTAGGTTTGGGGGCCAACCTCGAGGGGGAGGAGAGCTAGCTTTACAATGGACCCCTGTACCTCCCCAGGTGAAATCTCCTCAGGAAGCTAACTCAGAGGGTACAGCTGAGGAGGGTTAATTAGCACCTGGGAGAGCCGTAGCCCTGCGATTGGCCGGGGGAAGGGAGGAGACCAGCCACACAAGGCCTGAAAGCAAGTCCTGCGGCTGGGGCAGCTGCTGGCAGTTTGGCTGGGGAGGGGGCTGAGGGGCCGTTTGAGGAGATGGCGGCCAGGGTTCAGACTAGCCAGACGCGCTCTGCAGTTCTGGAGGTGGGGCTGGGGTGAAAAATGGAGCCAATGCAGCTCCTGCCCTGAAGGGAACATGGGCTGCAGGGCTGGCCCATAACGTTTTGGCACCTGAGGTGGGGAGCTCAAATGATGCCCCCTCGCTTGGGCCAAAACTTTGAAAGGTCTCCATTCCCTGGGTCCTAGTGGTGTCCCCCCTGCTCCCCACAGTCTGGCACCTGAGGCAGCCGCTTCAGTTGGCCTCA
This sequence comes from Pelodiscus sinensis, assembly GCF_049634645.1. Classification (NCBI taxonomy): domain Eukaryota; kingdom Metazoa; phylum Chordata; order Testudines; family Trionychidae; genus Pelodiscus; species Pelodiscus sinensis. Next base: position 53,622,847 of record NC_134720.1, read on the forward strand.
TAGCAAGGCCAGCCCTGGTTTGTGGTGTGATGGGCCACAGGGAGGTCTCTATGGGGATTAACAAGCTCAGGCTAATTCCAAAGTCCTGTGGATGTTTCTTTTAACTTCCCGCACTCTCCTTTCTAGAAAGCTCTGGCAGTCGAGGGGTGAGCCACCTAATGTGAAACAACATTGAAAGATACAATCAGAAAATGCCCCAGTGTCCTGCAGTCGGGTTTCCTTATCAAATGTGTCTCCTTAGCTGCCACCTTCTCTCTGGCAGACGCGCAGAATAGTTAGTCACGACGTCCAGACCTGCTTCCAACAGTTCCCTTGTGGGCGGCTCTCGAAGGGACTTTTGCGCCTGTTCTGCCTTGGCTTCAGTATAGCCAAGTGTAGATTAGAACACTGGGGTTACGTCTACACTAGCAGCTTCTTGCACAAAAAGTCTTCCACAAGAGAGCGTCTACACTGCCGTGTGCTTTTGCGCAAGAGCATCCGTGGCAGTGTGGACACTCCTGCGCAAGAAAGCTCTGCTGGCCCTTTTAGCCACAGGGGCTGCTTGTGCAAGAAATTCATGTTGCCTGCGTACACTGGCCTCTTCTGGACGAGCTCTTGCGCAAGAGGGCTTCTTCCTGAGCAGGAGCGTCAGAGTTCTTGCGCAAGAAGCCCTGGTTTTCTACAGTACGACGTCCGTTTACTTGCGCAAGAATGCGCAGCCAGTGTAGACAGGCAGCATGTTTTTGTGCAAGAGCAGCCAATTTCGTGCAAGAACGCGCCAGTGTAGACACAGCCTGGTTGAAACAAGGTCTCCTTCTGAGTTTGCTCCCGTCCCTTCAAGCCATTGGAACACAGCAGAGACAGGTTCTCTCTCCTTTTGCTTGTGGAGAGATTTACTCTGGGGACGCTGAGAAGCAGGGCATCTATCATACTTCCTGGTAAAATGCTATTTAACTATATGGCAGTCTGTAAAATATTACTGCGAATCTGTTTAATTCCAAGATTAAATTATTGTGTGTAACACACTTCTTAGAACGTAACTGCCTCTCTAAAGGGCATCTCTTTGGTGCCTTGTAGAGCCTTTCTCCAGGGTATAAAAGTATAGGAAAAAAATAGAAACAAAATAATAGCACCTTTCTAATCTGGTCAAGATGAATGCACCAGACAAGGAGTAAAGAGGCATAGAGTCACTTACTGACTCTGCCACAGACTGCTAGTGTGACCTGGGGCACGTCACTTAATCTTTTATGCCTCAGTTTCTCTTCTGTAAAATGGGGATAATCCTGCTTCCTTTGGATGTTTGCCTGTCCCTTTGTGACAGGTTCTGCATGCACAGCGCTGACCCCAATGGGTGTGCGATCTCAGCAGGAAGCTCAAGGTGCCAGCACAATATTAACACACACAGCCACCCCCTGTCTGCATGCGTAGCAGAAATCAGCTGGTTCCGCTCCTGTGAACCCCCCAGTCAAACACCCAAAATCTGTCTCTGGTGTTATTGATCAAACCGAGCAATTCTGTGTGGCCAGGATAATTGCAAGTCTGAAAAGGCTTCCCCTAAATCAGCAGAGGGCTCCGTTAATTCACTGGAGGAGCCGGCAGCCCTAATGTGTTGTGACATAATAGAACATTAAATATTTACTCCTCTGGATGACGGCTGGGTCCAAGCCTCCCCATGCCGGGCCACAAGAGACTGCTGCTCCCGCTGTCCTCCATGAATGAATCACCTTGCCAGGCTGACGGATTGTTTTCATTTTCTTCTCTGCTATGTGAGCATTGACTCCTCTGGCCACAGAGCAGGACGAGGATTGGCAATTAACTAGCAGAGCAGAGAGCTTAGAGGTCGAAGCTTCAGGGTTGAAACCACTGCACTGTTTGGACCCACCAGGGGAACGTAGTAGAGCTAACTTAGCCCTGGTTTACACCGGGCAGTTATTTCGGAATAACCCCCCTTCTTTTGAAATAATAAGTGGCGCTTACAAATGACCTCGCCTGTTATTTCAAAATAACAAGCTGCTTATTTCCAAATCTGGACTTCTGTTTTTCTCGGGGAACAATGCTAATTTGGAAATAGTTATTTCCAAATAGCAGTCGTGTGGCTGCTCCGGTGCTGCTATTTCAAAATAACTCTCCGGAGTCATTCAAACTAATTACCCCACCAATACTTCCTGGGGCACTTGGTCGAGAGAGCACGTCAACATTAACAAAACCTGCTTCGGACTCATTTCGAGGTGCCCCGTAGTGGAGACTGGCTATTTCGATTTTGTTGTTTCAGGAGCTATTAAATCAATTTTAATTATTTTGAAATAGTTTCCTAGTGTAGACGGGGCCTTAGTGTGTTAGCTTCCTGAATCACCGTTCCTGCGTCTCTCAGAGTCTTAGCCACAGGATCCCGCGATCACATCTATTTTCTGTGGGTGTTCACATAAGAACGGCCGTACTGGGTCAGACCAAAGGTCCATCTAGCCCAGTATCCTGTCTGCCAACAGTGGCCAGTACCAGGTGCCCCAGAGAGGGTGGACCGAAGACAATGATCAAGCGATTTGTCTCCTGCCATCCCTCTCCAGCCTCTGACAAACAGAGGCCAAAGACACCATTTTATCCCCTGGCTAATAGCCTTTTATGGACCTAACCTCCATGAAATTCTCTAGCTTCTCTTTAAACAAATGCAGGGCCCTTCTTCTAAAAGAGGGTTTTGCTCCAAAGCCTTAGCCAAAATGTCTTTCCTCAGTGAGATGGTGCTGCCTGTTGTTGGTTGCCATCCTCCACCCCAGCACTGGCTGCATTACACGAGGGTGGGGATTTTTCAGTTGTTCTCTCTCAAATAATTATCACGAGAGAAAGTGTGGAAAAGCTTGTGTCTCCGGTCTCCCTCTGCACCTGTTAGACGATTAAAGAATCAGAAGCACTCCACGGGAGCTGGTATTTCCCCTAGAACTGAATATTCCCTGGACATGAGAATAAGAATGGCCAGACTGGGTCAGAGAAAAGTCCTTCTAGCCCAGGATCCTGTCTTCCCACAGTGGCCAATGCCAGGTGTCCTAGAGGGAATGAACAGAACAGGGAAGCATCCAGTGATCCCTCCCCTCTCACCCATTCCCAGCTTCTGACAAACAGAGGCTCAAGACACCATCCCTACCCATCCTGGCTAATAGCCATTGATGGACCTAACCTTCATGAATCAATCTAGCTCTTTTTTTCAACCCTGTTCAAGTCCTAGCTTTCACTGAATCCTCTGGCAAGGAGTTCCACAGGTTGGCTGTGTGAAGAAAAACGTCCTTTGGTTTGTTTTAAACCTGCTTCTTATTAATTTCTTTTGGTGACCCCTAGTTCTTATATTGTGGGAACAAGTAAATGACATTTCCTTATTCATTTTCTCCACACCTGTCATGATTTTATAGATCTCTATCATATCCCCCTTCGCCTCCTCTTCTGTAAGCTGAAAAATCCCAGGCTTTTTAATCTCTCTTCCTATGGCACCTGTTCCAACCCCCTCATCCTTTTTGTTGGCTTTTCTGAACCTTGTCCACTGCCAACAGATCTTTTCTGGGATGAGGCGACCACATCTGTACGCAGTACTCCAGATGTGGGCGTATCATGGCCTGGGGAGGCTGCTAATGACTCGCAGAGGACACCAAAGGGGAACGGGGTGGGGAGTGGGTGGAGCAAGGGGAGCAGAGAGATCTCAAGGCAAAGGCTCTGATGCCCCATTTCATCCATTTTCCCCGCCAGAGTCTATGGGCATGTAGCCCTTCAGGTTTCAGGGGTGGCTTTGCCCAGCTTGCACAGGGCAATTCCTGTCTCTCTGGCAGTGGTGCAGCAAATCCACAGTTGTCAGCCTCAGGCGTCTGTCTCTCAAGAGGAAAGTCTGCAGTTTGCCAGCTCTAATTCCCCACCCTCGGCCTCTCCTCATCTCACAGCTCTGCAGTGATCAGGCAGTAACTCCATGTCCCATTCAATCTCTGCATCTCCCGGTGTGACTGCAGGTCTCAGCCACAGTGTTTGTGCAGAGAGAAACTGATCATTTTCATTGCTCACATCAGTGTTGCTCTAATGGTTCCATCCAGGCGCGGAATAAATTTTGTTCTGTGCACCGAGGCATTTGCAGATGTGCACCACTACTAGAAACACGGTGGGGGTGAGCTGTGAGCACTCTGCTAATCCGCGGGGCAGCATATGACTCGCTCCTAGGTGACTGTCCAAGTGTTCAGCTTTCAGGGAACTGTTTTGAACACACCACACCACCTGTCAAAGGGAAGAGTAAAAGTTCAACTAAAAAGGGCTCTTCGGGGAAATGATTATTTATTCACACGAAGTTCTCAAGCAGGTTCCGTGACAACCTGTCAAACTAAACCAGTACAAAAGCGTATGGCCCCACGGCTGTCAGAGCAACACAAGCCGCTGGGCTGCAAAACACTTCCCGGCTCATGAGATGAAATGCCCACTGAGCCACAGCTCCCCCAAGGAAAACACGTCTTTCCACTTGCTTCTGACCTGGCCAAACCTGCTTGACTGGGACCTACGTCCCTCCCCAGCTCGTGTCACGGCTGACGTGTAACTTGCCCCCCTCCTGGAGACCTCTGCTCAGCAGCCTTCCTCGCTCAGGCACCGCTCAGAATTCGTCCTCTCCTTCCGGAGGCAGGGGGCTGTTAGCCTGAGCACCTCTGCTGGGCTCAGGGGCATGTACTTTGGTACAAGGCCTTCGGGAGCTCTCATCACCCCACCCCCCGCCTTTCGCCCAGACTCAGCCTGAACCTGCTTTGCGGCTTAGCCGCTGGGCCGTGCTTCGAGAACACAAAGGTAATTACTGAGCATAATATTCCCGAAGGAGGCCCCTCTTACCTTAGCGTGGTTCTCAACGGCCTGGGCTAGGATTAGAGCGGGGTGAGCCATAAGCGGCCTGCAGGCTGGACATGGTTCACCAGAGTTAGCCCCTAGCGGGCCGCCGGATGCTTTATGTACCGGCACATTCACAGGGATGGCTGCTCAGCTCCCATTGGCTGCAGTTCCTCTTTCCCAGCCAATGGGAACTGCGGGAAGTGAAGCAGGCCGGGCTCCTACTTCCTGCAGCTCCCATTGGCTGGGAATGGCGATCCACAGCCAATGGGAGTTGCGAGTGGCTGTTTCTGTGGACACACAGGTAAATAAAGTGTCTGCCGGCCCACCAAGGGCTAAGCCTAGCGAACCGCATCCAGCCTGTGGGCTGCTTATGGCCCACCCCCGGATTAGGGTGCGACAAAACCTGGATAGTACTGAGCTAGGGGAATGCCTTTTCCTATATAATCAGAGAGATAGTTCAGTAGCTGCTACCCCATATTTGTGATGCCCTTTGACTCCTGAGGGCTGGCTCGGAGGTCTCTGAAACGGTGACTGAGCGAGCGGGCGCACGGGCACAACCCTTTGGCGTGTCTAGAGCGACCTCCGGACAGGCTGTCGCTAGGCGATAGCCAGCCTCATTTTCCAGCCTCAGAAAGCTTTGGCCAGCTTAACTGCCTATCTCAGCTGGAGAGTGCTTCTCCCCGCCGAGCCTCGCGTCCGCGTCTGAGCTCTGCCCGTCTCCCGTACAAAGGCGTTCGAGGGCCAGTGAGACGCCGTCCCTTTCTTCTCCTTTTTGCTTAATAGAGAGGGAGTGAATTGATAAGCAGCAAGGCGGGTAGATAGAAACCGAGAAGAAAGAAAGCTTTGAGGGCAGCTTATCTTCTCTTCTCCAGTCCCCCAAGGTCTGGCAAAGCCCAGGAATAAAAGCAGAAACAAAATAGTCTCTTTTTCTCCAGTCTAATCCTGCCAGGTTAAAATACGCTTAGAAAAATCAAGTTAACTGTCAAGATGCCAGGACACAAGAAGCCGACGGTAGCTCCCAAGAGACTGTGTTACATTATTGCTGGAGCGACTTGTTTTTAAGCTCCAGAGGTTTGTTCCTACCCTTCATACCTCATGCAGCTGATGAAGAGGTTTTAACCACGAAAGCTAATGCCCAAATACATCTGATAAGGTTTACGGTCTGATAAAGTTTAAATCTTAAGATGCCACAGGGACGCCTCGTTATTTTTTCATACCTTAGAGCTTTCCTACTAGGCTTATCTCTTAGGCTACATCTTCACTGAAGGCTTCTTGCGCAAGAACTGTTTTGTGCAAGAGTTCTTGTGCAAAAACTCTTCCACAAGGGAGCGTCCACACTGCCATGTGCTTTTGTGCAAGAGCATCCGTGGCAGTGTGGATGCTGTCTTGCGCAAGAAAGCTCTGATGGCCATTTTAGCCACAGGGCTTTCTTGCACAAGAAATTCATGTTGCCAGTCTACACTGCCTTCTTGTGGAAGAGCTCTTGCACAAGAGGGCTTATTCCTCATGGGGAGAGGAATAACTCTTCTGGAAGAAGCCCTGTTTTCCAACGCTGTACTGTAAATCTACGTGCGCAAGAACGTGCGTGCAGTGTAGACGCTCTGCAAGTTTTTGCGCAAGAACAATTGTTCTTGCGCAAAAAGTTTGCAGTGTAGACATAGCCTCCATGGGATGGCTTTGGTGGGACTCCCTCTGATTGCCAGCAGATCAGCCCATTAGAAGATAAGCTTGTTAGGTAGGGGCATTGTCTTTTGTGTACCTCTAAAGGTTTGCCCCAACTTAGGGTATGTCTACACTGCAACGTTTTTTCAGAAAAATGGCTGTTTTTCCAAAAAAAAACCCTTGAGTTACGTCCACACAGCAATCGCATTCTTTCGAAAGAAAATCAAAAGAACAGAGGGTTTTTCCGACATTGGTAAACCTCTTTCTGCGAGGGAGAAGCCTTTTTCCAAAAGAGCTCTTTCGGAAAAAGGCGTGTGTGGACGGGGAAGAGGGAGTTCTTCCGAAAGAGGAGGAAAGAGGAAAAAGCGCAGGTGCCCTAGTGGCCACTCTGTCCATAGTAATCACAGCTGAAATGTGAGATAGCGTCCACACTGAATGGATGCTATCATTCAAAAAAGCAGATGACTTTTTCAATGCGCTTTTGTGGTGTGGACGCTCTCTTTCGGAAGAAGTTTTTCCGGAAGATCTTTTCCAAAAAGGCTTCTTCCAAAAGAAGCCTGCAGTTAGACATAGCTGTAGGGTGCTATGGAAATAAGAAGGGTGATCCACATTTGAGTCTCGTAGTATTTGGTGGGGTTTTTGATGCTCCTGATCCCTGGAGTGCTGTGATGAGGTGAGACTCTCAGCTTATTCACAATGCTCCCTGTGGTACCCAAGTTATTGATGCACCTTGTACCACCTGCCTTCAGCAAGATGAGGGCTTGTCTGTGCCTCACATGGGTCGGCTCCCTGGCTCCCGTGGCCCCGGGCAACCTAAGTTCTCCCCTCTCAGCTGACACAGGCTCTGATGTCCCGCTGCAGGTTAGCAACAGGCACCTGCCAACTCCTCAGCATCTCCTGGAGCAACCCTGCTTCACAGGCTGCTCCCAGACAAGCAGCGTGCTCCGGCTGGCCAGTTCTGCCCCAGGGACTGGTCTGTTTCACACCTGAGAGAGATGAGAAGGCTGGGGTTTCATCTTTTACTGGGCCAACGTCTACTGGCTAGGAGAGGCGCTTCCGAGCCACACAGAGCTCTGCTTCAGGTCTGGGAAGGCAGGTACACCCAGGGTCACAGCAAGGCCAAATGGATGGCCCTTATTCTGAGGGACCATGGCAGGGAGAGAGGCCTGTTAACACCTCTGCCGGCCTAGGGCAACAAGAGGGGACTAGGGGGTTACATCTTGTTGTAGTGAGCCATGAACCCAGTGTCTCCTGGCCATGTTGGTTGGTGTCTACCTGAGTTATGGATTTACTCCCAGGCTCACTTTTGCTGGTGTTTTGCAGGTGTCTGAGGGCTGACAGACCAAAATCAGAGTGATCGTTTTGGAGAAAGTGCCCATGCCCGGTGGACGGGGTGTGTTTTTGTAGGATATCATTTATCATTGATAAAATCCCCGTGTGAGTTATGCTCCTGCTGGCTCCAAGGGCCGGCAGGAGTTGGGGGAGGAGGACGCTGTGCTGTCTGGGTCCTCAGACCCCTCCCCTTCCACCAGAGGCTCCGCCCCTTCAGGGAGTGCAGAGCCGGCCCCTCCCCCCACATTGCACAGGGGTCTGGTGATCCTGTCAGCTCCCCGGCTGTGTGGCGGTCTGTGGCGAGCTCACTTCTAATGATGATGAGCATGCAGAGACGTGGGATTAAGACCAGAGTCCTAGGAGATTTCTTTGCAGTTTGCCCTTATTCAGCCTGGGGCAGATGATCCCCAAAACCGGTGGTTATTTCTAATAGTTAAATCCAGCAACGAAGCAGCTTCTCCTATATCTTGCCAGTTACGCAGAAGCCAAAGCCAAAGGTCTCTTACAGAAATCCAGCGCTTGACTCACCCAGCCAAGTCAAATATGACGAGGGCTACTGAAAATCTTGTCCCTTCTATATAAAGTTCTACCAATCCCGAAGGATAAGATGCATTGCCTACCTACTGGGCCAATGAACATTTCAGATCGTACCCAAAGGCAGGGCTACTGCCCATTCTTATTAGCTAAGCTAAGATTTCTTTCAGGAGAAAAGAGAGTGAGTTAAAAGATCATCATCTTGTGCATACGGACGTGAATACAATTCGTAGGGCAGTTCCACAGTAGAAACGAGGAACTTCAGGGTTGCAAAGAGCTCTTTCCAGAATCAGCTCACTGGGTTATAGACCAAAAATAGCCGGGCCACGTTCAATATCAGGACAATCCAAAGTGCAACTGGCAACCTCCATCTTACGACTCAGACTCCCCCGGACAAAGCTTACGCAGATCTGAGTTACAGGCTCGGGACCCTAGAATTCTTTTCTAGGTCTCTGGCAGAGTCTCTTGCTAGCAGGTGAAGCATTGTGGCTTTGAAGTAAAACCTTCTATTTCCCATGGATACCCAGGTAATTCGTTGCATTCATCAGCATAAGGTACTTATCCAATAAGCAGCTCATAGACAGTTTACTACAAACTTCAAAGAGAAATATAGACAATGACATTATTACACCCCCAAGTTCCATCCAAATGCTAATATCCCTTTTTGATCTCTGAGTCAACAAAATATAGTAACAGACAGGAACCGTCTGGTTATTTTGTCAACCTCTAACAAGATATAGGTAAACACAGACCACCACAATCGCTAGCTTCCTCCAGTTTGCTAGCAGTACAGGTTTGCATTTCAAAGCTCTGGTCTATCTAACACGGCTTTGTTAGCTATATATAAGAAATCGCTCTACATATGCTTGTCCCATATGTCTTTAAAGTTTGAATTTGGGTGATTTAGACAGTTAGCTGCTTACACCTTTCTGGCTCAGTGTCACAGTGGGGCATCTGAAAGCCAGAAGAGGGGGTTCAGGAAAGGTTTAGTTCAGGATGAACATAGGGCATGGGTTGCAGTGATTTGCTGATACCCTGTGTAAGTTCCAGCGTGGGGTGGTGGGTGACATCTAGGGATGTGCAGCTAGAGGGGAGTTTATTTCTGTATTGAAGCAGATTGTCTCGGTTTTTCGGTGGCCTGTTCCTTTGCGATAATATCCTGGGACTGACACAGCTACAGCGACACTGCGTACAACTGTACAATGCACAGCCCTTAGATATGTTTATAGTGAAATCAACTAAAAGTGCATATAGCTAAGTACAAAGATTTGAGAAGTAGAACGTAAATGGCTACATATGAGGCCATGTCAAATGAAATCGTAGCACACATTCTAGAGTTAAGATTTAATTAATGAGATCTTCCCCTGGCTAATGAAATTTAACTCACTCACAATTTTTTTAGCATTTTCCAGCCAGCTTGACTGGGACCCTCCTTTAATAAAACAGAACACTCCTCTCTTCGGTGAAGGTTCCCAGGTATTCCTCAGTACACCAGTTATATCCATTATCTTTACTTGTAAACAGGATACCGCTCACTGTCCCGCCTCTCCCAGATCTTCCCTGGAATAATTTCACACTTTCTTCATTAGTATCAAGGTTATTAATACTAACAGACTTGCATTGTGTAGGGGTAAACTGAGGCAGGCCATGGTATGTTGCTAAGAACTCTCATTCATATCCTAAATTTGAGGCCAGGCCTGGGAACACATAGGACAAGCAGCTACCATGCCCCTGGTCACCCTGGCAACCACATTCCAAGAGGTCCTCACTCCAATGAAGCCCTGGCTGGTACCAAAACAAACTTCACGGAAGTTGCTCTCACTGTCTCCTTTAATTCTAGATAATAAACCTGGATCCTAAGGACCGCACCAACACAAGGCACTATCATTCCGCAGTAGACACATCAGAATTTCAGCAGACAAAGTTGCCATCAACATGTCTTTTGTTTATGTTGGCTTATTTAGTTTGCTAGGAATAATTATGTGTATTATTGATGAGATGTTTAATTGGTGGTGGGCGGAGATGCTGTGTAACCTTCATAGTTTAATGGCTTGTGTGCTCATTATGTCTTGCCACGAGGACCTACAAAATTGCTTCCGCTCTGCCCACCTGCTGCCTATATAATTCATTGTAATGTTTTGATTAACTAGTGCTCTCCAGGTTAACCTTTGGGTGGTACTACGCCAGCGCTGGTGTACAATCAATCCTCAGCTTGTTTTCAGCTGCATCCAGAGTGTCCAGAATTATTCCCTACACATTGTGAGACAGGTAGAGTGTGCCCTTCATGACTGTGACCTCCTGCCTGGTGGAAACTTCATCATAATCTGGTTATGAACCTAACTTCTAGCACCACTCCATAGCGTCATAGCTACGGCGCAAGCATACCTCCTGCAGTGCTGAAGAGAACCAGTCCAGAGTGTTGGGAGAGATCTTACATACTGCCCTTTGACTAACTATTGTGTGACGTTCGGATCTGAAGGATGTCTGTGAAATCATATCCATTCCCCATGCCCTCTGTCAGCTGGCATCAGGAGGTTCCTGGGTCACAGATGGTTGTAGAGAAAAGCTTGAAATTGTGACCCAAGTACCCAAAATGCAGATAAAAAGAACCCAAATGTATCGTTTCCTTTGAAATCTTGTAATTCTGAAGCCAGTCTCATGAATTCGAAGGCCTGATTCCATGGTAGTTTTATTGCTTAGGGTTGATCACACTTTAATAACCATGCTTTTAAAAAAACACAGCGTTGACTAAAAGGAAATGATCAGTTGCTGGATATTAACACTATAAAAAGAGAAACTTAAATTAGTTTTCGCTCTTGATGGTCTTTGATTCTTTTTGCCTCTTGCTCATTTGCATAATTCTAATGACCTAGTCAATTTCACTTTGAATCCAGAGCCCTTTTCTCCTCAGGTTCACTTTCATGCTCAGCCATGGCACGGCATTGCTCTGGCTGGAAACACAGCAGCCGGGGAATGATTTTATATTAAAAAATGTTTTGAGATAGTAACGCCAAAAGAACCTTGTCATGTTGCTGGATCTTGAGGGGAGCAGCCAGATCACTGATGCACCCATAGGTGGGGGTATTGGCCCCAAAAATGGTATAGAAGGGGGCCATGTGAGGTATTGAATAGAAGCTTATTATTTGATAATCCTATGTACGCTGTTCTGGTGTTTGTGCAATTATTAGCATGTACTTGTATGGACACTGAAGATTTCCCTGCATGTGGTTAAGCATTGGGCAGGGCTGGGCCTGTGGACATGCTAATTACCGAGGCCCTGTGGAACAATGGCTCTCAATGGGCTATGGACACACCTAAAGAATGGGGGCTGTCATCTGAGAGCAGCCAGCAGGGAACACAGAGATTGGCCTCTGTCCAGGTGACCTGCTACATACTAGAAGAGGCCAGGAAGGAGGTATAAAGAGGCCATGTGGTCGATGCCATTTTGTTCTCAGCTCAGCACTTCATCCCAGAGGCAGCATTGCAGGGATCGAAGAGCCCGGAAGACCTGTGGACCCATCCTGATCTTAGGATGTGCAACAAGGACTTTTAAACAAGCAGCTGTAACATCTCTGCTAGAGCCTGCATCGAGGACTGGGAGATTCGGTGCATGTAACGTATGATTCTTTAACAACCTTACTCTCATGCTTTTCTTTCTTGTGATAATAAACCTTTAGTTTTAGATTCTAAAGGATTGGCCCAGCGTGATTTGTGGGTAAGGTCCAGAGGGTAAATTGACCAGGGATCTGTGGCTGGTTTCTTGGAACCGGACAGAACTTGTTCGGGGTAGGTGGGATTGGGTGCTAGGACCCCCCACCTGTATATGAGGCCCTGGGCCATCTGGGGCACGGATATTGCTGGGGTGTCGGAGGGGTTTTGCTCGGGAGGCTTCAGGCAGGTAGCTGAAGCGCTCTGTGGGACTGGTTTGTGGCCTGTTTGGAGAGGTCACCAGTCTGGGGGCTGTAAGGAGCCCCAGATTTGAGCAATTCGCCCTGAGCGGACGCCCTCAGCTGTGCCCAGACCGGCCTGGCCCGTCACAAGCCTGGCAACATTTTTGTTTGCCTTTAGGGCTGTGGCTTGACGGGGATGGGGCGGGGGAGGGGTTGTTTTTGAGAATGATAACGGTTTATTTATTTTTGACACAATCTAAAGTTGAGGTGATTTCAGGACAAAACATCTAGGGCATGGAGCACCATGCTAGCCAACAGAGTTCAGGAAAACAGTGGCATCGAAACCAGGAAAAGTGTTCACAGCACTCGCTGAACTCAAAAGTGCATGGCAATTAAAGAGAGGCTGTCCCAAAATGAACCCGAGAATTTTCAACTCAAACAATCTCAAGACCAATGTAACGCCGGGAGAGCAGGGAGCTATCTCAATATTAGAAAATTAGAGGCCATTGAAAATAAGTGTCTCTGACAGATCTTGCGTATTGGATGGAGAACAGGGGCAGTGGGTGTACGAGGCAAGGGAAGGCTTTGCCTTCCCCAACTGCCAGGCATGGCCCTGCTCACCCCTCCACTCCCTGCTTCAGCACGACTCCCAGGCTGCCCTCGGACTTCAACCACGTTGAGGCTGTGGACACTGGAGACACCTGCCTTTCCCATGCTCTGGGGTGGGGAAAGCTGGGACCATGTGCCACCCCCCCTCCCCATGCTCCAGGCCTGGGAAGGTTCCCACGGAGCTCCCACTCCTCTGCAGTGGGGAGTGGCTTGTGGGAGGAGGGGAGGAGCTGGAGACCTGTTCTTGCAGTAGGGGTCTTGGCTCCCGCAGGAGGTGGGGCATCGGGTGCAAGAGGTGGGGCTGGAGGGTTGCCTCCCCCAACCCTAGGTTGGCCCACCACCCATGATGGAGAGGGCCTTCAGCAAGGAAGAAATCTGTGAAGTCGCCAGTCGGTGACTTGTCTGCACTAGAATGAGTAGGACGTGTTGGACGTAACTGGGGTACGTACTCCAGATGCCAACAGACTCCACAAGAAGCTGCCTAGTGGAAACCTACCGGTGCCCAAGAGAAACAGCCCTTTGCAGGGAGGGCAGAATTGTTGATCTCAACACCAGAGAGGAACTAACGTCAGGGAGGGATGGAAGAGGCTAGTTTCTGCCCTGGCACGAGAAGGGTGCAACGCACAACAATAATTTTTAGGTCAAATTTGGATCTGTCCCTTACGACTGGCAGAAAGCAAAGAGCTGAAGATGAGTTAAGGTGGTTGCTCATGTTATTAACAATAGGTGCCTGGCCCAAATCACAGAGTTTGATATCCCTCATTCTCTAATCTCCCTCCCTCCCTCCCCCCTAAAACACACAGGGGGGTGTATTTGAAGAGAGGGTTTTGGTTTAGCCATGAAACTTGGGACTGGATGCTGGTTTAGAGTCAGAATTGTCTTCTCCCAAACTATGGGAAGTCCTAGCTCTGGCCCATCTTTCTACTACTTGCTCCTGAAATGCACCCACTTCTGGCATGCACCTGGCACTTGTTTAACAGCCTATAACATCACTAAACCCCAGCTGAAGGCCAGAAATAAAGCAAGCTACTGCGTCTGAAACTCAGGAATTCAGGGCAGAAGAGTGTAGTCACCCAGATCTGAACTGGGCCAGGCCGCTTAGATGAAGAACTTGGTAAACTGGTGTCAACTCCGTATTAACACAAGTAAAGGAGTAATTCCAAGAGAAACAACAAAGCTCCCATTTCTCCTCAGCAACATGAAACCACCCGAAAGAGCCTCCCTTCCGTGGTTATAATTATGGACCTTTCATCCCCTGATTATCCAAGCTGCCACCTGCGCTGAGATCTTTCTGCTTTCACTGTTGGATTCTTGGCATACGCCTGATACATTTCTTCAGTGCAGCAGACACGCTCTGCAGGACTCACCTGGAAACTTCCCACAGCCATCAAGGGGTTCCCTTGCTTGTCTACTGGAGCGTTATGGAAATGTCACAGGATGTGGTGAAGACCAGGGTGCTAACAGAGTTAAAAAAAAGAGCTAGATACATTCACAGAGGTTAGGTTCATCAGTGGCTATTAGCCAGGATAGGTAGGAATGGTGTCCCTGGCCCCTGTTTGTCTGGGAATGGGCGACAAGGGAGGGATCACGCTATGGTTTCCTGTTCTGTTCACTCCCTCTGCGGCACCTGGCATTGGCCACTGTGGGCAGACAGGATACTGGGCTGGATGGATCTTTGGTCTGACCCCGTCTGGACGCTCTTCTGCTCTTCTGTTCTGTTGCGACCTGACAGTGCATTGGGAGACGGATCTATAGGAGGGTGGGGGGAGTGGGACTTTTGCATGCCTGCCAGAAGAAATCCAGTCGGAAAGGGGCACTGACTCACCTGTGAAGTCCATCGCCCGTGGTGGAGGGTCCCCTATTTCCTGACGAGGAGTCAACCACAGCATGGGAATATGAGGTGGGACGACCCTATTGATAATGCCTAGAGAGGTTGAATGAAAGGAATCGTTGTCCCCACCGAGTGTTCTGCTTTGACAGATCGGTGCAGACGACGATTCCTTCCACGGGCTTGTTCCTCCCTCTCCCACCCTTGGCACAGTTGCCGTTTTTGTTTGACAGCCTTAAGCCTTTGCCTTCGTTCTTCGTGACGGGCCGAAGGCTCAGCCCAAGCAGTGGGGCTGTGTGCAGGCCTTCCAGGAGAGGCAACGGAGCCCTTCTGTGCTGTTTCAGCAGCCTCACGACAGCAGCCACCTCCATGGTGATGTCTCGCCACCCCCCCAAATGTAAACGTATGGGGGGGAGGGATGCACAGTCCAATGGAGCCGTGCTGGTGGGATTTCTCTGGCAACACTTAGCCCTAGAAGTCTCCTTGAAGGGCAGTTTGACAGGGTGGACTAGGTCCCGAAGCCCCCTGCTGGAAGCTTGTGGCCTTGCCACACCTCGCCCCAGGAAAAAAAGCAGAAGTGGGTCAGGCCCACGAAAGCTCCTCACCTAATAAACCATCTTGTTAGTCTTTAAAGGGCTACAGAGCTGCTTTTTGTGTTTGCACAGGCCAGTGTATCTTCCTGCACCTGGAGGGGAGGTAACCGTGAGTGGAGCAGATCTTGGGACCCATGTCTTGCAGAAATCTGACAGTGACTGAGAAGCACCAAAAAGTGAAACTGACTAAAAACTAAATGGAAACAAACGTGTCTCATTTCATAGGCTGAGCTGAGTGCAAAAACTAAATAGGGAGCATAAAATGTGACAAATAAACCCACAGACCAGCTTCTTGGCTTTCACTTTCTCAGGGCGTGTTCCAAATCCAGGAAAGGAGATTTCTCTTCGCTTTTATTTACTAGCCAGTTGGGGGGCAGAGGGGTTTCCATGTAGGTTACAGAACAGATGACGTGTGCTCTGTGCTGCCATATCTTTAAGCTTTTAGATTGAGAAGATGACTTAGGCTGCAATTCCAGAAAGCACTTGTGTGTGATTGAAGTTAAACATATGCTTTGGTGCTGCCCTGAAGAGGGCTCTTAGATTGTCACTTCTTCGAGACCAAGAACGATTTTTGTTATATGCTTGTGTCATGCTGGGTGCAATGGGGCTTGGACTGCTAGGGTAGAGACGAACCCCCACCTCTGTCCACACACAAAGTTAAATGTGAGGGGGAGGAGCGGGGGCTTCTCTCAGTCCGGACCGACACTCTGATGTTGACGAGATGATACCCAGAGATTCATGCAAGACGCCCCACCTTTGATAGGATTTTTCTCCTGTTCAGGTCTGTGTATTTTGCTTCTTTGTCGGCTCTTAATCAATCACCATCCGTTCTGCTCAATATCTGTTTATCTGGGAGTTATTCTTTACTCTGACGTCGGTATGGTGGGGTCTCCTTCCCATGTTATTTCAAGGCTGTCTTGTGTGTAAAAGGGCGCTTGCTCCTTAGCACTCCAAGGCCGCCCACATGTCCCTCCATCAGTCTGCTTTGTATTGGGCCCAGTTTCTGGTACCTTGACACCTCTGAGTCTTCCAGCCCCTCTCCCCACTTCCAGCATCTGGACTCTGAAACTGTTGGGCCTACAAGTTGTTCTCTCTCCAAACACTCACATTCTGTTCCCTCCTCCTCCCCAGGAACCACACAGTTATTCCACACATGGGAAAAGGGAGACAATTGTGCCTACAAAAGGTATCAATCTAATTCCCAACACAAAGCTTCTATTAGTACAAACTTTTAATTCATTCACTGTATTTTCTTTCTAGCACAATCAATATTCTAATTACTCCTAAGAGCAACAGTGTGATCCGGCTGACTCACACGAATCCTTCTGGTCTCCTTCTGTCTTGACATCAGATACAATCACAAGCAGTTGGCCTGACGGATCTTTATTAAGGGCCTGGAAGACTGTTCCTCCCTGCTATCCAGGCAAGGGGGCCGGCAAGTGACGGTTGTTTAACATTCATTCTCACCCCACCCATTAAGCACATCACAGAAAACCTCACACAACTCTGTGGGCTACAAGCTGACTCAAGCCCCACAAACGCTGAGCTTATGCTGCAGTGAGGGGCGAGCCCTTGGTGCCACCAGAATAAGAAGAGACTAGAGATGAGCGTGTAGCCAGGGATGCCAGGGGTCCAGGCAGTCTGGTGGGAAATGTTATCTCCAATCTCATTGGCGATTTGGAGCAGGGAAATAGCTCGGGGTTAGTTGAGATGAAGCAGTGCATGATGGAAGGGTCTGGCAGAGAGTAAAGCAGTCATTATGGTCACCTCTCTGTCTCTCTGGGTATTTATACCATGGCATCATAGCACACTAGGACTGGAAGGGACCTCGCGAGGTCATCAAGTCCAGTCCCCTGCCCTCACGGCAGGAACCAGCACCGTCTAGATCACCCCTGACAGGTGTCTGTCTAACCATGCTCACTTCTGAAGTACCAGGGCCCCTTTATCAGTGTGGCCAATGCAAATGTATTCTGATCCATCCTCTTTTGTACTACACGTTATGTTATGAGCTTGGTTCAACCCTTTTTGACCTGAGTGGGAGACAGATTGGGACCAATTAGAACCCAGCCTCATCTAACAGCGCCCCTGATTGGCCCCACCTAGCAAAGTAACTTGTGATGGTTTTGCCTCGAAGGGGTTGTCTCCACTCCGTGGTGGAACAGCGCTGCAACAATCGATCCACTGCCCTTGATTTATCACGCCTGCTTAGATGCGATGAATCGACCTCTGAGCTCTCGCCCATCGACTCTGATGCTCCAGCAGGACGAGAAGAGGAGGCAGAGTCGATGGGAGAACATAAGCAGCCCAATCCTGATTGGAAGACACCGCGGTAAGTAGGTCTAAGTACATCGACTTCATTGACACTATTTGCATATTTAGGTTGGACATTAGGAAAATTAGGTTGGACATTAGGAAAAACCTCCTAACTGTCAGGGTGGTTAAACACTGGAATAAATTGCCTGAGTGGGTTGTGGAATCCCCATCTGTGGAGATATTTAAGAGCAGGGTAGATAAATGTCTATCAGGGATGGTCTAGATAGTTCTGGGTCCTGCCATGGGGGCAGGGGACTGGACTCGATGACCTCTCGAGGTCCCTTCCAGTCCTAGTGTTCTCTGATTCTCTGATTCTACGAAGTGGCATATCTTAGATGGATGTGGGGAGGGTAGCGTGGACAAGGAGTTCTGTATCACCTTCAGCTTCAGTGAGAGGAATTTATCTGGCGAGAAAATCCAGGAATTCCGCTGCTATTTTGTATTCTTTAAAGTGCTACATTGTCCTGCATTTTGCTTCTGAAAACCAGGCACTCTTCATGTAATTAACTAAGCACTAGCCATTCTATTTCCCAGACACCATTGATGGCCACACTAGATCCCCCGAAAAGCTCTATGGAGTGTTTAACTGAAGACACAAGTGCAAGTTGCTTTTGCTGCAGCTGTTAAAAGTAAAAGGCTGGGGGCAGGAGGGAGTCTATTAAGACTATCTGCATTATATCACGGGGGGAAAGTCGGCTTTTATTATACATGCTAGTCCCAGGCTGAGCTAAATTGCTACTTTCATAGCTCAGCTGAGAATGGTTATTGGATTTTTTTTTGTACTCCACTAATTTTGAAGTGAACACTGTAGAGATTATGTTAATGTGCTTGTTGAATCAAGCTAACAAAAAGAATATTGTTGTATTCCCTGAAAAGGGCTGAAGAGAGAGATTCCTTCCTTCCTTGTTTGAAAGGCTTTGTGGGATGGTGTCTGAGAGATGCAAACTGAATGCATTCAATGGGGGAGTAATAGGAGCTGAAAATATTGCCTCGGTCATATTATTGTCCGTTCTTGGAGATGAGATAGAAGGCTACTGGCCTATCAGGCTGCATTAAGGGGAGCATTGCCAGCAGATCCAGAGGTGTCATTATTCCCCTTTATTCGGCTCTGGTGAGGCCACATCTGGAATATTGTGTCCAGTTCTGGGCCCCCCACTATAGAAGGGATGTGGACGCATTGGGGAGGGTCCAGGGAAGGATGACTAAAATGCTTAGGGGGCTGGAGCATGTGACCTATGAGGAGAGGCTGAGGGATTTGGGCTTCTTTAGTCTGCAGAAGAGAAGAGGGAGGAGGGATTTGATAGAAGCTTTCAACATCCTGCAGGGGGGTTCCAGAGAGGATGGAGAGGGGCTGTTCTCAGTGGGGGCAGAGCAAGGAACAATGGGCCCAAGTGGCAGTGGGGGAGGTCTAGTTTGGAGATGAGGAAAAACTATTTCCCTAGGCGGGTGGGGAAGCGCTGGGATGGGTTCCCTAGGGAGGGGGTGGAATCTCCATCCCTAGAGGTTTCTAAGTCCCGGCTTGACCAAGCCCTGGCTGGGCTGATTGAGTTGGGTTGGTCCTGCCTTGGACAGGGGGCTGGACTCGATGGCTCCTGAGGTCTCTGCCCACCCTGGGGTTCTGTGGGTCTATGAACAGAGGTTTAAGTGACACTGAGCAGAGGTAGGAGAACTGGAAATGGTCCCAGACAAGACAATGCCAATTCCAGGTGCCCCAGAGAGAATGAATCCCTCCCCGGTTGCGCATTTCCAGACTCTGACAAACAGAGGCCAGGGGCACCATTCCTGCCCATCCTGGCTAATAGTCCTTGATGGACGTATCCTCCATGAATTTATGGAGCTCTTTTTTTAACCCTGTTCAAGTCCTGGTCTTCACAACATCTTCTGGCAAGGAGTTCCACAGGTTGACTGCGCTCTGTGAAGGGAAATTTTCCTTTGGTTTGTTTTAAAACTGCTACCTTTGAATTTCATTTGGTGACCCCTAGTTCCTATATTATGGGAACAAGTCAATAATGTTTCCTTATCACTTTCTCCCTGACTGTCATGATTTTATAGACCTCTATCCTATCCCCCCTTACTCTCCTCTTTTCCAAGCTGAAAAGTCCCAGTCTTCTTAATCTCTCCTCATATGGGACCCGTTCCAAACCCCTCCTCATTTTTGTTGCCCAATTTCTGTTCTGCTGATGTTGTGTGTCCCCTTGAACAACTAGGCCCAAGCATGTCAGGCCTCAGTTTAGCCATTGCTAAAATGGGAGTCATGCTTTATGTAAGTGGCAGAACGCTTTGAATCCAAATGGAGCAATCCCTGAAAGGCATACTGAGATCTCCAGGGAGGTACAATATGAGGGTGGGGCACAACTGCCCCCCCATACTCTGCTAAAATAGACCCTAGCCACCCTGGAGTTCTCTGGAAAGCGTCATTCATGCCGAGTCCTGGATCTCTTCCACCATTGCTTATGCAGGCCTGTTCAAATAGTGATGCATCTGCAATGAGGGCTACACGGGCCACATTTTTCCAAAGGGGCTTGTGATTTTGGGTAGCAGCTTTGGGACACCTTGCAGGGGCCTGCTTTTCCGAAAGGGCAGAGTTACCCCTCCCCCGAACATCAAGCACCTTTAAAATGTCTCGTGTCAGGCACCCGCAAGTCTTGAGTCACTTTGGGAAACCTCCGCCTAGCTAGCGGGGCATGGGGAGATGGTGCCCGACAGCCTTGCCGGGGCCTTGGGCCAGGTCGGGGGTGGGGAGGCCCCGTTCCACGTGCCTGGAAGGGGGCGGAGACTCAGGTGGAAGGGGCGGGGCTGGAGCTCAGCTAAGTGCTGCCATGTGGTTGTCTGACAGTGATTGGCAGGGGCCAGAGGCTGGAAGCTCCGGGTCCCAGGCTGGCGGGTCTGGATGCAGGATGGAGATGTTGAATGTCCAGAGAGTGGTGGGACAAGGAGGTGGAGCCAGGAGAAGGCCGCAGGCGGCGGGACGCCCTTTGCGCAGGGCCATGCGCTGCCGCTTGGTTTGAAAGCCAGGGTGCGAGTGGCGCAGACGCTCTGAGCAACTTTCCACAGCCCCCGTCGGGCCGGCCGTCACCCGAGTGCTTGGGGGGGGGAGTCCCACCAAAGCAACGTTCCTCCAAGGGCGAGCCGCTCCTGCCTCATTTCGCTCATGGACTGGGCACACGCAGGCCGCTCCATCAATACGAAGGGGTGGCCTTTCGCACGCGCTGCCTGCTGAGACCAGCGCCGTGCCTGGGCACAATGCAGGGGTCGCGTCATCCGCTCTTCTGTCTTGTGCTGTGACGGCCCCCTCGGGGCTCTCCTGGCTCGCCGCTGCAACGTGCAATTGGATTTCGGGCTCCGAGTCTGCCTCGGTGGCGGTGAGGAGCTGTCCGGGTTGTTTTTAGGGGTTCTTCCGCACCGAGACGTTTTTGCAGGGATACAGATTAGCATGGACTCAGAGAACCCTAGGGCCAGCAGAGACCTCAGGAGACATCGAGTCCAGCCCCCTGCCCAAAGCAGGACCAACCCAACTCCACCATCCTTTATGGAATGAATCATTCGTCCTGGAAAGAGCGGGAACAAACGTCCTGGCCCCTCCGTCCCCTTCTCACTGCAAAAATTAGGACGCCACCCCAGCAGACTGGAGCCCCCCTACGCTGGCCTGACCCCTGGGCTTCCGCCCAGCCCCCAGCGAGTCAAACGCTGCCGGGCGACCGCCCCTTCAAACGGGACGGGGACCCACTTTGCAGTCCCGCCCCGCAGCTGGAGAGCTGTCCTCGGCAAGTCGCGTCCTGCCCGCACTCCGCTGGTCCCATGACTGTCCCCGCTCTGCTCCCTTGATGGTGAGTTTGACACCTGGAAAAGGCCCCATTTACAGGACAGGCTCTCATCCCCCAGGGCTCAAGTCCTACACGAGCAGCGCCAGCGCAACGTCTTCTCAGCCCCTGCCTCTCTGTGTCCGGCCGGAGGGACCACGCCAAAAGCTGAGACACGGGATCCCATCCGCACGGTCCCCGGTTTCCTCCTCGGGTGTCCTGGGTGAGGGCACTGTCTGTCTCATTTTGGTGGGGGGCTTCGGGGTTTCCCGATGCCACCCGCAGCGCCGACGGAACACGAGATGGCGAGGACGGAGCGGGGCTGCTCCCTCTCCACCACCGCGGATACGTGGGCACGTGTCTCTTTTAGGACAGTGCACGGCTCCCCAGGCCGCCGTTGGCCAATCAGACCGGGGTCGGTGTCCCGCTAAGAGCACGGCTGCTCTGCCCCGACTCCTTTTTGGACGGCTCAGCTGTGCACACGGGACACGCCCCCTTCATTCAGAGAGCCGGCAGGAGTTTCTTCCTGACCGTTCATTCGAGGTGGACTTGTGCCCTGACGCATGAGGGTTGTCCCCTTTCAGGAGGGTTGTGGGCTCTGTCACCAGCCCAGGAAGGACTCAGCGTGAGGCCCAGGCCTCTCTCAGAGCATAGCTTAACTCCCGCCCAAAACTTAGGCAAAACTCCCAAAACAGCAGTTCCTTTGCCTACCTTGGGCTTCACTCAAGTTGCAGTGGGCGAGGTCTAGGTTGGAGATTAGGACAAACTCTTTCCCTAGGCGGGTGGGGAAGCCCCGGGCTGGGTTCCCTTGGGAGGGGGTGGAGTCTCCATCCCTTGAGGTGTTTAAGTCCCCACTTGACACAGCCCTGGCTGGGATGATTGAGTTGGGATTGGTCCTGCTTTGGGCAGGGGGCTGGACTCGATGCCTCCTGAGGTCTCTATCAGCCCTGGGGTTCTGTGGTTCTATGGCTCCCAGGGGCTTTGCCCCTGGCTTCTCTTGTGCTGAGAGCAGAACGCCCGCTTCCCTTCAGTCCAGGGCATACTGCTGGAGCCCAACTTCCTCCTGCATTTACTGTCCTGGTGCACAGGGCTACAACCGCTGACCCCTCTGGGGTAGATGCTGCAGACATTATATCCTAGCAAGTCAGGCCAGTCTAAAGCATGGGGAAACAAGGTGTATACGTTGCACATCCAGGACGTGAGGAACTCTCAGCACCACACGATCATTAATTCACCCTAACACAGCAATCCTGGAGGAGGGGACTCAACCGAGGGGTGGCTAAGAGACATGCCCAAGGCCTTAGCAAATCAGTTGCAGAGATTGGTCTGCAACCTAGGAGGCCTCACTCTGCCCCCACCTCACTTAATTGAGCTGACTGCAATTCAGGGTTTTCCTTTTCCTCCCTCCCCCCAGCATAGAATCTAGCACCACTAAGGTTTTCCTGTGTGGACTGTGCAGCCCTCGATGGGAGGGGCAGGATGTAATTCATAAGCATTCCTTCGGCAGCTGAAGCGCTGGAGTTCGGGAACAGTCTTTCATAGGCAGGCGTCTCGGGAATCCTCCTGCTGAGTCACCCGCTGGGCAAATGACATTTGTTATGTAACCTGCAGTTCTGTCTGGGTGCCAAGGCTTGCTTGCGCTCTAATGGCTTCATAAATTGGAAATCCTAATTCATTTGATTAACTAGCTCTAGGGCAAGCCGTAATTTCATCCTCTCCCCGCCTCTTGCTCATTCTTCTGTCTCTGACCCCTTTTTTTATGTGCCCGGCTTCCCCGTAGACGGTGGTGCAGAAGAAAGGCATTTCGGACAGATGAGAGAGTGGATTTTATTGCTGGGGTAGGGCCGAACTGAAGCAGCTGTTTTCATTGGATGGTGCTAGTTAATGTAGCCACTCAACGGGCACATGCAAGGATAATCCCACCGTGTTTATCCGGAAACAGAATGCAGACAAGGGTCTCCTCTGAACAGCTCCCTCGTCAAGCAACTTCTCCAGGTTTCTTTGGCTTCTGGATAATGCGAATACCGTTTCCCAGTGTAAAGTAAAACTGTGTGGTCGTCTTTTGATTTAAAGGGGCCCTGACAAATCAAAATCACATTGTTTGCTTTTTAATTTTGCTTGACTTGCTATAGTTACAGCAAAATATTGTGCTTGCTGTCACAGGGAAAGATCCCAGCAATAACTATTTTCGTTCCCTTTTTTCCAGTTTATTTTTCTTTCCCCATTTGAGGACACTAGCTGCATCATCAGTTTCACTCTCCTCGGTTTCTCTTGTTTGTATGGGTTGTTCAAGCAGCAGCAAAGGAGATAGTTTTGTTTTGTTTTGTTTGTTAAATCTCACAAACTGGTAGAAGGGCAGAGGCAGGTACTGAATTGTGTAGATACCGTACTGGCAGTATCTCTCAAGAGACACTGCTAGAAAGTTTACAACAAAAATACATCCCAGTTTCTTTTTTTTAAATGGAGGATTAAAGGAGCTAATTGTGTATTAATCTACCATGCCCCTATCACCTTGGTACCTGGGCTTCTATGTTAATAGAATTGATTTGGAAAAAACCTGACATTGAAATTAAAGACCAACCAAAGCAAACAGCATTTTTGCTGTTCTGTGTACTTTAATCTGTACCATTTGGACTCTAAATAGAACAATACTTTAACTAGTGCACTTTAGAATCAAATAGATTAAATCACATCAGTCCAGATTCCTTATCTGAGTAGAGTGAAATGCGAACAATCAAAAAAAATCTTTCCAGTTTACCAATCAAAGATGCTAAATGGTAAATGACGTGGATACTGGTGTTTTATACAAAATGGATTTAACAAAAAACCCTGACATGTGACAGTTCAAATCAAGCCTTTGCTTGGGCTGTAGGTCACTCAGAACACGTCTACACTATGGGAGAAAGTCACGTTAAGATACACAACTTCAGCTACGTCAATTGCGCAGCTGAAGCGGAAGTAGCTGAACTTGGCTTTTGGTGCTGTCTAGACAGTAGGAAGTCGAAGGAAGAGCACTCTCCCTTTGGCTCCCTTCACTCCTCGTGAATTGAGAGTTACGGGAGTCAGAATAAGAAGCCTGTTGTTCACAATTATTTTGAAATAACGTGCTTGCTGTGTAGATGCCCACTCTGTTAGGGTTTGTCCACAAAGCACTCTAAACTCAAAATAAGATACACAATTTACACTACACAAATTTATTTTGATTGAATTTTGAAATACCGTATTTCGAAATGTGGTGTGTCCACACAGCGCCAAGTTTCAAAATAATGCACTATTTCAAGACGTCCTAGTACTTTAATCTGTACCAATCTCACAAATAGATAGAAGGGGAGAGGCAGGTACTGAATTGTGTAGATACCGTACTGGCAGTATCTCTCAAGAGACACTGCTAGAAAGTTTACAACAAAAACATAACCTATTTTCTTTTTTAAAATGGGGGATTAAAGGAGCTAAATTATGTATTAATCTACCATGCCCCTATCACCTTGGTATCTGAGCGTCTATGTTAATAGAAGAATTAATTCATCCCTCGTGGAATGATGGTTACAGCGATGCCGAAATAGCGTGTCTGCTGTTTTGAGACCTAACTCGAAATAGCGGCGCATTCAAAAGATGTGGGGTAGCTATTTTGGGATACTTCTTGTATCC
This sequence comes from Pelodiscus sinensis, assembly GCF_049634645.1. NCBI lineage: Eukaryota > Metazoa > Chordata > Testudines > Trionychidae > Pelodiscus > Pelodiscus sinensis. Next base: position 53,647,871 of record NC_134720.1, read on the forward strand.
TGAAATAGCCCTGCTGTGTAGACACACCCTTATTAGGAAATAACATGAGTTATTTTGAAATAAGCATGCAGTGCAGGCATAGCCTTAGAATTCACTGGTCATCTACCTGATTTGCATGCCAAATACAGCATGTGTTCAACCCACTTTGCAAATCCGACTCAAGATTTTTAGCTAGTGTGTCTAGAGAAGGCACTTTACTAGCTGGTTCTGCCTTCATTGGTGGATTAAAGTCCTAGGACAAGAAGTTCCCGCTGGGACTGATTGTGCTTATGTCTGGTTGGCAGGGGCAATTGGTATTCAGCTGTCGGTGTGATACGGTGCTGTGAGCGTTGGAGATGTTCTGGGAGGAAATCCTATTCTATATATGGAACCCAAAGAAATGGGGCTGCACGTCGGAATTTTTGGAAACTCTGCACTGGGGGGTTGGGAAGAGGCCGTGAACAGCGATGTCTCTGCTGCCACTTTCAAGCTGGTCGCAGGTAGCGAAGACCCCCCTCCTCTGAAGAGAAAGGAGCCCCAGTGAAAGGCAGAGGTGCACAGAGGAAGGGGGATATGTGTAGGCTGACATATCCCCAGAAACAGCTGCAGAGTTTTCTCCCCACGCGCTAGAAGCAGCTGACATCACACAGCAGTGGGGCTAGCTGTCTGCCACCAGTTGTCCACCTGCAGTTGTGTTCAATCCAGCCTCTGCCAGAGCAGCTGGCAGGGGCATCGAATGTGCTGTAATCAGCGTCTGGGCCTCTGTTGCTGATAAATGTGGGGAAGGTGGCTAGAAGTCCCTGTGTCATTATCTCTGTGAAATTGAATATTGATTCATTTTGCTTGGGCGGCTTTGCAAGGCCTAGTCTCCGTGTGTGGCCCTGGAACTTTCCTTAAGGGTGTCGTGACAAATATGCCCACATTCCAGTTAAGGGAGCCTTTTCTTAGTGGATTTATCTTCCAATTTTAATAGAAATCTCCAGCAAGAAGGCTGAGCTGCTGGAGGGTTGTTTATTGGTGAATTACCGTTGTCTCTGCTGGATCACATTCTCCACTTATTTACACTTGAGCAACTCAGTTTAAGACCTTGTGTACACAGGGAAGGGATGTTTGTTTGTTTGTCAGTATAACCTAAAATGTGAATTGAAACCAATTGCGTCGTTCTATGGGTTACGTTGCTTGGAAATGGATTTAAATTAAACTGAAAAAAAAAACTCGGTTGTTATACAGGAATAAGAGCATCCACCTGGCATTTTTGATAGGTATTACTAAACAGGTATAATTTATTGATAAAAATATCCCATTCGAATGAAATCTAAGGAGGTCAGTACTGGAGAGCATAAGTGAATTAGGCATGTAATATATACCGTATCCTCTAGGTGGCACCTGCGTGCTGAGTCCATCTAGGTATTTATAATGCGCTCATCCTTATAGAGAACTGGGGGGATGAAAAATGAAAATCGAGTACCACGAAAAAATGGGAAACGTCAAAGTTGTCTAGTTCCAGGTCTTCCAAATGAGCCTTTTTTGGTTGTTCCTTACCCCTTGGATTTTTAGCCGTGTTCTTTTCTGAAATGTGTATCACAAATGTTATTCAAATGATTATCGAATGACTTTTATTGAATGAAACACCCGTTTTTTAGTGAACAAAACAACCAACCAGCCATTTTGATAAAGTGTTTGATACAAAGCTGGAGGGTAAATGAAGAAAATAGAGGGCTTGGGGGGCATGGCTGTTTTGCTTAGTTAATGTTTTTTAAAATTAAAAAAATTTGACAAGTCAATTTGATTGTGAAAAAAGGACATCCGAGTTCCCTCTTTGGGATGTGCCAGTTTCAACTCCCAGTGGTGCTGAGACAGAGAGAGGATGGTCTGCCTTTTATTGAACCATGATTTTTTTTTTCATTTTTCATTATTTGCTCTAATCTATTGCTATCACGTAAAATCTGTGGGCGAGTCTCCCATGTGTCGTGTCTCAGATACAAGTGTTCAGTTACTTTCTTTCTGCACCGATTTACTTCTTAGCACTTCAGTTCCTATTCACTTTTCCAACTTTTTTCCAGGAAAGAGACTGTTTATTATTTATTAGTTATTTATTTTGCTGGCTGCTTTTGAGAGTGGTGCAGGGCCAGGACAGGGGTGAGCCTGCCTCAGCCCCACTGCACCACCTGGGGTAAGCAGTGCCCAGCTGGAGCCTGCATCCTGAACCCTGCCCCATCATAAACCCGCTCCTGCCCCCCAAGCTCCTGCCCTAGCCCTGAGGCCCCCCAGACTCAAACTCCTATAGAGAGCCTGTACCCTGAACCCCCTCCTGTACTCTAACTCCCTGGCCCAGGCTCAGCTTACACTCCAAATCCTTTAACCCAAGACCAGAGCCTGCACCCCAACCCTCTGCCCCTGCCTGATGAAAGCAAGGAAGGAAGGGGGAGGGAGAGAGGACAGAATGAGCAGGGGTGGGGCCTCAGAGAAGGAGGCGGGACAAGGATATTTGGGTCTGAGGCAGATCTTGGATTGCACGTAAATTCAAAAAATTGATCTCATGCTTAGAAAGGTTGGCAACCACGGGGCTACACCAAAGCCAGGGGACACCATGCTAGGGAAGACGCCTGAGTCACCAGTCTGTACATTCTGATGGGGACCGGTCAGTCGTACAGAGCAAGCTGCAGGATCACTTGGTGTGGTGGGCTCATGCATTTCCATGCACCCAAATGCAAAAGGTCATACCTCTCGGAAGAACGAACGGAGGCTCCACTCGCGGGATGGGAGACAAGGCAGAGACATTGGAAAGGACTGAGAGTTCTCGGCAGACAATCAACTGAACATAATCTCCCAGCGTGACGCTGTAGCTCAGGAAGTTCCGGGAGGTACAAGAGGAGAATATCATGTAGGAGTAGTCGGCAAAACCTCTGAATATGGCAGTACCCACATTCCCTGGGGTCCGGCCATCCTGTCTGCTCCCCTGGTCCCTCTCATCAGAATCTCTCGATCTGACAGTGGCCAGAACCAGCTGCTAGGGTCCAAGAGACTCCGTCATTGGACATTTCCTCCTGAGGAGAGCTGCTCGGGGTACCCTGAGGCCATCTCCCTTTTTTTTATCCTGTGTACAGATGTTCTCCTTGTTCATGTAGACATTGAGAGGCACTGAACTCCACTGGCTTGCGCCATCGTGTCTCGGCACGTCTGTGTCCCAAGCGAGCGTCTCACACTCTGCAATGCATTTATGGAAGCAGGTGAGTGCTTTTAGCCCCACTGCGCAGAGGGGAAACTGAGGCAAAGAGACACTAAGTGGCTTGCCCAAGTTCACACAGGAAGACAGTGGCGGAGCAGAGAAATGAGGCCAGCTTGGGAAGTAAAATAGTTCAACAGTTACTGTGACCCTGGTTCCCCTGGCAACCATATTTCAAAGGGCCTCACTTTGATAAGGCCGGTACCAAACAATCAAACAACCACGCGGGATTGTTTTTACGGTTTGCGTTATTCCTAGGAAATAACCTTGGTTCCAAAGGAGCTAGCTGGCTTTTAGCTCAGATAATAGAGACTCTTATGTCCATCAGCGAAAGACCGCTCTAGAAAGACCTTTACCAAGTTTTGCTAACCACCAACACTGCTGTGAAGTGCCAAGAACTGACTGTTGGCCAATGCTTCTCGCTGCAAAAAGATCCCTCCATCTCGAAATGATCCTACCCCGATTGCTGATAAGCCTCTCTCCTTCTGGTCCTGCTTTCCTACCTGCTGGACACCGGAAGAACCAAAATATTACAGGGTGATGTGCTGGTAACCTCTCCCCTGCGTGATGCTGAACCACGACTGTTTCAAGAAAAAAAAGAGGAAAAGTCCGCTCCTCTGACACCGCCAAAGCCCAAGATTTCTGACTACAAAAGGACATTAAGAACTGACCTTGGTGAAAGAAGCGAAGTATTGTATATTGCCAAGGAGAAACTTGTGGGAGTGGTTTGGGTTTCTCCCTCTGATCTGGACTCTGTGCTTATGGACAGGTACCATCAGCATGTACCTGCTCTCCCAAATTAGGTTACTAATTATGATATGTTGTATGATGTTACTAAAATTATAGAACAGCCCCATCATAGAATTATATTAGAGATATTAATGATGATATTGCTTTTGCTTATTAAAAGTTTCATATTTGATTGTTGTTGTAAAAGATGTAGTAATAGAAATAGCTTTTATGTTTGTGCTAATTATGTAATGTTTAATGAAAATAAAGGTTTAGAAAGGTAGTTGTGCTGGAAGCACAAAAGGGGGGATTGTGGAGGCAGGAAAAGGGAAGAAGGGAATTTGTGTGCAGCCATCTTGGTCTTGTTAACAAGAGAGCAAGAGTCAGGCTAAGTCTGTGGCCTGACAACGCGAGATCTGTGATTAGACGCTTCCTTCGCCTCTCGCCTCCATACGGAGATAAGGATCGAACGCTGACTCTGGTAGGGACCTTGAGCTAAGGAGCATCTGGGTGGAACTAAATAACTGTTAGCCATTGGTGTCTGGAATGGGAAGGAGACGAATTGTTATTGTTATTATATTTAATAGACAGATTAGAAACTGCTTCAGAATTGCTTGTATTCGAAGATCTGCCTCGGTGAGGGGGGGGGGATTCCGCCCCCCCCCCCCATCCGAACCAGCTTTTCCCTTGCTGCAGCTCGTAATAAAACTGCCTCTGGCTACTTGTTGCTTACAAACATTGTGAGGACAATGTTTTCTTCCACAATTTGGTTATTGCCCGAGTAGGCGTCAACTTTCTGTGAACCCTTCACATTTCCATTGGGACGGACAAATAGCACGGTTTGGGTTGGGCCCGTAGTCTGTTCCCTCTGGCTCAGATGTGGTTTGTTTTCATTCTCCTGGGGACGGCTATCCAGCCTGCCAGCCCGGTGGGCATTTCTAATTTCTGCATAACATGCCTGCTCTGGGCATGCCCCGTCTCAGAATACAAGCAGCTGTCATTTAAAAAACCAGCCGAGTCCTGGTTTATTTGAATGACACTTTCATTCTTTTCCAAGGGCTGCATTATAGAATTCCCTGGCCCTTGTGAAATAAAGGTAATGAGCCGTAGAAGAGCGCAGACCCCTTCTAGAAAGCCTCTGTGTGTGCGTGTGTGTAGCGGCAGAGCAATGTATACAAAAATTAGGACAAGGGCTGTAATAATTAAAAAAAAACCAATGAAACCATGAGCACAACTAATTCCCCAGACTTCTACCCCTGCCTTGGATCAGAGGTTCTGTCATTCGGGTTTTTGTTTTGTTTTCCCGATGAGCAAGTTGTCTTTTTACTTTAGCTGAAGAGACACAACAAAAGCGAGACAGAGCAAAAGGAGAATTTTCAAGCCAGGGTACCTTTCTCCCCTACAGCATGCTGCCTTGTCCTATGAATAGAACATGGCCAACGCTCGTCACTCCTTAGAGGTGTCCAGGAAAAAACAAAGACTCAACAGTTATTTACACCGCAGGTTTTCTTACTAAACCTAGACACTGAGAGAAGCCCGAGGGCAGGATCTGAACTTTCTCCAGCGTATAGAGAGGCAGAACTGGGGGGCTGGTTTTGTCCAGTGATGGGGGCTTCGCGTTTCCTCCCGCCATCGTTAAGACGGCAGCAGTTTCTCCTGAAAGCTGCATTTTGCAGCACCTACAAAATCAATCCGGAGAACAAAACCAGCACGTCCGACTGGCTGGACCCACAGCAGGGCGGGTCCGCGCCCAGGCAACGCTCCTGGGAACGTTTGGAATCTCTGGAAGAAGAGGCGATTCCTGAGAGACCCCCCCCCCCCCGCAACATGTGCTGTTTTCGAAACTGCAAATCGCCGCAAGCCCGTTTGCACACGAGGGGGAGGGGACTGGTGCACTCCCTCAACTTCCGCGGCTGAGATCGCGTGGGTGCCGTCACCAAGAGAGCCTAGGCCTCACAGAGGAGACGTTGAATTAACCCCTTTAAAAATGAGCTTGGGGCGCTGACTCCACAGCGAAGCTCTTAGCCCCACTACTCCAGAGCTGCAATTACTCGCCCTTCCCCCGCTCCTGAACCCACCAGGGGCCTGGAAGGACCAGGCGGTGGGGCTGAGTATGTAGGAGAGAGGTGCCTGGGGTCTGAGGCGCCAGGCCCAGCGGGATTGGGGTTCTGAGGCGCCAGGCCCAGCGGGATTGGGGTTCTGAGGCGCCAGGTGCAGCGGGATTGGGGTTCTGAGGCGCCAGGCGCAGCGGGATTGGGGTTCTGAGGCGCCAGGCCCAGCGGGATTGGGGTTCTGAGGCGCCAGGTGCAGCGGGATTGGGGTTCTGAGGCGCCAGGCCCAGCGGGATTGGGGTTCTGAGGCGCCAGGTGCAGCGGGATTGGGGTTCTGAGGCACCAGGCGCAGCGGGATTGGGGTTCTGAGGCGCCAGGTGCAGCGGGATTGGGGTTCTGAGGCGCCAGGTGCAGCGGGATTGGGGTTCTGAGGCGCCAGGCCCAGCGGGATTGGGGTTCTGAGGCGCCAGGCCCAGCGGGATTGGGGTTCTGAGGCGCCGGGCCCTGGCACAAATCCAGCAGTGCTGGGGCCTGAGGCCAGCTCCCGCTGCAGATGCCTCAGTCAGTGAGCTCCCAACATTCACCAGCTCAGAGCGCAGGCTGGACAAACTAGAGCTGGTGCGCCGCGACTGAGGCCTGGGGCGCAGAGCGTTACCTGCGGGCCATGGCAGGAGGGTGGGGAGGGGGTGTGTGAGGGCATAACTGTAGCTCCCCCATCTGCTCCAGCTATTGCTCCCCACCATCTCCCTGCCCCTCCTTGGACTCAGGGGCTACTAAGGGAGGCAGAGAGGCAGTGTGGCCTAGTGGTTGGAGGAGGGGGGACTGATGAGCAGTTCCCCAGCATTTGCTATCTGTACGGGGGGGGGGGAGTGGGGTTGACTCCCCACTGCAGCGCCTCCTGCAGGCCACATCAGGAATTAGCTCAGTCAATAGCATGCGCTGCCCTCCGGTTGGTATCTCACCCGTTGCCTGGCTCTCTGCCCGGTGCGTCCCCACCCTCCGGCTCTGGAGCCATGTTGTTCCCGTGTCTGGCTCAAGACGCTGCCCTGCAGCAGTGCCCATCGCACCCCTCTCTCCTTCGGGGGGGCATGAGTTGTCCTTCACCCATACACCGGCCTAAGCAGCCAACGGGAGCCCCCAAGGTCCAGCCCCCCGGCCTCACTGCCTCACTGCAGTTCATAAAAGCCCCATTCTGTGATGACTAGGTGCAGTGCACAGGGGGAACCCAGGCCTGCCCCACCCAGGGCCCTCTGGTGACAGCCTTGTCCTGCCTGCCCTCCTTCACACCCCTTGACTGCTGCTGTTCCCTGAGCCGCCTCCCCATGACCCTGCACTTTCTCGGCCCTTGGGTCAGCCTGGGAGGCATCTCTAGAAGTCAGTGCAGTGAGGGCACAGTAACGCTGACGTGCCTTATTGGTAACCCGGCGGCTACAGCACGCTTGGATTTCTTTTCTCTTCTGGGGTAAATCCTTTGGCACGTAAGCCTCGCTCTGCATGTCCTGCTTCACAGCCGACTGCCCCTGCCTCTACCATGTGTCGTTCTTCTCCGGGAACGTTCAGCGGGTCGTCTTTGCTCGGCAGACGGGGCTAACGAGGGGACCAAGGTGCTCGGGGAATGAGCTAGAGGAGTTGATTTGGATCCAGATTGCAAGAGCCTCCTTTTCCACACGGCGCGAGGCTATTTGGAGCCAGGGTTTGGTCTGGCCCATGAGGGGGCCATCTTTCACATTCAGACCCAGAGCCCGGTTCAGGTGTTGGAGCTCTCCGAGTTTGGAGATGGGGGCTTGGTTCTGCCCATGAGACACAGGAGCGCTGCAAAGCGGAGAGCCCATGTGGGGTTTGCACTCCAGTCCTGCCCATGTTGGGGGTCATCCAGCATTATTTGGGACTCGACGCTGGTAAGCCCTGGGAGCTACGTTCCAGGGAGCTGGACGGGCAATGGGGGATTCTCTCCTCTCTGACCCACTCAAGACTCACACAGAGGTGGGCTCTGAAAGGCAAGGAGTCGATACGCTCGTGGTGCCTGGGGAAATCCACGCCGGGCTCGTAGCCGTGAGTTGTCCGCGCAGACAATTTCAATAGTCGACCGATTTCAATCTCCCGAGCGTGCCCATCCGTCCTTGCTGAACGAGGTCATGTGTGGCTTGGAGGAGGGGGAGATTGATTTGGGGAGCCAATTAAAAGCCTAGAAATGAGAGAGAGAAATGTGAGGTGCTGCCTGCCAGCTAGATGGATGGGTGACTAACCCAGGGTGACATTCACTCAGATGCCGAGGGCTGATTACAGGTTCTCTGCATCAGCTAAGCCCAGTGCTTAAGTGGAACAGGGGGTAGGGGTTCTGGATGAAGCTTGAAAAGGGGAGCTGGGGTGTTCCCCTTGGTCTGGGAAAAGCCCTAGGACTGGTGATTAACAGTGCTGAGGGCCTGACCCCCCCATGGCCTTGTCCAGCTCATACCTGTGCAAGACACATACAAATCTCAAGCCAATCCGAGGACACCCACTTTGCTCTGAGCAAAGGTCTTGAGAGGTGTTGGAGAATCTGAATCACCGTGGAGAGAGGAGAGACAAACCCAGTTCCTTGCCCCTGGGGACACTGAAAGTCCTAAGGGACTTTTTGGAGTGACGTTTTCACCGGTGTAGCCCGGCTGTATTCCCCTCTGGATTACTACATGGTGGGTACATCTACACAGCAGCGTTATTTCGGGGTAACTGACGTTATTCTGAAATAACAAAGAGCAGGTCTACACTACAAGCCTTTTTTTCGGAATAATGTTGAACTGGAGGACTTCTTATTCCAACTCTTGTAACTCTCCTTTCACGAGGAGTAAGGGAAGTGGGAGGAAGAGTGCTCTTCCTTCGACTTCCTGCAGTGTAGGCAGCGCCTAAAGCCGAGTTAAGCTACTTCGACTTAAGCTACGCAATTGACATAGCTGAAGTTGCATACCTTAATTCAACTTTAGCCCTGCGGTATGGACATACCTGGTGCCTAACATCTCTTTCTGGTTTCAGGTGGGTGTAATATTCTTTCTGATTTCCGGTTCTGAATTACTGCATCATGTTACTGTCTGCTGGTTAACAGCTGTTGCGTTCTCTTAGGCGGTAGCTGCGTTTCAGTGATGGGTGAAGGGTTTAACTCAGAGTTTGTAAATTGCTTTGGGATCCCCCAGAAATAAAGGAATATTGGGAAAGGAAGCTGTTATTGTTTTAATCAAATTCTCAAGAACTTAGGCCATGAGCCTTAATTCTGTTATCTGAGATTTGCAAATGTAATAAGACTTTTGGCCAGCCAAACTACTTCCCATGTGGGAAACGGAGCTCAAAAATAAAAGTTTAATTTGGAATGCAGCAAACCATTTCACAATTGCAAGTGTCATTTTCTTGCAAAAAGTGCTGGTAAATATTTAAGCTTTTCCCCCCACCCCTTACTTTTGACCATTTCATTCCATACAAATGAATATCTCTCATGAAAAAGACCAGCAATGCGATCCCATGGGGGGTCCAAAAGAACTCGGAAAATAGCATTAAACCCCGCTTAAATCTGGGCTCATATCCCCTTCCAAGCACGATTTCACTTAAGTGTATTATTCAAAATGATGAATGTCCAGGAAATTAAGATAAGTTGTATGCTGAAACAGATATTTGAACCAGCTGCCAAATTACCCTTAATATCTGCTCACTCAGTCTATTTCCTAATAAAATGGAAGGGAGGCAGGAATGATGGCCAACAGATACATCACTTGGACCACTCCAAAAAACCTTCTCCCAGTTCTGTAGGGCAACCCCTTATTCCTGCTTGCTGTCAATGGCAATGTTATTTCAAAAAGAAGTAATCGTGATTGCAAAGCCCATCTGCTTTCATAACGCCCCAGGACCCCGGGGATCAGCGCAGATGGAGATATGCTGTGGGCAGACCTAGCATTCCATGCCGAAGTTGGAACTGGGAAGAGTTTTGCACTGGGTCACTCTGGTTTGGCCCAGTGATTGGTGACCTCCCAGAGGTTCAGCCAGATATGTGCTGGCAAAAGTCAGTTCATGTGCCATCCACTCAGGGCTGCAGAACTAGGACTTAATCCTGAGGGGCACAGAACAACTGCAATTCATGAGCAAAATCTTAGCAACTGAGTCAAGCTCTCCTGAGGGGGCCTTGATGAAGATACACAAAATAAGCATGAACCAGATGCCAGACACGGAAAGGAAATCAATGTAATGTGGCTAAGGGAACCGTGGGGCTCATTTACACAAAATAGAATGAATCCTGTGGAACTCATTGCCACCAGATATCAGTGGGACCAAGAGATGAGCAGGATTAGCAATGGACATGGACAAGGAGAGCATCCCAGTGACAAAAGACAAGATAAAAATGTAGGCGAGGAATCCACATTCCTCATGGACTTAGCCACCCGTGAAATGACGAGTGTTAGGGGGAAATGTCCACTCTGGGCTTTCATTATTGTCCACTCTGGAGCCTTTTGCACTTTCCCGGGGGCAGATCTGAAGCTGGTGGTTAACACCGAGATGCTAGTTGGACTCTCTGGTCTGATCTGATATGGGCAATACAATCTGATGGTAACAGAAGGGGTGAGAAGGTTGCAGCCCCTAAGCGCCTGTGAGGTTAATTTCAGAGCATTTCACGGTCTTGGACCCATTAGTCTGTTTCCAGGAAAATGCTCCTTGAATGCAGCTCTCTGTGGACAACGCCCGAGGGAGCAGGGAGCATGCCGGGCCGAAGGTGGGAAGCGCGAACTGTTTCCTCATTCACGGTCGGACTTCAGGATGCAACTCAGCACCCCACCCTGCACCTCTTACAGGCTTCTTCCCTGCCACTTCTCCATGGGATACCAGCTAATGGATATATGCAAAGCAGCCACCTGCTATCCTGGCTCTGCATGCAACCTCACTGCAAGACTTTAGGCCCAGATCCTAAAGGCGTCTGTCTATCACTGGGCTCCAGTGCCCTGCATTAGCTCTTTGACTGAGGATGAAGTTTTGTCCCCCAGTCTAAAACCTTGTCTTCACTGGGGACAAAAAACTTCCACCCCTGCAAGAGATTTTTGTCTTTCCCCCTCTGTTTATTGTCAACCAAGAACCAGTGTGGACTCTGCTGTTTGTTCTGTCCAGAGAACTTGCTTCCACCAGTATCCCACAATGCCTGCTCTGCTGGCTGTGCTCAGTGTGTTGTGATCTCTGCTGCCCTGTAGGCATGTGCCCCTCCCCTCTCAAAGCTCCGAGAAGTGTCTGACAGCTGAGTGAGCTGCTCCATTTGAGGAACAAAGAAAGAGCAAATCATTGGAGTGCTCCTGTTCTGCCCTGCTAGGAACCCAGCAGCAGGCAGGCGGCTGCTGCAGGGGGAGGGCTGGAGAGACAGCCATGCTGCGTTGCCATTCCTCAGCACGGAGAGCTCCCAGAGCTAGGAGGAAATCCCGAGAAGTGCAGGGATCAGCTTTGCCTTTCCACAGCTCTGCCCTGTGGGATGCTTCCCCACAATGCTTTGCTGTCTGTCCACAGGGAGCGAGCCATGTGGCCAGGAAATGTCAACAATGGGAGGCAGAAAAATGCAGTTTAACCGGTTTTGGCGACTTTTGCAGATCGACAGTCCTTTGGTCATCCACCCTTCCCGGTGTGGACACAGCCTGAGACTGCATTCTCCCTCTAACCAATTGCTTAAGAGCGCCGTGTCCTTGGGTCCTGCCCTTTTCTCCCAGCTCTGTATGAAATCAATGTCCCTCCAAAAGGCCGCAATTCCGGCTAGGAAAAACCAAGGCATCTTTGCCACCACGGAAAGCACACGACTTATTTTAAACAAGGACCCAGCCCATAGCTTTGCAATGTCCTCCCGGGAGTTCTCCAGCAGGAAACGATGCCGAGTTCACTTTCAATGGCACGCTTTCTTTTCTTTTGTGGAACTCAAGCCTTTTCAAGGGAGCGTTGTCAATCGTGGCAAGCCTGAAGCACCGGGAACTGGGCAAACTGTAAAAGAAACCGTCCCTTCCCCCCTCTCATGAGTCTTCAGGGATATGTTAAATAGATTCCTATTTGTATGCTAATAGCTTCTCTTGGGAAGCCGACCGGCTTTCCTTGCAAACTCATTTTTTGCTCAGAGAACGGCAAGCTCCTAGCAGGCTGTGCAAATAAAAGCATTGCCCCATTAAGTTAACGATTACACAGGCATAAAAACCTTCATCAAGCATGCCTGTCACGGAACGGCTTTTCTTTCGGAATTTAACACTTCCAGCCCCGCCGCTTCTGGAGTGTCACAGAGGCTGGGATCACAGGCGGTCTAGACGGTAGAACCTTGTTATAATTCTGCGCATTTTGCAATTTGGAACCTGCAGTGGATTTTCACGGCGTGCAGATGCTACGTCAGAAGCAGGCATAGATCCACTGTCAGGCAAAAAAAGCAGCTCCAGACACATCATCCAAATAACATGGCCTGTGAAGCATCTTCTACCCATGGATGTTGATGTAGTACAGGCTAGGACCAAGCACTGTCTAGCTGGAGTTTGGTCCCGCAGCTCTCGGTCGGGTCGGTTCCTGCTGGTATCATTCTGCCCATTTGACAGTTGGGAAAGTTGAGGCACAGCCTGGTGAAGCTTACACAGAGCTAGCGATAGAACCCAGATCTTCCAAGTCCTGTGGGAACCGTGGACACTTCCTCTCCCTCTGTCATTATTGCCACAAGAGGGGGGCCTGAAACATAAGCTCGGGGATCCCGGGCCTGGTGTGAGGCTTGGAGCAATAGTCAAGACTTTGCTCAGATCAAAGTCACGTTGTGCGCAGGAAGCGAGTTTCGTTAATCAGATTAAGCATAAATAAGGTTACGGGTATCAAACCACAGAGGGGGTCAGGGACAGGGTGCAAGAACATTTCGGGGGATGGTAACGGAATGCTTCATTGAGAGACATCTTGGTACCAACCTCCTCCCAGCATCCCGACCCTGGTTCTCATGATCAGGTCTAAACTGACAGCGTGATCAATGGGGAGCAAACCTTCCTCGTAGGAGGGAAAGGCTGGTGATGAGGCAACAGGAGGTGGAAACCTGATGCGTCAGGAATGTTGTGTAGCTTCTTTGTACCTGTGTATAAAAGTGCACCCCAAAGAGTTGTCCTTGTCCGACCCAGAGGGCAATCGTGAAATCCACACTATTGACCGAGTCGGTCCCTTGTTCCGGCGTACATCTGCACGGTGGCTCAGCGGTGAGTCTGCCGGCTGACAACTATTACTCGTCTTCGCTCGGCAATACACCTGGCCAGGTGCTTTCGACCCTCCTCTGATGTGTGGCCTTCGGGGGCCCTCTCGGAGTCTGTCGTGTTGACTAATTGTGCATGGTTAAGGCATTAGGGGAGCACACGCAGCCAAAAGACCCGTCAGGAAGCCACCGGGAACACCTGCCTGGCGACAATTCTTATTGCTCAAGAGTTCGATGGGCATCTCAAAGGCACAGAATCACTAGCGTGTCCGCCGCTGCAGAGCGAGTGTGACATTCCCGGACTATCCGCAGTCAGGAGGCACAGGACTGTCCCCGGCCCTTAGCACACGGAGTCCTGTCTGTGCCTGCTGGGGGTCATTACCCTGACCTGGCTGCCCTTGGGCTACACACACCCTGCCCTCTAGGCCTCGCAGACCTGCTGTCAGTCGGAGGTTCTCAACAGGCATACATCAACCCCCGCAGCCCTGCAAGCATCACCTGGGCTCCTGGACATTGACAGGTTTCAGATTCCTGCTTCCAAAGAAGCTGTGCACCTCATATTGCCAGCCCCCCTCCGCTCACCACCCAGCCCGGCACCCTGCCCTGAGGGAGGTGTGCCGGGAAATCCAATCTACACGGAGTTAACAAGGCAGCATGATTCAAGGGGAGAAAATAGAAGGGTTGGAAGCAAATGGTTAGCTCTGAAATAAAATCATAACACACCTACTAGGATCTAGATTAACTGGAGACTTTCATGTGCGAGGAGAGTGCAGGGGGATGCTAGCAGCCTTCCACTCCCTGGACAGAGGCTGTTCCTAGTGGGGGCAGATGGCAGAACAAGGAGCAATGGACTCAAGTTGCAATGGGGGAGGTCTAGGTTGGAGATTAGGAAAAATTCTTTCCCTAGGTGGGTTGGAAAGCGCTGGGCTGGGTTCCCTAGGGAGCGGGTGGTTCATTCTCCTGCACATCTACTAACGTTATATTTGCCATCATGTGCCAACAATGCCCCACTGCTATATACATCGGCCAAACCGGACAGTCCCTACGTAAAAGGATAAATGGACACAAATCTGATATTAGGAATGGCAACGTACAAAAACCTGCAGGGGAACACTTCAACCTTCCTGGACACACAATTGCAGATCTAATGGTAGCCATCCTGCAGCAAAAAAACTTCAGGACCAGACTTCAAAGAGAAACTGCTGAGCTACAGTTCATCTTTAAGTTTGACACAATCAACTCAGGATTAAACACAGACTGGGAATGGCTCGCTAACAACAAAAGCAGCTTCTGCTCTCTTGGTGTTCACACCTCCAGATCAGCTGCTAGAAGTGGGCCTCATCCTCTTTGATTGGATCCACCTCATCATCTCCATCTTGCCTGCATATTTATACCTGTCTCTGGAAATTTCCACTCCATGCATCTGACGAAGTGGGTCTTTGCCCACGAAAGCTTATGCTCCTACACTTCAGTTAGTCTACAAGGTGCCACAGGACTCCTGGCCGCTTTTCCATCCCTAGAGGTTTCTAAGTCCTGGCTTGACCAAGCCCTGGCTGGGATGGTTGAGTTGGGTTGGTCCTGCTTTGGGCAGGGGGCTGGACTCGGTGCCTCCTGTGGTCTGTTCCATCCCTAATTATCTACGGCTCCGATTTCCTGTGGGGTTAGTCGCATGAGGTTGGGTCCTACCTGAAGCAATGGGCCGGGAGGGGCCTCCCAGAGCTGCGAATGCAGGCCCCTAGACCTGTCAAACGGCAGGTGGAGGTTTGGTCTCGGGAGTGACTAGCTGTGCCCATCTCACTGATCCAGGGTCCTTCCCACCGGGCGGCTCTCTGTGGGACTTGCATTGCTCTGGCACCTAGAGGCCTTCGCCAGGATCAGGACCTCCGCGGGTGCCAGGGATCGGGGCCTACAGCACTGCAGAATCCGTCTCCTGGCAACCCAGTTGACCTGCCGCAAGCTCCTTGACGGCCTGGTGGAGAAGGGCAGCTGGCTTCTCCTCAGGCCCTGTTACCTCAGGCTGCT
Source organism: Pelodiscus sinensis (assembly GCF_049634645.1). NCBI lineage: Eukaryota > Metazoa > Chordata > Testudines > Trionychidae > Pelodiscus > Pelodiscus sinensis. The sequence goes on from NC_134720.1 coordinate 53,663,064, forward strand.
CCTGGCTCCAGCTCCCTCACCCTCATTCCAGCTGCAGCCCCTGCTCTGCCTCTGATCCTGGGTTTGGATCAAATTCCCAGCCTTTGCTTTGTCCACTAGGCCTGACTGCCCCCAGCCCGTCGTTAGCAGTGTGCTAGGCACTACATGTACACGTGGCCAGGCACAGATCCTGCAATCTAAAAGGAGAAGCAGGGAGAAAAGGAGTAAAGGTTCCCGCCTCTTAAAGATAGGAAACTGAGGCCCAGAGAAGTTAAGTGACTTGCCCAAGGACACACAGGGTTTCTGTGTCAGAACCACAAAGTGAACCCACATCTCCTGAGCCTTAACCAGGAGGTGAATTGCTCCTGCTCTGAACTGGTTTTTCTGGAAAAGGGGTGAACTGAAATATGCCCGCCTGCCCAAAGCAGCGCCTCCGGCCAGGTGGCCAAATTCCCCACGAGGGGCAGCACAGGGAGAGGCTGCTACCCAGCCCCGGGGGCTGATCTCTGCAGCGATGGCAGCACCGCGTTTCATGCTAGTCATGCGGCTACAAGTCATCTTTTCCCCTGGAAACAGCCTCCGCCGCAGACAGAAAGCACGTCAGACGTGTTAATTGCCTTGTGGTGGTGTGTTCTCAGAGCAATTAACGTGTCACCCGCCCGAGCGGGGGTGGGTGCCCGGATCCAGCTGGGGAATCGGGCAAAGGTGTTTTCATGGCTTTCCAGCCCTCCTTGTGCTGTCACCGGATGGAGGAAATGCACAGAATCAGCCCCCAGAGAAGCCATGTAGCAGCTAGCCGGGAACTAAGCTATTTAAATCACTGGTCACAGGGCTCAGCGTATGGGACGGCTGGGCCATCCGGGGTCCTGGATCTCCTCTCTTGCGCGTCACGGGCCGAGCACACTGTCCCCTGCAGGGATAGGGCCTGGGCCTCTGAAAGAGCACTCCACCCTGGGTGAGTATCTGCTTCAATGGCCCAGAGTCAATAATCACACCCCTTCTCTGCGAGGCAGTCAGGCCTAGTGGTCACAGTCAGTAACAACACTCCCTCTTTGCAGGGCAGTGAGGCCTATCAGCTAGAGGCAGTAACGACACTCCCTGCCTTCAGGGCAGTAGGGCCCAGTGGCCGGAGTCAATAGCAACACTCCCCTGGCAGCCACCGAATCAATAACAACCCCCCTTCATGCAGGGCAGTGTGGCCTAACAGCCAGCATCAGTGGGGATGGGGTGAGGGACCCGGGCCCAGCCTCTCCATCGGGTCCCTGCCCAGGGCCTTGTCAGGGCTGGGGTGGCCACCACTAGCTCAGCAGGGACTCACGCCGAGCTCTCCCCGCCCTGGGCTACTTCCTACTGGACTCGCTTCTCTGCCTCTTGCCTCCAGACTGGGGGCATCTCTGGCCCCGTGGTTCAGTCCGTCCATGGCTCTTCCCTGGGGTCCAGACAGGACCTCCTTCCTCGGCAGCCGGCAGCCCCGACTGAGCGGCTCCTCCGGCCTTTATAGCCGGCCTCCTGCTGGAGCATGCCCAGAGGGCTGTGTGGGCGGGGCCTTCTCAGCCAGGTAGCCAGGGTTAACCCTTGCAGGCCCGGCGTGGAATAGGTGCACCCCCATTCCACACAGGCTTTCCGTGAGCAATCAGAGCCGTGTGACAGAACAAATCCGAAGAGCGTGCTAGAGCCGCCAAAGGGCCTCCTTTCCTCCCCCCACCCATGGGAACGAGAGGCGCTGGGTCCCCCGGAGAGTCGGGAATGGATCGAGGGGCCTGGAGGGAGTTCAGTCGGCTGCAGTTCAGTCAGACCCACTCGGAAGCCACTCCCCTTTTTGATGAATGAGTCCCGAGGTGGGCACAAGGCAGGGACCCTCTGCAGAGTTCACCCGCTTCCCCCCGTGTGGGCGTTTGGAGAGACACTGGGCCCGTTCTGGGCCAGCTTTGGCTTTCAAACAGTCAGAGCTCAGAGGGTTCCGCGCCAGGGTCTCTGGTCTGCTCCAACCGTGTTCAATGTCTATTTCCGGAAACGCACGATGGCAGGCCGACCCCCGAATCCCTCTCTGGCTCCACCTGCCATCGACTCGTGGAACACCAGGACTGGAAGGGACCTCGAGAGGCCATCGAGTCCAGCCCTGTGCCCCTACACCAGGACCAAGCACCGTCTAGACCATCCCTGACAGGCGTGTGTCCAACCTGCTCTGAAATATCTCCAGGGATGGAGATTCCACAACCTCCCAGCTTGGTATCATCTGCAAACTTAATAAGCATATTCTCCATGCCATCATCTAAATCAGGGTTCTCAAACTTTGTGATACCGCGACCCCCTAAAATGCTAAATGAATTTGTGTGACCCCCCCCAGTTGTTAAGCAAAAAAAAAGGGGGGGAGCCAAAGTTGCACCACTTTGTCTAGTTTGGGACTGCACACTCACCGCCAATGCACCCACCCCTCCCCCTGAGGCAGACCCCCCCTAGCGCCCCCCCATCCCAATGCACCCCCCTCCCCCTGAGGCAGACCCCCCCTAGCGCCCCCCATCCCAGTGCACCCCCCTCCCCCTGAGGCAGACCCCCCCTAGCGCCCCCCCATCCCAGTGCACCCCCCTCCCCCTGAGGCAGACCCCCCTAGCGCCCCCCCATCCCAGTGCACCCCCCTCCCCCTGAGGCAGACCCCCCTAGCGCCCCCCCATCCCAATGCACCCCCCTCCCCCTGAGGCAGACCCCCCCTAGCGCCCCCCCATCCCAGTGCACCCCCCTCCCCCTGAGGCAGACCCCCCTAGCGCCCCCCCATCCCAGTGCACCCCCCTCCCCCTGAGGCAGACCCCCCTAGCGCCCCCCATCCCAATGCACCCCCCTCCCCCTGAGGCAGACCCCCCCCAGCGCCCCCCCATCCCAATGCACCCCCCTCCCCCTGAGGCAGACCCCCCTAGCGCCCCCCCATCCCAGTGCACCCCCCTCCCCCTGAGGCAGACCCCCCTAGCGCCCCCCCATCCCAGTGCACCCCCCTCCCCCTGAGGCAGACCCCCCTAGTGCCCCCCCATCCCAGTGCACCCCCCTCCCCCTGAGGCAGATCTCCCTAGCGCCCCCCCATCCCAGTGCACCCCCCTCCCCCTGAGGCAGACCCCCCTAGCGCCCCCCCATCCCAATGCACCCCCCTCCCCCTGAGGCAGACCCCCCCCAGCGCCCCCCCATCCCAATGCACCCCCCTCCCCCTGAGGCAGACCCCCCTAGCGCCCCCCCATCCCAGTGCACCCCCCTCCCCCTGAGGCAGACCCCCCTAGCGCCCCCCCATCCCAGTGCACCCCCCTCCCCCTGAGGCAGACCCCCCTAGTGCCCCCCCATCCCAGTGCACCCCCCTCCCCCTGAGGCAGATCTCCCTAGCGCCCCCCCATCCCAGTGCACCCCCCTCCCCCTGAGGCAGACCCCCCCCTAGCGCCCCCCATCCCAGTGCACCCCCCTCCCCCTGAGGCAGACCCCCCCAGCGCCCCCCCATCCCAATGCACCCCCCTCCCCCTGAGGCAGCCTCGCTCCAATCAAATACCCCGCAGAGCCAGGCAGGGAGAAACACTCTTACTGTTAAAGTGGCCACCCCGATGCCCGGCCCGGCTGCCTCAGCTCGCAGGGGAGGCATCACATGGCCAGCTGCCGGTCTCTGCTGCTCACGTTGGGGGTCGCGACCCACAGTGTGAGAAACGCTGATCTAAATCATTGTAGAAGATGCTGAACAGAAGCGGTTCCAAAACAGACCCCACCTGCGGAACCCCTTCCAGCAGGATACGCAACCACCAGTCCTTTGTGTGTGCACAGGGAACGTAGATACACAGCGAAAACAGGGGAAAAGGAACCTTTGACTGCATTGGCCCACATTTTAAAAAGCGAGGGGCCAAGATACACATGCAGCATTCGTACGCAGTCTCCAGAACCAGCCCACCCAGCCTGTAGGTGACAAAGTCTGCAGTTGAGAAGTTATGATTTTAAGATCCACTCCAGTACCGGTGCAGTTCAACTGGCCCGTCTATTTTTATCCACCGAGCTGAGCCTTTTCCTGCTAAAACCTTGGCCATCAGCTCGTGCCGTCAACACAACTTGTGCCAGGCAGTCAATCCAGCTATGGTGCCTGATTTGTTTTTGTTTTTACGCCCTTGAGTCATTGATCCATTCACTGGCCAGGAGAAGTCGGCCCTGTCAGTGATCAGGTTGATATGAGCTGTCAGCGTCTTGCCTCAGTGGCTCCGAAGGCTCCGGTGTCTGACCATGAATAAATACGCTGGAAATCCAGACTCTCTTCCCTTATTGTTGGCAAAGCTGGGTGGGTCGGTGCATGTGTAACCCACACACCCGCCGGGCTTGGGGCACTGTCCCATGGAGCAGCACTGAGACAGCACGTCCAGAGAAACTGAGTTTGCTCTACAGCCTTAGCTGGGAGCCAGCTGGCTTTTGGGGTAGATGCTCCTGCACTGAGCTCCAGAGCTCCCCGGTTCGGTTCCGCCTGCTGACGTTAGTCGTGCTCCATGCTGAATGCCCGTCTGTGGTTTCCGTTTGGAAGAAAGTAACACTGGTGGCTTATTTGCAGCTAAAGAGCCTGCGCTATGCATTGCCCTTCACCATCCTGCCTCGGGAGTGTTCGTTCTCAACATCCTGGGGAGGGGGGAGCATTATTGTGCCATCACTGGGAACTGAACCTAGATCTCCTGAATGCAACTGGGATCGGTTCCTTACTCTGCTACTGACTTCTCTCAGGCTGTGTCCACACTGGGTTATTGCACAAGAACGGCCGTTCTTCTAGAAAGCATCCACACTGCCCGCTGGCTCTTGCGCAAGAAGATTTACAGTACAGCGTGGTAAGAGAGGGCTTCTTGCGCAAGAGCTATGCTCTTTTTAACAGGTGTAAGCCCTCTTGTGCAGGAGCTCTTGCACAAGAGGGCAGTGTGGACGCTCGACAGGGGTTTCTTGTGCAAGAGAGCGTCCATACTGCCATGGGTGCTCTTGCACAAAAGCACAACTGGCACATGGCAGTGTGGACGTTTTCTTGTGCAAGACTTCTTGCACAAGATGTTCTTGTGCAAGAAGCCACCTGTGTAGACCTAGCCTCAGGGGGTGTGTAGCCTGCATGTAAACACCCGCAGCTGGCCGGACTCAGACTTGGGCGGCAGGGCTGTTTTACTGTGTGGAGGACACGCAGACTCGGGCCATAAGGTTTCTTTCCATCCACAATTTGCACCTTGCATGAGAGTGGTGTAATGAATGACTGTCGTACCTTTTATGTAACACAGATGGAGACACATTATTTCTCCTAAGAATTATTTTCACTGTCTCGTTAATGTCAAGTAAAAGTGAAAGCAATGCTGAAATCAGCTAGTATTAACCAGGAATACCCATTAACTACACCCAGAGGGGAAAACAGCTTCCCCCAACTGTAACAGACTCTCCTCTGTCAGAGATGAAATTATTTACCCAAAGTAATTACTCCGCTTACAACCAGAGACAACCCTTGGAGGTCAGAAATCTGCCATGCTTTGACAGTCATTTGCTTACACATGAATTTACGTGACAAAGGTAGAATAAACACAGCAAGCACCGATACAGACCATCTTTAGAAAGGCCTCTTCGGTGGTTAAACATGCCATATGCATTTTTGCTGAATACTTTTATCGTTCCTGAGGAAAGAGTTCTATGAAAACAAAACCGTCCTCTCCGACCATCCTGGCTAGACAGACGTCTTAAAACCTTAAGGCTGTGTCTACACTGGCACCCTTTTCCGTAAAAGGGATGCTAATGAGACACTTCGGAATTGCAAATTCCGTGTAGGATTTAAATATCCCCCGTGGCATTTGCATGAACATGGCTGCCGCTTTTTTCCGGCTCTGGGTTTTGCCGGAGAAAAGCGCCAGTTTAGGCGGGATCTTGCGGAAAATAAGCCCTTTACCGGAAGATCCCTTATTCCTACTTTCCTACTTTCAAGTAGGAATAAAGGATCTTCCAGAAAAGGGCTTATTTTCCGCAAGATCTTGTCTAGACTGGCGCTTTTCTCCGGTAAAACCCCGAGCCGGAAAAAAGCGGCAGCCATGTTCATGCAAATGCCGCGGGGGATATTTAAATCCCCCGCGGAATTTGCAATTCCGAAGTGTCTCATTAGCATCCCTTTTACAGAAAAGGGTGCCAGTGTAGACACAACCCATAGGTGAGCAGCAAAGGGGAAAAAAATGTGCTTGTGCGGTTTTTGTTTGTGATGTATAAAGAAGGTCAGGAAAATCGGCGAAATGAGGAGGCTCTTTCTCTTGGAATATTAATTCTGCCCTTCCCTGTTTCTGGTGGAGGACTCGCTGAGTTAAAGGATACTCCCTTTTAAGTGTGACCAGTATAGGGCATATGACACATTCCAGTTCTGTGTAGTAGAAACCAGAGCTACTAAATTACAATATACGTCCATCTCCATATCTCAAACCTGTGTCTACCTGTAGATCTACTGTACATATCGGTGAGGCAAAGAGCTTAGAATGGTTCCAAATGAGAGGAGGTATTGATGTAGATCATGAAAACCTCCAGTTACAGTCACGGGGATGTTGACAGACAGAAAAAAAAATACAAGCTTTCCTGCTTTAGGACACCGCTCACTGTTATTATGTCTAGTTGTAGATTTCAGTGCGTTTATTTCTCTCGCCAACAGAAACGGGTCTCCTGAAAGATGTTTGGCTCCCGAATATCCGGGGCTGACATGGATACAACTACATTGCACACTGCACCTCGGGAGTTTTCCCTGAAAATAGGTCCCCAAAGTTATGACCTCTGCAGGTTCTGCCTGTGACGGTTCCCCCTGCCCCGTGCGTAATGAAATTGACGCATGAATGCCAATACGCATAACTCAAAGATGCTTTGCACCAAATGCCTCAGTTGGCTGGATCTGTCAGTCTCAGTGCGGCACATGTGTCCGTCTTGTGTATGAAGTTAGAGGTACGGGGCAGGGATGGTTTACGGTTTCACAAGTGCAAATGGAAGCCAGCCAGGGCGTTTCCCTCAATGTCGGGGTGATCTCCCTTTTGTCCTTTCGGGCTTCCTGTAGTCAGCGCTGGTCAGTTTCAGCAGTGGCTGACTTGGGGACGCCTAGGGCAGAGCAGCTGGGGTGCTGCTGGGTTGCTCCAGTAGCACCGCTCCTCGGCGCTACTGGCCCAACCCAGCAGCACCCCAGCTGCTCTGCCCCAGGCGTCCCCAAGTCAGCCGCTGCTGAAACTGACCAGCAGCGGCTGAATCAGGACGCCTTGGGCAGAGCAGCTGGGGTGCTGCTGGGTTGGTCCAGTAGTGCCCAGAGCGGCGCTGCAGGACCAACTGGCAGCGCCCCAGCTGCTCTGCCCCAGGGTCCACAACAAAAGCCTGGTCTGCTGGGGGGGGCACACTAGCTGTGCCCCCCCCCCCCCAGCAGACCAGGGACACGGGGAGCAAAGCCACAGCAGCAGTGGGATGCCGCGCCTCTGAGGCTTTGCTCTGGCAAAGCTTCAGAGGCGCGGGACCCTGCCGCGGCTGCGGCTTCACTCCCAGTGCCCCTGGTCTGCTGGAGACGGTCTCCAGCAGACATGGGGCAACGGAAGCAGCTTTTCTCGCCCCGGAGGTTGAGGTGGCGGATCGCTGCCTGCGAGCTCCGGGGCGAGAAAGCCCCATTCGTAAGTGCGGATCCGACGTAAGTCGGGGACTGCCTGTATTCTTTTATTAGTAAATGCACCAGAGTTATTGGCTCATTAAGAGGATGTTCTTCTGCTCCCCGGGTTTGGCTGTGGTATTTTAGTTTATGTTTTGTCTAGCAAATGAGAGGGAGATTTATTGATTTCAGCTCCAACTTGGCTGTGGCGTTTATAGACAGGCCGTGTGTCCCAAGAATTTTAATTCTGATGGATGGGTGACGTTATTCTGCTGCGGTTTCTTACCCCACAAGTCTGCAAGCCTTGAACCCACAGGGCCCCGATCCTGAGCGCGCTGAGACCAGGGGAATTGAAGGCCCTTGGGCCTAGCTTTATAACAACACTTTGCCCAAATCCCAGATTTAGATGCTCCTGCGAACCATAACTCCTGGCCAGCTGCCCTCGCCTCTGTGGCCAGAGGCTGGGAATGGGCGACAGGGGAGGGATTGCTGGAGGATTCCCTGTTGTGTTCCCTCCCTCTGGGCACCTGGCATTGGCCACTGTGGGCAGACAGGACCCTGGGCTGGGTGGAGCATTGGTCTGACCCAGTGTGGCCGTTCTTGTGTCCTAACCTCGGAGGTGCTGCAATTCACGTGGTGCCTACATTGATTTGTGCCTTAGCACCTTCTAGAAGCGCGTAGCTGCCTCAGCAGTGAAATTCTCCTGTTTGAAAGGGAGTGTGACCCGGATCTATTCCCAGACACAGCGCCGCAGTCAGACCCCGCCTTTTATCTCTCTTTCAGGCATATACAAGGCGTCAGTCTTCTTATCGGCGGCACAGCTTCTCTTATCTCTGGCTCCCAGTTACAGCCGCCAGAGATAATCTGATCTGGAGGCTGGGCTAAATCCAAGCCACACTAAATCCGGCATAACCGGGCGAGGGGTTTGCTGCAGTCCAGACAAGGGAGTTAATAGGAGCAGCTTCTCTGGTGCCCATATATCGGAGGGGCCATCCTGTCAGTCTGTATCCACAAACGCAACAAGGGGTTCCGTGGTGCTGTAAAGACTCTCAGATTTATTTGGGCACTTGCTTTGCCTGACAAAGGGGGTTTGGCCTGCAAAGGCTTATGCCAAATAAATCTGTACATCTTCACGGTGACACTGGACTCCTCGCTGGTTTTCTGATACCCATGTGCGCAGTTCTTCCCCTATTTATGATTTTGTGGATGTATTTTTTAATGACATGATGCACCCAGAGCTCTCCGGGGCTGAGCGCCTTGTGCATTTGTATCCGAACACCCAACATTATAAATAACATGGCCAGCCGTTTAGGGAATCCAGTTCCATGCAGCTGGTCTGATCTGTCAATCCAGGCCACTGTCCCATCGCAGCAGGAGTGTTAGCGACTATGCAGCCAGCGGCGCTGGGTCTGGGACCGTCCGCACTACTCGCTTGAGTTACGCGGAGCTAGCCGCTTGTCCCCAGAAAGATGCTGATACAGTGGAGAGAGAAGAGCACTACGCCATGTGCTGGGTGGTGCTGAGGGCTGCCTGCCCCAGGCCCACCCCTTCTGCACAAGGCTCCGCCCTTCTGGGGGTATGGAGCAGGGCCCCCCATCTTGCCCAGGGGTTGGGTGAGGCTGTCGGCCCCGCTGGATGTGGCGATCTGGGTGAGTTGGTGGCTGAGGTCAAGCTGGGTGTACGAGCCCACGGATATTCGAATGGCCACAGAGGCGGAGGAATGATCTGCCACACAGCAAGGAATAAAGGGATGCAGACAAAGAGGAGCAACAGGAGACAACTAAGAAGGGGACCATTGAGGTGGCCTGGCCTCCTGCAACTTTCCCTCCTCTGGGTCTCGTTTCCCCATCTGCAAAATGTGGATAAAGGCACCAACGTCCTTTGTAAAGGGCTTGGAGAGCTGAGGTGGTAAGAGCTAGCATGGGTGGGAGGGTTGGCAGAGTGGTACCCTAACTGTGAAACATTAGCAAGCAAAATGGGACCAGCCCTGCACTGGGAAGCAGATGAAAGAGATGACTTACTAGGTCTGTGGTCTCCACTATAGTGGCTGCTATAGCGAACGAGTCACACTCAACCGGCCAAATAGCCACATTGCTCAACCAACGAGCTACACTCAACCGGACAAATAGCCACATTGCTCAACCAACGAGTCACACTCAACCGGACAAATAGCCACATTGCTCAACCAACGAGCCACACTCAACTGGACAAATAGCCACATTGCTCAACCAATGAGCCACACTCAACCGGCCAAATAGCCACATTGCTCAACCAACGAGCCACACTCAACCGGACAAATAGCCACATTGCTCAACCAACGAGCTACACTCAACCGGACAAATAGCCACATTGCTCAACCAACGAGTCACACTCAACCGGACAAATAGCCACATTGCTCAACCAACGAGCCACACTCAACTGGACAAATAGCCACATTGCTCAACCAATGAGCCACACTCAACCGGCCAAATAGCCACATTGCTCAACCAACGAGCCACACTCAACCGGACAAATAGCCACATTGCTCAACCAACGAGCTACACTCAACCGGACAAATAGCCACATTGCTCAACCAACGAGTCACACTCAACCGGACAAATAGCCACATTGCTCAACCAACGAGCCACACTCAACTGGACAAATAGCCACATTGCTCAACCAATGAGCCACACTCAACCGGCCAAATAGCCACATTGCTCAACCAACGAGTCACACTCAACCGGACAAATAGCCACATTGCTCAACCAATGAGCCACACTCAACCAGACAAATAGCCACATTGTTCAACCAACGAGCCACACTCAACCGGACAAATAGCCACATTGCTCTACCAACGAGCCACACTCAGCTGGCCAAATAGCCACATGTGACTAGCGGCTAGCGTGTTGGACATGGTGGTACTAGGTCCTTCCCATCTCTACCTTCCATGGACATATTCTACTCTCAGAGGAACTGGTGTAAATCTGGAGTAATTCCACTGAAGTCAGTGGAATTGTGGTAGCTTCAGGGGAGTATACTGGTGAGCCGAAAGTGGCATTTGAAGGAAAGTTTTTTGCATCTTTTAAAGAACTGAAGGGGGGCCTGGTAACATTGACCAAAAGCGCAAGTGACCTCCATGTTCTAAGGGGGAATCAATCTGGTTCATGCGAAATGAGAGCCAACCTAAACAGCCCAAATGACAGAAAAGTCTCAGACTGAATAGATCTGAGCCCAAAGTTAAATTCCACCAAGTGGGGAGTCAGGGGAGGTGTGGAGCTAGGTTTGGCTTGGGGATCCTCTCTGCCCAACGTTCAAACCCAGACTGACTTTTTCTTAATATTCAGGACTTTTTTTTCCCTTCTTTTCTACTTTCTTTCTGTCCCTGCAGCACTTGGGACCTGCCCCCCTCAGAAAAACAAAGGGAAAAAATCAGAGCCAAGCAGATAGCCACTTTCCACCACTGTCCACAGCTGGGGATGCCACAGATTTGCTCTACCAGGTGGCAGGTCGCGAGGGTCTCACCAATTCCAGCTCCTTAGACTGTTTAGTCATCATGGTTCCACACTATGCCCTTGAGAAGCAGGAAAGAGGGGCACTTTCAAAGTCACTCCGTAATAGCAGCACCTGGACAGCTCAGACAAGTTACGGAGGGGGATCTAGATTGTTTGCTCCTCCCTACACTCCGTGACCTTTAGCTGCTCTGAAGCCTTGTTGGTTATCTGACAGCATGTGTAGAGAATCAACAAGTACAGTGCTTTGGCCGTGTGACAAGGCATCCCAAGGACAAAACCAAGAAAAGCTGCAGACCTTGGAGGACGATCCAAGAGTCAGCGGGAATGCATATAATCATAGAATCATAGAATCATAGGACTGGAAGGGACCTCGAGAGGTCATTGAGTCCAGCCCCCCGCCCTCAAGGCAGGACCAAGCTCTGTCTACACCATCCCTGACAGATGTCTATCTAACCTGTTCTTAAATATCTCCAGAGAGGGAGATTCCACCACCTCCCTTGGCAATTTATTCCAATATTTGACCACCCTGACAGTTAGGAATTTTTTCCTAATGTCCAATCTAAACCTCCCCTGCTGCACTTTAAGCCCATTACTCCTTGTCCTGTCCTCAGAAACCAAGAGGAACAAATTCTCTCCTTCCTCCTTGTGACACCCTTTTAGATATTTGAAAACCGCTATCATGTCCCCCCTTAATCTTCTTTTTTCCAAACTAAACAAGCCCAGTTCATGAAGCCTGGCTTCATAGGTCATGTTCTCTAAACCTTTAATCATTCTTGTCGCTCTTCTCTGGACCCTTTCCAATTTCTCCACATCTTTCTTGAAATGTGGCGCCCAGAACTGGACACAGTACTCCAGCTGAGGCCTAACTAGTGCAGAGTAGAGTGGCAGAATGACTTCACGAGTTTTGCTTACAACACACCTGTTGATACAACCTAGAATCATATTTGCTTTTTTTGCAACAGCATCACACTGTTGACTCATATTCAACTTGTGGTCCACTATGACCCCTAGATCCCTTTTCGCCATGCTCCTTCCTAGACAGTCGCTTCCCATCTTGTATGTATGGAACTGATTGTTCCTTCCTAAGTGGAGCACTTTGCATTTCTCTTTATTAAACTTCATCAAGAGTCCTGAGCCAACAATAACAACATCTGCCCGAGTCAACGACCTTCGAGAATGCTGTGTTGGGACTGTGAAAAAGCACAGTTTGTGAAAAGCAGGATGTGGACTTCTGGGAAGTTGAGAGGGTATAAAGATAGTTGTAATCTTGCAATAAAACGATTTCGTGCTTGCACCGGCCGGAGTCCGTGCCTTCATACACCACAAACATGTGCCAGGCATCAGAAGTGTTCATAGCCAACACACACACAATGGTGGGATGCCAGTTTTCTGCCACGCTGCGTGATAACTTTATGACTTCCGTCAAGCAGGGTAACCGTTTGTGTTAGCCCAAGAGATCAGGGTCCGGCATTGTGTTTCTGGCTGGCACGGTTGCATGTCTCCCTAGCAGTTTGGTGTTTCTACTTCAAGTGCCACCCAGAAGTGCATGAAAAAGGGCCAGGGGAAAAGGAACAAACGTTCCCTAAGAAGGTTCAATTCAGACTAAGGATGAAGCTTCTGGAAATGTTTCTTGCAACCTCTCCTGGAGAGTGTCACACTAGAAATACAGTGGCAAAGAAATGCAGCAGAAGTGATGCATGCCAAACTAGGAAGGAGGAGTGTTTTTATGGTTAAGGCAGTGTCTTTCTCTGCCACAGACTGACTGTGAGACACTGGGCAAGTCACTTGACCTTATCTTCGGACCTCAGTTGTTCCATCTGCAGAAGGGGGATAATGATGCACCTCTGTCTTACCAGAGTGTGCAGTGACTAATGGCATTTCTGTTTGTGGAGTGCTTAGCTGCCATGAGTCCACAGGGAGCGATGCGCTGCTGTGTTCTTACCCTGCACACTTGGCTCTGCAGGCTAGTGGGGCGATCATGCCCCCCGATTTCCTGTCCAGTTCGTACGCGGTACGGACATTATCTGCCTCCTTTATCGTCAGTCAGGGACCTGAGGCTCAGGTTCATGCGACTCCTCCCACGAGCTAAGTGTGTATGTTTGCAGGGTGGGCGTGTTATTCGGCTGCCAATCACAGGACGTGCTCGCAACTGACAGAAACTGATCAGAGCAGCATTTTTTCTGACAGTTGCTCTAAATTACCCTCCTTCTCTTCTGCAAATGTTTCCAACCTGTCAAGGACTCCGTGTTTATAGCTACATATCAAAGTCTTGTTTAAAAAAAGCTACGACGTTGCTATCCTATAGTTCCTTTGCCCATCTTCAGAGATCCAAAAACCACTCTCCGAAGGGCTGCATGCAAGTGAATTTCCTCTTCGTCTGCCTTCCGCCAGAAATTGGCAGCTCTAACTGACCACCCTTTCTCACACAGAACAGCGTAGCTCAGAAAGTGCCTCCGAATTCGAACTGGGAGTAATTTTTAGGGGCTTTTGTCTTAGTACCCGCAGGCTGCGAAGTGCCCTCCAGATTGTGGGCAAAACCCTCCAGAGAGATCAAGGTCATTTATGCTAATTTACCTGCGGCTGTCTTGAAAAATGTAGCGGTCAGCATCACAGAGCCATCTCTTGCACCGTGGTGGAGCACTGATTCTGGAATGCCTGAGCTGGCAGACTCGAGTCTGTTTAGCCACCTCCTACTATATTCAGCCGCCTGGATTTTCTTTGCCACCCAGTTACAGAGTCACCTTGGTTGGCTCCTGAGCTCTGACAGCATCGTGTCTCCAGGTGGTATGGCTGCAGGCTGGTGAGCTAGACGGGTTTTAGAGGCTTGGGCATGACATGTCCAAAATGCCCCTTGACTCTTTTAATCCCTCTACGTTCAGGGTCAAATCCAACCCCTCAGGCATTAACAGGAGTGTTGAGTGTGGTGAGCAGGACCTGAGAAGTCATTCATCTGCTCTACTCTATGCTCATTAGGTCTCAGTTGGAGGATTGTGTCCAGGTCTGGGGACCACATTTCAAGAAAGACGTGGAGAAATTCGAGAAGGACCAGAGAAGAGCAATGAGAATGATGAAAGGTCTAGAGAACATGAGTTATGTGGGAAGACTGAAAGAACTGGGTTTGATTAGTTTAGAAAAGAGAAGATTGAGAGGGGACATGAGAGCAGTTTTCAGGTATCTAAAAGGGTATTACAAGGAGGAGGGAGAAAAATTGTTCTCCTCGGCCTCTGATGATAGGACAAGAGCAATGGGCTGAAATTGCAGCAAGGGAGGTTATACTGGACATTAGGTCTTTGGTGCGGCTGGTTCCCAGGCTGAACTGGTCTAACGAGGCCTCCCTCCCTGCACGTCCTGAGCTGGTTTGGCGGGTGGGCTCTCGCAGTGTGTGCGGGATACAGTTAGCCACGGGCTTTCGACAGCCACGTGGGTCTCATGAGTCTGTTAAGGGCCGATTCCATGGGGGAGGGTCTGTCGTGGCCAGGGATGGGAGGGACTGGTCATTGCTTCTTGCTCATCGCGCCGGTAATTCGCAGAGCGCCTGGGTGCGTGGCTTCTCCTGCAGATGTGGGGCGGGGGGAGGGCTTCTGCGGCAGTCGGTCGGCCTCATTTCTTGCTTTCCCCGGCCGCATCCTCTTTAGCAAGCCTGACAGCTGATTAATGCCTCGGCTGTGGAGTGACAAGTCAGCTTCACACCTTCATCCATCATCCCTGGGCTGCTTCCTACGGGCCTGGCGACCCTGCCGAATTGTCACCCCCCCCCGCGGGGGCGTGCGCGTCCTCCAAGGTCCCAGGGACAGGACCAGCTGGGGCAGCCTGGAGCCGATTGCATCCCCCGCCCCAAACCTCCGCGGCGAGCAGAGGCGCTGCAGGCCGGCCGTGTCTACGTGGAGTGCTGACACCTTGCTGCCCCGTGTCCCTCCGGCCTTCTCCAGCGCTCCGGGGCCTCGCCCGAGACTCTCCCACAGGAGATGGAAGCCGAGCTCCCCGGGGCCGAGCGTTAAGTGCAGCTGGAGCCCCGGGAGGGAGGAAGCAGCCGCCTCCTTTCTCCTGGCCAGAAGCTGGGCTGAGGACTGGCCCAGCCCTGCCGGGCAATTGCAACGTGGGGGGGCAGGTGCATGAGGCTGGTCGGTTCCCCCGCCCCCAGCCCGGGGAACGGCTGCCAAGCTGGGGGGGACGAGCTGGTGCCACGGGGGCGACCGGCAGCGTTTCATGGAGCCGTGTGTTTGCAGACACGTGAGGAAGGTACAATGAGGGGCCTGCCTCAGGCATGTTCGGGCAACAGATCTGGAGCAGCCTCCCCCCTGAGCCGGCCTTGCACTTGCTGAGGGAGTCAAATCTGAGAGAGAGAACACACACACACATACACATACACACACATACACATACACACACATACACACACACACACACACACACAGTAGCTCACCGACCACACACACACACACACACTCACTCTAGCTCACCGCCCCCCCCCACACACACACACTCTAGCTCACCGGCCACACACACACACACACACACACTAGCTCACCGGCCACACACACACACACACACACACACTAGCTCACCGGCCACACACACACACACACACACACACACACACACACACACACACTCTAGCACACCAGCCCCCCCACACACAATCTCTCTCTAGCTCACCAGCCACACACACACACACACACACACACTCTAGTGCACCAGCCCCCTCCCACACAATCTCTCTCTAGCTCACCAGCCACACACACATTCTAGCTCACCAGCCCCCGTCCCCACACACACACTAGCTCACCAGCAACACACACACACACACACACACACACACACACACACACACACACAAACTCTCTCTAGCTCACCAGCCAGATGGGCCTGCACTCTACCCCTCCTGGAAGTCTTTGCTGCTCACCAGCCCCAGCACAGCCCTGGCCCTTCGGGTTGCCAGATGGTTTAACCAAAAATACCAACCCCCCCCCAAATAAAAACACACCTGGAGAAAAATTCTGTGGGGGGCGGGGGGGGAAGAGGGGAAGAGCAAAATTGTTGAGCAAAAAACAAAAAAAGGACCCGAAAATTATTAAGCAATAAAATAAAATAAAACGGTGTGAGGGGAAGCGGTTGAGCACTAAGACCCAGGGAAGGCTTTGCTTCCCCTTGCTTCAGGGCTTTTTGTTGGCAGCCATCTTGTTTTCTTGATCGAGCCCCCCAGCAGAGGGCCTGGGGGCGGAGGTCCCGGGGGCTGGGCCCAGTTGCCGAGTGTGCCTTAGGGTGCCAGGTGTCCGGTATTTTCACCTCTTGGCAGGGAAAAAACCCAGAAAATACCCGACATTTCGGGTGTCCGGTAGTTTCTGAATTTTTTTACCGGACAGGAGGCGAAAATACCGAACTGTCTGGGTCAATACCGGGCACCTGGCCACCCTACTGGCCCTGTGGGGAGACGGCTGCCCCCTGCCTGTCGGGTAACTCAGCTTCCCACCAGCAGACAAGTGCTTCCCAGCGAAACTTCCAGCCCCCCGGCACCTTCTTCCCACATCTCCCCCCACCTGTGAGGCAGCGGGGAGCCTGCTTGGGAGTGACGCTGGGAGGGGCGGCCCCTGCTCTGTGGGCTGCGGGGAAGAGCAGGGCGCGGCCATGACGTGCGAAGAGAGAGCGGCAGGTTAGAACTGTCCCCACTTAACCCCGTCACCCAGAGCCCCGGGCACTAGCCCAGGCCAGGAGAGACCACAGGTGCCTGCAAAGCAGCAGAGGGAACGGGCCGCGCAGAAAGCGAGCGGGCGCACTGGAGAGGGTCCTGCAGAGGCAAGGAAAATACTTCGGGGGCTGGAGCACGTGACCTGCGAGAAAGGGGCGGAGGGATTTGGGCTGTTGAGTCTGCCGAAGAGCAGAGCGAGGGGGGTTTGAGAGCAGCCTGCAACTCCCTGCAGGGGGTTCCACAGAGGCTGGAGAGAGGCTGTTCTCAGGGGGGCAGGCGGCGGAACGAGGAACAATGGGCTCAAGTTGCAGTGGGGAGGGCTCGGTTGGAGAGCAGGAAAAACTATTTCCCTAGGCGGGTGGGAAGCGCTGGGCTGGGTTCCCTAGGCAGGGGTGGAATCTCCATCCCTAGAGGTGTTTCAGTCCCGGCTTGACCAAGCCCTGGCTGGGCTGACTGAGTTGGGTTGGTCCTGCTCTGGGCAGGGGCTGGACTCGATGACCCCTGAGATCTCTGCCCGCCCTGGGGTTCGATGATTCTCGGACCCCTCTTCTGGGGAGACCCAACATCCAGTGTCACCAACTCTTGCGATTTGATCCCGTGTCTCGGCACTGGGTGGTTTTCCCGAAACCCTCAGCCCCTGGAGCCAGGCGAGGCTGCGAGAACCGCGCCTTCCGCTCTGGCTAAAGGTTCTAGCGCGGACGCCTGCCGAGAAAATCCTGCAAACGTGACCCCAGGACCTTGGACCCAGGAGGCCAGTGAAGAGGCCCCGGCTCTATCCCTGTTCCAGTCTCGCTCTGAAGCCAAAGCCAGGTGTCTGGCCCACAACGGCTGAACACTCGGGGCTGGCAGCTAACAGGAAGACAGCAAGAGCTGCAAGTCCTGTCCCTCGCCCTTCCCAAGAGCTCTGTTACTTTGAGGGAGGAGCACTGTTCCCAGGGGGATCTGACCCACACCGCGCTGGGGTTTAGCTGGCGTTTGCATGGGGTATTGCTGGTAACGCTACTAGGCAGGTGCTGTGATCGGTGTGCAAGCCCGGCCACCGTGCGAAGGTCCCTTGTGCATCTCCCCATGGAGATCCTGATCTGTGCTTTGGCCATCTGCACATCTGGCACGTCTCCGCTGCAGCTGCCGAGGCCGGGCACCCTTCAAATCCTCGCCCGCAGGCGCAACGCTGACAACGCGGCCAGCAGGAGTGAGCGGAGACAAAGGTAACTCAGTGCCTTCGAAATCGCACAGTCCTTTCTCCTCCGGTGCCCTACAGACGCTCCTTTCCTTCCAGTGGCAAGCATGACATTGGGAGGCCTTTGGAAGCCTGCCAAACGATCTGTCTCCGCGCTGATGCGCCCCCGTCCTTTTAGAAAGCAGGTCAGCCCCAGCCAGCCAGCTGCCAGGCCGAGGAAGGAGGCAGACCAGGCATAAAGAAGGAAAGCGACACTGTGATACATTTTTCTCCTGGATTTCTCCTTAGCGATTTCAACACAACTCTCCGGAGTGTAACATGTGACTGGGCCGTTCGCGTGTTTGATTTTTAAAGGGACTAGTGACAATCCCTTCTCCCAGGTTCTGGGCACCTTTTCGTCGAATCACAGAAAACCAGAACTGGAAGGGACCTCGTGAGGTCATCGAGTCCAGTCCCCTGCTCTCACGGCAGGACCACACGCCATCTAGACCAGCCCGATAGACACCTGCCCATCCTGCTCTTCAATATCTCCAGTGATGGAGATTCCACAACCCCCCTAGGCAATTTATTCCAGTTTCACCACCCGGATGGCTAGGAAGTGTTTCCTAATGTCCAACCTAAACCTCCCTTGCTGCAGTTTGGTTTTGCCTCTTTATAACGGGTGGAATTTTGAAAAGTTATTGCTGTTGGCCTAACTCGGCCCGTCATTCCTCTCTCTTCGACACAGAACAGTCACCGTCTTTTAAAATTTCTCCCCATACGGAATCTGTTCCAAACCCAGCATCATGTCTCATGCAAATCTCTGACTTTTCTGAGTGACCAGAAATGCATGATGCAGTATCGGCCCTGGCCCTGGTCCAGCACAGCATCTAAACAGGTTAAACACCTTTATGCATGGGTGTGAAGTTAAGCTGCTGCACAAGTACTTTGCTGGATCAGGGCCCATATTCAAAGCGGTCACTAGCCGAATAGCAATTTAAACAAATCAGATGATCTCTTTGCAAAATTTGGCAGGCTTGGCCAGGTGCACGGTTTGACTGACAGTTCCGCATCGGTTCACCCAGCGCAGAGCTGAGCTGAAATCTGATTGCAGCTGTCAGGGAAACTGCAAACCAAGACAAAGCACAGGCGCGAGCGCGGTGTGTGTGGCTCGGCGGGGCGGGGTAGCATCTGTACAGTTGCTTTAGGAACAAGAGGGCCTCTCTGATAGAGAGAGGCCCAGTCCAGCCAGGAAGAAGCTCCTTTCAGCTCACTTGGTAAGGATTCTGCCAGGGCCAGCCTTTCAGAGTAAGGCGGTGAGGGTGGCGCCTCTCTTTCCCCAGCCCTCCTCCCCATGAGACTCCCACTGATTTTACCCCACCAGTGAAATTCCTCCCTCTACCCCAGGGTTTGCATTCCTGACTTTTACCCCTACTGCACTGGCCTCTGCTGCAAGAGCTAAAGGAGTAATTCCCTTAGCTGGCAGCAGTGGCAGGCTGTTATCTTCTCCATGATGAGACACTAGAGGGAGATACAACACATGGGTTTGCATGATGAAGGTCCCAGTTGAACCCTTGGCTGTGGGAAGCACGTGGAAAGGCTGGCTTCCGCATGGGGAGACTTGCCAACTCGTTTATGCCCTAATAAATTCGTTAGTCTTTAAAGTGTCACCAGACTCCTCGTCGTTTCAGTCAACGTGCACCTTCACGTCCAGCCACAGCTGGCAGGCAAAATGCCGGTGCCGCCCTAGGGATCGTGCCAATGAAAACAGGGAGTCCTGTAATGAAGCCATTCATTGCACTGTCTAAACAGAAATGCAAAAGGACGCCCAGTCTGGCCTGAATACACTTGTCGTGTTTCTCTTTATCTGCTCCAAAGCACCTGCCAGAAGCCTCCTCTGGTTATTTTTCTATCCTGGTTTTCATGTCGGCTTCCATCAGGGTCTAGGTGTTCTCTTTCTGACATTACAACCTGCATCCTTCCAGGATCCGTGCACACCCACTGGAAGATAATGAAGATGGAGCAGCTGGTACCCAGGGGGCCCTTGGTGGAAAAAGACTTCACTTTAAAAAGCAGTCGAGAGCATTCTCCCTGATTAGGAGCGTACTCAGAGGAGGGGCAGCATCTGCCGTTCTGCCATTAAAACAAAAGCGGTAGATCCAAAGCTTTCTGTCAACGCGATGCTGCCGAGATTGGTCACCTCATCGGAATGAGAACAGAAAGAACAGCTGAGTTGAGAAGCTGCCATCAAGAGGTGGAGGCAGGCGGTAGGAACACTGATTTGAGTCGGGTGCATCCAAGGAGAAATGCAGCACTGTAATTAAGAAGCAATTACCGAAGACATCTCTGGGATGCTTAAAAATCCCCCATACACCTCTTCTCGCTGGAAAAATATCCCAGCAGAGGGGGTGGCAGGGATGGATCTATTTTACAGTGTTAACTTACACAGGGAAATGGTGGAGGATTGTTTCCAGCTGGCTGTGTTTGCCTGAAACATTCCACCCTCTTAGCAGATGTTGATCCCGCTGGCAAAGTGACTGCTGCTAACTCAGGCAGGCGGGTGAAGTTTTAGCCCACCTGGATATAATGGAGGGTAGGAGTGGTCCAGAAAGGAGAGAGGATCTAGGATGTGGGCAGAGCCATCCTGAAGGAGGAACCTGAGGACATGCCAAGCCTGGGGAGAAGGTCTGAGCTGATTTTGTTTTAATGAGGCCAAGTCCCAAGATGGGGGTGTTTTGTAGATTTTGCACATGGATTTTGCCTTGTGGAATCTCCATCCCTGGAGATATTGAAGAGCAGGTGGGACAGACACCTGGCAGGGATGGTCTAGACGGTGCTCGGTCCTGTTGGGAGGGCAGGGGCCTGGACTCGGTGACCTTTCGAGATCCGTTCCTGTTCTAGGATTCGAGCTATCGTGGCAGGGTCAGGACAGGGAGCTGCTGCAGAGAGGGGAAAAAGCAGCCCCAAAAGGGTAAATTAGAAGCAGAGGGCTTCAGGCCGATTAGATGCAGCTGGGGGCGGGGAGAGGCGCTGGCTCAGACAGATTGGGGCCAGCTGATTCCTCTGCTGGCTAACTGAGGGCCTTTAAAAGCCTCAGCAGTTGGCAGCTGGGGGGAATGAGAGGACGGAAAAGCAAAAGTGTTAGAGAACAATCCATAACTGCATCAGGCAGAAGCAGCTAGGGCGGGAGTCTGAGGAGGCGCGGCCGGGCTCCCTACCCGAGACCTGCTGCAAACCCCAAACTCTGGAGTTAGGGGCGAGAGGCCTGCCCAGGGGTGACCTGGGGAAGAGGGGCCCTTGCCACAGTGTGGACTCTGCCCCATGGGGCATTTCAAACAAATGGAACCCAGTAGGGAACAATCCAGAATTGGCCTCCGGGGTGAACCTAATGTAGCGATAATGTAGAACGCTCCCCACTAGAACGCTGCCTTCTTCAAAACCGTTAGCCACGGTGGAGTGCAGCACATGTCCCCGGGACTAACCCCCTTTAACGCAGCAGAGTCAGCGGCAGAGTTTTGCAGACTCTGGCGTTCTTCTAAATCATTTTAAATGTACTTCAGAGGCGCTACCATGGGCTGGGATACAGAACGTCTCTTTTGTAAAGCCGGGAATAATTGCAGTAGCTAAAACAGGGAATCATTCTCTGCATCAGAGGGGGAGGTTCTTCGTAGTCTTTCATGTTGCCAAGCGATCTGATCTTTTTAATATGTAGGGCAATCAATGAACTCTTCTTGCGGAAAAGCACCAGCACCATGGAAATAAATAGCGGGCAATTGAATCAACTCATTTCATCTCTTGTTCAGTCTGTGACTTAGTTCTGAGCAGCTCAGGACATCTGCTAACGCATTTGTTACTCACGATTCTTTGTGGAACAGCCTCTCCCAGGAATCATGAGTCTGTAGTCGATTCGTGAACTGCTAAGAGTGAGAACAAGGAGTCCTGTGGCACCTTAAAGACTGACACTTTTATGAGGGCAGAAGCTTTCCTGGGCAAAACCCACTTCATCAGGTGCATGCAGTGGTGGCCTGTCCATACAGGCGACCTAGGCGGTCACCTAGGGCACCAAAATAAACTGACGTTGAGGGCTTTGGAGGTGGGGGCGCCGATTGCGCGTTTCTCCTCGGGTACCAGTTGCTGGCAGCTCATCTAGGGCCGCTCCTGGATGCATGAACAAAATGATGAAAGGTCCAGAAAACACGACCTGTGAGGGCAGACTGAAAGAACTGGGTTTGTTTAGTCTGGAAAGGAGAGGACTGAGAGGGGACATGAGAGCAGCTTTCAAGTGCCTAAAAGGGTGTCACAAGGAGGAGGGAGAAAAATTGTTCTTGGCCTCTGAGGACAGGACAAGAAGCAATGGGCTTAAACCGCAGCAAGGGAGGTTTAGGTTGGACATTAGGGAAAAGTTCCTAACTGTTAAGCACTGGAATAAATTGCCTAGGAAGATTGTGGAATCTCCATCCCTGGAGATATTCAAGTGTAGGTTAGATAAATGTCTATCAGGGAGGATCTAGACAGTACTGGGTCCTGCCGTGAGGGCAGGGGACTGGACTCGATGACCTCGCGAGGTCCCTTCCAGTCCTAGTGTTCTTCGATTCTATGAAGTAAGAGATCTGGCAACGTCGGATCCAACCCACGGAAGTTTATACCCTAATAAATCTGCGAGTCTTTAAGGTGCCACAGGACTCCTCGCTGGTTTGGCTGAGCAAATTACCTCTCTGAAATCAATAGTGAGACTCTTATCGTCAAAATTCAAGCTGTCTCGGTTGGTTTGGACCCGGCAGATCGGTCACATGATAGTGTTCCTGTTCCCTGATTGGATAAATCAGGTTTGCTTGTCTGTTACTCCTGTTTTCAAGCTTAAAATTCACATTCTGCGACACGGATAGCTGTCAAGGAGTGTCTTGACCACACAGGTGCACAAAGGGTTAACAGGCATCTGCGCTCTCTACCCGCCCACCTGGTGACACATGGAGGGGGGTATCCATCTTGATTAGATCCAGCTGGGGGCTACCGGTCTGAGGAAGAGACGTGCGAGTTGCTAGGACAGGGTGAGGAATAGTCCAAGAGGGAGCAGAAGGGTCTTTCTTGGTGGGCCGGTCTGGGACGTTAGCTGCTTGTTACACTGGAAGGGATGGTACTAAAATAGAAGCTGGCCACAAGACAAGGGCCATTGTCTGCAGCAAACGTCAGAGAGGAAAGAGCTGCCTCTGGAATGTGGCATTTTTCTGAACAATCCCGTCATTCAGCTCCTTTTGCCAGCATGTTCCCAGCCTCAAAGGGAGTTCCAGCCAGCCACATGTGTTACGTAAGGCAAAGTGTCCATATTCCGTGCTGATACGCCCCCAGATCTCCAACAACTTCCTCCAAATTGATTCTTCCCAAAAGAGCAGAGAGTGAAATCGACACCATCAGGATGAACGTGGACACACAGGGATGGGAGCATATGTAGATGGCTCATAAGCCACGTGCAGCCTGTTTGCTAAAGACTCATTTGGATGGCTGGTAAAACCTGCACTCGATGAAACGACCGATCTCCAGGGACTCGACCCATGATGTGAGGACTGGAGCAGCTGCGTTGATAAACAGTGAGAACCGCGGCTGATTTTCATACACTGAGGGAGATGGAGCTTCCAAGAGAATTCCAGGCAGACGGCATTAACCGAACTGCCGTTCCAAAGCCCGTGCAAAGGGAGAAAAGGGAACAAGAGCTTTGGGTTTAGAACTTTTAATTAACAATTGTTCACAGTACAATGAAGTCACGGTGCATGAATGCAAAAAGAAGGGGTTTCTCATTTACAGTCGTGCTGTTCACGCAGAGTTCCAGCTTCCGCTCTTCCCATCTGTTCAGATAAAAAATCACATTCTCCTGCAATTACAAAATTGGCTGGAGCCAGAAACTTCCAGCTCAGCCTCCTTTGCATAGCTCACTGCGAGTTTTGCAAGTGAGCCCACGCCCAGTGTTTCAAACCCAGGGAGGCGTGTGAGCGGTGCTGGTTTGAGATCTTGGAAGCCAGCACATTCATGAATGGAAACTCAAACTGCTCCATCCGGGCCCCCTCCCAAACCCTTTTCCAAGGTGCATTTGATAAAGAACCTCTCATCTGGCTTCCGGCACCACAATCCCTTCCCCACCACTGCCAGGTTTTAAATCAGCTGCTCTGCTCTGGTTTGACCCCGGCTGGGAGACTTGAATGCAGGAATGCATTCAGGGAAGCCCTCCGGCCTGTCCGGTGTGATGCAAGAAGCCAGGCAAGAGGGTCGCAAAGGCCCTTCTAGCTTTACAACCTATGACTCCAGGGTGGCTTTGGGGGAGCCGCTAACCTCCCCGGGAGGAATATCCCCCCACTAGGATGACTCTAGTAGATGCTCTAGAATGGATCGCACAGTTTGTGAGGCAGGGAGACCCATGGCAGATGTACAGATTCTCCCCAGAACGGCCTCTCCTGAGCCCCCCGTCACCTCAGCCCCCAAGACCCTGGCATAGGGGGTGTGGTTGGAAGAAGGGCATGATGGAGCCTCGTCACCCTCCTCCATGCTTTTCTCCTCACCGCAGTCCTTCGGGCCGTGCTGCTCCCGCACGGCTACGGAGCAGAGCTGGGGCGCGGGGGGACTGCGTGACTAGTCCAAGATCACGTGGGCGGTAGAGCAAGGGCTTGAACCCCAGGTCCCTGGAGTCTACAGGGAAGCCATGGGAGTGGCGCAGCGCGTCAGCAAGGACACTCACGCCAGCAGGGGAGCAGTTCCCCCATCCCCCGAGAGGCAGTAGCTAGATCGAGAGACGAATTCCCTTGGCCTAGCTGTCTACACTGGGGTGCAGGCCGTCTTACATAAGAGCAGAAGGACATAAGAGCGGCCGGACTGGGTCAGACCAAAAGTCCATCTAACCCAGTGTCCTGTCTGCTGACAGTGGCCAATGCCAGGTGCCCCAGAGGGAGTGAAGAGAACAGGGAATAATCAAGTGATCCCTCCCCTGTCACCCATTCCCAGCCTCTGACAAACAGAGGCCAGGGACATCATCCTTAGACTGGCCAGTTTTTCCGGAAAATCAGCTGCTTTTCCGGAAAAACTTGCCAGCTGTCTACACTGGCCGCTTGAATTTCCGCAAAAGCACTGACTTCCTACTGTAAGAAATCAGTGCTTTTTGTGGAAATACTATGCTGCTCCCATTAGGGCAAAAGTCCCTTTTGTGCAAAAGGGCCAGTGTAGACAGCTCAGATTTGTTTTGCGCAAAAAAGCCCCGATCGCGAAAATGGTGATCGGGGCTTTTTTCCGCAAAAGCGCGTCTAGATTGGCAAAAAGTGCTTTTGCAGAAAAGTGTCCGTGCCAATCTAGACGCTCTGTTCCGAAAATGCTTTTAACGGAAAACTTTTCCGTTAAAAGCATTTCCGGAAAATCATGCCAGTCTAGACGTAGCTCCTGAGTAATAAGTATTGATGGACCTAACCTCCAGGAATTTATCTAGTTCTTTTTGAACTCTGTTATAGTCCTGGTCTTCACAGCATCCTCTGGCGAGGAGTTCCACAGGTTGACTGTGTGCTGCGTGAAGAAAAACTTCCTTTGGTTTGTTTGAAACCTGCTGCCTATTTACTTAATTGCATCGCTCAGGGGTGTGGATTTTTCAGCTGGGTTGACCTGCGTTTTTAGTTAGCTAACCCCCTAACCTCTGGGCAATTCTTCCTCTCTTGCCCAGGCTTTAGACGCAGGTGGCTGTAAGCCAAGTGTCCTGGGGAAGGCCCGCTCTCAGAGCCTGTTAGCATTCTAGGGGCCTTTCCTCCTTCGTTAGTGTCTTTCCGTGGCAAGAAACGAATCTCCGGCGTCGCGTGCGATGCTGAAAGACTTGTGCAGCTGGTGTCTCTGCTGCTTTTAAGATAAATAGCATGGGGGGAGGGGGAAGAGGTGGCAAACAGGTTAAATGAAGAAGAAAATCCATTTTGCACCTGTCAAATCCCAGCAAGCGTTTCCCCCTCCCCCCACCTTTCCCCGTCCTCCACTGCCAGTGTCGGAGGAGAGGCTGAGCCGGGCAGAGCAGGCACCTGGAGGCAGCTGGTGTCCTTGGGAGAGTGGAGAATTTAACGCTCTGCTCTGTGTGTCCGCGGGATTCGGGGCCATCTTGTCTCAGCGCTGCCCCTTCGCATCCATCCCTCCTATGGGGGCACTGCTGACGCCATCTGGGGTTGCTGCCACTAAGCAAGGCCGGGGGCTGTCCCTGGAGAGAGGGCTAACAGCCCCTTCCCTTTCCCCCGGCTCTCAGCTGAGTTCTGAGCGCAGACAGGGGATTCTTCCCCAGACCGGCGGCTCTCTCTCATGTGCTCCACATGGTATGTGTGTGTGGGCGGAGGGAGGGATTTCCCCCAGGTGAAGTTTTTTGCCTTCTTCTGCAGCACGGGGCACAAGCCACTTGCTGATCTGACCTCGCCCTTCTCTACACTGGCACGGTTTGTCTCCCAAAACTGCCCTTTGGTGACAGAACAGTGGGAGCGTTTACACTGCGGTGTGACTTTTGTCGGGAAAAACACCCAGTCTGGGTGACAAAAAACTTCCAGCCCTGCGGGAAACATTTGTCGTTCCCTCTCCCTTTATTGTCGACAAAGACCCAGTGAAGACTCTGCTGTTCGTTTTGTCGAGAGAAATGGCTTCCGTCAGTATCCCACAGGGCCTGTCCTGATGGCTTTGCTCAGTGTTTTGTGACTCTGCTGCCCTGCAGGCCTGGGCCCCTCCCCTTTCAGAGCTCCAGGAAGTGTCTGATAGCTGAGTGAGCTGCTCCGTTTGGGGAACAAAGAAAGAGCAAATCATTGGAGTGTTCCTGTTCTTCCCGGCTAGGAACACAGTGACAGGCAGGCTGCTGCTGTGAGGGGAGGCTGGAGAGATGGCCGTGCTGCTTTGCCGTTCCTCAGCATGGAGAGGTCCCAGAGCTAGGAGGGAATCCCAAGAAGCACAGGGATCAGCTCTGCCTTCCCAAAGCACTGCCCTGTGGGATGCTTCCCCACAATGCTTTGCTCAGTCTGTCGACTGGGAGCAAGCGACCTGGCCCGGAAATGTCGACAATGGGAGGCAGAAAAGTGCAGTTTGACCCATTTTCACTTTTGGCCACTTTTGCACGTTGACAGCACTTTCATGGCCAACCCTTCCCAGCGCGGAGACAGCCCTAAAGTAAATGATGGATTCTCTAACTGGAACCCCGGTTTGAGGACATCAGTAACTCAGCCAGAGGGTCCGTGTCTACTGCAGGGGTGGGTCGGTGAGGCTCCGTGTCCTGAGATGTGCAGGTCCGACGAGGTGCTCCCGATGGCCCCTTTTGGCCTTAATGTTTCTGAGTCGACATGTGTGGGGATCCTTTTCGACTTCGACGGCCCTCAGCCAAAGAGCCAGGGAGAAACGGCACCTCCTTCACTGCCCCACATGTCTTCTGTTCATGTTCATGTATTGACAAGAAACACACGCCAACGCCAGCCCCTCCTGTGTCAAGCGATGGCCGGCGGCCTGGGAACAGGGGAGAGAGTGGTGGGAGGGCTCCAGCAGCTTGGAGGCCTGGGGTCTGCTGTGAGAACTGGCACTCATCACCTGTTCTCAGCAATTTCTACAGCATCCATTCGCTGTCTGACCCCTGTGGCCCATTGGCAATGGGTTGGGGTGGTCTCCGACCCGCGAGCTGACTCTCTGGCCTTCGGTCCACTCCCCACCACAGTGCCTGGGTCGGATGAGGCTGATAATGCTAGCCGTACTCCTGTGAGCAGCCTGCCTCTGACTCGGGATGATGAGCACCTCTTGAGAGGTGCGGAGCCCCTAGCAGGATTGGATCCTTCAAGGAACACACACTGGCACGGAAGCTCGACATTGCCGGTCGATTGTCCGGGGTTTGATTTAGCAGGTCTAGCTAAGACCCACTACATTGAACTGAGAGGGTGCCCCCGTTGGCAGTCGGTACTCCTGCTCCTGCAAGGAGTAAGGGAAAAGGATGGGAGTATTTGCTCCCATCAACCTCCCACTGTGTGGACAGTGCGAAAACGCAATTTAAGATGCATCAACTCCAGCTACATAATTATCGGCACTGGAGTTGCATATCTTAAGTCAACCTTCCCCTTCAGCGCAGACCTGGCCTCGGACTCCAAGCCCCTAAAGATCATGGTGGAGAGGGTCACATAAGAATAGAGGAAGGAGTTACAAAATATTCATCCCCACCCTTTTTTGGATGGTTTGGGGGGGGCAACTGGAAATTTGTGTGAGACCATGTCCAGTTTTCTCCAAACTCCATGCTTTTGTTTTTGAAAAACTTAAAACCTCACCTAAATGTGTCCTGTTCAGGTTTTTTGACAACCAAATCCTGAATTTATTTTGATTTTTCAACACTGACACCAAAACATGTTGAAAGAAAAAAAAAAGACAAAAATGCTGCAAATAACTGACTAAAATGAAGAAAAAAACCCCAAACCCTGAACCTTTTCTTTTAACATTTTCCTGGAAAATAAAATGTGGTTTTTTCCAAGCAGCTTTAATAAGAACTGAGACAGAATAGAAGAGTTTGTAAAAGAATCTCTTATCCACGCCTGCAATTTGGGAATGGATCAGATATTCAGCCTAGATGCCTGGAGTAATAACAAACACAGCCGCAAATGCCTTTGTGGCTAATATTAGCTAGCTCATTTCATTTGACTTGTCCGTGTTATCTAG
Source organism: Pelodiscus sinensis (assembly GCF_049634645.1). Taxonomy (NCBI): domain Eukaryota; kingdom Metazoa; phylum Chordata; order Testudines; family Trionychidae; genus Pelodiscus; species Pelodiscus sinensis. The sequence continues at coordinate 53,691,659 of NC_134720.1, forward strand.
AGCTATTCAGGAGTATGTTACGTTGCTTGAAATTACCCGGAGAGCTTCCCTTTTCTCTAAAGAGTCCCAAAGACAGCAGCACAAAAGGCGTCTTTGTGTCTTTTTTTCAGCCGGTCCTGGAGTGGGCTTTTGCCATTCAGACTGGTGGTTTGGCTTGTAGCTGGGGAAGTGGGGGATGGCTGAGACGCAGCTGTAAACGGGGCTGTGAGAAATGCTTCGTCAGGATGGCTTGATTCAAAGCCTCTTCTCCAGGGCAGATGATTGCTGATTTTGGGCCCCGTGCCCAGAGGAGCCGCGCGGATGGAAGTAAATAACTATCGTCTCCGCTTCCCGGCAGCGCGGAATGGGCACTGGATGTAAACCGTTCAAAAGTCCTTCATTAATCTGCAGCATCATGAACACTTTGCTGGGGGCTATGGGGGCCAGGAACCAGCTGAAGACCTGGCGTCAGTGACTTGCAGAGCGGCAGGGGATTACGTTTCCTTTTCTAACGTTTCTGATCCAGGTGGAGCAATACCAGGCATTGAAATCGGTGCCTATAACAATGTTGATGCTGCTAATGAAATGACCTGGACTCCTCCTCCTCCCTGGGAAGGGAGTGGAAGATCGGGAGGAGAGGGGCGACGTAGGGGGAAGGTCATAGACTTGAAAGCTAGAAGGACCTATGGTGTTTCTCCATTGAGGGGTGGTCCTGTTTGCCCTCCGGCCGGAGACATCCCCACACACCCCAACTAAGTTCCCCAGCTCCACTTTGCCGCCTGGTGCACACTTGACATCTGGGCAACGTTCTGCTCAACCAAGTGGCGGCATCTGATGCCAATGTTGCACAAGTGCGAATGTCTGACCAAGGTGCAGTCTGGTGGAGAACCCAGGACTTAGTGTGTCTGGCTTGAGTCGGTTCGGTTTCAGACTGAGTACAAATTAGACACAACATTGGTTTGTAGAATCCTAGAATCCCAGGGCTGGTAGAGACCGCAGGAGCCATCGAGTCCAGCCCCCGGCCCAAAGCAGGACCAACCCAACTCAACCATCCCAAGCTGGTGATGTTAGCTGAGCCCATGGCTGCAGTGTTAGACCGAGTGCGTGTCTTGGTATGGTTGTATCTCGCTGTCACCTTGGACAGTTGACCGTGGGCGATGTTGACCCACCTTTGAACTCTGGCAAGGTCGTCAGGAGAGGGCACCTCCTCCATTTCAGAGAGCTCCCAGGGGACATGCCTTGGGCCTTTGCCCATCACTTCTCCTGTTCGAAAGAGCCATGCAGACAAGGCAAGGCAGAGGCTCATCTGCAGGCAACGTTGTGTCTCCCTTTCCTCGATTCCGTGGAGCTGTGACAATTCGCACCAGTTGAGAATTGCCCCTTACAGCTTAAGACCAGAAGAGAGCATTGTGATTATCTAGTTCAGGGATCCTCAAGCATGGCCACAGTGGCTGCCGGCAGCCACCAGACTTCATGCGTGGCCACGTTTGGGGCCATGGAGCCCCTTCTCTAAGCTCACAGCTGCCAGCTCTGCTCCCTGCTACAGCAGACCAAGCCGCGGTGTGCCCAGTGGGATATCCCCCAGTGCAGGAAGGCTGCTTTTCGTGGCGAGGGTTGCCAGGTGTCCGATATTCACCCGGACAGTCCGGTATTTTCACATCCTGGCTGGTAAAAAATAATTCAGAGAATACCAGACACCTGAGATGTCTGCTATTCTCTGAATTTTTCCCCGGCCAGGAGGTGAAAATGCCGGGCACTGGCAACCCTACAAACATTCAGTGCCTGCCCCACTCCCGAGCTTCCCCTGGCCCCCAACACCCCCAGCCCTCCACCCCAGCCCCATGCTTACCTGGTTTCCCAAGGCTGCTGGCACAAAATGGCTGCTGGCCAAAAGACGGAGGGGAAGCAATGCTTCCCCTGGGTCTTAGTGCTCAACTGCGCCCCTGTTCCTATCCCTGCACTCACTCTTAAAGGGGACATGCTGTTTTAATGCTGTTTTATTTTAATTGGGGGGGGGGGGTTAATAAGTCCTTGGAGTCTTTTTTTCTGGGGGGGGTCAACAACTTTGGTCCCCCCGTTTTTTTCCCCTTCAACAGAATTTTTTCCCAGTGTTTTTTTTTTGGGGGGGGGGGAGGGGTGTTCGGTATTTTTTTTCCACCATCTGGCAAACCTACTTGTGGCATGGTTCTTAGTATGCGTTATCACTTCCGTTGGAGCGCTCCGCTGCTTTATTTACCCGACACTTGCAGATAAGCGCATGCTAGACTGCCACTGGGATAGCATTTCTGCTGTCAGATCCGCAGCCACCCTGAATTTGCAACATTCGTTTGAGAACCACTGATCCGATCTGAACTCCTGCATAAAGTTGGCAAGTGATTTCTCCCCGTGACTCTGAGACCAGGCTGATACCGTCTGTCGGAGCTGGAGTATATCTTTCAGAAAGATGGAAAGATTCCAGGAGATGGAGCTCAGACTGCTTCCCTAGATAATTGGTGCCTATCGTTAATAATTCTATTAACTATTTGCATCTTATTTTACTATTTGAATTTTTCTAACTTCCTTCTCCACCACTGTGTTGACAGGTACCACCGAACCATTTGGCACCACTGGGAATTTTACCCGGAATCTAATTTGCATGAAAAACAGGTCATGAGAAATTTGCTTAAACTCGGATCTGTCTAGGCCATCGCCACTACCAACCTTTTCCTACCCTAAAAAGCCATGAGTAGGCCTGTAGCCCCTTTTCGTTAGTTTCTAACAAAACTAGGTTTTTTTAAGGCTACAGATTAACATGGCTCCCCCCTCTGAGACTTTTCCTACCCTGTTATCCGAAGACTTGTAATTGAATAGCAGATCTAAAAAAAAAATGTCCAGTCTACACCCCTGATTTAGTTGATTTTCATATCCTAAAAATACTTCCCCTGTGCCTTTGATATCCCTTTGAATTAGGATTTAGTTAGTGTTGCTCAATACCCCTGATGTCAGTGTACTGATGAGGAAAGAAAAGTTCTCTGAACAGTTTCATTCTTGCTGCAGTCGAAAGGCTACCTCTCGTTTCCAACCTGAGATGCCGGCTCTGACATGCCAGTGAAGCTGGGGGTTTATTGCCCATGGGTGCATTGCCCTTCTCGACAGAGCTAGATAAATGTTGGCTTTGGGAGCGTCAGCCCATTAACAGATCTTCAACGTGAGCAACTCCCGGGGCATAAAACATCTTCAGCTGAGACACTGATCTAAGCTCTTCCTTAGAACTGCGGCAGCTCTGCTTTGCTAGGGAAGAGACGGGGAGGGAGGGACTCCGTTGTGTCCAAGTCTCACCTGCTCTGAATTTTCCCACCGGGTTTCTGTTCTTCGGAGAAGAATATTTTCTGTTTGCAAGTTGCCAGCTTTCAATTGTTGAAGCACGCTGTGACGGAAAGGAGGCCTTGACGAGCCTTTTTTGCGAGCATTGTGGTTTGCCATGTCGCCAGGCCTCCCGATAGCTGAAATTCTTCCAGATTGTCGTTCCCCTCCCATTCTGCCTTAGCTCAGCGAGCGCCTTCAGTACTTCCCCGATGAATATCTCACCCCTCCTTTCCATCCCAAGCGGAAGCAGCCCTGAGACAGGCTCTGGGGCAGTGAGGTTTGCTACCTGTCCGCAGGTTAAATGACAGCCCTTCTGTGTCTGTTTCAGACGGTCTTATTTATTCATTTTAGCTTTTAAAACACAGCCCCTGGCTGTCCAGCAGCATGACTAGGAACACCAGCTTCCGGACAGGCTGGTAGGCGCCAGGACACAAAGCCAAATTGGCTGTGAGTTCCATACTTCAGTTTCCCCAGCCAATTCTCGGTTGTAAAGTGCGCAGGCTCCGTAGCAAGATACGCCAGGGCTTCATTTCGAAACAACCCCTCTTCGGTTGAATTAATAAGCGGAGCGTCTGCATGACCAAACCCATTGCCTCAAAATAATGGGCTGCTTATTTTGAAATCTGGACTCCTGCTTTCCTCAGGGAATAACGCTTATTTTGAAACGGCGTAGTGTGGACGCTCCACTGTTACTATTTCAAATTAACGGCTCCCCAGAGTTATTCAAAGTAATGACTCCCCAGTGCTTCTTGGGGCTCTGAGTCGAGGTAGCACGTCTACGTTCACAGAGCTGCCTCGGACTCATTTCGAAACGTCCCCGTAGTGTGGACAGGCTAGTTCGATTTTGTTATTCCAAGAGTTATTAAACCAATGGTAGTTATTTTGAAATGGTTTCCTAGCACACAGCGGCGTAGCGAGGGTGTTATGCGCCATGGGGCAAAAGCAAAATTTGCACCCCTTGCTGCCCCCGCTGCACGGCTGAGCCCAACCCTGGGAGGAGGAGGGGTACTTGTATCATGTCTTTCTCCGCCCCCTCCAGTTTGGGGTCAGGGCCCCTGCACACACTGACCCTCTGACAGAGATGGAGGAGGGTGGGGCTGGGGACAGGGAGGCGGAGAGGAGGCTCCATCCAGTGGCGGTGGGTGGAGGAGGAGCAGGCGAGTTGAGGGGTGATAGGGGGAGCAGAAGGGGGACTAAATTGGCACCCCCTAGTGTGGCACCCAGGGGCAACTGTCCCCCTCCTCCACTCTCCCCTCGCTATGCCACTGCTAGTGTAGACGTGCCCTTAATGTGGAGTCACTGACAGGCTGATCTGCCTTGCAGCCCAGGTGAGCCTGCCTTTGTGATAGATAGTCCCTTATTTCAAGGGTCACCGCACATTCAGGTTACTCTCAGTCCCCAAGGGGCTGTCGCTCGATACAGATCAGTTGCACTTTAACCGCACGCCGAAGACAGCATGTGCAGGAAATCCGATGATAACCAGCCTACGTATCACATGGAATTCCTGCGTGCAGCAATAGTAATAAGGAAAGGAAAGAGGAGTTATTTACAAGGTTAAAGCAGGTAGACACAGACACCCGCACGAGCTGGGATGTAGTGTTCAAAGAAAGCAGAAGCATCTGTAATAAGTGGGATGCATCTGTATCATCGGCAGGCGGAATCAAACCTGGGGCCTCGGGAGCTTTGTGTGGAGAAAGGCACCAAAACTCCCCCAACCTCTCAGCCGGGCACCCCAGAAATACTCCAACTTGGCCTGCTCAGGGTTCCATTGGATGGTGCAAACTCACAAATACGTTTGCCGCTTCTTCATAGGCAAATCATTTCTAATGGGAAATGGGAGATAATTGCCATCTGCCTTCCCATTTGTGATTGGGGAGAGAGGCACTTTTTGTCCACTCTGTTATTTGGGAAGCATTATGTAGTGGGCCGTGTGCGAGGCAAAGGACTGCTGAGACGTGCCGTGCGTTTCCCAAAGGGAAGAAAGCGTTCTCGCTGCTTTCAGAAAGAGTCTCGTTTTTCAAGGATACTTTATTGTACAGGAACTGCCAATCAGAGCAACAGCCGATACGGACGTGAACCGCTTAAACGGCTCTGAAAACAATCATCTCCCGTCCCGGGAAACGCAGCTCGGGGCTCGGGGTTTGTGTGACGTAACAGCAGATCTCACGCCGAGGTTAGATCATTTCAGTTGGAGAAAAATCAATCCTGGGAGGCCAAGCAAAGAACGGTCATTTAATGAAATGAGCGAACATTTAAAACGATGAATGAAATCAAGATATCATCAAAAATTAAGCCCACTAAAGTGGGGCGGAGGGGAACTGTTTGGGTCTGGTGAAAGTCATGCCTGCAGAGCCAGGGCCTACGTGCCACTTACATCCCACTCCTGCTGCATTTGGAAGGCGGTCTGTTTTAATCAACATGAGAATATAAGACCCAACGGTCCATCTGGCCCAGTGTCTCGTCTTCCGACAGTAGCCATAGGCACAGGGAGTAGGGATGTAGGGGGGTCTGACGGCGCGTTGGGGTTTCCCCATCTCCTGCACCCCTGTAATGGCATGGACAGACTCCACCAGCCAGTAGAATAGAGGGTGTTTATTGCTTCTCCAGGATACAGCACAGCACAGATGTAATCTGGTTACAGGGCAGGCTTAGGACGCCTCAGCCCCCCTTGAGATGGGGGAGCCTGGGCCCCTAAATCCCAGCCTGTTGCCTAGGCTGCTTCCTCCATGATCCCAGCCAGAAACCTAACTCCCTCACTTCCAGCCCTGCCCCCAGCCAGGGCTCCACTCCCCTTCTTCCCATTGTTCTGCTCCCTGGGAGGTAACAGGTTCTTAGCTCCCTTGCATAATGACTCCTCCCCTGCCCTGCTGGGCCATGCTGCAGACAGCAGCCAGTGGAGGTCACTCACAACCCAAACCTAGCAACCTGCAAGGTACCCCCACTACGTCACAGGGGGTACCACAGCACCCCCAGGTTTTGCACCCAGCTTCCCCACACTGGGGTCCAGCCCCACTGCCAGATCGTCCAGGTGCTCCCTGGCCTCTGGCAGTCCCTGTAGGCCCCACTCACTTTGTCAGTCCCTCTCCCCCTCCCCCCCGGTGTCCCACTGCCACAAGCTTAGCCAGCCCCTTGGGTCCTGCCAGCTCTGCCACCCTTATGGTCCCGCTGCCAGCTGACCCTGCCATGGGTCCCATAGCCTGCTGACTCCACCAGCCCCTAGGGTCCCGCTGTGACCCAGGGCTTGGCAGCTGGCCCCACCTGGAGTGGGGAGGTGAGAGTTGCCAACTGTCCCAGGCTGGATGGACCAGACGCCATTTGCAGCCATGGAATCCAGGCTCTCTGGTCTGGGAGAGTTGGCAACCCAATCTCAACAGGTTTAAGGGGGGGGGAGAGCTCAGCTCCCCCATCCCAAAATAGTTCCATATGCCAGGTGCCCCAAAACAGGGAACCATCAACTGATCCCTCCCCTGTCACCCATTTCCAGCTTTCCACAGAGGCCAGGGACACCATTCTTACCCATCCTGACTAATAGCCATTGGCGGACCTAACCTCCATGAAAGTATCTAGCTCTTTTTGGAGCCCTGTTATAGTCTTGGTCTCCACAAATCCCCTGGCAAGGAGTTCCACAGGTCGGCTGTGCATTGTGTGAAGAAATACTTCCTTTGGTTTGTTTGAAACCTGCTATCTATTTGTTTCCCTTAGTTCTTGTGTTATGGGAAGAATATATAACTCTTCTTTACTCACTTTCTCCACACCAGTCACAGTTTTATAGACCTCTATCCTGCCCTCTAGGTCTACCCGTAGTCGTCTCTTTCCCAATGCTTGGGGATCTGTTGGGATAGTTTATGCCTGAGGTGCTGTTTGAGGGCTAGGCCTTTAAGAAAGCCCCAAATCGTAATTAAATCAAGATCTTAGATCAAATCTTAAACCCTCTTCAAATACGAGGGGAAATTAATATTCCAAAGTGCCTTTCAGCTGCTGATAGCCCGGGTGTGAGAGAGCCCTTCATACATTTCTAATACCCAATTATATTATAAGCTGATCTGATTACACTGCTTGGCTTGATATAAAAGTACGTTGTGGGTAGCTTGTGCTGTTCTCCTGAGGGACCCATCCAGGCGCCTCTATGTGGGACTCCTCTGAGCCACATCACATTAGAATAATTCAGGGCTCATGTTGGTGACAACAGACGGTTGCCGCAGGCGAGTCATCTCCGGCTGCCAGCGCGGTAGAGACGCAGTAACGGGAGAAAGGGGCGAAGGATCAGTGCTTGGATGCCATGGCGAGCCTCTCTTCCGAGTGCAGACGGTGCTTCTTGCTGTCTCTGGTGCCCTCCCCTATCTGCCCCCCCCAGCTGCGTCCAGGAGCAGGGATGTGTCTCTGGGAGGGGGGGTCCTGGACAGGGTTGGCACCACAGCCGGGGGGTGGGTGCCGGGTCAGGAGCAGAGCCCTAGATGCGAAGCCGGTAGCTGGGATGCCAGGCACGGGGCCGGCAGTCGGGACCTCAGCCTCAGGCAAGCTCGCCAGCTTTCCAGTTCCAGAAACCTGAACTTCCTGGCCCCACTCACTGCCCCGCCCCTTTCCCTGAGGCTCCGCCCCTTCTCCATCCCTTCCCGAGGCCCCGTCCCCGCTCGCTCCATCACTTGCTCTCTCCGGCCTCCCTCACGGGCTCATTTTCTCGGCAAGGCCCAAACAGGCAGTTTTACTCTGGCCGACGCGCGGCGCTCGGTGCCGGCTGGACGCCTTGTCGGGCGCGAGGACTGGCACCAAAATAGGCCCAACGGGCCCTTTTTCACAAGTGACATTTCCCAAAGGTTCTCCTGGTTCTGGCCCCTCCCCCTTCCCGGGTTTCACAGCCAGCGCCATGGGATGGCGATCCAGCCTGCGCTTTATCACCGCCGCTGTGGGCCCGAGAAAGGCCCAAGCCGCCCAGGCCGGAGAAGAACAGTCTGACCCGTTTCCTGTTCTTTTGGCAGGTCTACGCCCTGTCCAGCTCCTGCGTCGTGCAGGCTGTCTCCTTTCTGTGAAGCACTGGTCCTCGTCCAGTGTGGGCACCCACCGGGCAAGGAGCGTGGCAGCACAGGGCGTGGCGGAGAGGGGCCGGGAGAAAGCTGCAGCATATTAACCTCACTCCTGCCAACAGGCTGGCTGGGGGACTGCCGTCACCCCGGGGTGGGTACCCTGCCTTCGGGACTCCTCGGAGCCATGTGTAAGGCCTCAGGGAGACACGGCGAACAGCAGAGCCTGTGAACGTTCAGGTTTGCGCGTGCAAGAGCTCGGAGCCGGCTGCTTTCCTTTCAGGGTGCAAAGCTGCGCTGCAGGGACTTCGCTTTCTAATCCCAACCCCCTACAGTGGGTGAAATCTCCAGGTCAGATTCTTCAGCGGGGCTGCTTGAATGTGCACCAGCTACGAATCAGGCCCCCAGCACAGATGAAGCTTCACAATCCATGTCCGGCAAAAGTACTCGTCCCCCTGCAGAATGTGTGTCTGTGCAAATTACTCACTAACCCCCCCCGGGAATCTCACATCCAAGATAAATAGCAATGGGGACTTGTTAGCCTGCGTTACCTTTCACCTGACTGTCAACATCTGCACTCTTACCAGGACTGTTTGCTTTCCATGGTTATCATGAGTATTTGTCACTAGCTTATTCCATAGTTCTCACGAGTGGATTGTAAGATTACGTATTTCCAGCTGAAAACGTGTACACATCATACCATTTAAAGCCCCGAGTGGTTTTCATCTTCAACACACTTAACAAATACCATCTAAAGGAATTCATACAAAAAGCTCCGAGCGGCAGATCACCATTCTCACTAGTTGGTAGATGGGGAATGCTGAAAAAAAGGACAAGAGACATGGCTAAGACCACAAAGGGAGTCAGTGTCAAAGCTGGACCAGGAAGTCAGTAATTCCAGGCTTCCAGGCTCGCTAGGCTCTGGTTCACTGTAAAAGAATTTTCACCTCATTTATCTCTGATAATGTCACCAACGGGCAATAGAGGTGGGGCAAGGGTGGATTTGGTTCATCGAGGAGAAGGCTGCTAATTGTCAGGAGGATAAATGTGAGAGCGTAAGTCAGTCACCTTTGAGCAGGAATGATGGGGTCTGGGTCTATAAAATTTGCCCCTCTATCAGATTTACAATCCAAAGCTTTGTGTTGGAGTTTAAGGATGCTCGGTGTTGCAAAAAAGTGAAAAAAGCCCAAGAAAGAAAAATAGTGGGGTTTTTTTCATTCCACGGCCGTCTGTTCCCTCGTCATTCTGCCGAAAGCTGATGACTAAAATACTTCCCTTCCAGCCACTTATTTTTTGTCAATTGCCTGTGAGATTGAGTCTTGCCCACACATTTCTGAACACCAGGCAGATTGTGATACCCACTGCCGCTGAGTATTTTGCTGCCACCTTTGCAAGTGTTTTGAACGCCAAGCGTGTCTCTCAATATAACCCCGGAAATGATGCTCATGTTCGCAAGAAGGTAACGCAACTCAATCCCCACTTACAATAAGAAAAAGAAAATCTGATGGTTTGGAGACCGAGAAAATTTTTCTACAAAAATATTTGTCCATTGGGGTGATAGTTATCATCATCAGATGCTCTGCACCAGGAAAGCAAAACCGTGCTTTTCCCCAACCTCAAAAGTGGCGAGGAGTCCTGTGGCACCTTTAGACTAATCAAAGTGTTGGAGCATCAGCTTTCATGGGCAAAGTCTCACTTCGTCAGATGCATGTAGTGGAAATTTCCAGAGGCAGGTATAAATATGCAGGCAAGAATCAAGCTAGAGATAACGAGGTGAATCCAATCAGGGAGGATGAGGCCCACTTCTAGCAGCTGATCTGGAGGTGCGAATACCAAGAGAGGAGAAGCTGCTTTTGTAGTTAGCGAGCCATTCACAGTCTTTGTTTAATCCTGCACTGATGGTGTCAAACTTGCAGATGAACTGTAGCTCAGCAGTTTCTCTTTGAAGTCTGGTCTTGAAGTTTTTTTGCTGCAGGATGGCTACCTTTAGATCTGCAATTGTGTGTCCAGGGAGATTGAAGTGTTCCCCTACAGGTTTTTGCATATTGCCATTCCTAATATCTGATTTGTGTCCATTTATTCTTTTATGTAGGGACTGTCCAGTTTGGCCAATGTATCTAGCAAAGGGGCATTGTTGGCACATGATGGCGTATATTACGTTGGTAGATGTGCAGGAGAATGAACCAGCGATGGTTCTCCATCCTCAATCGGCCTTCGTCATTAGAATTGCTTTTGAAGACTGCATCGTGTATAGGGTAGAAATTATCCAGAAGATATTTTGCTGACAGCCCTCAGGATCTGCCCATAACCTAACGACCAGAGGTCTGTTAATTAACTTCCTTAACTGGCATGCTAGCTGTGAATGTTTGCCTGCCTTTGAGAACCGCTGCTTGCCAGAGGCTAGTTATTAAGATGCTATTTCTCAGGATCCAAGTTCCTGCTCTTGTGACATTGACGTATAGACAGAGATGCCAGATAAGCCTTCCAAATTCCCAGTGGAATGAAAACAAACCGAATTGGAATCCCTTGGAATGAAACCTAAGATAAAGGTGGCAACTATAGACCATGGCGTAAGCACCAAAGCAATTATTAGTCCAATTCGTGAGAGACGGTTCTTGCTGCAGATAATGCGAGGTGTAAGGCATAGGGCCAGCGGAGGAAGTCAGCCAGCCAGCGTGGGACTCACCCCTGAGATCTGCTGTACTTTCTTCTTTGATCACTTGACTTTCTTCTCTTTCTTCACCTCTTTGACTCCCTGGCACAGCTCAGCCCTCCAGGATAGCCCGTTGCTGGCTGCACCTGCCCGTCTTGTGAGACGAATTTTGAAAGTTTTCCAGCCCCTCTTGCAAACCTCTTTCCACCTGAGCTTAGGTTGGCCAAGGGGCTTAGGAGCAGCCCTGAGTTCTCTGTAGAAGAGACCCTTTAGAATGCATCCAGCATCCCGTATGTGCCAATGACCAAGCCAACCGAGGTGTCTGTGTTCGGGAATAGGGATTAGATTTGGTAATTTTTCTGTCTTGAGGACTTTGGTTTCAGGAACTTTGGTTTCCCACTTGATGTTTAGACTACAGTAACGGCAGCAGGAGTGTGGAAGGTACTTAGCCTTCTCCCTTGCCTGCTGCGGGTGGTCCCATCTCTCACTACCTGTTCAGGATGCATGTCTGAAAGTCCTATATCTTGGCATTTAGTTAGTTTCCTGTTCTCCGACATGCATTTGGTTGGTTGGCCAAATGTAGGAGCTGCCTTTCTGATATGAGAATTAATCTACAGATAAGTTAATGGATACAGTTGGTTGCAGATAAGAACATAAGAGAGGCCACATTGGGTCAGACCAAAGGTCCAACTAGCCCAGTGTCCTGCCTGCCAACAGTGGCCAATGCCAGATGCCCCAGAGGGAGAGAACAGAACAGGGAATCATCCAGCGATCCCTCCCCTGTCACCCATTCCCAGCCTCTGACAAACAGAGGCTAGAGGCACCATCCCTACCCACCCTGGCTAATAGCCATTGATGGACCTAACCTCCATGAATTTATCTAGTTCTTTTTGAATCCTGTTGAAGTCCTGGTCTTCACAAATCCTCTGGCGAGGAGTTCCACAGGTAGACTGTGTTCAGTGTGAAGAAAAGCTTCCTTTTGTTTGTGTTAAAACAGCTACATGTTAATTTCATTTGGTGACCCCTAGTTCTTGTGTTACGGGAACAAGTAAATAACTTTTCCTTTTTCACTTTCTCCACACCAGTCATGATTTCCTAAACCTCTTTCCTATCCCCCCTTAGTCGCCTCTTTTCCAAGCTGAAAAATCCCAGTCTTTTTAATGTTCTTTTCTGTGGGTATGTCTACACTGCCACCCTAGTTCGAACTAGGGATTAGAGAGCCTAATTTGAACTACCTACTCTGTGCCGCATGTAGCCGCAGGCACAGAGTCCGCACTAAGGGGGATTTAAAAATGGCGGCGCCCGGCAAGATGCAAATGAAGCCCGGGATATTTAAATCCCGGGCTTCATTTGCAATTTCGAATGCCTACATTAGCCACCCTAGTTTGAACTAGGGTGGCAGTGTAGACATACCCTAAGGCTCCTGTTCCAAATCCCCTCATCATTTGTGTCACCTTTTTCTGAACTAGCAGAACTTGTGACCAACTTTGGAGATGTTGAAAGTTACTAAAGCTGTAGATGGAGTCAATTCACTTTGTGTCATAGCAGTGTCTGTGCAGGGCCTGTGTTGGCATACCACTCTTGGGGGGAGGGGGGAGCTAGGTCAGGCTAAGTTTTAGGGGCAGATCAGACTTTAGACTAGGTCGGCCTAATGAAAGCATCATTGGTCGTACGCCCCAAAGATCATGCCAGGGCTATCTGTGTAAGCCAAGTCCCATCTCCCCCAAATGTTGGAGGATATTCCAGACCCACATTCACTTCATTTCCTGAGATTTTGCTTCCCAGACTTTCTCTCCTGCTGCTCCATTTCTCCCTGAACCCCACCCTATGGATTTTCAACTCCTTGCCTGTCCACCACAGCCTATGGCTTATCTTAGTGCTCTGGGTCTGCGCCCTTCCAGAAGACTTTCTGGGACCTTTCTCCACTTGAAAGGTAGGTCTGGCCTGGCTTTAGGAGAGAGATGTGGATTGGGTGGGCTAAGTGCCTTTCTTTGCACTTTCAATTCCTATTCAGGAAAGCTCTAGGGCTGCAATTTTGCAAAGGAGCCCAGGGAATTAGGTGCCCAAATTCCAATAGAATTCAGTGGAAGCTGAGTGCCTAAACCTGTGAGGCCCCTTTGAAAAATGTAACCTTATGTATATGCTTATGAATTGGAGCCATAATTACACCGACCACACGTCCCCGATTTTCCAGGACAGTCACGATTTTAAATATTCTGTTCCATTGTCCCCATAAAGCCTTGAAATGTCCTGGAAATCTCCCTTCTGCTCCTCTGCCTTTTAAATGTGGTAAGATTGTCTCTTACTACATTTAAAAGCCAAAGGCAGCAGTCGGGAACTGGTGGGCGGGTCCTAAGGGGTCAGGAGGTGTGGCTGACGGGATCAGGGAGCGTGGCTAATGTGTGATCGATGGTAGGGTCTTTATATCATGTGCTGCCATTTTTGGTTCAGAAAATATGGTCACGGTAGCCACCCTACAACTGGAACCAGAGAAAACAAATAGCAACGCAGAGAGACCAGTACAGACCAGCTGAAGGACTACTGGGAGATGCACAATATCATTTCTGCTTGGCTATTCGGTTATCTTTCACTTGATTTAATAACTCTGACATTTGGCGGCATAGAACGGTGAGTGGAGGCGAACCAGCAGACGTGCTGTATATATTTAAGCAGAGGGAGAAAACAGCCAAGTGTGAACTCCCCAGAGATGCAACTTTCCCCTCATGTCCTTATTCCTTCCAATTTATTTTAATTGCTCTCGGGCAGTGCTCAGCTATTCCAATGGTCCCATCACTCTGATCTCGTCTGTGATCGGAATGTTAAAGGGAACATATGTCACAAAGAGAACTTCAGGACAGAGGATCAAAGTGATGTGGAGATGACTGATGGGAGTTTTGTCTTGTGCAAATGCATTTTTCTAGTGCCAGTGGTAAGACGGATCAATAGATGAGCACGGTGGATAGTCGGGGAGAACATCGAGTGTCAGACCCACTGATGAGGGGCGGAGAGCGACTGCTCCGGGGCCAGCGATTCAAAGAGGCCTGTGGCAGTGCCCAAAGCTCTGAGCCCTTTAAATCACCACTGGAGTGCCGCATGGGGCACTGAGGACGGTCTTAGGGCTGCCTGGGAAGGCAGAGGTGCAGCAGGGCACGGTCCAGGCAGGGTTGGCGGGGGGCTGAACATCTTAATAAGTTGGGCTGGAGTTCCTCAGATGCACCAGTAGAATGTCGCTACTCCGCCGAGCTATATATTTTAGACATGTGCATCTGTCTGCCCGTCTGTGAGTCTGTTTGTTTGTTCAAGAACTCCTCCAAAATGCGAAGAGCTAGGACCATCACATTTGGTAATCAGCTTCCTCTTCACCTAACGTAAAGCAAGGTCGGGGTTTGGTTGTGCCAGGAAAATGGGATGTGCCGGGAATGGGACTGATTTCCATAGCGTGCAACGGGAGGGGCACAGAGAAGTGGAGTGCAGTACTGAGAGTGACCACTGGAGGCAGCAAGCCCAAAGGGGGGAGCCATCCTGCAAAGTGACCACTGGGGGCAGCAGCATCACCAAAGGGAGTGGCCAATAGGGCTGGGACTTGCCATCTGGCCTGCCAGCACACCCAAGAAATAGGCCCCCTCCCCTAAACCATCCCGCCCCTCTGACCCCTGGCCTTTGGCTGCAGTGCTGGAGGGGAGAAGAGAGAAGATCCCTGCCAGCCAGGGGAAGTGGAGGGGGAGAGAAAGCCCAACCAGATGGCACCTCTGCCTTGAATCCCTCCTCACCCCACAATTGCACCCCCAACAGCTGCAGCCACCCGCCCTGACCTCCCCCCCCCCCACTCCCAAGGCCCTGCCCTGGCTCCTGTACCCCCACACCGCCTGCCACCTGCCTTGAAGGACGCTGGCAATGCCAAGCAGGCCTTCATGTTCTAATTGAAGTCAAATTTGGCTCTTCCGACCACCCCAAGCTTACGGCAGAGTCAGCACTCGGAGCCTGGAACCCAAAAGGCAAGGGGTAGGTAGCCGGGGCAAGAGAGCCCCTCTCCCGCCTGTGTTCGTGGTTATAATCCGGGAGTAGGCAGCACGTTCATGAAGCCGAGCAGGAAGACTCCTTGCACCAGGGAGCTCTCCAGGAAGAAGTCGACAGAGATGAGGCGATGGGCGAACATTCATGCTGCTATTATGGCCAGCCCCATTGCCTGAGGGCAGCCTGGCAGAAGTGGGCCTCCCAGAGAGACTGGCCCATGGCCCGTGTAGTGGGCGAGCGCCAGGAAGGCATAGCCAGAAGGCGCCGAGGTGACAGTGCCAAAGGCTGGCAGAGAGGGGACTGAGGGGGGGATCGTAGGTTGGGCAGAGGGGACGAGGACACGACCCGGGGCCCAACGAGGAGAATGAGTCGAGAGGCGCAGGGGTTCGAAGCTTGCGTGACCCTGTGGTCATTGTGAGATTGGGGTCTCCTGCTGTGCCTGAGCCACAGAGCAGACGGGTCCCTGATAGCTCCCAGCTTGTGGGGCTGCCACCCACGCCAAGCAGCAGAGATTCCCCAGGCGCCTAGCGGAGTCCCTGGCTCTGGCCAAGGCGGTGGCCATCGCATGTCAGCAGAATGCAACAGCCACCCAAGGGAGCCACATGAGGGTTCAAATAGGGGAGGGGCAGGAGGAAAACAGGCCCCTTCGTCCAGGCCAGTGGGACCCCCACCCTGGGAGACTCTCCGGCAGGGGACAGGATGGTCCTGTGGCACGGCCAGAGACTGGCTGAATCTAGCTCTCTGGGGTGGATTCAGTGTCGCTCCTGCCTTTTTCTCACTCGCCAGGGTGGGTCTGATCTGGATACGATGATTTCTGCTTCTTAGGGCACGGACACTACACGCCTAATATGGCTGCAGACAAAATCCTCAGACTTTACAGTATGGCTGCAGGAATGGCCTTATCCTTGTAGGACAGCACCGGGCCGCAGGGGTGCACCTCAAGCCGTGCAAAGAGCAATGTCATGTATAATATGGTTGCCCCTTGTCATGGCTCTTTCCCCGCTCTGGCATGATAAATGCAGAAGTGGGGGCCTGCAAAAGTATCCCCAAACCTTCTCATTCCAGGCTTTGGTAAAACCTTCCCCCCAAATCTTAACAACCTAGATTTTGTGGATAAAAACTCCGCTACCACTACCCCAGTAATGATAAGAAAATCGGGGGAGAGATCACTTGGGAAGTCTCACCCCTAAAGTACAAACCGGGACACAAAAATTAACCAACCCCTGGTTAAGAAAAAGAAAAGAGAAAGAACTTTTATTATCACCACAATTCTCCTGGTGCAAGCAAAATGACTAGATGGTAAAGTCACAAAGTAATATACTCGTGGGCTGCGTCTAGATAGGCATGATTTTCCAGAAATGCTTTTAACAGAAACGTTTTCCGTTAAAGCATTTTTGGAACAGAGCGTCTAGATTGGCACGGACGCTTTTCCGCAAAAGCACTTTTTACGGAAAAGCGTCCGTGCCAATCTAGACGCGCTTTTGTGCAAAAAAGCCCCGATCGCCATTTTTGCGATCGGGACTTTTTTGCAGAAAACAAATCTGAGCTGTCTACACTGGCCCTCTTGCACAAAAGTTTTGCACAAAAGGACTTTTGCCTGAATGGGAGCAGAATAGTATTTCCGCAAGAAGCACTGATTTCTTACAGTAGGAAGTCAGTACTTCTGCGGAAATTCAAGCGGCCAGTGTAGACAGCTGGCAAGTTTTTCTGGAAAAGCGGCTGATTTTCCGGAAAAACTGGCCAGTCTAGACACAGCCATGGGGAATTCCACCATGGGCCCAAACTTAGTTACAAAAGAGAGAAAACCCCATCTTAAATGCACAAACCTCAGATCCCATTTCCCAAACCATAAAACAATAAAACAGATTTATCTCAACTTTACCCTACTTACAGATAGTGAAGAGTCTATTCTTGAAGGGAGACATTCAGTCTGACTCCCTCAGTAGCTGGAGAGAAACACTGCCCAGGACAAAGGAGGGAGAACCAAAAATTCCTTTGTCCCAGTTTGAAATTCCTACCTACATTCCTATTGACCAGCTCTACCTGGGTTAGGTATTTTAACTCCTTAGTTAATTATTTTTATATAATACATAACTCATTTTGTTGAAATAAAACAAGTAGAGTCCAAAATAATAAGGGAGAGACCCATATGACAGAATAATTGCTTCAGCCTGGCAAGCAATAGCCTTTGAATTTTTGTAGGGTAAATTAAGGCAATCCATGGTATCTTGCTGAGAACTGACAAACTCAAACCTGAAAGGCCAGCTTGGGAAGTAAAACAGTTCAACAGTTACTGTGACCCTGGTTCCCCTGGCAACCACATTCCAAAAGGGCCTGACTTTGATAAGGCCAGTACCAAACAACCAAACAACTGCGCGCCAAGGCAATACCACCCCCACAGGAGACGCATTATATTTCCGGCTGACAAAATGACCATCGACATGTCTCTGATTATGTTGGCTTATTCAGCTTATTAGGAATAACTATCTGTGTTAGTGATATCATGTTTAATTGGCAATGGGCGGAGATACTGTGTAACTGTCGTGGACCATTGGCTTATGTGCATATCTCACTTCTGCTGCTAGACCTATCAAATCACTTCTCCTCCGCCCATCTGCTACCTATATAATCTAATGTATGTTTTGGTTAAGTTAGTGCTCACCGGGTTAACCCCTGGTGGGTACTCCACCAGCTGCGTGAACCGATAAATCCTCTGCTTGTTTTCACCTGCACCCAGTGCGTCCAAGAAATTATTCCCTACAATTTTCTTTCAAGAAACACAGTGTAAACCAGGTACATTCTGATTCTTTTTTTGCCCTGGAATTTAAATATAACGTCTGTGTTGGCTGCTTCATTCTATATCCATACCCCCTCTCCCGCCTGCTCTAAGTGTCTATTTGTCCCCAGAAGGATTACCAAAACGAATTGAGTGGATGGCAAAGCTGGCTTTTATGCTAGCCTTAGGATTTCTTAAACTTTGCACTTTCAAAGGTACATGTAATATTCTTACACAGATAATCCATGCAAGACTAACAAGTTAATTGCCCTTTGGCTGACTGATGTACAAGTGCATATTTATTAGCAATATTGGTATGCCCCAGTTGCACTTGACTGGCTGGTACTTCTTAGATATAAAACTGGATAATTTCCTTTTCCTTTTTTATCTTTAAAGCAGATGTTATTTGTGCCAAATGGGTATCCTTCAGAAACTGGAAAGCCATCCCAAGTTAAGTTTATAGAGCAGAAAATGAAATAAGTATAGGTAAAATGTAAGATAGATAGATAGGTGTGCAAAGTGGGAATTGATGAGCAAACAGCCAAAACATGACAAAAAATTGATAAAAGGAAACTTTTTTTATCCAATTCATCTGTGGAATTCACTGCCATTAAATAGCAGTGAGGTCAAAAGTTTGTAAGATTCTTTAAAGGATGAAGGCTTATTGATAATGAAAACACCTAAAATACCATAGGTAGGATAAAAAACAGATTAAAACCCATTCATGTTTCAGGTCATAAGCCAGCCACAAACTGATGAGACTGAAGAAGACACATTCCCTATCTGGGGATAGCTGCCCACTGTAGTTTCTTGTGGACATAGGTGAGCACACTCACACCCATCCTATGACACATCTTGTATTGGCCACTTTTGTAGCTACAATACTGGACTAGACTCGGGGGTCCCACTGGCTGATTTGGCAGTGCCTACCTTCCAAGGAAATCATGTGACAACTATTAACACAGTACAGTTAGGTATTTAAAACTCAGGACATATGAAAATTTAACTGGGAACCACAAAGCAGCCCCTTGTGTGTGGATATATTACAACACTCTGGATTCCATTCCATTCCGTGGAAAAAAACTGCATGCTATCATATTTGAGAAACAGTATGTGACACCATGCAATTAACACTGAATTGTATCCTTGTACAAGGGGAAGAGCTAAAGGGCGGTGGTCCAATGTCTCCCTCCTCCCCAAGAGCCAGGCACTCCCAACCGCCCCCCCCAACCTAATGCCTCCCCTCTCCCCCAGAGCCAGGCACCTCCAGATGCCTGTTTGACATGCCTGATCTACATGTTTTGTTAGTCTTTAAAGTGCTACCAGACTATTTGTTGTTTTCAAGTTTTTCCTGGTACAGTCTAACTTGGTTACCCCTCTGAAGCTATCTATCTATCTATCTATCTATCTATCTATCTATCTATCTATCTATCTATCTATCTATCTATCTATCTATCTATCTATCCCCATCCACCCCCTCTATCTATCTATCTATCTATCTATCTATCTATCTATCTATCTATCTATCTATCTATCTATCTATCTATCTATCTATCTATCTATCCCCACACCCCCTCTATCTATCTATCTATCTATCTATCTATCTATCTATCTATCTATCTATCTATCTATCTATCTATCTATCTATCTATCTATCTATCTATCTATCTATCTATCCCCATCCACCCCCTCTATCTATCTATCTATCTATCTATCTATCTATCTATCTATCTATCTATCTATCTATCCCCATCCACCCCCTCTATCTATCTATCTATCTATCTATCTATCTATCTATCTATCTATCTATCTATCTATCTATCCCCATCCACCCCCTCTATCTATCTATCTATCTATCTATCTATCTATCTATCTATCTATCTATCTATCTATCTATCCCCATCCACCCCCTCTATCTATCTATCTATCTATCTATCTATCTATCTATCTATCTATCTATCTGTTAGTCCTGAAGGTGCCACAAAGTTGTTTTCAACGTTACAGACTAACACGGCTCCCCCTCTGAGACTTTTAAGAACTTCAAAAGATCTTTCTCAATCTACATCCTAGTGAAACTGTTACAAAATGAACGCGGTGTTAGCTATGTATCCCATTGTGTAGCTTTAGTAACTAGGGGCTGCATTTGATCGTGCTTCTTATCAATAAGCTTGGGGGCATTTTACAAGTCATAATATCCATCGCACAGCTAATGAAATGAATTAAAGCTGTTTGTTGTCAGTTACAAGTGATCTGCAGAACGTTCCCAAAGTCATTAATTGTACTTTATCTCCATCTGTGTGTGTAACTTGCTTTAAGCTTCAGGGCACTGAGGAACAAACTACAATCAACGACCCTTTCCGCACAGCTGAATGGAAGCTGTTCTAGGAAGTGTGGTGCAGCTCAGCTTAGGAGTCAAGTGAAGACCAGAGGAGATTTCTCACGCCCAGGCCGGGGTTCTACTCAGACAGAGGTGGAAAGTGCTTGTACTCTGGGCACTCTACATGCTGGGACACTAGAGGAAACTCTGAGGAGGTTTGAGGTGCCCCCCCCTTCGAGGATGGCTCTGGAGGCAGCAAAGGGGGAGGCGCGTGTGGAACGCCGAATACGTCCAGACTCTGACTAGGGCAGGAGACTCGTGTGTTCAAGTGGACACCCCCGAGGGTTCTGTGCCCCATCTCCGGATTTACATTCAGGTCCAAACCTGGGACGTCTGGGCCCATTTCTAGCCAGCACCACCCACCCATTGCTCAGTGGCATGTGAACAAAGTCCCAGCAGTCTAAGGCTATGTCTGGACTGCATCCCTCTGTCGACAGAGGGATGCAAATCAAGCACATCGACATTGCCAATCAAGCAGGGATTTAAATATCCCATGCCTCGTTCGCATAACAGAGAGGTGTAGTCTAGACACACCCTAAGTCTGTTCTTTGGCAGAGAGGTGTTCACACCCTGCTTTGCTTTCCCCGGTGCTGACCCCTCCCTCACTGCCCATCCGCCACTCACTGTACCAGGCCGGCACTGGGCACGGACATAGATCTGCACGTGTGTTCCTAGCTCTGTCACCGCCTTTCCATGCTGAGTCACTTTGAGCTTCCGTGTCCCCGGTCTATAAAATGGGGGGGGGGGGAAGGGTCACAATAACCTACCTGCGAGAGTATTAAACCTAAAAACATCAGAGCGGTCACACAGGGTCAGAGTCAAGATCCATCCAGCCCTGTGTCCTGTCTGCAGACAGTGGCCAATGCCAGGTGCCCCAGAGGGAGTGAACAGAACAGGGAATCATCTAGTGATCCCTCCCCTGTCACCCATTCCCAGCTTCTGACACACAGAGGCCAGGGGCTCCATTCTTGCCCATCCTAGCTAATAAATATTGGTGGACCTAACCTCCAGGAATTTATCTAGTTCTTTTTTGAACCCTGTTGAAGTCCTGGTCTTCACAACATCCTCAGGCAAGGAGTTCCACAGGTTGATTGTGCACTGCATGAAGAAAAACTTCCTTTTGTTTGTTTGAAACCTGCTGCCTATTAATTTCATTTGGTGACCCCTAGTTTTTCAGTTATGGGGACAAGTAATAATTTTTCCTTATTCACTTTCTCCACACCTGCCTCTATCATATCCCACCTTAGTCTCCTCTTTTCTAAGCTGAAAAGTTCCAGTCTTTTTAATCTCTCTTCATATGGCACCCATTCCAACCCCCTCATCATTTTTGTTGCCCTTTTTTGAGATAAGGTGACCACATCTGTATGCAGTATTCCAGATGTGGCCATACCATGGTTTTATACAGAGGCAATAAGATATTCTCTGTCTTCTTCTCTATCCTTTTTTTAATGATTCCTACCATTCTGTTTGCTTTTTTGACTGCTGCTGCATATTGAGTAAATGTTTCCAGAGAACTATCCACAGTGACTCCAAGATCTGTCTATTGAATGGGAACAGTTAAATTAGTCCCCGGCATGTATACGCGTAATTGGGATTATTTTTTCCAATGTGCTTTACTTTGCATTTATCAACATTACAATTCATTTGCCATTTTGTGAACCTAATTCAGGCTGAGATGTTATAAACACACAAAGTGTTCTCACGGTGGTGACTTTGCTGCACACCATGACTGCCCAGAATAGTCTAGCTTCAGCTAAAGGAGAGGCTTTGCAAGCTGTGCTCAGTACAGGGCTAATGACACACAGTGGAGCAGTTCCAGTTCTGAACAGCAGGGGGAGCTCTACTTGGGCACTCCAGCCCATTGCTGCTGATGTCAGCCCTGCAGCTGGCAGGCAGAGGGAGGTGACTTGACTCCTGAGGAAGGGCTGGGAACAGAGCCCTCCGATGGATTAAGTGCTTGGCGGTATGAGCTACTGCACCGGGTGGGGGGCAGCTACAGGCTGGGGACCAACTGGCTAAGCAGCAGTTCAGCAGAAGGGGACCTGGGGATTATGGTGGATGAGAAGCTGGAGATGAGTCAGCAGGGCGCCCTGGGAGCCAAGAAGGCTAATGGCATATTAGGGGCATTAGGAGGAGCATTGCCAGCAGATCCAGAGATGTCATTATTCCCCTTTATTCGGCTCTGGGGAGGCCACATCTGGAGTGTTGTGTCCAGTTCTGGGCCCCCCACTACAGAAAGGATGTGGGTGCATTGCAGAGGGGCCAGAGGAGGGCGACCAAAATGATTCGGGGGCTGGAGCACATGACCTATGAGGAGAGGCTGAGGGATTTGAGCTTGTTTAGTCTGCAGAAGAGAAGAGCGAGGGGGGATTTGAGAGCAGCCTTCAACTTCCTGAAGGGAGGTTCCAAAGAGGCAGGAGAGAGGCTGTTCTCAGTAGTGACAGGTGGCAGAACAAGGAGCAATGGGCTCAAGGTGCAGTGGGGGAGGTCTAGATTGGAGATTAGGAAAAACTCTTTCCCTAGGCGGGGGGGGGGGGGGGGGAGCACTGGGCTGGGTTCCCTGGGGAGGGGGTGGAATCTCCATCCCTAGAGGTGTTTCAGTCCCGGCTTGACCAAGCCCTGGCTGGGCTGATTGAGTTGGGTTGGTCCTGCCTTGGGCAGGGGGCTGGACTCGATGACCCCTGAGGTCTCTGCCCGCCCTGAGGTTCCAGGATCCTACACAGAACACTCCTGCCCTGGCCACCCCCTCACGTTAAAGCGCTGCCGGGGTGAAGCCCTGGTCTGACCTGCAGGTCGCAGGCCTGAGGAGCTCGCTCGGGGGATCTTTCCCCGTGCCGGTTGCGCTCGGCTTATCCCCGGTGCAGAAAGGCCTCCCATCTCAGCCCAAAGCAGCAAACGCCCCGACAGCGGCCACCTCTCTGGGACGCGTCACCTCGTCCGTTCCCTTCCTGGCCAGGCAGCTGCCCGGGATTTCCAATTGGAATGTTTCTAGCCACCCCACTGGAACAGGCAGGCATCACGGGGGGGGGGGGGGCTCTCTTGCCTGGGCCATGTGGGGGGTCTCAGCAGATGATCGCAGAGGCCTCCAGCACTTGGAATCGGTCAGTCTCCAACACTGGTCCCCAGGCTGGCAGGATGTCAGGGCCGGGACACATGCACACGGCCCCTACATACCCAGGGAGAGCTGGCCAAGGTGCTATGGGGAACTTTACAAATACAGACTCCTGGCTCTTTCCCTCTGTCAGGGGGCCCTAGCCTACTCCTCTCGGGGCCCCAAACTGTGTGTTCAGGGCCCTGCTCTGGGCCTCCCATGGCGTATTTAGGACATGGGCACTGACTTCTGCCCTAGCCGGAGCAGGTGAGCACAGCAGGGGTAGAAGAATCTGCAAAAGGATCAGGGTGGGTTTGGTTTAGCTGAGATCAAGGCTTCCCACAGTCTTGAACCGGGCCTGAGCATTGAGGAATTTTATTTCTTGTTCTGGCCGAAATGTGGTTCCTCTCTTAGCAAAAACTAACCTTGGAAGCCACACGCCCCGAGGGTCAGGAGCCAATCTGTGCAACCAGCCCGCAGAGTACTCGGTGGGGGATGTTTTGCTGGAACAACGGTCTCCTGGGTTCGTTGCATTTAGGAAAACTGATCTCGAAGCAGGAAAGTAATGCCGTGAAACCGTGCAGAGGACAAAAGTTCATCAAATCTTGACAAAAAATTGTTTTTGAATGCAAGGGGTTTCCCTCCTTCGGGGCCAGAATATTCACATAGTGTGATGGTAGCATGAGTCAGCACAATGGAGCTGGAGAAAAGGTTGCTTTTTTGAAGAGAGAAAAATAGCGTCTCAGCAGCGACACACAAAAATCAGCAAGTTACCCTGCGGATTTAACCGGCCAGAGTTTTGAGAACAGGGTTGAGTTTGTCACCAGCTTTTCCAAGCACATTGTGGGTGTGTCTAAACTACATGGCTCCATCGACGGAGGCATGTAGATTAGACAGATCAGCAAAGGGAAATGAAGCCCCGATTTAAATAATCGCGGCTTCATTTAAATTTACATGGCTGCCGCGCTGAGCCGACAAACAGCTGATCAGCTGCTTGTTGGCTCAGCGCGCTAGTCTGGACGCTCCCACGCCAACCTGAAAGCCCTTTATCGACCTCCCCATTATGCCTCGTAGGATGAGGTTTACCGGGGAGGTCGATAAAGGGCTTTGATGTCGACAGGGGGAGCGTCCAGACTAGCGCGCTGAGCGGACAAACAGCTGATCAGCTGTTTGTCGGCTCAGCGCGGCAGCCATGGAAATTTAAATGAAGCTGCGATTATATAAATCGCGGCTTCATTTCCCTTTGCCAAACAAACAAATCTACGTGGCTCCGTCGATGGAGCCATGTAATTTAGACCTACCCATTTTTAAGGGTGACATAGAAACGAAGACTTCGCCACCCTTACAACAGGCCTTTAGGGGAGTTTCCCTAACACACAAACAGCCCTGCATAGTTGTTGCTGTCTTCCCGTACTGTGGCTGCTAACCAGAGGTGTTTCAGCCAGCTCAAATTAATCAAGGCCTATCAAAGAATGTCCATAGGGCAGAGGAGGGTAAGTGGTCTGGCGTGATTCTACAGAAGACTCAGCAGCTAGGCAGATTGCTTCAGAGAATGCGAGGAAGGTCCCTTTGTCAGAGCACAGCGTGGTGATTGCGTTTTGCTTTTTAGTTTTATGGCAGGCGGGAAGCGAGCCAGGAGCTGGCTCTGGAACACGGGGCCACGGCTCTGTTAAATAAGACCCAGGCAGTCTGGCTGTTGCAAGAGGCAGCGAATTCCATAGCGGAGATGCCCTGTCGAAAAGCGCCCTGGCGTCCATTGACACGAGCTCTAAGGAGCGTACCCAGAGGAACATGCCCGGTAGGATCAGAACCGATGGGAGGAAGTGTTAGCAAAGAGACGCTCCGTTAGAGAAGCCGGACCACAGCCATTGAGGCCGGTAACGGTGAATCTAGGCTGGCACGAAGGACCAACACACGGCCACAGCCGGCTTCGGTCAGCGTCTCAGCTCTTGGGGCTCCGGCTGCAGGGACAAACATCACCTTGCAGACGTGCAGGCTCAGGCTGGAGCTGTTCTGCAGTCCCGCTGAACACCCCACTGCAATTTCTCAGCCCCGTGTGCAGGAGGGAGCTGCTCGGGGCGGCTGTGTAGACAGGGCTTCGTCCCTACTTTTAGGGCAACGCACCCAAATAATTTCTTTAGGCCTCATGCTCTCTCCCCCCCCCTTTCCCTGCCATGTGTCACAGTCGGCTGTGACACCCCCAGCACCGAGTGCAGGTGCCTGACTCCGGCCACCCTGGAGCGAAGGGCGGGGGTGCTGGGTGTGAGCAGTAATGTGAGAGCTGGGGCTGCACGGGGGTGTTTGCACCTCAAAGAACATGGGAAGAGAGTTAGATAGCAAGGGCCTTGGAGGCATCACAAAAAGCAGGGAGCAAGCTCTTTCACCCCCATGCAATGGCCTTCGTCCCAGGACGGTCCCAGGCAAGCCTTGTTCGATGCCTTAGACTTTTGCTGGACCTCTTCCCAGGGGTACATGTCACCTCCTATAGGCATTCATGCACAGGGATTTAAATCAACAAGAGACCTTTTGAAAAGGTTGCCAATTACTGTCTCTCCTGGCCCTCTGTGATCTGTAAGGGTACATCTACACTAGGCCCCTAGTTCGATCTTTGGAGGCTAATGAGGCCGACCGAAATTGCAAATGAAGCGCGGGATTTAAATATCCCGCGCTTCATTAGCATGTTCCCAGCCGGTCGCCATTTAGAAATTGACTAGCCTGAAGTAACTGCCCGTGTCTACATGTGGCAGTGAAATGGGATTCTGATTTAAAGCCCTAAATCGAATTAGCTGTTATTCCTCCTGCAATGAGGTTTACCAGCTAATTTGATTTAGGGGCTTTAAATCAGAATCCCATTTCACTGCCGCGTGTAGACGCAGGCAGTTACTTTGGGCCAGTCAATTTCTAAATGGCGACCGGCTGGGAACATGCAACTCAAGCACGGGATATTTAAATCCCGGGCTTGATTTGCAATTCCGGTTGCCCTCATTAGCCTCCCTAGATCGATCTGGGGGCTAGTGTAGAAGTACTCTAAGTTTCAGACATGTTGACCCTATCCCTCCAAGAGCAAGAAAACCATTGCTTGGGAAACTCATCTATGTTTTCAGTCAGGGGGTAAAGTTCCTCTTGGTCGGAGCCACAAACCCTCAGTTAAAAGTGGACAAATCATTAGAAGAGGACTGACGTGGCTGTACTGATTAATCCAGGTGCTGTTCTTGAACAATGCTCATGAATTCATAGAATTGGAAGGGACCTTGAGAGGTCGAGTCCAGTCCCTGGCCTTCATGGCAGGACCAAGCACCGTCTAGACCATCCCTGACAGGTGTCTGTCCATCCTGCTCTTAAATATCTCCAGTGGCAGAGTCCACAGCTTCCCTGGGCAATTTATTCTGGTGTTTACCCAGCCTGACAGGAAGTTTTTTCCTAATGTCCAACCTTAAACCTCCCTTGCTGCAGTTTAAGCCCCTTGCTTCTTGTCCTATCCTCCTTATTAACAACCGTTAACGTGCTTGACAGCTGTCGTCATGTCCCCTCTCAGCCTTCTCTTTTCCTGACTAAACAAACCTAGTTCTTTCAGTCTTCCCTCACAGGTCCTGTCTTCTAGACCTTTACTCATTCTTGTTGCTTTTCTCTGGACCCTCTCCAATTTCTCCACATCTTTCTTGAAATGTGGTGCCCAGAACTGGACACAACACTTCAACGGAGGCCTAATCAGTGTGGAGCAGACCGGAAGTATCACTGCTCATGTCTTGCTCCTGCAATACTTCCCAGAATGAGGCTTGCTTTTTTTTTTTTTTTTTTTTTTTTTTTTTGCAGCAGTGTCACACTGTTTACTCCTATTTAGCTTGTGGTCCACTCTGACCCCTAGATCCCTTTCTGCAGGGCTCCTTCCTAGACAGTCACTTCCCATCCTGCATACGTGAAATGGATTGTTCCTTCCTAAGCGGAGCACTTTGCATTTGTCCTTATTGACTGTCATGCTTTTCACCTCAGACCATTGCACCAGTTTCTCCAGATCATTTTGAATATCACTTTGATGCCAGCGGCAGTGCCCAGCTGCATGCATAAGATGAATTGAATCAGTAAACGGCCTGGCACAAGAATTACCTCCAAACCAGCCTCGTTCATCCGGAGCCATGACTGTAATTGCTTTGAAAGACGTGTTCACCCATCTCCTATCTAGCTGAATAGCAGGCAAGAACGGACACAGAGCAAGGATCTTAACGTCGGGGTTTAAAAATAGGAAACTGCAGCATGGCCATGATTCCCAGCTTGGGTTGCTGCAGGTGTGAACGCCTAGATCTGCAGGCCCTCTCCCCCATGAGCAAAAAGAATAACTCCATTATTATACGGGTAGCCTTTCTCACCCAATGGCTCAGCCATCGAAGGTGGATTCAACACAGGCAGTGTTATGCTAACACAGACACTGTTCTAAGTTCCCATCATTATGGATCTTAACGAAAATAGGAGAAAGAATTAACAATTAATCCAATGTATTTTAATTAAGCAATTAAACCAGCAACCTCTTCATAATCAGTTGGTATCAAGAAGAGAAGGGAAGTGCATTGCTCTTGAAATCGGAGGTTTTCAAAGTTGTGGGAAGGGAAGTTGTGTTTAAAGAACACGTCTGGTGTGACAGACCCAGACCAGCTGGCTGCCACACACTGATGGAGTGAAGACATGCTGGGGCTTGGGTGAACAGCTTTCTCTTCCCTGAGTAAAAAGCCCAAGCCTAACGCAGCATAATCATAGAGAGGTAGCCATGTTAGTCTGATCTTGCTAAAACAAAAGGGAAAACTATGTAGCACTTTAAAGACTAACAAAATGGTTTAATAAGTGAAGAGCTTTCGTGGGCCAGACCCACTTCCTCAGATTATATTCTGGAAGAGAATTGGCATGACCATATATACCAAAGAAATCCAATGAAAAAAGTGAACACATTATTAATCAGGCAGGCACCTGGGGTCAATTAGAGATTGCTAGAAGCTCCAGGCTAATTAGACACCTGCAGCCGATTAAGGCCTGTGGTGCCGCTTTAAAAGGTATCCCCCCCCCCCAGGCAAGGAAAGGGGAAGGAACAGAGTGAAGGACAGGAAGGAGGACGTGCTGTGTGGGGTGAGCAGAGGACTGATGAGCGGGTACCAAAGCGAAGGTGCTGGGAGGGATCGTTTGGAGAAGTGACCCAAGGAAAAGCTCCGAGATTGAGAGTGGCAGGAACCCGCCTGTTGCTGCTGCCTTTGGGTTCCTGGACCTCCCCGCAACATCTCAACTTCTGCCTCGGGAAGGGAGTTCAGGGCTCCAGAGGGATTTCCCCCCAAACGTATGAACCAGCCTGTGATGAGGATGGCCAGCAGGCTGTGGTGCCTGCCTCTAGTTGTGAGGCAGGGGCCGTGTGGAGGCCACAGCGAGCCTCTGAGGCAAACCCAATCTGCCAGTAGCACAAGCCCCCCGGAGCTTTGCCACACAGGTTAATAGCATTCTTACCTATTTCAGAGAGGGAGCCGTGTGAGTCTGTAACATTACAAACAGCGACTTGTCCTGGGCAACTTAGAGGCTGACAAAAGATAGTGTCCTGCCTTTGACAGCTGCATTTCCACATCAGAAGCTATGAACAGGACACATCCAGCCCACTTAATTAGCCTCGTCAACAGGGGTCCTACAACGGACAGGTAAATGCTTTTGCTGTTATGTATATCTCTTGGATTCTGTCATTTCTGCTCCAATTCATCTGAAGAAGTAGCTTTTACCCATGAAAGCTCACGATTCTATATAAAGGGGTCTCGGGAAACAACTCAAGCCTAGCTCCCAGGTATGTACATGTAAACACAACAGCGCATGTAGTCGTATCCGCCCACACTACGCACAGGTACAAATGCACAGCGTGTGCATTGCACCATTTTCCAGCTCTTGCTGTGCGTGTTTACAGAGTGTGCAATGGGCAAACCCTGCCTATGGTATTCATTCTGTTCAAAAGGAAAATGCCCATTGGGCGTGATGGAGCTTTGCTTGACTCCGGCTTGCAAGCTTTGGTCCGTAGTTCTCCAACTTGTTAATGTGCTGGGAGGTCTCCCCGTCTGACCTTTTAATGCACCGAACGTCTCTTTGCTTTCTGCCTGGTTTTCATGTGTGATTTCCTCCTTTATTATCAGGCTCACGAGTTGCCATTTAGCGACATGAGCAAAAGCCAGCGTTGGGTAACACTTCGGGACTCTCTCTGGATTTACATCAGGGATCAGTGTGTCCCAGGGTGTTTAATATGATTAAGTTTTCCATTTCAAAAGCAATTCTTGGTAATACATATTAAATACCCAGCCAAATAACTCACCGCAGGATGATGATTGGATCCTGAATTTAAATAAACCACTAACACTTACACCGAGAAGGCACCAGCACCTTTTAAAACACTCATCCCATAGACCTCTGATGTTAGTATCTCTGGGGACCCAAACAGGCACCTGCTGTAACAGGCAATTTTCTACAGTCTCTTCCTACCAGCTACTCCCTTTCCTGTGGTTTCAGCTGCTCTGCTGTGCAGAATCTGGCTCATAGAATCCTAGGGCAGGCAGAGACCTCAGGAGTCATCAGACCAAACCCAACTCAAACAGCCCAGCCAGGGCTTGGTCAAGCCGGGACTGAAACACCCCTAGGGATGGAGATTCCACCCCCTCCCTAGGGAACCCAGCCCAGCGCTTCCCACCCGCCTAGGGAAATAGTTTTTCCTAATCTCCAACCTAGACCTCGCCCACTGCAACTTGAGACCATTGCTCCTTGTTCTGCCATCTGCCCCCACTGAGAACAGCCTCTCTCCTGCCTCTTTGGAACCCCTGCAGGGAGTTAAAGGCTGCTCTCAAATCCCCCCTCGATCTTCTCTTCTGCAGACTCAACAAGCCCAAATCCCTCAGCCTCTCCTCATAGGTCACGTGCTCCAGCCCCTTGGTCATTTTGGTCGCCCTCCGCTGGACCCTCTCCAGTGTGTCCACATCCGTTCTATAGTGGGGGGCTCAGAACTGTTTGCAATACTCCAGATGTGGCCTCACCAGCGCCGAAAAACGTGGAATAATCGCTTCTCTAGGTCTGCTGGCCATGCTCCTCCTAACACTCCCCAATATGCCTTCTTGGCTACAAGGGTGCCCTCATATTGAACCTTTCACCCACTGTAATCCCCAGGAAAGTCACCTCCGTGCAGGGAGCAGCTAGCAGCATGGATTCCAGTGCGGTAGCCTGGTTCACACTGGTGCTTTACAGCGCTGTAACTTGCTGCGCTTGGGCGGGGGTGTTTTTTCACACCCCTGAGCCAGAAAGCTACAGGACTGTGACGTGCCAGTGGGGCCATTCTGGGGTTGAAACACGAATCTCTGAAATGGGTGTGGGCAGGAGAGTGGATCGTGAGGTTTGCATTCGTGGCGGAGGGCTGACGTGTCCGGCTGCTACACAGGAGCCCCCTGGCTGAAATCTG
Source organism: Pelodiscus sinensis (assembly GCF_049634645.1). Lineage (NCBI taxonomy): Eukaryota > Metazoa > Chordata > Testudines > Trionychidae > Pelodiscus > Pelodiscus sinensis. Next base: position 53,722,365 of record NC_134720.1, read on the forward strand.
GCTTCTTAGATTTGTTTGCTTAGATGAAAAATTAAAAACCAGTTCTCTTATATTTCTTTTCAACCAGGGATAGCTCAGGGAGGAAGAAGCAGTGCAGTCAGGAAAGACACTAACACCTTTCCAAGCTGCGAACATTCCCCCTTTATCTTTTGCGAGTTCGGAGGCCCGGGTGTTGGCTTGGTCTCACTTTTCAGCGTGTTTCTCTCTGGGAGTAAGAACACGACATGCCCTTAGGCTGAGACCGTGCTTAGCTCTCAGGCGGGCCTGGGCTAACGGATTTCAGGGCACTTCCTCCTTTCCTGGAACATTTTATTTCTGTGGTTCCAGCTTTTAACACTGAGACGTCGGCACTGGGGCGGCCTTGAGCTTTAACAAGTGCTGTGCTCAGATTGCTAAGGGAATAGCACGAGTTCATGGTGAGAAAAGCCCTGCTGGAGATTAGGTGCAGATCGGAGGTTCTGAAAGCCTTTGCAAGTTCATAAAGTCTTACAGAGCTCACATGGGCTTTTGAGAATGTACTGCGGGGCTGTTCGGAGAGACACCTTCCCGGAGGCTAGGGAAAATCCGGGCCGGTCCCCCATAATGCATGCTGCGATGCATGGCCCTCTGCACAGCCTTTGGGGGCAGAGGCTCTAGCAGTCCGGTTCCCTGAGAATGAAAATAGTGTTAGAACATAAGAACGGCCGTCCTGGGTCAGACCAAAGATCCATCTAGCCCAGTATCCTGTCTGCCGACAGTGGCCAGCACCAGGTGCCCCAGAGAGGGTGGAACGAAGACAATGATCAAGCGATTTGTCTCCTGTCATCCTTCTCCAGCCTCTGACAAACAGAGGCCAAGGACACCATTTTATCCCCTGGCTAATAGCCTTTTATGGACCTAACCTCCATGAAATTATCTAGCTTCTCTTTAAACTCTGATATAGTCCTAGCCTTCACAGCCTCCTCTGGCAAGGAGTTCCACAGGTTGACTACACGCTGTGTGAAGAAGAACTTCCTTTTATTATTTTTAAACCTGCTACCCATTAATTTCATTTGGTGTCCTCTAGTTCTTCTATTTAGGGAACTAATAAATAACTTTTCTTTATCGGCCCTCTCAGTGTGTTGCAGCGCACTGGGACTGTTGCCTCTCTCAGGAGAGCGGCCAGGCCTGGCTGAGTGCTATTCCGGGTGTGTTGGTGGTAGGGATGTTAAATATCGGTTAATTGAGCAGGTGAGTAACCTCATCAATTCTTATCGGTTACTCGGCTATTCGGAAGTCCCCGGGGGCATGGGTGGCAGCCAGTCTACTCCTGCCCCACTCCCACGGAGTTCCCTGCTATTCTATGCTGCCGCCTCTGTAGGCTGTTCCTGACCCCTGTCGGCGGCGGAGGGCAGCAAGGGCAGATAGCCCATGTGCCAGTGGAAAGGCTGGCCACGGACAAGCCACGGCACAGCCGGTATCTGCCCAGAAATGAGTCTGATCCCAATTGATGAATTGGCCATGTCAGAAAGGATGCAGCCAGCGAAGGAGGATTTTTCTACAGGGCATCTGTAGGACAGCAAGCGGCTGTGCTAGGGAGACAGGCTGTGAAGAATCCAGACACCGCGTGCCCACACGGTGAGGTGGCTATGTCCTTTGGCGAAGAGAGATCGTTGCTTCTAATAGGAGAGCTGGCTGATGTACGTCTGCCTTGCGGGAGGCATAAGGGGTCTGTCGAAACAGGCTTTCTTTCTTGACAGATTCCCCTCTACACTGCCACTTTTTGCCAACAAAGTGCCGAGTCCGCAAAAACGGCAGCCATTTTTATGCAAATGAAGCGTGGGATATTTAAATCCCTGCCTCATTTGCAATGTCGACCTGCCTAATGTGCGTCCCTCTGCCCGCAGAGGGCCGCAGTCTAGACATACTCGAGGTGATTCCCACATTCCAGGCAGTCCCTCTGTAAACCAGAACTCTCTGGGACGGCAGGGCCATGGATGTTCCAAGAGCAGAGAGTCCCGAAGTGCTTTGGGAGGTGGGCGGACTGGGAGCCCTGCACAATGTGGAGGTGGGGAGGAGGGGCAGGAGCCTGGCAGGAGCCAAGCTGTCTCTTGGGGGGAGGGAGAGCTCAGTGGTTTGAGCATTGGCCTGCTAAACCCAGGGTTGTGAGTTCAATCCTTGCGGAGGCCATTGGGGGCAAAATCTGTCAGGGATGGTACTTGGCCCTGCTGTGAAGCCAGGGGACTGGACTTGATGACCTTTCAAGGTCCCTTCTAGCTCTAGAAGATAGGCAATCTCCATTAATTTATAACGTGGCCCTGCTAGGATGGGAGATGGGAGTCCAGCACATCCCTCAGCTGGCTTGAGGGGAGGAGTTGGGAAACCTGGTGGGGGGACAGCAGCAGGGAGCCAGAAATGACCTCCCCTAGTCCAGCAAAGTCTTTCAGTCAGGGCCTGAGGGTGCCAGACCAGGGAGGTCCAACCTGTACCAGTTAATGAAGGCCCAGGAATTGCTGGGCTGATTTTGGCTTGTTTGAGTTCCTCCTCTCACAGAGCACCGCTGTTCTCTGCACCGTGGCTTATAATGTCTGAGGCAAATTCCTGACAGAAAAGCCAAGTCTCTAGTGTGCAGAAAGGGGTGAATTTCTGTGCCCCCTTCCTGGATGTCGCTGGATGTCGCTCCTGGACAATTGGGACCTCACCTCCTTTGCCCAGAAGCTGTTAGCCACACTCCCAAAAGCTGGGCCAATAATAACGGACAGCGAGTGTCCTCTGGACTGGGACATTGGCAGGGACTGACTCGGTGCCGAGTGTAAAGCCTGAGACCACGTGGCAATTCAAACCCATCATTTCCTCCCAGATGGGGATTCTTGTTTTATCGGCAAATGCACAACAGGCTGCACCTCTCTAGTCCGGCCCCTGGGGTCCTTTCCGGTGCCGAACCAGAGAATCAGCTGGACGCCAGGAGGTCAGTATGGTCTAGCAGCATCACCTCGCTTCCACTGGTTGCTGGGCACTTTGAAGACATTTAGGCATAAATTGGAGCTAAATCACAGCCCAGAACACTTGGCGCCAGGGCTGGTGTCTGTCACAAAGGTGGTGGGACCACGGGAAACTTGGCCACACCATAGAATCATAGAATCATTGAACTAGAAGAGACCTCAGGAGTCATCAAGTCCAGCCCCCTGCTCTAGGCAGGACCAACCCAACTCAATCAGCCCAGCCAGGGCTTTGTCAAGCTGAGACTTAAACACCTCTAGGGATGGAGATTCCACCCCCTCCCTAGGTAACCCAGCCCAGTGCTTCACCACCCGCCTAGGGAAATAGTTTTTCCTAATCTCCAACCTAGACCTCCCCCACTGCAACTTGAGCCCATTGCTCCTTGTTCTGTCATCTGCCCCCACTGAGAACAGCCTCTGTCCAGCCTCTTTAGAACCCCCCTTCAGGGAGTTGCAGGCTGCTCTCAAATCCCCCCTCGCTCTTCTCTTCTGCAGACTCAACAAGCCTAAATCCCTCAGCCTCTCCTCATAGGTCACCCATGATAAGTGGTTGTCCAGCTAAACTCATGCTGGACCACGGATATTGCCAGACCAGGGAGTGCTGGACTAGAGAGCCTCACCCTGCACACTGTGTCAGTTTCCTGTGTGTGATTTATCCAACTCCTAGGGGTGGGGATGGGGGACATTTCAGAATCTGCGTTTAGAGGATTATATCCGTGGCTCTGAGCTATATGCACAGGTATTCTGTAATAGATACATACTCCTGCGATGTCTCCCACATGCACAGATTGCACATGGCGCAGTGTAGGGGCTTGCGAATGAGCCAGCTGCTATTAGACAATCAGTGTAAAGAGTCCTGCACCTCTCCTCTCCCACCGAAGGCCGTCGACGGCCGTGCAGCTCGAGCCAGGCCCGGGCTCGCAAAGCGGCGGGTTGCAGGGGTGGGAGGGAGCGACGGAGGGATGGATGGACCACGTCATGCTCCCTCTCCCTCCAGCCAGCAACGGGGGAAGGGGTGGGTGGGGTACCAGGCCGGGAGCTCCTGAAGGCCAATACGGGGCCTGGCTCCAAACTGGCCCTGTGGGGGTAGCACAGTAACGTTCGGAAGCAAAGCCAGGTGGGCAGTGAACCAGAGCGGGAGGGGAGCGATGTGACACGGCTACATTTCTATCAGTGTAAAAAGAAAGATTTGTCATTCATCCATCTTCAGAGTTTCTGAGAGCCCAGAGGCTATCTGTGCTCACTGTGGGGCAGTGCCAGGGAAAGGTGCAGACACTGAGGACTTTGCCTTAGGAGAACTGGCAAGTATCCCCAAGGCACAGTCCGCACCCAGATCCAACGCTGGTACAGATCAGCATAGCTCCATTGACTTCCAGGCTCATGACCTGGCCATGCAGAGAGGTTTCTATAAAGGCTTTTATGTAGCATTCTGCTAAAAAACCACCCTCAACAAGATGGACTCCACTAGAAAGCTGGTTGGAACATCAGAACGGCCAGGCTGGATCAGACCAAAGATCCATGTAGTCCAGGATCCTGCCTGCCCACAGTGGCCATTGCCAGGTGCCCCAGAGAGAGTGAACAGATCAAGGAATCATCAAATGATCCCTCCCCTGTCACACACATTCCCAGCCTCTGACAGACAGAGGCTAGGACACCATTCCTGCCCATCCTGGCTAATAAGCATTGATGGACCTAACCTCCATGAATGTATCTAGTTCTTCTTTGAGCCCTGTTTAAGTCCTGGTCTTCGCAACATCCATTGGCGAGGAGTTCCACAGGTTGACTGTGCGCTGTGTGAAGAAAAAATTATTTTGTTTGTTTTAAACCCGCTACCTATTAATTCCTTTTGGTGATCCCTAGTTCTTATATTGTGGGAACAAGTAAATGACATTTCTTTATTCACTTCTTCCACACCAGTCATGATTTTACAGACCTCTATCCTATCCCCCCTTAGTCGCCTCTTTTCTAAGCTGAAAAGTCCCAGTCGTTTTAATCTCTTTTCATATGAGACCCGTTCCAAACCCCTCCTCATTTCTGGTGCCCTTTTCTGAACCTTTTCCAATGCCAATATCTCTTTTTTGGGACGAGCAACCACATCTGTACGCAGTATTCAGGATGTGAGTGCACAATGGATTTATATAGCGGTAATAAGATATTCTCTGTTTTATTCTCTATCCCTTTTTTAATGATTCCTAACAGTCTGTTTGCTTTTCTGACTGTCACTGGACACTGAGTGGATGTTTTCAGAGAACTATCCACAATGACTCCAAGATCTCTCTCTTCAGTAGTGGTAGCTAAATTAGTCCCCATCACATTGTACGTAGAGTTGAGATTATTTTTTCCAATGTGTATTACTTTACATTTATCAACATTACATTTCATTTGCCATTTTGCTGCCCAATCACCTAGTACTATAGCACAAATATAGTACTGTAGTGTGGAGGAGGGGGATTTAAAAAAAATCTATCCTATGCAGTATAACTACGGTGAGGGCCTTGATTGACTGACATATTAAGACAGTGAGCATGGATCTGTCAGATAATTTAATCTCTCTCTTAATTATTTCTTTATTAGTAAAAAGGCAGCTGATCAGCGAGCAGTAGAACCAAAGATCTTTTCCCCCCTCAAAGGCGGGGCAGTCTCTGTGCTGTGATGTGAGCCTTAATCAATCAAACTCAATGCCAGGTGGACAGACATGCTGACTAGAGGCGCTGTTGTTTCGGGGTTTGATTATCAGAGTTTCACCACTAAAACCAAGGCACGTGGGAAAAAAATCATTTTCCGATCGGTCTCCAGGTTAGCTATGATGTGACAGGGATTGGTTGTCTCAGGTTCATTGCTCTTGCCTTTTGGAAACCCCGGCCAGGTATGTGAATAACAACTCAACCAGAGAGAGGACTTACAGCCGCGGGCGAGACACACGGTATCCCGGGGAGCTCTCCTGACCAGCCTCTCCTTGTCGGCATGTGGCAAGGTGATTGTGACCTTCGCAGTCTGCTGAATCGGCAAATCTGTCACTACGGAGCTCACAAAGCAACACACGCTGCTGCGGGGGAGGGAGGAGGAAACGGCATTGTCGTGGAACCATTGTTCTTTATGAAGTCAGCAGAGGCTCAGGCTAAAATTGGGACAAATGAACCTTTACTAACTGTGTGTGTGTGTGTGTGTGTGTGTGTGTGTGTGTGTGTGTGTGTGTGTGTGTGTGCTCAGTTCTGATTCAAAATATACACACTGCCACTAGCATGCACTGGCCTCTTTTTTGGGAGCCGCTGCTTTCACGTTAAAGCCGGTAGCTGATGCTGTGACCTTTGGACTCTTACTACATGAGAGCCTGCCTTGGAAAGCGCCCGCCTTGGAAAGAGATGGCACGCTCCGGCCGGTCCCCTAGGAGACCCTGGCTCTCCAACCCCGCTTGGCTTCGTCTGCTGGTTCAGGACACAGACCGGGTGGGCTCCGCAGCTGCTGGCTCCAGTTGACGGTGGGGGGGAGGAGAGCTGTGTCTGCACGTCTGGAAGCCGGCGCAGGCCCCTCACCGTCCCCTGACTTCTCACTGAAAGGACCAGTCCCCTGGCGCTCTCAGCTCAAAATCTGCCCCCGGTTCCTGAGCTGCCTCTGCTGAACGCTTGCCTGGGGCCGAGCACGCTGTCTGGGGGCAGATGTTGGGGGCAGTGGCGCCTCCTCTCCCCTTCCGCGCCCAGCACAGAGCCCCAGGCCGGCCCTGGCACTGTCCTCTCCATCACGCGCTGTTTGGGGGAGCCGAGGGCAACCTGGATTTGCCAGCTGAGCCGCAACCTCAGGCGTGGGGCAGGCTCACAGGCCTGCACCTCGCTCCCCTCCCGCTCTGGTTCACTGCCCACCTGGCTTTGCTTCCGAACGTTACTGTGCTACCCCCACAGGGCCAGTTTGGAGCCAGGCCCCGTATTGGCCTTCAGGAGCTCCTGGTCTGGTACCCCACCCACCCCTTCCCCCGTTGCTGGCTGGAGGGAGAGGGAGCATGACGTGGTCCATCCATCCCTCCGTCGCTCCCTCCCACCCCTGCAACCCGCCGCTTTGCGACCCGGGCCTGGCTCGAGCTGCACGGCCGTCGACGGCCTTCGGTGGAGAGGAGAGGTGCAGGACTCAGTGCAGCGACGCCTCGCGCCAGGCACCCCCGAAGTGCAGCCGGGGTCGAGTTGGCGCCGCTTGGCTGACACGTGGGACGGGCGGGCGGGGAGCTGCAGCGGGGTCCCGCTTAGCCCTGGGGCCAGGGGGGCGGGTGCCGATGGGACGCGAAGCAGGGTTCCAGGCTGCTGTGTGGGGCAGCCCCAGCCCCTCCCACGTGGCTGGGCAGTGTGGGCGCCCATGGGCCCGGTGATACAAAGGGACCTGGGGCTCCCAGCCACCACCGGTGTGTGCACTCTGGGCAGAGCTTGAGAGCTTCCTGGGGGCTGGCACGGTGCACACCAGGTGGCAGTCAGGGCCGGCTGTGCTGGCCCCGCCCCTTCCACCTGTAGCCCCACCCCTTCCAACTGAGGCCCCACCCCTTTCAAGAGCACAGAGCCAACCCTCCGCCCTCCACACACACCTTACCCCAGGACCCACGGAGGCTGTCGGCGTCTCTGCCCATCCCCGTGGTATCTGAGCACTACAAAGGGATGAGCTCCGAGCAGACGCCTTAGCGTGAGGGCCCCGTGTTTGGGGGAGTTGGGATCCCGCCCCAAGGGTGCTAGCACAGCCCTGACTCTCATCACACTGAGCCCCTCCCGCCCCCGTTTTCACTGTCGTCTGTTGCAGGGGCCTGGGGCTTGCTCCCCCTGGTACCCAGGGCCACTGAGCCCAGCCCGGTAGTTTCCACTGAGCCGCCCTCCCCCGGCGTACGAAGCGGGATCAGCCGCGACTCTCGCTGTTGCCTTGGCAGCTGCTCTCAGCAGAGCTGTCTGCCTGCTCCTCGCCGCTTGGCCTCTCTCCAACCTGTCAGCGCCCGCCCCCCTTGTTGGCAGCGGGGGTGGGAGCCTGGAAGGGGCTCAGCAGACTGCAGTGTCGCGCTGGGTTGTCTGCCAAGAACGAGCCCCCCCCCCCCCCCCGCGCTGACTCACGACTCCACAGCAAAGGTCCCGCGGCCTGAGAAAAACACCGTTCAGCTCTTTGCCCGGGGCTGCCGCGGGACAGCTCGGAGCGACGGCTCTCCGGCGGAGCCAGCCACGAAGAGCTGAACCGAGGGGTGGAGGAGATACCTGCGCTGGCGTGCTGCTACCCCCCTCCCCTGGACAACACGCACTGACCCCATCGCGGGTTATTGGGCCCCGCCCCTTCCACCTGTAGCTCCACCCCTTCCACCTGAGGCCCCGCCCCTTCCGGGAGCGCAGAGCCGGCCCCCCCCCCCCCCACACCTTACCCAGGGGCCCACGATGTGTGTCAATCAGAGACACCTCGTGAATCACACCAAGCGTGGATCTCAGAGGCGAGGCCAGGTGAGTCCGGTTCTAAAAAACAGCAAGGAGGCCTGCGGCACCGTAGAGATAACAGCGATATTTGGGCACCCGCTTGCGTGGGCCGAGACGCACTCCTGCAGCACGTCTGACCAAGCGGGTCTTAGTCTTCAAGGTGCCAGAGGCCTCCTCGCCGTTTACACCAAGGCTAACAGATTCATTTGGGCACCCGCTTCCGTGGGCAGAGTTAGATCTGCTGAGATTTAACGGGACTGCCTAGGAAGCACGATAGACACCGAGCGAGATCTAGATTGAGTTGGGTGGACTAGATGGCCTCCTGAGGGCTCTTCGGGTACGTCTAGACTGCACTCTAAAATCAAAATAAAATACGCAATTTCCATTATGCAAATTGCGTATGGTATTTTGATTTCATTTCGAAATAGGCTATTCCAAAATGTGGCGCATCTCTACGGTGCCAAATTTCGAAATAAAGCACTATTTCGAGACATCCCGTATTTGAAGTTTACAGGGATGCTGAAATAGCGCGTCTGTTCTTTCGAAAATTATTTCAAAATAGCAGACCCGTTCCTTGGAGTCGTCCCCGGGGCTGGAGGGATAAAGGGCACCCTGACAGCTCGGTGGTGGGGCAGGTTCCCACATGGCCTAGAGGATAGGGCGCTCGCCTGGGAAGCACAGGGTCATGGGTAGCTATTTTGGGATACCGGAGCCTTGCAGTCTAGACGTACCCGCTCAGCCCTTATCTTCTATGCAATCCGGGGCTGATGTAAATTGCCCTCCCTGGAGCTACACCGATGGCTTTGGGCTCAGCTTTACATGGGAGATAGGACAGAATGGGACCTCCCCATTCAAAGCCTCCGCAGACAAGTTTGGATTCAGCTCTGGAATGAGGTTGCAACTTGCTGGATGCAAAGTCCAATGTCAATACCTCAGGCCTGGTTTTCCAAACACTCACACTTACGGAGATGCTCTTGGTTTAGACCCATGTGAGTGGCGAATTGAACCAACTTATTGTACATTTTGCTTGGGAGACTATAAGAACGGCCACACGGGGTCAGAGCAAACAGAGGCTAGGGACACCATTCCTACCCATTTTTGCTAATAGCCATTGACTGACCTATCCTAGCCATTTATCTAGCTCTTCTTTGGAACCTGTTATAGTCTTAGATTTCACAACATCCTCTGGCGAGGAGTTCCACAGGTTGATTGTGTCCTGCATGAAGAAGAACTTCCTTTTGTTTGTTCTAAACATGATACCTATTCATTTCATTTGGTGACCTCTAGTTCTAGTGTATAGGAAGGAGTAAATAACTCTTCTTTGTTCATTTTTCCACACCAGTCATGATTTTATAGACTTCTATCATATCCCCTTAGTCGGCTCTTTTCCAAGCTGAAATAGCTAAGGCCAGGTCTACACTCGATCTGAAAGGTTGGCTTAAGGTACACAACTCCAGCTACATAGTCTACATAGCTGAAGTCTGCTTACTTTAAGATGAGGTTGGTGCTGTTTGCTCAGCGAGAGGCCAACGGAAGCATTTAGTCCTTGCAACTGGAGCTGTCCTCAGCATTTGATTTATGGGTCTGCACTAGACCTGCTAAATCAAATGCCAGAACGTTGATATCTGGTGCGGCGAGTGAAGATGTGCCCTAAGTCTTAGTAATCTCTTTTCCTACGGCAGCTGTTCCATACCCTTAATCATTTTGTTGCCTTTTTCTGAACCTTTTCCAATGCCAATGTATTTTTTTTTTTTTAGATGAGGTGACCACATTTGTACTCAGTATTCAAAATGTGTGCGGACTATGGATTTATAGAGAGGCAACAAGTTATTCTCTGTCTTATTCTCTATCCCTTTTTAAATGATTCCTAATATTCTATTTACTTTTTTGGCTGCCGCTGCACACTGCGTGGATGTTTTCAGAGAACTATCCACAATGACTCCAAGATCTCTCTCGAGTAGTTGTAGTTAAATTAGTCCCCATCATATTGTCTGTATAGTTGGGATTATAGTTTCCAATGTGCATTACTTTGCATTTGTCAACATTAAAATTCATTTGCCATTTTGTTGCCCAATCACCTAGTTTGGTGAGATCCTTTTGAAGCTCTTCACAGTCTGCTTTGGACTTAATTATCTTGAGCAGTTTTTGAGTCATCTGCAAAGTTTGCCCTTTTGTTTCTTGAGCCCAGGAAGAAAGCTCATGGGAACTTCTTCTAGAAAGGTACCTCAAGCTCTTTTACCAGAAGAGAGCTTGAAAAATAAAAAAAACCCTGCAATCTCTGCTAGCTGACCTCTCAGTCTTAGGCATGCATACACAGACCTCCTATTACCTTCCAGAACACCAGATCATAACCTAAAAAAGTTAATTTGATTTACAAATCAAAAAGCTATACTTGGTAAAAGCAGACTTGGTAGCCAGGTGTTATACAGCATGAGAGAATAGAGCATGAGAGAAAGCAGATTAAAGCACAGATAAGTTCTTCTCTGGGACTCAGCTTTAAAGTTACAGTGTATGGGGGAGGGGAGCACAGAGAAGTTTAACCAAACAATCAAACAAAGAAAATAACCTGATCGCATCTAAATAAACATTCCCTGTCTGCTCACATAGCCATACTTCCAAGATCCCATCCAGTTTTAGGCAAGGTACTTTTTTTTTAAGGCATGGTACCTCCTGCCCAGTTCAATGCATCTTTTTTCTCCCAACTCCTGGTTTAAACTCACACAAAGGAAAACAGAAGGTGGGTGCCCCTTTCAATTCAACTCTCAATACTTCCTTCCCATTGGATCTCCTGGCTGCCTGCCAACACTTTCTAACTACCAGGCTGTGTCTAGACTGGCAAGCTTTTCCGCAAAATCATCTGATTTTGTGGAAAAACTTTCCAGCTGTCTACACTGGCCATTTGAATTTCCGCAAGAACACTGACGATCTCATGTAAGATTGTCAGTGTTCTTGCGGAAATACTGTGCTGCTCCCGTTCGGGCAAAAGCCCTCTGGCACAAATCATTTGTGCAAGAGGGCCAGTGTAGACAGCACAGTACTGTTTTCCGCAAAAAAGCCCCGATCGCAAAAATGGCGATTGGGGCTTTTTTGCGGAAAAACACGTCTAGATTGGCCACGGATGCTTTTCTGCAAAAAGTGCTTTTGTGGAAAAGCATCCTGCCGATCTAGACGCGCTTTTCCGAAAATGCTTTTAACGGAAAACTTTTTTAACGAAAAACCCTAAGTTTTTCCTAATATCCAACCTAGACCTCCCCCACTGCAACTTGAGCCCATTGCTCCTTGTTCTGTCATCTGCTGCCATTGAGAACAGCCTCTCTAGAAGCCCCTTTCAGGACGTTGCAGGCTGCTCTTAAATCCCCCCTCACTCTTCTCTTCTGCAGACTAAACAAACCCAAATCCCTCAGTCTCTCCTCGTAGACTATGTGCTCCGGCCCCCGAATCATTTTGGCCGCCCTCCGCTGGACCCTCTCCAATGCGCCCCCCTCCTTTCTGCAGTGGGGGGCCCAGAACTGGACACAACACTCCAGATAAATCCTGTTGATTGTTTTTCCCCTCTCTTTCCCACTGTGTCAATAATCCACTGGCGCTTGGCTAGTGAGAGAGAGAGAGATGGAGCTATACCTATCTCCTAGAACTGGAAGGGACCTGAGAGGCCATGGATTCCAGTCCCCTGCCGTCCAGGCAGGACCAAGTACCATCCCTGACAGATTTGCTCCAGCTGGCTCTCAAGGATTGAACTCACAACCCTGGGTTTAGCAGGCCAATGCTCAAACCACTGATACTGATAATGCTAAACCCCCAGCAGTTGTAAACCCCATAGCTTGGATTTCTTCTTTTCCTCCCCCAGCCTTCTTTGCATATGGGCTCAGCAGAAGTGTGTTGGTGGAGAATTGTCAGCTTTCAATACCTGATGACAGCAACAGTACTGACGCGTGGTTTGTGCTCAACAGGCAGGAGGACGACAGCTGGAGGAATTGAGACAATCTCTCTGCACATGGGGGGTGGCGAGTCGGGGGAAAGTCACCCATTTGCCTGCAGGGAAGGCTGTGCAGGAATAGGGTGCTCTGAGCCGTGATCTGGAAGGTGGAGGGCTTTGCAGGGCCATCTCGATAGCAAACCTTTCTCTCGGGAGCTCAGTCCCCCAGGATGGGTCTGAGTCTGCTTGGGACTAGGAGAGAATGGAAGACACTCCTCTCTAGGGGTGTGTCTAGACTACATGCCTCCTTCGACGGAGGCATGTAGATTAGCCAGATCGGAAGAGGGAAATGAAGCCGCGATTAAAATAATCGCGGCTTCATTTAAATTTAAATGGCTGCCCCGATCTGCCGATCAGCTGTTTGTCGGCAGATCGGGAGAGTCTGGACGCGATGCCCCGACAAAGAAGCCTTTCTTCATCGACACAGGTAAACCTGGTTTCACGAGGCTTACCTGTGTCGATGAAGAAAGGCTTCTTTGTCGGCGCGTCGCGTCCAGACTCTCCCGATCTGCCGACAAACAGCTGATCGGCAGATCGGGGCAGCCATTTAAATTTAAATGAAGCCGCGATTATTTTAATCGCGGCTTCATTTCCCTCTTCCGATCTGGCTAATCTACATGCCTCCGTCGAAGGAGGCATGTAGTCTAGACACACCCTAAGAGCTGCCTCCTTGTGCCTGCCAACCTCGGTTTTCCCATCTGTCAGATGGGCACAATCATTTTGCTCTTCCAAGACCAGGCTGCATGTGAGGCTCCATGACCCTAGGAGGGACCCTCAGGTGGGAGGAAGCACACATTTGCTTTTCATTGTGCAGGTTCCCGAAGCAGCAGTGAGCTCTCCTCTTCCTAAATTAGGCTCCCGAGAGGGAGCGATTAACAGCGGACACGTTCTGTGCGGAGGCGGGAGGCCCAGGAGCTGGCTGACCCAGGAGACAGGAGCAGTGATGCTAGTCTGCGCCCTGAGGTTCTGTATGAGCTTGGGTGAGTCAGTCCCTTGATTTCCACACCTGTGCAATGGGACTAATGCTACCGAGCTTCCGCGGCACTTTGTGATCCAGGCAGGGACGTGCTAAGTATCGCAGGCTACCCCGGCTCACAGCCTGGGGCTTGCGCAGGCCCGGCGGAGAGGGGCGCGGGGCCCCACGCTGCAGACAGGAGCTCAGCCACAGAGCGGCTTCCGGGAGCCACTGTTAGATTCCCGGCGTGGAGAAGTACCCCATCAACCGCCAGATGGCACCGCCCACACCTGGTGCTAGGCCCTTCGGCAGAGACGGGCTCTTGGCTCTGTTCTCTCTCCCTGCGGCCTTCCTGCCACCTTCCCGCTCGTGCGTCTCTTTCCTGCGCCAAAAGGGCATCTCTGCCCCAGCCGGGAGCCTTGCCAACGGGCCTCAGCTTTTCCGAGAAGGAGCTGCCAGGCTGAGACAAAACGCCCAAACCAGGCCAGGCTGAGAAGGAAGCGGAGAAGCTTGTTTCAGGGACTACGAGTACACAGCTGTTCAGAATTCAAGCCCTCCCGCACCTTACATCAGAACCCAGCCCAGGGTCCTGTCTGCCCACAGTGGCCAAGGCCAGGTGCCCCAGAGGGAGGGAACAGAACAGGGAATCATCCAGTGATCCCTCCCCTGTGATCCATTTCCAGCCCCTGACAAACAGAGTCTCGGGACACCATCCGTACCCATCCTGGCTAACTGATGGACCTAGCCTCCATGAATGTATCTAGTTCTTTTTTGAACCCTGTTAAAGTCCTGGCCTTCACAATCTCCTCTGGCGAGGAGTTCCACAGGTTGACTGTGCACTGAGTGAAGAAAAACTTGCTTTTTTTGTTTTAAACCTGCTACCTATTAATTTCATTTAGTGCCCCCTAGTTCTTATGTTACAGGAACAATTAAATAACTTTTCCTTATTCACTTTCTCCACACTACTCATGATTTTATAGACCTCTATCCTATCCCCCCTTAGTGTCCTCTTTTTGAAGTTGAAAAGTCCCTGTCTTTTTCATCTCTCCTCATGTGGTAGACTTGCTAAACTTTACTTAACAATCCACTTGCGCTCTATGGTGTTGAACCTCCAGGGGGTTTAATTCACTCTGTCAACGTTTTATGCGGCTGTTGTATAATTGAAATGTGTTCCTTCTGGCTCCAAATGATACTGCTACACATTGCATTGATCTATACCAAGAAAACTGGGTGGGTTTTGTTTTTTCATAGCGTGTAGGAGACAGATGGTGTGTGGAGGGTGCAGATGTGACAGCTTCCTTTGCGTTTTTATGGGTCTTTTCTTTCCATCTAAGCACTTCTCTTCAAATGATAAACTTGTCATTTTCCTAGGGATCCTGGAAAAGTGGGTAGTGCTGTAGGGCTGGTTAGATCTCAGTGTGCAAAACTGCAGCAGTGAGATACATTAGAACAGCCATTCTGGGTCAGACCCAAGGCCCCTCCAGCTCAGTGTCCTGTTTGCCCTCAGGGACCAATGCCAGATGCCCCAGAGGGAGTGAACTCAACAGGGAATCAACACGTGATCCCTCCCCTGTCACCTATTCCCAGCCTCTGGCAAACAGAGGCTGGAGACACCATTCCTACCCATCTTAGCTAATAGACCTAACCAGTGTTCCCTATAAAGTAGGCACTTATGCAGCTGCAAAGGAGAGATCCAGGTGCCACCCCGCTGATTAGCAGAGTGCCAACAACTGATCACAGCCAGCAGCATGTGCTTCTATTTGTGGTGCACATTGGCACACGCAAAAAAATGTATTCCGCACATAGATGGAAAGAATCAGAGAGAACATGGGCCCTAACCTCCATGAATGTATCTAGTTCTTTTTTGAATCCTGTTAAAGTCCTGGTTTTCACAACATCCTCTGGCAAGGAGTTCCACAGGTTGACAGTGCACTGCGTGAAGAAAAACTTCCTTTTGTTTGTTTTGAGCCTGCTACCTTCTGAAAAAAGCCACTGATTACAAGACTGTCAAGTACCTAGCCTGAGGCTTGAACCCACCACCTGAGTTAGCAGGTTAGAGCTGGTACGCAAATTGGAATCAATCAATTAATAAATAAATGAAGATTTTGCTGTGAAAGGCCTGATGCCTTTCTGAAAACAGGCTGCTTCCAACTGCGCAGTGCTACTTCGAGGGGACCGCACCTCCCCTTGTTCCAGAGCCAGCGCTGAGGTTTGCCTTTGTGATTTAGTATTAACTTTTACTCTGGCTACAGACAGTCTCCCTCTGATATGGCCCCTTCAACGCTAGGCCAGGACCGCTGCTGGCCTCAGCCACAGTGGGTAGAAATCTTGGAGGCTCTGCGGGGTGTGTGAGATATCTGCCTCTTGGGCACTAGCTTATGAGAACAGCACGAGGCTGGTGGCATCTGAAATGGGACTGAAAGCCTGACCCTCCCTGAAACTAAAAGCCGAGGGTAGGTCTGATTCAGGGGCACGAATCGGACTCCCGCCCTGAAACGCAAAGGCACTCAGAAGCAAGTAATAAGTCCCAAAGCAGGTTAGGTTATGGCCGGCAATCACAGGCCACTGCGCTGTAAGGGCACGTCTACACAGCAGGGCTAAACTCCAAATTAGCGATGCAACTTGAGCTACGCTAATTGCGTCGCTTAAGTTGAAGGAGCTTATTTCGAATGTGCGTGCGTCTACACAGCCCTTATTTCGAAAGAGAGCACCCTTCCCCCGACGTCCCTTCCTCCTCGTACAATGAGGGGTACAGAAGTTGGAGTAAGATGCTCGTTACTTCGAATGTATTTCAAAATAATGGGCTTGCTGTGGAGACGGGCACTCCATTATTTCGGAATAACTCCCATTATTCCAAAATAGCGCTGCCGTGGAGATGGGGCCTAAGTGGTTACAGCGTCTATCCATCCATCTTCTGTGATCTTTTTCTGCTTATCAAGTTCGTTTCAAAGCTCTGAATTCCTCCGTCCTTGTTGGATGCACAATATGACAATTGAAGTGATGGGCTGTCGCGTGTCTGTCCATTGCCCAAAACACCTTCCCTGTTCATACGCAGACACGTGCTGCATGAAACTCCAGGCAGCTACGTTCCCAAATATGTGGCACTCTGATGGAGACAAAATTTGTATCCGTAGCCACAAAAATGAGCTGCTGATACCCAGAAACAGAAAGCAGCTAGCTGCACAGTTACTGAATTCTAGATACAACATTTGTATCCCTGTCTATATCTGCAAAAATGAACCGTGGACATCCGCATCCACAGCCGTGGATATGGATACTGGTGGATATAAAGCAGCTATCCAGAGATTTACAGGGCTCAAGATATAAAGCCACGATCCATGGGTCTGTCTACCGATGCATGCGTGGGAAGCAGATCTGTTGAGGGAATCCTTGAAGTGGTAACGGGCAAAATCTCAAGGTGTAGACCAAAAATTAAAGGGCTTGGCTGCAGGACTGGAAATGCATGCACTTAATTTAGTAACTTTATGGTTTTATGCAGAACCTGCACTGACTAGCCTGTAAAGCATAATTGCATAGCACGTCGTGGAGAGCCGTTCTAACCTAAGCCATTGCTCACCCTGAAGCCCCAGTAATGAAGTACATTAGTCTCCAGCTTTTGATGTCTGTTACAAATTAGCTCCCCGCTTTAAACAAGAATATCTTTCCTATTTCGAGCAAAATGCAGGACAATGTAGCACTTTAAAGACTAACAAGATGGTTTATTAGATGATGAGCTTTCGTGGGCCAGACCCACTTCCTCAGATCAAATAGTGGAAGAAAGTAGTCACAACCATATATACCAAAGGATACAATTAAAAAAAAATGAACAAATATGAAAAGGACAAATCACATTGCAGAACAGAAGGGGGATGCGGGGGGGTGGGAAGGGGGAGGAAGGAAGGTAAGTGTATGTGAATTGCTGATATTAAAGGTAGGGAGAGTGGGATGTTTGTGAGTTAATGGTATTACAGGTGATAATTGGGGAAACTGTCTTGGTAAGTGTAATGCAAGACAAATGGCTCGCAGGCCACAGAATCCCAAGTCTGGAGAAACTTGCGGTGAAGTGGCACAAACACAATTAGTGCAATAAAGATCGAGTGTTTCCAATCACTGCATTAATCGTATGCCCAGGGGAAGTGTAACAGGGTCTGTTCGCTGCTGAAGGCGCCCCCTTGTGGCTGAGTCTGGGATCAGCTTTTGTCTGGTCTAGCACCCCTACCTCATTCACTTGCTTTGCGGCCCCTCTAGCTCTCCAATATATCGTTTTCCCCTTCTGGGGTATCCTTCATTTGCCCCCCCACTTCTTCAATGGCTGATAGGGGAACCCCAGCCCTCTCTCCCCACAGCAGCTGGAGGCCAGATGAGAAACACCTCTCCATATCTGCTCCAGCTCCAGGAGGCATAGCCGGGAGAGGGGCGCATGTCCCCCAACTGGGGACGGGCAAAGATACAGACACAAATAGACAAAATCCCTGCACTGTACAGTAGAGAGCTGTTCCTTTCTCCCTCCTGCTGGCCCAGTGGGGTTATCGCTGCTTTGGGCCCCATGTCTGGCCCCTGGCTGCCCCCCTGTGGTCATTCTACAGTAGAACTGTCCCTCTTACCAGCCCCCTCCCTTTCCATTGTATGAGAAACAATCGAATTCCAGGCACATCCCATTGTCCTGGCGCAACCAACCCCTGACCTCGCTTTATGATAGGAGCAAGAAAGCTGCCCACCAAATGTGGTGATCCTAGCGCTTCCTGTTTAGTGAAGAGGCAGGTACCAGCACAGAGCCAGGAGAAACACAGCGAGCGTTTTGCTGTTTGGAAGGTGTCACAATGACCCATAATACAAGGGCTGATGGGAAAAGGTGCAAAAAGCCACCGACTGAACAACTCAACAGGCCTCCTGAGCTAACTCCAGGATGGAGTTAAGCGCAGGGCTGGTAACCAGGAAGGTGTGAAACGGGCAATTCATGAATCAATTGGTGGATCAACATTTAGGCCTCACTGGTGGGCAAAATAATGAGGGGGAGCGGGTCTTCTGCCCATCTGTCTTTCCTGGGGTCGTTTTGGGGGAAAAGAGCCATGGACGGGACCAGCTACCAGGGCACTGGCTGAGTAAAAGATGAGGGCAGAGGATGCAGCGGAAAGTGTGAATCCCTCCCCGCATCTCCTGAGGTCCCCAGGACCCCCTGTAACATCACTGCGGCTTGGTCGTGCTGGTCCAGACGCAGCCCAGATGCAAAGAGAGGCCCTGTGTCCTTGCCACCACCTCTGGCTGGATCCCTGGCACACTTGGGAGCTGGGACTTTGTCCCCTCCCCCGCACGGCAAGGTGTCCTTTTCTTTTCCCCCGTTCTCCCCCCACCCCCGCTTCGGTCTAATAAGAATCTGGCTTAGTTGGCCAAGACAATGTACTTCGCAACACTGCTGTGAGCCCAGCTACTAAACGCAATGCCCCAGCATGCCCGAGGCTGGTACCAGTGTCTCCAGCAGCGCGGGATGACATGAGAGACACTTCATTTCCTGTCCTTGCTGGTCTTTCTCCTCCCCCTGCCGGTTTTTCCGGTTCAATGCATTGCCCCTCCTGGCCTCGGAAAAGGACTCGGAGGCTTTGTCTATCCTGCAACTTTTTGCGGCAGAAAATATGCTAATGAGGGCCTCATTAGCATGCGTCGCGATGTCATTCGCATATTTTCTGCCGTTTCTTTTTGCGCAAGGGGCTTTTGCACACAAAGATGCCGTGTAGCAGCTTCCGTTTTACGCAAAAAAAAGCCCCTTTTGTGTAAGATTCTTATGCCCCTCTGGCCACATGGCTTCTTTCTGCCCACAAACCCCTTGTGCAAAACGAATCGGCAGAAAATATGCTAATGACAGCACGACTCATGCTAATGAGTCCCTCTAGCCTATTTTCTGCCATAAAACCTTGCAGGGTAGACAAAGCCTTAGTGCCATGTTTAATGCCTCCTGAAAGACTGTTGGACAACGCGGGGAGGAGGGTCTTTCTAAAAACTTTCTCCGACTCAAGGGCGAGGGAGACGAGATGTGCACATGAAAACCTGACTTCATCTGGCCCCTTCCAAATGCTTCCATTGTTTTTTCTTCATGGCTACAATTGCTACTGGGGCCTGGGTCACAGTGCTAAGCAGCTTTCAGCCTCTGTATATCACACCCCAAGCCTTGCTTCACGCTGGTCAGTTTCAGCATCATGTTAACACCGCGGATGCTTTGGGCCATTGTAGTGCGTCCAGTAAGATACACAATTGCCAGAGCTCGAGGTGTGTAGCGTATGTCGGCTGTTGCCCAGCTGTGCAGACATGCCCTGAGTGAGCGGCTCCTTTTGAGGAACAAACAAAGAGCAAATCATTGGACTGCTCCTGTTCTGCCCGGCTAGGAACCCAGCGGCAGGCAGGTGGCTGCTGCCAGGGGAGGATGGAGAGACGGCCGTGCCGTGCTGCTTTGCCGTTCCTCCGCACAGAGAGCTCCCCGAGCAAGGAGGGAATCCCGAGAAGTGCCGGGATGAGCTCTGCCTTCCCACCACACTGCCAATGCTTCGCTCTCTGTCCATAGGGACGCTAGCAACCTGGGCATGAAATGGTGACAATGGGAGGCAGAAAAACCACTTGGACTTGGTTTCACTTTTGCATCTCAACAGCACTTTTGCTGCTAACCCTGCCCAGTGCAGCCACAGCCTGAGCCTTCCCAGCCCTTTCCAGCATGGGAACATTCTGGCTTAGGGTGTGAAACTCCCCCGTTCCCCAAGGCACAGCAGATTCCAGCCCTGTGATGTGCCAGTAGGAGCCGGGCTCAGCGTTCCCTACTCCCCTCGTGCAGGCGGGTTACAGTGTGAGCTTGTGCCGTGGCCACCCTTTCTATTTACAATAGTGATAGAGATGTAGCCGTGTTAGTCCTATATTTTGTTTCAGCTACACCAGACTATGTAGCACTTTAAAGACTAACAAGATGGTTTATTAGATGATGAGCTTTCGTGGGCCAGACCCACTTCCTCAGATCTGAGGAAGTGGGTCTGGCCCACGAAAGCTCATCATCTAATAAACCATCTTGATAGTCTTTAAAGTGCTACATAGTCCTGTATTTTCTTTCTATTTACAGCACTGTGCTTTAAACACTGAAGTGTGGACAAACCCTTACTCTGGGCGCCAAATGCCGGCTTTCCCGGGCCTACGCCCCCGCGCCCTCTTCTGCAGGAATGACGTCCGGCGGTGATACATGCGCGTCAGGTCGAATGCAGCAGCAGCACCAAAAGCTGCACAGGGAAATAGCCCTCGCACCACTGTTGAAAAGCAAATACAAAACCAACCGGCTTTGGAGCAAGCTTCATGCCTGGTGCCACTCCTTTGGCTTTGGTGGCGTTGCACCAGAATCAGCCGCAGGCATTCCCAGGAAAGCCCCAGGCAAGGCGGAGGCAGTGGCATGCAAAGGGCTGAACACCAAACACCTTCGTGCAAAATACCCGGGGTAGGCCGGTTCCTTAGGGATGGCTCCGCACGGGAAGCCAAGCACCGGCGGGACACGAGACACGGGATGCATAGAAAATGAGGTCATCTTGTCTGTGCACAGACCTTGCAGCCTCAGCGAGGTGCTGTCATTTATATTTAAAATAATCAGCAGCGTCGGCTTTATCCATCGCCGAAGCCCTGGCCTTCAGGAGCGGCCGTGGCGCTGAACAGCACAATGGTTTTAGGGCGTTAATAATGGATGGGCTGAAGCAGCGACGTGCAGCTCGTGCGACGGCCGGGGGGGTTGGACGTGCCAGAGTGAGACTGTGCTTAGCTTTCGGGCTTGGGCGCGCCGCCTTGCGTTCCTGTTGCCTACTTGTAGCTCGTGGTTTTTGACGGCCGCGGCGAAGAGGCCCAGGCAGCGCAGAGCGCGCCCAGCCCCCTTCAGCAGGTAAGAATTCGTGTGCGAGGACTGACGGGAAGAGGGGTGACCGCAGGCTGCCACAACTGGCGCCGGTTAGAGAACCCTGCAAGAAGAGGCTAGAGCTGAAAAGCTCACAGGCCTTGGCTTTGGGTGGATTTAGGAATCTGAATTCACACCGCTGCTGGGGGGATCACCCCTCTAGGGCAGTGGGGCCCAAACTTTTCGGCATCTCGCCCCCTTTTTGATTTTTGAAACACCCTCACACGCCCCACCCACCCCAGAAATAGCAGCAAAACGTGTTGAGCAAAAAAAAAAAAAAACTTGATGTGGGGGTTGGGTCGCCTCATGCCCCCTGGAATTTCTGCACCCCCCACAATTTAGGAACCCATGCTCTAGGGGCATGAACCAAAGCCCTCAGCGTGGGCAGTTGGGGACGGGAGGGCTGCGGGCAGCAAGCCCCCAGCCCCACCTGCAGCCCCGCCCCTTCTGCTGAGGCCACGCCCCTTCTCGGCTCCTTCCACCATGGGGAGGAGAGAGGGTGGGCCTGCGCTCGCCCCAGCCCTGGAGGAGGGAGGAGGGCACGCCCCATGGCCCAGCCTCGGTGCACTGGGGGAGGGAGGAGAGAGGAGGACATGCCATGAGGCCCCCCCAGTCCTGGAGCACGGGGAGGCGGGAGCTGGGGGAAGTAACACTCCGCCCCCCAGTCGGCCTACAGCAGGTGTTCTGGGGGCGGCGTGTGGGCAGGGCCATGCCCGGCGGTTTGGGAAGGCAACACCTCCCCCTGCCTTGACTCCTGGGATCCAAAGACACCCCCATGGCCCTCAGGGTCCAAAGACACCCCCATGGCCCTCAGGCTCCAAAGACACCCCCATGGCCCTCAGGGTCCAGAGACACCCCCATAGCCCTCAGGGTCCAGAGACACCCCCATGGCCCTCAGGGTCCAGAGACACCCCCATAGCCCTCAGGGTCCAGAGACACCCCCATGGCCCTCAGGGTCCAAAGACACCCGCATGGCCCTCAGGGTCCAGAGACACCCCCATAGCCCTCAGGGTCCAGAGACACCCCCATGGCCCTCAGGGTCCAGAGACACCCCCATAGCCCTCAGGGTCCAGAGACACCCCCATGGCCCTCAGGGTCCAAAGACACCCGCATGGCCCTCAGGCTCCAGAGACACCCCCATGGCCCTCAGGGTCCAAAGACACCCGCATGGCCCTCAGGCTCCAGAGACACCCCCATGGCCCTCAGGGTCCAAAGACACCCGCATGGCCCTCAGGCTCCAGAGTCACCCCCATGGCCCTCAGGGTCCAAAGACACCCCCATGGCCCTCAGGCTCCAGAGACACCCCCATGGCCCTCAGGCTCCAAAGACACCCCCATAGCCCTCAGGGTCCAGAGACACCCCCATGGCCCTCAGGCTCCAAAGACACCCCCATGGCCCTCAGACTCCAGAGACACCCCCATGGCCCTCAGGGTCCAAAGACACCCCCATGGCCCTCAGGCTCCAGAGACACTCCCTCACACACAACTGGGGAGCTCAGACGCTCCTCTAGACCAACCATCGTTCTGTGAGGTGATGGCGCCTGTTCCCTCTAATCTTTTCCATCCGTGTGCGGCTTCTTGCCAGCCATGCGGAATACATTGTGCTGTGCACCACGGCGTGTGCCAGCGTGCACCACCAGCAGACACACAACCCTGCCTGGGGGCACTTTGCTAGTCAACCGGGCAGCATGTGAATCTCTCCTGAGTGGCCGCACACGCGCACAGGATCCAGGGCCCACGGGCCAAGGGGAACCTTGCAATGTTTTGTCAGCGGCTGGGAATGGGCGCCGGGAGGGATCACATGAGGATTTTGTTCTATTTGTGTCCTCTGGGGCACCTGGCGCTGGCCGCTGTCGGGGGCAGGACGCTGGGCGGGATGGGCCTTTGCTCTGACCCCGTGTGGCCGTTGTGATGTGCTCCGTTTGAACTTGGCTGGGCATCCGAAAGCGCGGTGAGTAGGTGGTGCCATTGTGAGTCTGTGCACATCTCCCATGTGACATGGGGATCACTAAGGGGGTCAGTTGTGAGCTCGTCAACACCTCCTGCTTCGGCGCCCCCCCCCCCCCCCCGGGGCGTGTCCGCCTGTCGCTGCCATGGCTGCAGCCAGGGCGTGGCGCAGACCCAACCAGAAGACATGTAACCAAACAGGCCGGCACTTCCGAGGGGGATGATGCTGGGATACGCAGAGATGCAGGGTGGATCGTGTTCGTTCAGCGCTGTCTTTACTGGTACATTCTGCGGAGCCCTGTTCATTGGGACCCGCAGCGAAAGGGGCAGTAACACCAGGCCCACGTGACCCCTGCCAAGAGACAGCAGCACAGCCACTGGGCAGCTGCGCGCCGAGGGGGAAACTGAGGCACAGAGGGTCAGCAACTTGCCCAGGTCACACAGCAGAGTAGCAAACTGAGCCCGAACCTGTGTCCTGGTCCTGGGACCTAGCCAGGAGGTGGCAGTGGGTGAGTGGGAGGGCGTTGGGGGTGCCAGCGAAGCCCCTCCCCACCAGGCCATGGGGTCATTCTTGCCTGGTCCCATGACCAGCCCTGTAGCCCAATGGTTAGCGCCAGTCCCTGTGGCCTGATGCAGCAAGCAGGGGACTGGAGCCTGGATCTCCTGCCTCTGAGGCGACTGCGCGAACCAGCAGGCGAGGGACGTGGTTCCGCCCGCCCTCAGCTGCCTAATGCCCAGAGCAGGCTCCTGCCTGTCCCACGCACCCAGCTGGCGTGAGACGGGCTTGGCAGGCCGGTAACGCTGAGCCCAGGGCAGAGGCTAAGGCCTGGGAGGGAAAAACTCAGGCATCTCCTCGGCAGTTCCAGCTGGTGAGCTTAGGGGCACCTGGCCAGGACTCTGGGGTGGAGGGACCTTTGCTCTGACCATCTGGCTGCTCTTATAATGTAGGCAATTACCTTCCCAAAGTGCCCAGGTTGGGGGGGGGGGGGGGGTTGGCTCCACAGGGGCGGAGTCTGGGGCAGAAGGGGGTGGAGCCGGAGGGGCAGGACTGGCGTTTGCCTGCCTTACCTGGGCCGTCACCGGCCGCCCATGCCAGGGCCCCGTTCTGCTACCGTATGGGAAATAATGGGGCCCTGCGTCCGTGGGTCGCCAAGCGTCTGTGACGAGTGCCTAGGGCACTACTCGGGGTATCCCAGGCGCCAGCGGGCACCCCGCGGCTTGCGAATGGGGCTCACTGCTGGGCGGCTTCCCCTGCTCAGCCCCCATGTACACTCCCTGCCCCCTGGGACTCATGTATGCCTGCACCCCCCTCCATGTGTGCCTCCCTTGGACTCAGCCCCCTCCTTGTATGCCCCCGCCCCTTGGACTCAGCCCCCCCCCCATGTACACCTCCCATCCCCCTTGGGCTCAGCCCCCCTATATACGCCTCCTTGGACTCAGCCTCCCCCATGTACACCTCCCATCCCCCCTTGGGCTCAGCCCCCCCATGTACACCTCCCATCCCCCTTGGGCTCAGCCCCCCTATATACGCCACCTTGGACTCAGCCCCCCCCCATGTACACCTCCCACACCCCCCTTGGGACTCAGACCCCCCCCCATACACCACCCCTTGGGCTCAGCCCCCCCCATTTATGCCTCCCCCTGCCCCCTTGGACTCAGCCCCCTTCCATGTATGCCTCCCGCCCACCCTTGGACTCAGCCTCCCTCATGTATGCCCCCTTGGACTCAGCCCCCTCCATGTATGCCTCCCCCGCCCCCTTGGACTCAGCCCCCCCCGGCCCATACATCACCCGGCCCACCATTGGACTCAGCCCCCTCCCTCATGTATCGCCCCTCCCCCCTTGGACTCAGCTCTTCTGCCTTTCCGCCCACCAGCAGGTATTTCAGGAGCTTTAGTTCCCCTCGGTTACTAACCCCCCAGTGCAATGTGAATAAACTAACCCCCCCTCGGCCCAATGCCAGCGTCGCGATTCCCCCTTGCGGGCCCTGAGAGCCTGTGTCAGTAACTCCTCTGGGCACTAGCCGTGGGGAACACAAATGTTTGGGGCGGAGGAGGGCAGAAAACGCTCCATGGCCAAATACCAGTAGCAAGCACAATGCCAGGTGCACAGCGGCTTGTCCATCGCCTGTGCCCGTCTGCCCCTAACTCAGCCGGGCCGTCCCGACAACCCGTCCCTTCCTCTTCTGCACTGCGGGAACCCCAGCCGGCTGCCGGGCAACCGGACGGGCCCGCCGCGGGCGTGGGCCTGAGGGCAGACAGGAACCCCAAAGCACGGAGAAGTCCGTTTTTACAACCCGGCTTGATTTCAGCACATTGTGAGCGAAGTTCAATTCTCCAAAAGCTTTTTTATTTTTATTTTTAAAGGTAACATCTTTATTATTATTATTTCTTATATATATCAGTTAATAATGATTGATTAGCACTATGCAGAGAAGAGATGTTTCCCCTTTGGATCACAGAGCAAACAGTTTGCTTGGACAATGTGAATGGAGTCCTGATTTAAAACATTGTTTCTTCGTTTGCTTGTTGCGGTTTTGAAAACGTAGCGACAGGCGGGAGCGGGGAGTGGATTTCCTCGTCCCACGCCACGAGAGATGGGCGAGTTCGGAATCCTACCGCTGCCGGCGGGTCCTGCCCTGCTCCGTGCACTGTCGCGGGGAGGTGGCGCCGGGTGGGTGGGCGGGTGAGCAGGAGGGGAGGAACTGGAAGCGGGGCGAGGGGTGTGGGCCGGCTATGTGGAGTCCTGGTTAACAACTTTGCCTCCGTTCATGGTGGGTGTCCCTGAACTTTTTCTGGAGCGGCCTTGCTTCTCCCCGATTTCATGCAGCGATGGCTCTCTGTACATGCACACTGCAACAGAAAAGGGACGATCAGCGCCCACGCGAGCCCAGCCACGGCGGTCTGTCACGATGCGCATGACGATTCCCACCCCTCGCCTCCTCCCTCCCCCGCCACACACCGCAAGGCCTCCGCACCCCCGGGAGACATCCCTTAGGAGCCAGGGTCCTCTGCCCGGGCGGCTCTCACACCCGCTCCTAGAGGCCCACAGACAAGCGGAGGATTTCCCAGCTGCGGCTCTGGGGGCCGGGGTACGCTGCCCCCGCCTCTCAGCCAACCAGCACCGGGCAGGGCGCGGTCTCTTCCCAGCCGCGGAGGAGCGCCCTGCTGCACCGGGGGGGCGTGTGGAGCCCGGCGCAGCAGCCTCAGAGCAGCTGCGACCCGGGCAGCAGCGCTCAGCCTGCAGCAGCGCAGGGCTAGGTGAGGGGGGCGGGGCAGGCTCCGGGGGTGGGGTGGGGCTCGTTCTGGGGGGCTCTGGAGGTGAGGGGCTCTAAGAGGTGGGGGCTCTAAGAGGCGGGGGGCTGGCACTGGGGGGGGGCCTGGGGACAAGGCTAATACTGGGAAGCTCTAAGGGATGTGGGGCTCTAAGAGGCGGGGGCCTGGCACTGGGGGGCCCTGGGGGCAAGGCTAATACTGGGAAGCTCTAAGGGGTGGGGGCTCTAAGAGGGGGGGGCTGGCACTGGGGGGGGCCCTGGGGGCAAGGCTAATACTGGGAAGCGCTAAGGGGTGGGGGCTCTAAGAGGCGGGGGGCTGGCACTGGGGGGGGGCCCTGGGGGCAAGGCTAATACTGGGAAGCTCTAAGGGATGTGGGGCTCTAAGAGGCGGGGGGCTGACACTGGGGGGGCTGGGGGCAAGGCTAATACTGGGAAGCGCTAAGGGGTGGGGGCTCTAAGAGGCGGGGGGCTGGCACTGGGGGGGCTGGGGACAAGGCTGATACTGGGAAGCTCTAAGGGATGTGGGGCTCTAAGAGGCGGGGGGCTGGCACTGGGGGGGCCTGGGGACAAGGCTAATACTGGGAAGCTCTAAGGGGTGGGGGCTCTAAGAGGCGGGGGGCTGACCAGGCTGCTGACCAGGCTGCCCCCAGAAGCAGGTTCCCAGCCCACGGGCGTGCAGAGCTAGTGCTGGGGGCAGGGGCGGTGCACGGAGTCTTGTGCTCCCCCCACCTAGGAGCCAGGCCACTTCCGGGGCGCAGCACAATCTGCGGTGCCAGGACAGGCAGGGAGCTGCCTTAGCCCCCCCACTGCTCACCCGATCCCCTGCAGCCACGAGCCCCAGCGCCCGACACCCCACCCCCCAGTGCTGGGGCGCCCGGCGTCTGGAATCCGCTGGGCTAGATTCCATGGTTTCATGACCTACCCATGCAAAATGCACGTCCCGCGTCCGGCCCGGCTAGTAGCGGAGCAAGGGGTTAGCCCCTCCCCCGACAAGCAACGGGACCCCCACGTCCAACGGGGAGCCGGGCCCGCCTCAGAGGACGCCCGCCTCCGGCCCTGG
This sequence comes from Pelodiscus sinensis, assembly GCF_049634645.1. Classification (NCBI taxonomy): domain Eukaryota; kingdom Metazoa; phylum Chordata; order Testudines; family Trionychidae; genus Pelodiscus; species Pelodiscus sinensis. Next base: position 53,749,861 of record NC_134720.1, read on the forward strand.
ACACTGCGGTGCTCACGGGAACCCGCTCTGCCCTTCCAGCCGGAGCGCAGCAATTCACGGGGTGGCTCTGCTCTTTGACTCCCTGCTGCCCAGACTGGGCCAAGCCCTCGGGCCGCTGGGAAGCCACGGAGGGCGGAGAATCGATTCCTTCCCTTCTGGGGCTGCCGTGCAGCACTGCCTTCCCGGTGCCCCGGGAGCCGCCCGGCGGGGACAGAGCGGGGCTGGGTGTGGCCCTTCCCCGCCTGTGGCAGAGGGCAGAAGGGCAGGCCGTTAAGAAGGGGAGTAGCTGGGTTCCAGGTGTCCAGTTTTTGTCCGGACAGTCTGGGAATTGCATCTTCTGTCCGGTAAAAAACCCAGAAACTCCCGGACGTGTAAAACATCTTTCCCCTGATTCTTTTGGGTCAACAAGTTTGGTCCTTTTTTTTTTTTTTTTCTCAACCAATTTTTTGTGGAGGTATCTGGCCACCCGCGTCCTATTAATCCTCTTGCCGGGCAGTGGGAGAGCCCGTCCCTCTCAGACACCGCACCAGCCCGCTCTGCCAGGGGGCCGCCAATGCGCAGCCTTGCTCTGCTCCAGCCCCGAGAAAGGCCCAAGGAAATGCTGAGCAAGGGTCTCCACAGCCCGCCCCGCCCGGCCCGCCTTCCGCAATCCAGCTGCACGCCGGGCACTGCCCTCCCAGCCAGCCAGGGAACGGTGTGGCGAGGCCCAGGATGAGAACGAGAGAGGGGGGCGTGAGAACCCCGCGTCCCACATGCGGGGCACACTGACTCCTGCCAGCCTTCCCCCTTTCCCCGTGCACAGCAGACATGCAGGCCGGCTCTCCCGCCAGCAGCGCTTCCGTGCACCATGGCCCACGACTCCATTGCAACGTGGCCGACGCAAGGAAAACCCTCCGCTTGCAGAGCAGTGAGTTCGGGCCTTGTGTGTGTGGCCTGGCCCTGGTCCGGGAATATCTCCCGCCACTTAGGGCCAGGCTGAAAGGGCGCTAGGACACACAGGTCGAGTCCCGCCCGGCGCCACCGGCCAGGGAGCAGCCAAACGTCGCTACTAGACCCGCCACCGCCTTGCAAACACGAACCAGGAAAAATCACGTTTCTGGCCACCCGGCACCTTCCGTGCGAGGCAGCTCGAGGCACGTTAAACTCCCACCGTCGCTCGGCCTCGAGCGCGCCGCTTGGCGGAGGGGGCCGCCCTGCGCGAAGATCCCGAAAGGCCAGTCCAGGTGGGAGAAAGCAAAGTGCAGAGGATACGGAACGTACCCACGTTTGCCCCTGAGTCTGGGCCGGAGCTAGGAATCAACTCCAGCGATGAGGTCCTCCCAGCCAGGAGCCTGGTCGTGGTGGGATCGATCCAACCTCTAATCACCCGATAGCCCCCCGTGGCACCGCTTCTCCTTTGGCGGGCACATGGCCTGGGGCCTTGCCTCTGCTCAAAGCCCCCGCTCAGCGATCCCGTAGCCTGGCTGGCTTAGCCTGAGAGCCCGGGTCAGTGAGTCACTCAGGCAGGCTGTCCAGAGCGCAAACCGGTTCAGCCTGGTCAAACGTGAGACACACCGACTGCTCTCTTTGCACCCCCCCCCCCAAGCGTGTCCCGTGCTGCCACGAGCGCCTCGTGCACACAAGCAAACGGCACGGGCTGAGTGTGTGTTTGTGAAAACAACTGCCACGGGTGGAGGGAGAGTGACCAAACGGCGTTCTGCTCACGCACGGCAAGTTGTGCAACACGTGAAAAGGCAATTCCATCCGTGCACCCCTGGTGAGAATACGACACGGCCCTCGCTCCTGCCTGGAGCAAAAGGACTTGCAGTTGCCCTCTTCCCACAGCAGCATTCAGGCTGGGAATGCCAAAGGAACAGAGAGGAGATGCGCAGCTACCACCCGCTGGCGCCGGGGCACGTCGCTCCCGCGCGGAACCCAACCGTTGCCTCGGCATGAAACCCAGCCTGTAAGCTTCGCACGGGCACGGCCTGCATCCTGGGCTGGGGCACGCGGCACGAGGAGACTGGCTAGCTAGTGATTATTCCACAGCCTGGAGACACCCCAACGTGCCTGACACCTCCTGAATCGGTCCAGTGTGACTTCCAGACCAGTTATGTCTTCTCCTCAGTTCTTCCTCCTCTTTATTACTAGCGGGAGATTTGCGAAAATACGAGGAACGTCTGACTGAGTCCCAGAGCCTCTGCGGTGGCCAAGGAGAGCACAGTGCATTCAACTTGGGGAACTCCTTGCCAGAGGATGTTGTGAATCCCCATTCACAAACCCCGGGGTGCCTGCTGGGCTTGCACGGTGGTGTCCGAGAGATTACAGGTATTGCCTTAGACGATAGCTACAGACTCTCAGAGGACCACGGGATGCAGGGCTGTATTAGTTTTCAGACAGTAGCAAGATAGGCCCCTGGCACGGGCGGCGGGTGAAGGCCCAACTGGGGAAGGCAACTCCCAGCTCCGCCCCTTCCACCTGAGTCCAGCCCCTTCTGCCTGAAACCCCGCCCCTACCGCAACCTCCTCCCATAGAGCCAAGCCCCACCCAACTGGATCCTTCCTGATCAGGCCGAGGGCTGCGGCTCTCACGGCCCCGGGGGCCAAGGGAGCGTGGGTAGTTCTGGGAAGGCAATTGCCTTGACTATTGCCAGACGGGGTCAGAGCAAAGGTCCCTCCAGCCCAGTGTCCTGTCTGCCCACAGTGGCCAGGGACAGGTGCCCTGGAGGGAGGGACCACAACAGAGTCTCGGGGCACCCTTCCTGCCCAGCCTGGCTATAGCCATCGATGGACCCAGCCTCCATGGATCTATCTAGCTCTTTCCTGAACCCTGTTAAAGTCCTGGCCTTCACCGCATCCCGTGTAGCCCTGGACAGAGCGCACTTGGAACGGCTTTGCAAGGCTGCCCGGGTCCCCGCGGTGATTCCACGTATGCTGGCTCTGTCCGCAAGTTCCCGTCTTAACGGCTTCTTGACAACCGGAACGTAAAATCCCAGAAGACGTCTGCAGAGGTGGGGGTCAACTCCCAGACTGGCACCGTGCCAGGCATGAGCTAAGGCTCCCGCGACCCCGACAGGTGACGCGGCTTGAAAGCGCTGAGCAGGGTCACCGCGGCTTCACGCTGCCGCTGCACGGAAGAGTCCCGTTGAACGCAGGCGTTCGCAGGAGGGTTTTGCATTTCTGTATGTTGCCTGTTCGCGCTGGCGCCAGAGGCCTGCGGAACCCAGAAGCAGCAGCGTTACTGGCGGGAGTAAAAGAAGCCGCTTCCCTTATCCATAGCTCTAGCAGCGGGGAGGCTGCTTTTGGTGCTGTTTACACGGAGCTGCCGCATAATTTTGCTGCTCCCCACTGAACTGCTGCCACTTCTCATCTCATCCCAGTCAGTGGTGGGCGGCCTGATTTCTGGTTTTGTTGTTTGTGACGCCTCTCTTCTCCAGCAGGCAAAAATCCTCCTCAACTGCCAAAACTTTCCAGCGCTAACTCTCAGCCCCCTCATATGTCGTCTCCCAGTGGCCTTCGTGGGAGGCCACATTTCCAAATGAAGAGGAAGGCAGTTTCAGTGCCTGCGGCATGAGCTTTGGTCTTTTGACGTCAATGCCCAGCTCTGCCACCGACCTCCCGTGTGACCTTGGAGGTGTCTCTTAATAGCTATGACTCAGTTCCCACTCTGCAGAACAGGGACAACAGCACTGCCCTGCTGTAGGGGCCTTGTAAGGGAGCAGACAGCGGGGCTAGAAAGAGTCACAGGGCATGCCGGTCTAAGAGGCAAAGGCAGAATCGCAGAGTAGAAGCAGCAAGCGGGGACAGTCTCCTGCAGTAGCCTTCGGAGAAGGAAGGTGAGGTTTGGGAGAAGGCAAAGAGAACAGCCTTGGCCTTGTCTCCTGCTGTCCTGGCAGAAACAGGGATGGTACCTCCATGGGAGGGGCCGTGCCCACCTCCAGGCCGGAGGTAAGTTTGGGTGAGCAAGACTGGGAGGAGTCTGGCTTAAGGAGCGATGCAGAAGAAACAGAGGAGCAGCACCTTGCAGAGCTACCCCGGCCACCAGGGGGTGCTCAGACGCTGCTGGCCACCCAACCACAGTCTTGCACAAAGGACGGGGGCGTTTGTGTTAGCTGAGCTTCAAAAATGCAGGATGAGAGGTACATCGTAACCCTCGCTCGATCGGTCCCTTCTTTCCATCCTCCTGCCCCTAGAGGGCCCCTCAAGGTCTTCCACCTGGCTGGGAAGTTCCCGCAAAATATTGGGTGCCTGTCCCTGACGTTCATGGGTGGGGGTCCCATGGCTGCGCAGCGCTTTCATCGTGCCTTGTATTTCACCTTAACTCTGCCCACGCAGCCTGGTGGGCGGGGCAGAGCCGAGACACGTGGAACGGAGCAAACGTCACTCGTAGGCCTGCTGTGAGCCTCGCTTAGCCAGGCTGACCCGCGCCTTGGCTTGGGCAGCAGCCAGGTCTCGTGCAGCAGCTGGTGGTGGGAAGGAGTGGAGGACCGTGGCTCGCACGGTCAGTCTGGATCACCGCGACGATGGACGCGCGCATGGGCGGGCAGATGTGGGTGAGGGAGAGGGACTCCCGGGCGGTGCTGGGGGGTTGGAAATCCAAGCACAGCAGCTGCGTGTACTGTAAGGAGAGCGTCCTGCCTCCCGGCTCTGCGGGACCAGTCTCACCGTGACCTCCTGCCGCCAGGCACCGCCGTGGCCACACGCTCACACCCAACTGCACTGCACTGGCAGGGCCCAGATACTCAGGCCTGCCTGGAAAGGCCGATATCAGAGCAAGGCCAGGCAGAAAGGTTCCTTCCAAACCAGTCTTTGACACTTCGGCTGAGCGCGTTCTGTCCAGCAAAGACCCGCTCCTCATCTCTCCAGGGCGTCTCCGTCTGGTGCCGCCTGCGTCTCCGATTGTCTCCTGACGAATTAACTCTGCTGGGTGTGAGCCAAGGAAGGTGGTGGTGCATACTGGTTAGATCGGGGTGAGCAATAAAAAAAAACGCAGCCCACAGGGATAGGCCCTGCTGGGCCACCGTCTCTATAATTGCCTGCGCCTCTGCAGGTATCGAACGATCACAGCTGTGGTTGGTCGCGAATTGCCGTTCGCAGCCAATGCGCGCGGCAGGAAGCATCACACGCCGGGACGCCTCTTGCGTTGGCCGGAATTTGCCCAACCCCGAGTTAGATGATCATGCTACAGTATCTCAGGGTCTGTCTACACTGCTGCCCTAGTTCGAACTAGGGTGGCTAATGTAGGCATTCGAACTTGCAAATGAAGCCCGGGATTTAAATATCCCGGGCTTCATTTGCATGTTCCCGGGCGCCACCATTTTTAAATGCCCCATAGTTCGAACTACCTGCCCGCAGCTACACGTGGCACGGAAGAGGTAGTTGGAATTAAAGCTCCTAATTCGAACTACCATTAAACCTCCTTGCAGGTAGTTCAAACTACGGGGCATTTAAAAATGGCGGCACCCAGGTACATGCAAATGAAGCCTGGGCTTAGATCATAAGAACATAAGAACGGCCGTACTGGGTCAGACCAAAGGTCCATCTAGCCCAGTATCCTGTCTGCTGACAGCGGCCAACGCCAGGTGCCCCAGAGAGGGTGGACTGAGGACAATGATCAAGTGATTTGTCTCCTGCCATCCCTCTCCACCCTCTGACAAACAGAGGCCAAGGACACCATTTTATCCCCTGGCTAATAGCCTTTTATGGACCTAACCTCCATGAAATTATCTAGCTTCTCTTTAAACTCTCTTATAGTCCTAGCCTTCACAGCCTCCTCTGGCAAGGAGTTCCACAGGTTGACTACATGCTGTGTGAAGAAGAACTTTCTTTTATTAGTTTTAAACCTGCTACCCATTCATTTCATTTGGTGTCCTCTAATTCTTCTATTATGGGAACTAATAAATAACTTTTCTTTATCGGCCCTCTCCACACCACTCATGATTTTATAGACCTCTATCGTATCCCCCCATCTCCTCTTTTCTAAACTGAAAAGTCCCAGTCGCTTTAACCTCTCCTCATACTTCATTTGCAAGTTCGAATGCCACCATTAGCCACCCTCGTTTGAACTAGGGTGGCAGTGTAGACAGACCCTCAGAGAGAGAGCCGCCTGAGTCTGTAACTTTCAAAGCAACGAGCCGTCTTGTGGCACCGGAGGGACTCACCAAAATATACAGATGAGCTCATGAGCTTTCCCAGGCACACCCCACTTCTCCCGCTCAGCCGCAGAGGTGGGTTTTGCCCACGAACGCTCATTTGACTATAAAGCTATCTAAGGCGCCACAGGGGGCCTGCTGCTTTTCCCGTTCCAGTGTGTCGGGGTTGGTTAGTTACATTGCTGGAGAATGTCTGGGTAGGGTTGGCCTGAAAAACTTGCTGCGAGATATATTGGGGACAAACAGGACGTGGGGGGGAGGGAAGGGGGGAAAGGAAAGGCAACTGGAGTCCTCCTTGCGGGAGGCCAATCCGAATACACATCGAAACGCTGGCCTCTCCGGACTGCGGGCCTGCTGTGCTCTGCTCGCGTGAGAAGCGGGGGCGCGCGAGGGTGAGGGACTGGCCCTCTCACAAGCCTCAAGCCAAATCCCTCACTGGAAGGGAGCCCCCCAAGCCAGAGGCCACACGGAGGCGGCAGCACCCACATATCGGTCACAAAGACGAGCCCAGCCGCCGTGGGAGAAACCTCTCCACTCCCAGACGGGTCCCCGGCCCGGCGAGCAGGAGACAGGCACAGACGCGGTGGGGGTGTTACATTGGGATCAATCAGCCAATCGAGTAGTCGATGGAATTTCGCTCGCTGCGCCTGCTGCATCTCTGCCTTACTAGGTTTAAATGGCAGAGCGGCAGCACCACCAAGCCTCTGCCTCCCCTGTCCCCCCCACCTCTGCCCCACGGAGATGGTCCTGGGGGGAGCTGGCTTTTAAATTGGCTTCCCGCAGCACCGGCTCCTGTTCACTCCCCCTCCCCCCAGCTTGCTGCCTCTGATACAGAGGCAGCAAGGGGGAGGAAGAATGCCAATAGCCTAGGCTTATCGGGTAGTCGACTGTTCGGCTCCTCTTTTCCATCCCTAGAGAGCAGTGGGGAGACGGTCAGAGGAGGCCGGGGGGGCACTCCGAGCCGTTGGAGGGAGGGGAGGCCCAGATGCTGCAGGTTTCCTGCTACTAATGACTCTGAGGAGGCAGCCGCGGGGGGGAGAGGTTTGCGGCAGGGGAGTTCACCCGTGGGCTGGAATTCATCGGCCTCAGCCACCAGCCTGAAGGGCTTAGTGGCTGTTCTCCTCTGGACCCAGCTGCCATCCGTCTCCAACCTCCCCTAGCGAAGGGCAACGCAGCCCGGGAGAGTGCGGAAAAGCTTCCGGTCTGAAGCCATTTGCCAGTGTGCTGAGGTCCTGGCAGCGCCCGGGGCTTTGTTCTGCGGCTTTCATTAGAAAACTCGTCCTAGTTAAATCCATCCCTCCTGGGCAAACAGCAGCGCAGGGCCTCGGGCGGTCTGCACGCCGGCCGGCTGCACCGTGGCCCTTACGCCAGCGTCGCTAAACTGGGGCAGCGGCCGAGTCATCGGCGGGGAAAGCCGGGGCTCTCGGCTCAGCGTGTGCGCGCCAATTGTCCCGCACGAGCGAAACGGTTCTGAGCGGGGCGTAAGCAACGTGCACATCCCTGCATGCGGTGGGAGTGACGAATGAAATCAGGGAACAGACTATGTTCAGTCCCACTGCTGGAATTGGGTGTTTCCCAGCCCTCGGCCCGTTTCTCTCCCCTTCCCTTGTGCCTCGAGACGACGTTTGGCTCTGGATTCCTGCCACTCCCGCTCCGCAGAGGAGTCGCGTTTGACAGGAAGTTTCTCTCCATGCAAGTTCGCATCAAAGCGGAGAGAAACCTCTGTGGATGCTCTGCCCTGGTCTACACTAGGGAGTTATCGCAAAATAACCCCCCTTATTTCGAAATAGTAAGTGGAGCATCCACACGACCAAGCCCGCTATTTCAAAACCGGCGGGTTATTTCAAAATCTGCCCTCCTGCTTGCCTTGGGGAAGCAGCTTATTTCGAAACAGAGGTTTGGGGAGTTAGTATTTTGAATGTACTTATTTCAAAATAATTTCCGAGTGTAGACGTGCCCTCTGGCACCAGCTTTTTGTGCTTTAACTAGAAGCCACTTCAGCCAAACTGAAGTAAGCGCGCTTGAAACCAAAATAAGAGCGTCCACGTGGCCTTTTGCACTGGTGGAATGAAACCAGTTCAACCCCCCGCCCCTTACACACACACTTTCAGGTAGGCAGGTATAACTCGGTGTGCAGACAAGCCCTGCGAAGGGCGGAGGAAATGGGGAACTTGAGAAGTTGGCCTTGGAAACTATTTCTAACACTGAAAATACAGATCTAGGCCCAGCCCTCCTCCCTGAGGAGTCTCTGTTGGGAAGAAGAATATTCATAGAGTCATAGAACACTAGGACTGGAAGAAATCTCATGAGGTCCTCGCGGCAGGACCAAGCACCGTCTAGACCATCCCTGACAGGTGTCTGTCTGACCTGCTCTTCAATATCTCCAGAGATGGAGGCAATTTATCAGGCAATTTATTCCAGTGTTTAACCACCTGGACAGTTGGGAAGTTTTTCCGAACGTCCAACCTCAAACCCCTTGCTGCACTTTCTGCCCACGGCATCTTCTTGTCAACTAGGAAGAGGAAAGCTCTGGGTTTGTCCCCAGCGTGACGCTAGCGCCTGTGACGGACACTAAGGTGAATAACTCTGAGGACCACGGGCTGGGCGCATCCAGCAATCTCGCCACGTGCCAGCCGGCCTCACCCCGGGGGGATCGCGACCGTTCTCTCTCCACGTCCCGGCTCTCTGAGCGGAGACACCCTCTGCGAGGTGACACCTGGCGGCTTGGGGCCGGACTGAGATTCCCCCCGGCGCCTGTGGCAAAGGCTTGCAGGGAGCTTGCAGAGGCGGCCATGTCACAGTGAGGTTGTATTTAACCTTCTGACCTAGAGGTCGGCGGCTCTACCGCCCCGGTACGATGCTCCGTCCCTTTGGCCCCGTGTGACCGCTCCTAACCCAACCTGCTGGAGGACATTTGCCGCAGAGCTCACAGCCAAGGCAGACGGGCGGCTCCGATATTGATAGTGCGGCACCTTGCTCCTGTCCCTGCTGCGTGGTACCGTCCCCCCTCCATCCTGCTGAACCCCAGCACTGCCCATCGCTCCCCATTGCCCTCCGGGGGCTTCCACCTGCCGGGGGGGGGGGAGGGAGTGGAATGTTCCATACCTTCAATGGGCTTGGGTACAAAATGTGAGGAGGGTTTGGTTTTTTTCACCCGGTTCCCCTTCATAATTTGACCTTCTTTATTGAGTCCCAGGAACCACGCGCGTCCAGACTCCTGCTGCCGGTACAGGGTGGAGGAATAAATAACGTAGTAGTTTTCAAAGACCGATTCCTTAAATTTGCACTCGGGTGTGAAAATATCCTGCAGAGAGAGAAAACACAAAGCAACAGAAGGAATTAATCACTGATCACTTACACCACCGGGAGATAATCAATGTTCTCCTTGAGTACAGCCAATTTGAGAGCGAGCAACAATATGTTGATCTAGGAAGTGTCTCCTAAAAGGAACGAGGAGTCCTGTGGCACCTTAGGCTCACCTTGTCAGATGCAAAGACCCACCTCGTCAGATGCACGTAGTGGAAATTCCAGAGGCAGGTAAGGAACACTAGAACAGGAAGGGATCATCGAGTCCAGTCCTGGTACCCTGTCTCTGGAACGAAGTGGGTCTGTGCCCACGAAAGCGTATGCTCCAGTAAATCTGTTAGTCTGTAAGGTGCCACGGGACTCCTCGTTGTTTATGCAGATTCACACTAACACGGCTACCCCTGTGATACTAAAAGGAAGGGTCTGTGGTCACCTGGCAGGAGAGGGCTAGAATGCTTTACCAGCAATCCTCCAATAGACGTGCTTTCAAAGTGCTCACACACCTGGCGTGCACAGATATGGGCCCCGGCGTGCATATCATCGCCCGCAAGGAGCCACTGAGTGTGCAAGGACGGCACGTTTGGGAAGCCAAATGGCTGGGAGGTCTCTGGAGGAGCAATCTACCGGGTGCTTGCTGCTGGCTGTATAAAAGGGGGCAGCGGCACCGTGCCTTGGTCACTCGTCTTCTCTTGTGGTCGCCTTCCCTGCGGCACTGTCCCTGCTGGGCTGCCCCACCGAGGGCTGTGTGTGGCTGCCAGCAGGGGCAATAGTGATCGCTTTAACCCAAGGCCCAATCTCCCTTCAGGCATGGGAGAAGGTTCAGAAAAGGGCAACAAAAATGAGGAGGGGTTTGGAACGGGTCCCGTATGAAGAGAGATTAAAAAGATGGGGGACTTTTCAGTTCGAAAAGAGGAGACTGAGGAGGGATAGGCTAGAGGTCTATAAAATCATGACTGGTGTGGAAAAAGAGAATAATCAAAAGTTACGTACTTATTCCCATCACATTCAAACTAGGGGTCACCAAATGAAATGAAAAGGCAGCAGGTTTAAAACAAACAAAAGGAACTTTTTCGACACCCAGCGCGCAGTCAACCTGTGGAACTCCTCGCCAGAGGATGTTGTGAAGGCCACAACTTTAACAGGGCTCATAAAAAAGCTAGATACATTCATGGAGGATAGGCACATCAGTATTTATTAGCCAGGGTGGTAGGGATGGTGACCCTTTAGCCTCTGTTTGTCAGGGGCTGGGAATGGGCGACAGGGGAGGGATCATATGATGGCTCCTGTTCTGTTCACTCCCTCTGGGGCACCTGGCATTGGCCACTGTGGGCAGACAGGACACTGGCCTGTGTGAGGTGTGCAGGGAGGAGAAGAGATGGGGAGTCAGCCTCCCACTGCATTCATTTTCTAACAAAGTGGGCAAGGCAGAGAGAAAGGCATAACGCCTGGAAATTCTCGACTAGGACAAAACAGACACATGAATATGGAACAATGTAACCACCTTTGGTGCTGGGCTCCTTCCTGCCCAGGCGGTGAAACCGGCTAGAAAGAAACAGCGTTCGTGCCACTGGCCGACGCTGTGGCCTCGAGGGGGCGGGAGGCAGCCTCCCTCACCGATCGGGTGGAAACGGCCCCCAAAGCACCGTCTGCTCTGGAGTTCCGCGCTCGCTTGGGAGCCAACACCCAGCTGTCGGGCACCGCAGCATCCAAGAACGGCTCTGAGCATGGGCGTCTGGCAGGAGCTGTTCTAACGCGCCGACCGCAGAGAACTGATGCTCCTCCTTCCACGCAGTCACAGGGGGCAGCTGTGTTAGTCTGTAGCTTTAAAAGCAGCGAGCGGTCCGGTGGCGCCTCAGCCCTGCTCTGCGATAGGGCGTTATTTCGAAATAACAAGCCGAGCACCCCCACAACCACGCCTGTTATTTTGAAATCTGGACTCCTGCTTTCCTTGGGCAATAACGCTCATTTCGGAATAGCCGCTGCTGCTATTTCGAAATAACGACTCCCCAGGGTCATTCGAAGTAATGACTCCCCGGTGCTTCCTGGGGCGCTAAGTCGAGGTAGCACGTCCACATTCACGGTGCTTGAAGCTGTCCGCCCTGCCTGTGCCAAACAAACCTGATGCCGGCAGGTTATTTCATCACAAATCCGGGACCAGTCTAGGCTGTGCCTTCCTTTTCACTGCTAATTCTCCTAATGCTCTTGAGTGCTACAAAGCAGGGGAAGGCTATTAAGATAACACCCGCAGATCCTCTACCCGCCGCACCGTCAAAGTTAATTACATTAATCCCAGCAAGGCACTGTGGTTTCACGTCTCACAGGCTAGCTAGCTCTGCAAAGACAGAGGGTCACTGCAGATGCACTGAAATGGTTTCACACCAGTAGGCTAGTTCTTCCTGCAAATACCGACTGAATTATCCTGCCCTTCCAACGTGCATTTTTCTTCTTGGGCGTAGAAATGCAAAAACAACGAGGCATCTTGAGGCACCTTGGAGACTCACAGGATTTATTGGGCAATGAGCTTTCGTGGGTAAAACCCACGTCATCAGATGAGTTGAAGTGGAAATTACAGAACTGCGGGTGTGTATAACAGCAAAAGCAGTGACATGTCAATCGTAGGACCCGTGTTAATGCGACTAATTGAGTCAGGGTGGATGCGTCTCATTTGCAGCATTTGATGTGGAGATGTGAATATCAAAAGAGGGAAAACGGCCTTTGTAGTGCTCTAACCAGGTCAGATCTTTATTCAAGCCTAACTTGACAGTGCTGAATTTGTAAATGAACTCCAGTTACCCCGTCTCCCTTTGTAATCAGGTGGTAATGTTCTTTTGTAGAAGGATGGCTACTTTTAAATCCATTATTGAGTGTCCAGAGAAGTTAAAATGGTCCCTTCCAGCTTTGTGTTAAAAAGTTCCCTTTCAGATTCCTGATGTCTGATTTGTGTCCATTTATCCTTTGTAGCAGAGACAGTCCAGTTTGTCTAATATCCAAGGCAGAGGGGCATGGCTGGCACTTGACGGCATAGATCCCATTGGTGGACAGGGCAGTGTTGTGGGAAGGCAGAGCTGATCCCAAAGGGATTCCTTCCAACTCTGTAAGCTCTTTGAGGAAAGTCAAAGCAGCACGGCCGTCTCTCCAGCCTCCCTCGACAGCAGCAGCCTGCCCGCCGCTGGGTTCCTAGCCGGGCAGAACAGGAGCAGTCCTTTAATAACTCCAGTCATCTGAAGAAGTGGGTTGCGCCCATGAAAGCTCATGACACCATCTACATGTTTTCTTAGTCTCTAAGGGTATGTCTACACTTGCACCCGCTTTCGATAGAGGGATGCAAATGCAGACATTCGAAATTGGAAATGAAGCCGGGATTTCAATATCCCATGCTTCATTTGCACAATCACATTATGGCGCTATTTCGAAATAAAAACACTGTGTAGATGCGGTTATTTCGAAAGAAACCCTTCTTTGGAAATAACCCTTATCCCTTATAAAATGAGGTTTAACAGTAATTTCCGAAGAAGGGTTTTCTTTCGAAACAACCGCATCTACACAGCATTTTTATTTCAAAATAGCGCCATAACACAATTATGCAAATGAAGTGTGGGATATTGAAATCCTGGCTTCATTTCCAATTTCGAATGTCTGCATTTGTATCCCTCTCTCGAAAGAGGGTGCAAGTGTAGACATACCCTAAGGCGGAACAATCCTATTTGTTCTTAAGTTTTTCCTGTTACAGACTAACTCGGCTCCCCCTCTGAAGCTATTCTCAAGAGTTTCACATAGTGAGATGAATCCTGCAACCACAAACTATCTCTCCCGTTCAGTGCAGTGAGAACGAAAGCGGAAGGTGGGAGATTGGGAAGTAGAAATCCAGTAGGGCGAATGGGAGAACGGCTCTTCGGGCCCGGTGCCTGAGTTCCAGTTTTACAGCAGCGTAACAGCTGACGTGGCTCACACAAATGTATTGCTCGCGCTCTCCAAAAGCCATAAAGCACGCCAGCGCAGGCAGGGATCGTTCTGCTCCGGAGGGTGGCGAAGAACCCGGAGCCCAGTGACAACCGCGAGGCTTAGCTTTTCAAGCTAGTCTTAAAAATAAGACTGGCTTGAATATAAGAGCACACAACATAAGACGATCAGAGCGGCTGTATTGGGGCAGACCCAAGGTCCATCCAGCCTAGAGTCCCGTCTGCCCACAGTGGCCGATGTCAGGTGCCCCGGAAGGAGTGAACAGAACAGGGAACCATCAAACCAAGCCTCCCCTGAACAGCAAAAAAACTTGATTTCTCAACGTCACCTTGACGCTGATCAGTCTTGGTGTTTTTTTAAATTAGAACTAACTTGCATGTGAAGAAAGACCCTCTCCCCCTCCCCCACTGTGTTCAGGGAGCTAACCCCCTTCCAAAGCCTGTTTTTTCAGTTCAAGAGCTTGAAAATCCATTTGCATGGACCCAAGAGTACAGCCGGAGGAAAAGTCTCTCGGGGCAGCGCTGGCTGTCAGACCTGATGATGGGAAATGGAAATGGGAAGTTTTCACACTAATGCTCGTTAATTGGTTTATTTGTATCGGGCATCGGGAATCCCTCAGTAGAACCTAGATCAGCTCGTCCGCACAGACCTTGCGGCACTATTAGGAAGTAGCTCTATGCGTGGAGTGCAGGCAGAACCGCCATTTCCCAAAGTCCAAAGGTTCAAACTCTCTGCCTCTTGCCCGTTGCCCTACCAGCTCCCTTGTGATCCCCGGGCTCCCCCAGTACCCGCATCTCATTGACGTAGGCCTGGGACGGGGGAAGTTCTCTGATGTTTGCTGCAGAGGGCAGGGGCTGGCCTAGAGACGGGTGAATGAAGTTACAGCTCTCGCCCTCAGGCGGGATGACCTGTTCCATCTGGCACGCCGCTTGCCCTCTGCACCCCGGCCATGAGTCTGAGAGCAGCTGTCCCCTCCACGGCTGGCCACAGGGGCGTTTTCCTCCCTTCCCGCCTGTCCCTTCCCTCCCCTGCCTGGAGGCCACTGGAATGAGAACTGACAAGGCCAGCCTGCGCAGAGAAGGCACCTGGCCCGACGTCCTGCAGTGTTGGTCTCCATTGAGATGTTCTCCCATTGGTGGCCCAAGCCCTGTGGCTGACCGTGAGCCAGGTTCCATTCGGCGGGGCGGGGACGGGGACGATTCGCCACTGACCGACGAGCCACGACGTCACCCTCGAGCGGAAACAATCACCGCGACAAAACACGTCAGCCCCGGGAATCATGTGCCAGGAATCCTAGCACCACACGGGACCTGGAGAGATCAGCTAGTCCAGGCCCGGCACTCAGAGCAGGGAGAAAGATGCTCCGTGTTTTAGCCACAGAGTCTGTGCCACAGGTTAGCCGTGTTCTTTGGCCGATGCCCGTGTGTTTGCAGGTACGGACACCAATTTTGTATCCACACACGGCTCTAGCTGTTGGGCCCCTCTGGTGGGTCAAGTTCTTGCCCCGGAGAGACAGTACAAGGTGCAGTGAGACAGAATAGTGGGGGGAGGGGAGACTTGCAAGTGAGTTGTTCCAGTAGCCCACTGAGGAGAGGGAAGTAGGGTCTGGGATGAGAGCCCCTGGGGAGAAACCCCCGTGTAGGCTTGTTGGATTCTTGCTATCTGAGATAACGAGGAGGCCAACGCTCAACAAGAGGGTAAGTTTGGAAAATCTACCATGGGTGCAGGCGGTGTTTGGAGCGAAGTGGATGCTACACCTGTTTAAGGAACAGGTACCAACACCTCGCCTCCACTAAACGGAAGGTTGCTGCTCCCGCCATTGATCTTCCAGAGTTTGATTTAGCAAGTCTAGTTAAGACCTGCTAAATGGAACTCAGAGGATGCCCCCCCCAGTGGCCGGTGCTCCTCCTTTTGCATTGTGGGGACACCACCAATCTCGGCTTAAGATAAGCCGACTCCAACTACGTATTCTACGCGGCTGGATTTGTGTACCTTAAGCTAGTGCGGACCTGGCATACAGGGCACTGATCACCTGCAACCCTCATTGACATCAGCCCTTCATAGCCCTGGGTCCAAACCCCAAGGCATATCGAGGGGGCCTGCAGGAGGCTGGCACTTCCTGGGAGTTGGCAGGACTGTGACAACACGAAGCTTCCTCCTCCGATCCTGTCCAGGCTGTTCTAACCCAAGCCCTGCTGTTCCGAGTGCCTCTTTATCGTGCGCGTGTCACATTACCACGCTAGCATGCCAGCACGGCAGCCACGTGCAATAGCTCGGTCGCACGAGGGATCCGTGAGTCGCCAACGCAAACTAACGCCAATCCCCAAGACCCTTTCCTTGCACAGACCGACTGGCACGGGCTGGGTGCTAGGAGATGTCAGAAACACCGTGTAAGACAGCGTGGTGTGACCCTGCACCGGGTCACTCACACTGTCCTTCCTCAGGCAACTCACTGATTTAAGGTGGGGGCAGACTCAAGCCCCACACGTCTCAGGTGACGTGCAGCCTATGTCAGCGGGGGGTAATCCTACGGCGCCTCTCAGCACAGTATCTCTTAGCAATAGGAACGTCCTCTCATTGCTGTTACTTCTCCCCACTGCTTCACAATCTCACCTTACCGCCCAAGCATTAGATTCTAGCGTCTCCCTACAGACCATCCCTGTGGCAAGGGGAGCAGCCCCAGCCTTTGTTCCCAGCACAAAGACAAACTGCCTTGCGCACAGTCACGCGGGGGGCCCGTGTGACCTTCAGCTTCCCCAATCCCAGTCCCGAACCGGAGCCATTTACCCCACTTGCTGCGCCTTGCTCTGCTGAGAACAGGGGAGACCCGGAGTCGCCGCTCCTCTAGGAACCAAATCCTGTCCTCTGCAGCTCAGTGTGCACAAACGTGTCTCTTTGGATCTCCACCAGGCACAGGCGCTGGGTCAGAGGCCGGGTTACGCTACAGAGTTAGTCACTCAAAGCCCAGGTTACCCTATAGAGTTAGACACTCCAGGCCTGGTTTACACTACAGAGTTAGCGACAAGGAGTCCTGTAGCACCTTATAGACTAACTGCAGTGTAGGAGCATAAGCTTTCGTGGGCAAAGACCCACTTCGTCAGATGCATCTGACAAGTGGGGCTTTGCCCATGAAAGCTTATGCTCCAATACGTCTGTTAGTCCAGGGGTTCCCAAACTTTTTGACACGGGGACCAGTAAATCCATTCTCAAGCTTTAGGAGGACTGGTAGCATTCATTTGCATATTCATTAAGCAAATGACAAATATGCAAATACGTTGGTTTTGGTCCTCCCAAAGTCCCCAGGGCCAGCTTTAGCAACGTTTTTGATACGGCCACCCACAACATTCTTACGAGCAAGTTAAGGGAACATGGACTGGAAAAATGGCCTGTGATCCAATAAAACCCGGCACCCCCACGTCAGGTATTGAAAAGGGAGCGTTTCTTTTCAGAAAGCCGACACCATCTTTGGAATTACGTATCCACATTCTCATGCCGGATGGTGAACGCCCCAGGCTCTCTCCATTCTGACACACTGTGGGGCCTTTCCACCTCACCGGGAGCAGGGGGGATGTGTAAAAGGCACTGCGGCTTTTCCATTTGGATTCAGGATCCGTGTGCGCCCTGAACTGTCCGGCTCCCCGCTGGCCGATTCTCCCCCCCCCTCCCCCTCCGCCCACCCTGAGCCAGCCCTGCTGCCCCCGCCAGCCCCGCAATCTCCCCCAGCCAGCCTCACTGCCCCCGCCAGCCAGTTCCCCCCCCGCGATCTCCCCCAGCCAGCCTCACTGCCCCCGCCAGCCAGTTCCCCCCCCCGCGATCTCCCCCAGCCAGCCTCACTGCCCCCACCAGCCAGTTCCCCCCCCCGCGATCTCCCCCAGCCAGCCTCACTGCCCCCACCAGCCAGTTCCCCCCCGCGATCTCCCCCAGCCAGCCTCACTGCCCCCACCAGCCAGTTCCCCCCCCTGCGATCTCCCCCAGCCAGCCTCACTGCCCCCGCCAGCCAGTTCCCCCCCCTGCGATCTCCCCCAGCCAGCCTCACTGCCCCCGCCAGCCAGTTCCCCCCCCTGCGATCTCCGCCAGCCAGCCTCACTGCCCCCGCCAGCCAGTTCCTCCCCGCGATCTCCCCCAGCCAGCCTCACTGCCCCCGCCAGCCAGTTCCCCCCCCGCGATCTCCCCCAGCCAGCCTCACTGCCCCCGCCAGCCAGTTCCCCCCTGCGATCGCCCCCAGCCAGCCTCACTGCCCCCGCCAGCCAGTTCCCCCCCCGCGATCTCCCCCAGCCAGCCTCACTGCCCCCGCCAGCCAGTTCCCCCCCCGCGATCGCCCCCAGCCAGCCTCACTGCCCCCACCAGCCAGTTCCCCCCTGCGATCTCCCCCAGCCAGCCTCACTGCCCCCGCCAGCCAGTTCCCCCCCCGCGATCTCCCCCGGCCAGTTCCCCCCCGTGATCTCCCCCAGCCAGCCTCACTGCCCCCGCCAGCCAGTTCCCCCCCCGCAATCTCCCCCGGCCAGTTCCCCCCCCGCGATCTCCCCCGGCCAGCCTCACTGCCCCCACCAGCCAGTTCCCCCGCCCCACAATCTCCCCATGCCAGCCCCAGTGCCCCTGCCCCCCCTCCAGCCAGCCCTGCTTCTGCCAGCCAGTTCCCCCCCACCTGCGATCTCCCCTGGCCAGCCCCACTGCTCCCGGCCCCCCCAGCCAGCCCTGCTTTCCCCTCCCTATCTCCCCCGGGCAGCTCCACTGCCCCAACCCTGCTTCCCTGCGGCCCATATCCAGCCCCTCTCCCCCCTCCCCAGCCAGCTATAAGAGCTCACCCGGTAACCCTCGCTATGCCTCTGCCAGGAGCCTGAAACATACGGCTGCATCCGCCCAGCCCGGCTGAGGGCCTGGGGAACCCGGCGCTGCACGGACAGTCCGGGAGCCCGCAACACCCTGGCAGCCACGCTGAGGCCCGGTAGTTTTTTCCCGCGGCCCATAGTTTGGGAAACGCTGTGTTAGTCTATCAGGTGCCACAGGACTCCTTGTCGCTTTGCAGATCCAGACTAACACGGCTCCCCTACCGCTCTGATACTTCACTACAGAGTCAGGTCACTCCAGGCCCGGTTTACACTACAGAGTCAGGTCGCTCCAGGCCCGGTTTACACTACAGAGTCAGGTCACTCCAGGCCCGGTTTACACTACAGAGTCAGGTCGCTCCAGGCCCGGTTTACACTACAGAGTTAGGTCACTCCAGGCCCGGTTTACACTACAGAGTGAGGTCGCTCCAGGCCCGGTTTACACTACAGAGTCAGGTCACTCCAGGCCCGGTTTACACTACAGAGTCAGGTCGCTCCAGGCCCGGTTTACACTACAGAGTTAGGTCGCTCCAGGCCCGGTTTACACTACAGAGTCAGGTCGCTCCAGACGCGGTTTACACTACAGAGTTAGGTCATTCAATGGCTGGTTTACACTACAGAGTCAGGTCGCTCCAGGCCCGGTTTACACTACAGAGTCAGGTCGCTCCAGGCCCGGTTTACACTACAGAGTTAGGTCACTCAATGGCTGGTTTACACTACAGAGACAGGTGGACGTAAGCTGCCGTGAGCTGATCTAGCTATGGTTGTGCCTACACTCGATGCCAGTAGCTGCCCCGCTCTGCCGACTCCATAACACCCCACCGTACGAGGTGCGGAGTCAGTGTCCATGTCGTTAGGTTGATGCCGTGTCTGGATGCACAGCAGGGCTTCCGACTGTTCCCGGCTCTCACAAGCCATCCCGCGAGGCCCCCACTCTGGCACTGAGACAAGCGCTCCCGGCGAGGAGGCCACCACCGGCACACGGAGGACGGCCGCTCCCAAGCGATTTCGTTCCTGCGGCAGCTGTCTGCCTACAGCACGTAGAGCGACATGCCCGGGAGAATCACCCGGCTAACCCGGCGCCTGCCTTCCCTGGGTGGGGAGCTGGGCTTGCCAAGTTGCGGAGAGAAGTCACAGCAAGCACCGACAGGACGTGCCGATTTTCAGCAGCAGTAGCTGCTGCTCCCTTTGCAGAGACAAAGATTTTTTTCCGTGTGCGACCGCAACGTGCAGCCTCCAGGGGAACTCGCCAGAGCCGGGTCCGCCATCCGCTAACCGGCGCGGCCAGCTTCGGAGCCCCATGTGCTGCAAGCAGTAGCTGGGGTCATTCTTGCCACTGAGTCTCCTCGTGAGCAAAAGCCAAGGAAGAGCTGGAATCGGTTCACGGCTTCTCCAGCACCTCTCTTCCCAGAGACGAGCCCCGGGCAGTCCCTGGAATGGACCAGCTGGATACTGGTCACAGGGGACTAAGGCTGCATTTCTGCTCTGATGCCTCCAGAGGCCAGTTCTTAGGCACTGGGATCTATTCCCAAATGACTCTGAATCCGGCGATCTCACCCTGTGGGCCATCAAGCCGTCTGCTTCCCCGCCATTCCAACAACAGCGCTTCGTTTCCCCCCCGGCTGACTCTTTCTCGCTGCGTCTCCTCTCTAAAGGGCACAAAGAGCCGATGGTTCCACAGTCGCAATTTTTGCAACCTAGGAAAGACTACACATTATCTCAGTCCCTGAATCATCATTTCATGCACAATCAATGACCCAGAAATTCCGCTACTGCCCGAGGCTTCCTTGATACCGATCGCTTTGTGCAGCTATTAAAAAAAACACTTAAAAATTAAACCTCTGTGGTTTCTAATTCAATTAACTGTAAAAAGTGACTTATTTCCTTGTCTCCCCTTGGTCACCTCTTTTATCTCACTGGAGGGGAGGTGTGCCGTGTGGCCGTAGTCCTAGCCTTGGTCACCTCTCTTATCTCACTGGAGCGGAGGTGTGCCGTGTGGCCATAGTCCCCGCCTTGGTCACCTCTCTTATCTCACTGGAGCGGAGGTGTGCCGTGTGGCCGTAGTCCCCACCTTGGTCACCTCTCTTATCTCACTGGAGCGGAGGTGTGCTGTGTGGCCATAGTCCTAGCCTTGGTCACCTCTCTTATCTCACTGGAGCGGAGGTGTGCCATGTGGCTGTAGTCCCCACCTTGGTCACCTCTCTTATCTCACTGGAGCGGAGGTGTGCCGTGTGGCCGTAGTCCTAGCCTTGGTCACCTCTCTTATCTCACTGGAGCGGAGGTGTGCCATGTGGCTGTAGTCCTAGCCTTGGTCACCTCTCTTATCTCACTGGACGGGAGGTGTGCCGTGTGGCTATAGTCCCCGCCTTGGTCACCTCTCTTATCTCACTGGAGCGGAGGTGTGCCGTGTGGCCGTAGTCCTAGCCTTGGTCACCTCTGGCCCTCCACACAGCAGACAGGAACGCACCATGTGGGAAAACTCAGTTTCACCCCGGTAATGTTCGGCACAGCTGCTCCCTTCCCGGGGTTGTGGTCAGACAGCACTACCTGGGTGCTGGCCACTCCTTAGGGGACGCACCAGGAGAGAGCCCGGGAGGTCCAGAACACACAGCGTGAGCAGCTACAGGGTAAGCTACAACCCCATTGCAAGCGGGAGGCTGTAGCCCACTCCAAACTATGACAACTCCTGTCTCTTCGCCCGCCCCGTACACACCCACGGGTCCACACGCAACCAGCAGCAGCAGCCCCTGAGCGAGGGCTGTGTGAGATCAGGAAACGAGTGTGGGATGCGCCTCCGAACGGGCTGAAGAACCAAACCTGTACGTTTGGAGCCTCCCGGGCCGGAGGAGTCCTACCCACTGCCAGAGACCCCCCCCAATGACAGCCCACAACTTGCAGGAGACTCTTACACTGGCGTCTCCGATCTGAAACCTGAGTGGGTGCAGCGACGCTCTCTGCTAATAGCCACTCAGACCCGGGGGCATGCCGGATGTAAGACCATGCCCGGGGCTGCGCTCCGAAGGGACGAGGTTCAGAAATTCAGACGAGCTGGGAACTCGCTGGCATCTCACGGGGGCGAGAACCTCGCTGACTTTGCTGGGGGACAAACAGGGGCCAATCGCTGGCACCAGATACCGAGGAGACTCTCCCTAGCCGAGCCGCTGCGCTTCCCGTCTCAGCCATCGGGGCCCTGGGAACGTCGTCTTCTTCGCGGGACCGGAAGCAGAGCAGACGCGACAGCACAAAGGCCAGGCTCTGGCGGGGAGCCCCGGAGACAAGAGGACGGTGCGTTTCCCTTGCCACGTGCAGACCTGCTCGCGTTGGGTGTGATGGTTACACCGCTCTACAATCACTCGCGCATACCCGTTCCCACTGCAGCCCGCCGGCCAGTGCAGGGCTGGGCCGGAGAGCCCGGGGACGCCGCAGAAGCAGAGACAGGGGCTGCCAGGTGGGAAAGTGGGCAGGGACCACCATGTTGATCCTTGTGGCTAGGGGAACGTACAGCAACAGCTGAGAGGGACAGTGGGGTCCGGGTAAGGATGCCAGGTGTCCGGTATTCACCTGGACAGTCCAGTATTTTCGCCTCCTGTCCGGTAAAAAAATTCAGAAAATACCGGACACCTAAGATATCCGGTATTTTCTGATTTTTTCCCCGGCCAGGAGGCGAAAATCCTGGGCACCTGGCAAACACTCAGCGCCCGGGCTCCCCCCATGCTCCCCGAGCCGCCCCCGGCTTCCTGACCCCAGACTCCATGCTTACCTGGTGCTGCAAGGCTGCCGGCACAAAATGGCTGCCAGCAAAAAGACCAAGGGGAAACAATGACTCCCCTGGGTCTTAGTGCTCAACCACTCCCCTGTTCCTATCCCTGCACTCACTCTTAAAGGGGACATGCTGTTTTAATGCTGTTCATTTGTTTTTCTTTTTTGCTTATTAAGTCCTTGGAGACCTTTTTTTTTTTTCCTCAACAGCTTTGGTCTCCCCCGTTTTTCTTCAAGAGAATTTTTTCCTGGTGTTTTTTTTTTGGGGGGGGGGGGTCAGTGGCGGGTGTTCGGTATTTTTGTTTCAACCATCTGGCAACCCTAGATCCAGGGGAGACATCTGGGGCAGATCCAATGTGAGCAGAAGCTCAGAAGTGGCTGCTGCCCGACTCCTGGTCCTTGCAAACCGCCAGGGCAGCTCGGGTTAAACCTTGGCCGGTGGCGTTGGACGTTCAGCCCTAGATGCCGACAGGGAGGCGCCGTGCACTCTCCTCCCACGCCCGGGCGGGGAAGGCAACGAGCCCCCTCCGAGCAGGCGGCTCTGTGTGCGCAGGTTCGGGGTTCTCGGGAGAGACCGGAGCCACAAGGCCAGCGTCAGCCAGGCGGGTCTGAGCGGGTTTAACCTCTGAGCCTCCGGGATGGGCAGTGACTTCTGTGCCGCGACTCCCGGCTTGGGCGAGTGCCAGCAAGAGACTGGGGCCCGGTCTCTCCCAGAGACTGAGCACGTTAGCTGAGGAGGCCACAGCTGAAAAGACCAAGCGCTACAGGCTGGACCTCCCTTGTCCGGCACCCTCGGGACCTGAACGATCCCGAACAGGGGAGTTCGCCGGACTGGGGAGGCCAGGCCTCGGGCTCTCCCGGGGCTCCCCTCCTGGCCGCAGCCCTGGCCAGTGCAGTACCCCTGGCTTGCTTGGGGGGCTCCAATGTGGGGCCCGGGGCTCCCTGCCCCCGGCAGCCGGCCTGCTCTGGCAGGTGGGGCTCCCTGCCCCCGGCCCTGCTTCAGCTGCCAGCCCTCTGGCCGGGTTCCTTGCCCCAGGCCACTGGCCTCACGAGCGCCCTGCTGCCAGACCAGCTAAGCTCCCAGCTGCCAGCAACGTCTGGGGCTCACTGGTATCTGGAAATCCAGGCCAGCTGCTCCTGCTGACCCTTTTCGCTGTCTCTAAATTCCACTTAATCCTCGAGAGATTCAAACGTACCCGCCCTCCGCCACGGGCGGGCAAGGAGGCAGCCGACGATGCGACCGGAGAGACCAACGTGCCTCTTCCTTCCCAGGCCAAATTGCAGCCTGCAGTGGGGGCCGGGGCTGGCTGCAGCTTACGGCAGGGCCCCGAGGCGCGGCGGGACGTGTGAACACCCGTGCCATTGCGAAATGCCAGCTCCCCAGCCGAGAGACGCCACCGTGGAGAGCCCCTGGCAGGACCCTCCTCTGGGTCTGAAAGGCTGCGGGGAGATTTCTGAGGAAGCTTTCGGCCATGCCCAGCGAGGGGGCTGGAGAGAGCCAGAGACGGGCTGGGTGGCAGCTGACAAGCCTGTTCCTGCTAAGCCGACGTGTGTCTACGCCAGCCTGCCTGAGCCACGGCATTGACACAAGATGAGCTGAAAGCAGGAGAGCCCATCCCGGCTCCCAGCCGGGTTCCTGCCACACTCACCCCCCCCCCCCCCCACACACACGAGTGTTTTGGTTGAGCTAAAAATTGTACATTTCTGAAAACACAAAACGTGAGACTCGGGGGCCAGTCAGCGCGGAAAGGGCCTGTCGCTGAGCAGCCGGGGGCCTGTGGCCAGAGCTCGGGGAGGGATCTCTCTCGCACGACACCCTCCCCTCGGTAACGACCGTGGGCTGGATTGCGGCTGCTCCTTGTATGGAGGGATGCACAGGGAGCCCCTGGGCTGCCATCCTTCCCCCGGCAGGGTGGTGGGGTTAGACCTGGCCCCTGGCACGCCCTGCTGCCCAGTGCTGGCGGAAAGGGGCAGAGAGGCGGCAAGGCTCAGGCCGGGTCCCCAGCTTTCTGCACCAGTGTGGAGCTGGCTGCAACCAGCCTCTTCACAGAAAGCAGCCTGAACTCTTGGGAGCTCCCAGACAAGCGTCATACCAGCCCCCTGCTGCGGTGTCGCCCAGCGCTGCAGGGACCCAGCTGAGCCCCGATCACGGCACTTTGTGTCAGTAGAGCTCAAAGCACTTTAGCAAAGCAAGTCACGAGCCGTACCCCCATCTGGCAGATGGGGGAAACTGAGGCACGGAGCGGGGCAGTGACTTGCTCAAGATCGTACAGCAGATCTGTGGCAGAACCGGGTCTCCTTTGAACCCAGGTCTCCTGAGTCCCCCTCCGCCCCTGCACACTACCCACTAGCCCACACGGAAATAGCAGCAGCTACAAGAAACGGTTCATTCTAAGTCTTCCCACTACATGACATTTATCATAGGGAGTCTCATTTTGCCTTGAAACAGCCCCTTGTTTCTGTAAAAACACGTGCGCGCGCGCGCGCACACACACACACACACACACACACACACACACACACGGAGCTGTTACAGAACAACTTTATTACCACGGATTTGCTTCAAAGGGTAAAAGTGAGCCAAAAATCAATTCCCGTTTGCTGACAAAAAGCAAAATGCTAATCATGGACGGGAGCTGTCATGTCACTTGTTAGCGCCGCATGAATATTCATGATTTTTACATAACACTTCTCTTCGCTCCTCAGCACCGCCAGGCCCCTCTCCCTGAAACTAAGCTGCCCGGTTTGGTCTGTCAGCCCCGGATCCCGAGGGCTCGTGGACCCTAAAGACCCTCCTGGTTTGGCTCCGAATGGGCTCGTTTCCCTGTGGTTCCGTGCTGCTCTAAAACTCCCACGGATGATCCAGGTCAGAGGGCTGCAAATCCCTCCGTGCAGAAATCGTCCGTTCCACCCAGGGCTTCAGGATCTGACCGTGTGACCCCGAATTGCTTGAACAAAAGGGTCAGGGGGCCAGAAGTACTGAGGTATCTTGCTACCTAAAGATGCAGAGAGGTGCATGATGGGGTTTGACGGGGAGGGATCACTGGATGGTTCCCTGTACTCTATGTTCCCTCTGGGGGCATCTGGCATTGGCCACTGTGGGCAGACAGGACACTCGGCTGGATGGACCTTTGGTCTGACCCAGTGCGACCATTTTTATGGGGCGGCATAAAACATTCCCTCCAATTTTTTTCCATCAGTGTGTGGGATAAATTTTGTTCTGTGCACTGAAGCATGTGCAGATGTGCACCACCAGGAGAAACACATGCTGCCAGCAGTGGGTGCTCTGTTAATCAGCGGGGCAGCTTTTGAATTTCCCCTGGGTGGCCGCCCAAGCCCTGGGCTTACAGGGAACACTTGTGCACGTAACTCACTTAAGCACTTCCAAAACGCACAGTAGGCCCTGTTCCGTGAACTGATGCAGAGTTGTACACCCGCTCTAGCTCCTAGAGGAGCCCAGGAGCCCTGTGACAGCGGGTTACATACAAACTGACTCTTCGCTGCCCAAGAGCAGAGTCAAGAGGCACTGGTAAGAACTGCTCAACCTCTAGCAGCCAGGCTCACTGTAAAGCCGGCAAGAGGTGGAGAATCCGCCGTCTCTCAGATCAGTTCTCCCACGAGCGTAGCGCTTGAGTCCGTCCCCTCTGGAGTACGGCGCTGCTACACAACAGTGGTACTTGCAACTGCATAAATCTCAAAGGACCAAGTCTTGGGTGTCGTGGGAAGCCAGGGAGATCTCAGCCTCTAAGCCAGCACTGGGGGACCCTTTTTAGGCTGGGGGCCACGGACCCACAGAAAATCATTCGGGGGCCGCACACAAGTGAGAAGCAGGGAAAAGCCCCTCCCTGATGTGGCCCCTAGCTGAGGAGACAGACCCTCCCCACATCCCCCTCGCACATCAGAGCGTAGGGGCCCCAGCCTAGTAGGTTTTGTGCGCTCCAGCCCCCAGGGTAGCAGCAGGTGGGGGGGGGGGAGCCCTGAGCCTCGGGGGCCGGATCCAGGCAAGCCCAGGGTCACATCCACCCCCGGGCATGAGGTTCCCCACCCCTGCTCCAAGCCAATCCAGGCTTTACATCTGCTGACGGCATTGCGAGGAACGGCTCCTCTGCTGGGGGAGATTTGCGTTCTCACGAGTGTCGCACAGCACACGACACACAACTTCACTGCACCTCAGCGCCGGGGTGTGGAACCTGCCTTTCGTCCCTGCCCCCCGCTTGTGGGAATTCCAAGAAAGGGCCACTGGCAATTCTCCTTTGGGTTGCCCGATGGGTTCAACAAAAATACCGGACACGCCTGACGCGACATCACAACCGACATTCCATCTGAGTTAGAAAACACCCGACAGTTCTATTGTCGCCCTTCCATTGTCTCCATTTGTTTCCCGAACACAAAGCTCAAACACTGGACTGTCTGGTTCAAAACCGGACCCCTGGCACCCTAATTCCCCTCAGGCCGCGGTCTCACAAGCCCACTCCCTTCCGTGCGGCGGCTCGGCGTGGCTGAGGGCGGAGCGAGGTCCGCGTGTGCACAGGAGGGCGTCATGCCGCACCCACGTCTGTGTCTGGCCATGGACACGTGGACTCGGGAGCCTTCCCTGAAGCCAACGCCTCCCCTGAGAAGATCCGCGTGGAAAGCCGTTTAGTGCTGGCTGAGATCTGGTGGGCGGCAGGAAGCAGAAACCTGGGCCCAGGCCTGGTTTGTTAATGCATCTGCAGGGCGAGGGCCCGAGCGTCTGCCGGGGATCCGGGCTCCTCCCAGGGGCCTCTCTCTCCCAGCAGGGGCCGGGCTGGGCTTGGTTTTCAGGGTCAGGGAAACTCCCCGGAGAGCTTACGGCATCCAGTTCAGGAACAACACTGGGCCCCACCGGTCCCTGGCTCAGCGCCCAAGACCCTCTCAGGTGGGGATGCCCCCTCCCACTTCCCCTTCCCCCCCACCCGATCTGGGGCACACGGGCGTGGAAGGGCTGGGGACAGGCGGGAGGTGGAGAGCACCGGAACCACTTGGAGAGGGGGGTGCTGGGAGCCAGTCAGCGAAACGGGAACCGGCTCATAACGGAAACCACATCAAGGCCGGGGTGGGGGCGGCTTCTCCCGCTCCAGCACTTGTGGAAGGGTCAGAGCATCTGTCCCCTCCACCCTGGCTCTGGGGCAGCGATGGGCAGCCTAGGCTAGTGAGTGGGCCCCCCCGTCTCCGTGGGCTGCACGGTTGTTGGAACCAAGGCAGGCTCCCGGGCGAGGGCAGTTGTGCTCCCGGCGCTTGTGGGTACCTAGAACATGCGGGGGGGGGGGGGGGGGGCGGCGTTGCACGGTGGCAGCGCTGTGATTGGCCACAGGGGCAGCGCCCGGCTCTCACCACGTTCGGGTTGCCAGAGGGTTGAAACAAAAATACCAAAAACACCGCCCCCCCCCCAAAAACAAACAAACACAGGGAAAAAATTCTGTTGAAGGGGGAAAAAGGGGGGGGGGAGACCAAAGTTGTTGAGCAAAAACAAGGACTTAAGCCAAAAAAAAATCATCAAAATAAAACAGCATTAAAACAGCATGTCCCCTTTAAGAGTGAGTGCAGGGATAGGAACAGGGGAGCGGTGGAGCACTAAGACCCAGGGGAGTCATTGCTTCCCCTCGGTCTTTTGGCCAGTAGTCATTTTGAGGCAGCCTTGGGGAACCAGGTAAGCATGGGGGCTGGGGTCGGGGGCTGGGGGTGTTGGGTACCCGGGGGGGAAGCCAGGCGCTGAGTGTTCGTAGGGTTGTCAGGTGTCCGGCATTTTCGCCTCCTGGCTGGGGAAAAATTCAGAGAATACCAGACATCTCAGGTGTCCTGTATTCTCTGAATTTTTTTACCGGCCAGGAGGCTAAAATACCGGGTGAATACCGGACACCTGGCCTCCCTCCACCACGTCGTGCGCAAGCAGCACCCCTCGCCCGTCTCATGCCCTGGCTTTCGGTGCCTGCCACGTTAGCAATCCCGGTAGGAAAACGCCGCGCGGACGGACACCAGCGGGAGCTGGCAACTCTGCGCGTGGGCAGCAGTAACAAAATGTCTCGCGGGCCAGTCTCAGAGCCCCGATGGGCCACAGGTGGCCCGCTGCGCCCTAAGGCTCATTGCTGAGGCTTTGCAGCATTGCCAGCTCTCGCAACTCTCTCGTCAGGCGCGACCTTGTTCGTATCCCCCGCCCGCTGGACTCAGACGGCAGCGGACCCTCGGCGCGCTGCAAACAGGGACCCTCAGTGCGCTGCAAACAGGGACCCTCGGCGCGCTGCAAACAGGGACCCTCGGCGCGCTGCAAACAGGGACCCTCGGCGCGCTGCAAACAGGGACCCTCGGCGCGCTGCAAACAGGGACCCTCGGCGCGCTGCAAACAGGGACCCTCGGCGCGCTGCAAACAGGGACCCTCGGCGCGCTGCAAACAGGGACCCTCGGTGCGCTGCAAACAGGGACCCTCGGCGCGCTGCAAACAGGGACCCTCGGCGCGCTGCAAACAGGGACCCTCGGCGTGCTGCAAACAGGGACCCTCGGCGCGCTGCAAACAGGGACCCTCGGCGCGCTGCAAACAGGGACCCTCAGTGCGCTGCAAACAGGGACCCTCGGCGCGCTGCAAACAGGGACCCTCAGTGCGCTGCAAACAGGGACCCTCGGCGCGCTGCAAACAGGGACCCTCGGCGCGCTGCAAACAGGGACCCTCGGCGCGTTGCAAACAGGGACCCTCAGTGCGCTGCAAACAGGGACCCTCGGCGCGTTGCAAACAGGGACCCTCGGCGCGCTGCAAACAGGGACCCTCGGCGTGCTGCAAACAGGGACCCTCGGCGCGCTGCAAACAGGGACCCTCGGCGCGCTGCAAACAGGGACCCTCGGCGTGCTGCAAACAGGGACCCTCGGCGCGCTGCAAACAGGGACCCTCGGCGCGCTGCAAACAGGGAATTAGGTTGCTAGCCCCTACGGACGTGGAGAAAGGCTTGAAAGGGGGCAGTCAAAGGGACCCTGAGCACGCCGCGCCCAAAAGGCAAGAGCCCACACTGCGTGTGAGACGACTGCATCCCTCAGCGCCTTTGGGGGCCACGCCCGGGGCGAGCGTGGATGTTTCCGCAGCGTCCCCGACGAGACGTGCTCTGTCCATGCCTTGGCCCAGACACAGTTGGTTTTAATTATGCATGCGAGTGATGCGCAGGATTCGGGGGCCTGTCCGCTGGAGTACAGGCTGCAAAGCAATTTAATTCTCCGCAATGGGAGGCCTCCCTCCTGCACTGTCAGTGCAATTTAATCTGTGCAGCGAGGCAGCCCGTTCATCTGGCATGGCTGGGAGGCGCGAGCTGCAGCCCGGCAAGCTTATCTGCCGTGCGGGCACGTGGGTAGACACGTACCCTCCCTCTCCGCCATGGTCAAAGCGGCTGCAGGTTCCTCGGGCACAGGAGCAATTAAACCAACTGGAACGGGGGATGAATTTGACCTTGAACCTGCAGGAGGGAGTCTTTAGACAGACCCACACCGCCCAGCACCTGGGCTTGCTTGGCGAGGGCTCAGCTTTAGGGGAGGTTGGCAGGGCGCACGGCTACAGTTTCCCCGCCCCTAAAGTCACAGAGCAGAGATTTCATCCCCCACTAGCCACCTTGCTCCTGGCTGGGGAAAGCGGCACCTGGAAGGACGTTACTGGCCCCTCTGCTCATGCTGCCGGAAAGGGAGATGGTGCCAGCCAGGGACTTGCCACGTCCGAACAGAATGAACAAAGGCCTGCGGCAGCATCGCACCCTCTGCCACTCCCTGCAAGGACCCGCTTGGCCTTATCTGTCCGGGGCTCTGCAGCTGGCTCTGCAGCGGAGCAGATAAATCCAGGGGACGGAGGAATGTTTACCCAGGCTCCGCTGTATAGAACAGCCACGCCCTGCATGGCACTGACCTCGGCTCAGATCTTTTCCAGGGCCCAGTGTCTGACGAGGGCGCAGGCCAGCAAAAACACCGGGGCCGGACTTAGATCTCACTCCCCTTCTGACCTCACTCAACTGGCTGTAATTTACACCCGGGCCAACCAGAGCAGGGGCTGAGAGATTTTCTTCTCACACTGTAGAGTCTTGTTTTAAAGGCCAAGTCCTTTGTTGCACATAGGAACTGACAGGCTGGCTCAGGCACACGCCTCAACTGTTTGGCCAGGACCCCGCGACACCCCAGACCCCGTCGGGAACCTACAATGGCACCTGCTCCGCAGTGGGAAGTGCAGCTCCCTCAGAGTGGAGTCACAGGCACGCTACAGCCGGCCACACAGCCACAGGCGCTGCAAACCCCCACGACCGACTGTCCCTCGCCCTCAGCTTTCCTGAAACATGTCCCTCCTTCCCATGTGAGCCCAGGAACAGCAGCTCCCGTTGGCTGGAAACCGGCCAATGGGATTGTGCCGGGGGCGGGAGCTTCGCAGGAAGCGTCTCCTCCCTCGCCCGGGCTCACGGCTGTTCAAACAGAATCCCGCCAGTTCGCAGCAGCCGCTTTTCTCAGCAGTGGGTCGGGGGGGGGGGGGGGGGGGGCGGACAAGCAGGGAGTCTGCCTGAGGCTTCCCGCTGCTTCTGGGGATTTTGCCCAGGCCTGGCAGAACCCGAGCTGACGGCTGGCGGCGGGAGCCAGACACACCCACGCTGGGCACCCGGCGCGCCTTTCTCTCTTGCACAGGGACGTCATTCGCCCCAGGAACCACCGCCCTCAGGGAGTCGCCCTCCCTAGAACTCTTCGCATCGCTGCCTGCCCGGGGCGTGGCTCTCGTGCACTCCGAGGGCGTGAGCTGCTGGACTTCTCGCCGGTAACGCAGGCCCCCGGACTCCACCACAGCAGGCCCCACTGAGCTGGTTGGTTTTACTCCCGTGCAATGCAGCCTGCCTCACGGGGGTGTTCCTGATCGACACCAGGCTAAGTGAGGGGAGAACGAGGCCCCTTCACCCCGACTCCTAATTTTTGCACACCTCATTTTAACACATCGATTACTATCACCCCATGTTCCCGTCCAACCTGACTCGCGCCTCCTCTCCAGCCACATGGACAGCACAGACCGATCCTGGTCTATGTCCCTCCGGAGTGTGAACAATCCACACACACACCCCAAGCCACACAGTTCTATTGACCTAACCCCCGGGTGTGGACAGCGCTCAGCTCCAGGGAGTGCTTCTCCTGTCAACCCAGCTACAGACTCTCGCGGAGGTGAATTAGTCACACCCACGGGAGAAGCTCCCTCGGGGCAGTAGTGACTTCTACAACAGTGCTGCTGGAACACTGCATGTGAAGACAAGCCCACAGAAATCCCTTTGAACCCCCTGCCCAGAGCAGGACCAACCCCAACTCCATCATCCCAGCCAGGGCTTGGTCAAGCCGGGACTGAAACACCTCTAGAGATGGAGATTCCACCCCCTGCCTAGGGAACCCAGCCCAGCGCTTCCCACCCGCCTAGGGAAAGAGTTTGTCTTAAGATCTGACCTAGACCTTCCCACTGCCACTTGAGCCCATTGCTCCTCGTTCTGCCCCACTGAGAACAGCCTCTCTCCAGCCTCTTTGGAACCCCTTGGCAGGAAGTTGCAGGCTGCTCTCAAATCCTCCCCCCCCCCCCACTCTTCACTTCTGCAGACTAACCAAGCCCAAATCCCTCAGCCTCTCCTCATAAGTGCTCCAGCCCCCGAAACATTTTCATTGGCCTTTGCTGCACCCTCTCCAATGCGTCCACGTCCTTTCTGCAATGGATCCTCTCTGTAGATTTTTCTTGGCCCCCCTTGCTTTTTCATGCAACAATGAAACAGTGTGTACCCCCGCAAGTTGGCCCCTGGCCTGTGTTTCTGCCTGGAAATGTCCCTGAGGAGGAGACCACTGAAGCTGTGAGCTCTGATTTTGCAGCTAAATTGAATGTTTTTCTGCAAAAAGAGGGAAAGTCAGTGGAAGATGTGAGGACCATTGTTACTCCAGCATCTACGCCATCAGCTGTCACAAATGAAGGTCTGATAGCTGCTTTAGGAAAAATGATGGAACGCTATACCCCTCCCTCTTATGAAGGAGTTGGATATCGGAAGCTGAGATTTTTCTCTGGGATTCATCCTACCCCTGTTGGAGAGGATGACTTTGAATCTTGGATGGACCAAGCCACTCGGATGATGGAGGAATGGCAGTGCTCAGATACGATGAAATGGCAACGACTAGCTAAAAGTCGAGGGGACCAGCCTCTGATATTATTAGATCCTTATGGATGAGTAAAACTTCTGCTGGTGCTATGGAGTATCTCCATGCTTTGGATGATATAGATGGGACTACGGAGCATGGAGAAGATTTGTATCTGTGTTTTCACACCACCTATCAAGAAGAGGATGAGAAACTGTCACAGTACGTATCCTGTCTAGAGAAGCTCCTACATAAAAGAAGATTAAGGGGGGACATGATAGCGGTTTTCAAATATCTAAAAGGGTGTCACAAGGAGGAAGGCGAAAATTTGTTCCTCTTGGTTACTGAGGACAGGACAAGGAGTAATGGGCTTAAACTGCAGCAGGGGAGGTTTAGATTGGACATTAGGAAAAAATTCCTAACTGTCAGGGTGGTCAAATATTGGAATAAATTGCCAAGGGAGGTGGTGGAATCTCCCTCTCTGGAGATA
The DNA here is from genome assembly GCF_049634645.1 of Pelodiscus sinensis. NCBI lineage: Eukaryota > Metazoa > Chordata > Testudines > Trionychidae > Pelodiscus > Pelodiscus sinensis. The sequence goes on from NC_134720.1 coordinate 53,782,448, forward strand.
TTTAAGAACAGGTTAGATAGACATCTGTCAGGGATGGTGTAGACGGAGCTTGATCCTGCCTTGAGGGCGGGGGGCTGGACTCGATGACCTCTTGAGGTCCCTTCCAGTCCTATGATTCTATGATCTGCAATAAACCCTTCCTAGCTACTCGGCTGTGTTAATACAAAGCACTTCAGATCTGCTTGTGCTCTAGTGCTGCACTTACCAGCCTGGTGGTGACTGGCAGGCACTGTGCACGAATATGCAGGTGGAACAGAGGTCAGCGACTCGGATTTCTAGGACCTGTTCCCAGCTCTGATTCTCTGTGGCCTGAGGAAGTCCCCTTCCCTTATAGTGCTCCATTTAAAATGGATACAACGGTAATTTCCCCCTAAACTCCCAGGGTGTGCCAAGCCTTAATTAATTCATGATTCATAAAGCAGTTTGAGATCTTGCAGGCCAAAGCGGCTCTCGCGGTAGAAGGCATTATTAGATATTTTAACAGTAGGAGCCTCGCAATGGCTTAATTAACTAGACCACCAACATCATTTTGTCCCAGAAAAGTGTATTTTAAGCAAACTGTTACAAAATTCAGGGTATTCGTTCGGTGTGTTGCTCGCTACAGGCCCGTATTTATGTGGAGTAGGACTATTCTCAGCGAGTAGTGCCATGGAAATCAGCGGAGCTACTCGAGGAGTAAGGAGCCATTCACTGTAAGGAACGCTTTGAAAGCTAGTGAATGTATGAATGGAAGAGGCAGACATATGGATTCCTTTGTTGGTGGGAAGACCGATATTCTTGGGACGAATGCAGGAGGTCCTGTTAGAGATGTTATCCTATAACTTGAGAAAAGACTAAAGCAATTCAGAAATTTCCAGTCAATTTTGTAAAAGTTTTGATGGAAAATATGATTTCTGCACAATTTTTTCCATGGGAAAATGCCGACTTTCCCGATGGAAAAATCCAACTGAAACATTGTTTTGTGTCAGATTGACATTGAGTTGTATCTGCTTGGGCCACAGAGGTGCCGCATGGATATTGTAGTTCAAGTGCCTCATGCTCCCATCCACAACACTGGGCCAGTTTCCATAGCTGGACTACATCTCCCAGAATGCACCCTACTCTCCTGCCGACTAAGCCACTGTATTGCTTGCTGGGAATCCCATGATCATACTGCATGATGGGAGATGTAGTCTATAGAGGAGAAACAAATTATTTCAACTTGCTAGCATGGAAATTTTGCTGAACTTTCCATGCTGTGGAAAGTTTTGATATTTTGATTTTTCATCAGGTTTAGGACAAAAAATACATGCTGAACTACTGGAATTTCCCACGGGCCAGGAGGAGCCCCAGAAAAGACCAAGTATCAGAGGGGTAGCCGTGTTAGTCTGGATCTGCAAAAGCGACAAGGAGTCCTGTGGCACCCTATAGACGAACAGATGTATTGGAGCATAAGCTTTCGTGGGCAGAGACCCACTTCGTCAGATGCAAATGCAAAGACCAAGAACACAGAGGTCAGAAAGACAGAACCTCCAAGCTAGTCTAGTACACAATTAAATACGCAAGAGACTAGAAAATCCTCCATTGACAGAGCAGACACACATTCATCTTTTAGGTCTTTTTCCACCCGCTCTGGTGGAGATGAAAGCCCGATTCATTGGACGCTTGGCAGACGAAGGAACAATGCCGTAGGCAGTGAGGAATTGGACCTCAGCACGCATGCAGAGAGATACTGTCCAGTTTTGCTCAGCTTTATGGTACATGTATCTAGAGAAGTCAGTGCAGAATAAGAAACTGTTCTCCTTGGCAGGTGAGTGAAATTACATCTTCATGCTGAAGACCCGAAAGCAGGATCTTACATCTTAGCCTGTACAATTTCAAAGCAATCAACAGCGCATCAAACCAGAAACATTCCTCACCCTCCGGACAAGCAGGAATCTGGAAGTCCCAGAACTGCAGAGATCTCTGAAATCAGGGGCGGATATAGGGCAGGGCGAGTGGGGTGGCCGCCCCAGGCCCCGCGCTTCAAAAAGCCCCGCACATGCGCCGTGGCAAAGGGGGGGCCCCGCGAAATTATGCTGACCGGGGCCCCGCAAAACGGTCATCTGCCCCTGTCTGAAATGATCCCCATCGGAATCTTACAGTTGGGCCCTAACTTTGCAATGGGCCAAACCAAAATCTGGGACCCAAGAGTGCCTGTATCTGGGGGAGTCTGAAAGCTGGATCCAGTCCCAAATATTACAGCTGGCTCCTATCATTACAGGGCAGCCAAGGGTGGGGAGCACAAGCTTGTATTGGGAACTCACTGGGTCAGCGCACAGCAGTCTAGTGTACTTCCATCTCTCTCCAGCTGCGTACGTGTTCTCCAGAGCGTCAGCTTCCTCGTCTCGTCTCATCTCGTCTCTTCGGAAAGTATCTAGCTGTTATGGCTGCAAACCCCACCTTGCAAGCCTAACCCGCGAACACACTGAAGCAGACTTGAATTGCAGCAGACTTCAAAAGTGGAGAGGTGGGGACTCTCTGAACCACAGTTCTGAGTGGAGGGGGGAGTTTATTTTGTGTGTGAAGCCATAGAGGGCCACCAACAGGAGACACGGTCAACCTGTGGAACTCCTCGCCAGAGGATGCGGTGAAGGCCAGGACAATAACAGGGGTCCAAAAAGAGCTAGATACATTAATGAAGGTTAGGTCCATCAATGGCTATTAGCCAGGATGGGTAGGAATAGTGTCTCTAGCCTCTGTTTGCCAGAAGCTGTGAATGGGCGACAGGAGGTGGATCACTTGATGCTTCCCTGTTGTGTTCACTCTCTCTGGGGCTCCTGGCACTGGCCACCGTGGGCAGACAGGACGCAGGGCTGAATGGACCTTTGGTCTGACCGAGTTTGGCCGCTCTGATGCTCTGACTGTACTCTGGAAAGCACAATGCTCAAGAGGTGCAGTGGGAGCATGTCCCAGCCTCTCTACTGCACCTTTACCTACAGGCCCGTAACATCTGTGCCACTTCCCATGGGCCCAATGCCCCGGCCCTTGGACTGTTCAAAACCCAGAGTCCGTGGCGGGAGCCCAGCTCCCGGCCCCCCGTGGATCCCCTCCTGTGACTCCCTCAAGCTTATTAATTCTATTTAAAAACGTTTTAAAGAAACTCCTTCCGCTGCCAGGTTTCCATGCCGGGTGGGAGTTGGGGATTTTGTGCGATTCCTTCATTTCGTTTTTAATGAGCACCAGGGGCTCAGCGGGCGAGTGGGTGTCTCAGAAGCGGCCCCATGTGACAGGGGGGAGTTACTACGGAGGCGCGTGTCCGTGGCAGGAAATGGACAGTGGGAGGAGGCACGCCGGCAGGAGGCACCGGGGCTGTTACGCTCGTCAGGCAAGGGAACGCCTGCAGGGGCTGGATGAAGGCTGCCAGGAGCTCTCTGGACATGACGGGGACGGGTCGCAGGGGCGTGAGGCGCTTCACAGACTCTTCTCCCCCGCCCCGGCGCACAAGCAACGTCTGCTGGTGTCTAACTGCCGTGCGTGGGATCAGAACCAGGCCTGTTGCCTCTGAACCCCATTGTGGTTCTTTCTCTATTGGAAGTGGGGCGGGGCAGGGCAGCGAGCTCCCTCCACCCACAGCTGTATCTGGACACAGGGGCCCATCACAAGGGCGCCACCAGCACCTCTTGTGCACAGGGGAGGGGCACGGCCTTGCACAAGGGGGCATGCACCATGGGGCATGGCCAGGGGGATCGGCGACGTAGCCTGGGATTAACCCTCCACTTCACAATATTCCTGCTGTGGGTTTACGTCTACACAGTGATTGGGAGGGGACTGCAAGCTAGGGCAGGAGTACACATGCCGGATCTTGCATGCTACGTGTAGCTGTGTAGCCGCAGCAGCATGGCAGCATCTCTCTCACCCCGAGCTGGGAACTGCACTTCCCAGCAGCGGCGGAGACTACTCGGCAGCACAGACATAGCATTCCTCTCGCACCAGGCAGCCTGCTCCCAATAGCCAAGCATTGTGCTTCGGCAAACCCAGCCTGTTCTTTCCAAAGGGGATGGAATCGCTAGTGTTCCCCGGACGTCCGTGGAGTGACACGGATTCACAGCAGCTGAGCGTCTGCCCCGGTGAACCCACCAGAGTGTTGGGGGGAAATCGACGGGAGTCTCCTTTCAGCCAGGTGCTTTTTTTAAAACGGAGTCGGGTCTCCCTGCGGTGTGTTTCCGAGGGGCTGACGTATATGGAAACGGGCCCGATGCTGCCGTCTCCGGGATACCATTGCCTCCATAGAGGCTGTGGGAGTAATTCCAGCAATGGGAGCTGCCCCCATTCCAGCAGCGCCCGCCCAGTTGTTGGCTGTTCTTTCCTCCCTGCGCCTCCAGTGCCCACGTGCCGCGCCTCGTGCGGCTCGCCGACATCCGGCTCAGCCACGAGACGTGTTCCCCGCTTCGCGGGCAGAGTCTGGTGCATTAAAAGTGACTTTCGACTCCAAGGAACACAACTTCCACTCCAAGCGAGTGGCATGGGAAAAAACGAGGATAAGCCGCTCGGAAAGGAAGAGGAAAGTAATCCCGAAGGGTCCGCCGCCCGGCGCTGCTTAAACGCCCATTCATTTGCTTGACATGAAAACCCAGTAAAAGCATCCAGCCAGTTCTCCTTGCTGACAGCCCACTATTGATTTGAGACTAATTCTTTCTACATAAAGCCAGCCATTAAATATTCCCCATTCACCGCTGCAGGCTTTTACTGCCCTGTGCACTAGATCCAGTCTCGGAGAGGGGAGAGAGGAAGAAGAAATGCAAAGCAGGGTGGGGGGGGGGTCAGCTGTTTCCTGGATTTCTCCTATTTTACTAGGAGTGTTTTGAACAAGTTGAGACAGATCAAGAACCCGCTCAACCCCAGACTCAGCCCCAAATGGAAACTGAACTCCACTGGTTGTTACTCCTTTTACAAACAGGCTTGGTGTCCCTGGGAACTTCCAGCAAGCACCAGATCCGGCTCCTGTCTAAATCGATGGGAGCTGTGCTGTTCAAGAGACCTAGAAAACTGGGGCGGCAGAGCCCTCAGGAGCCATCGGGTCCAGCCCCCGGCCCAGAGCAGGACCAACCCAACTCAATCAGCCCAGCCAGAGCTCTGGCAAGCTGGGACTTCAAACCTCTAGGGATGGAGATTCCACGCGCCCCCCCCCCCCGGGAACCCGTCCCTGCGCTGCCCCACCCTCCCAGGGAACTAGTGATTTCAACAGGTGCAGGATGGGACCCCAGAATGAACAGGACACTGTGGGAAAAACTGCTTTCCCAGCCCCACGGTACAGCTGGCTGATGTGTCTGAACAAAACCTTTTTGACTTTCCCCATCGCTCCGCTATCGCCAGGAGGCGCTTACTGCTCCAGAGCAGTGCGTGTGCAACCTCAGCCATCCGACTGAGCAATGCAAAACGCCCCTCATCCGCGACCATCCCGTCTGCCCCGGGAAACAAAGGCATGAGCCACAGACAGTCAGCGGGATGACGGTTGGGGTGTGTAAGGGGAAACAAGGGGTCTGGAGGCTCACTACCGTGGCAATGGGGGTACCGCACGGGCAGACACAGCTTTTACTGATTTATACACTTGGGTTCCTCCTGTCCTGCTTGCTCAGGCTGGATACGCTGCAGCTCTGCCCAGGATGACCGTTTCACAAATGGTCCATGTGCTAACCATGCTATCCGCCTTCCCCCTTATATGCTCCTTGGAGCCCGGCAGTACACGGTCAGCGCCCCATCTCCTTCCCCCTCGTAAGCTGCTGATTCAATTTTTGTGAGGTGAGAACTGCCGACATCGCTCAAAAGCTGCAAACAGTGCAGCGGGTATAATTCTATGCATCACATGCCGCTGACGTGTATTTCCATACAACTAAGGCCGGGTCTACCCTAGGAAACCGTTTCAAAATGACTTAAATTGACTTGACTCCCAATTTAATAAAATTGGACTAGCCTGTCCTCACTACGGGGAAGTATCAAAATGAGTCCGAGGCAGGCGCCGTGATGTGGACGCGCTACCTCGACTTGAACCAGGAAGCACCAAGGAGTGATTAGTTCGAATGACTCTGGGGAGTCGTTATTTCGAAATAACTATCCACCGCTATTTCAAACTATTTCAGAATTAGTATTACTCCCGAGGAAAGCAGGAGTATGGATTTCAAAATAAACGGCCTGTTATTTCGAAATAACAAGCTTGGTAGTGTGGACGCTCTGCTTATGTATTCGACGTAAGGGGGTGGCTCTTTTGAAATAAAGTCCTAGTGCAGACCAGGGCTAAAATCAAAAGATGCACCCGAGGTTAATCTGCTGCTCACTCGGATCCCACGGGTGGAGGGGTCCGAGATGGAACGGGTATCTGCAATAAAGATTTCCTTCTACCCCTTCTGCCTCTGAGGAACTGGCCCTTTTCTAACACCATCACTTGGGATATTACCACAGCACGGAGTGGTACATGCCCACACCGAAGACAGAGCTGAGTGGCTCTCGGCCATCGCTCACACCGAGATGAGGAGCGAATCAGTAGCACGGACGAAAAAGGGACGTTTCCTTCTGTGGGAAATGTCCACGTTGCTTTGCAGTCCCAAACAGAACAAGGCAAAATATCGAACAAGGACATGGAGGAAACGCCTCCCCCCCCCCGCAACGTGCGGATGTTGCTATTTCCAGCCGGATCAGAACAATCTAACAGGCCAGATCCGTGCAAGGCGTTTCATTCCCAGTCAGCCCGTCGGACAGTCAAAGCCTTTTGTCTAAGTCGACATTTTCCCAACCAAAAAAAAAAAAAAAGGAAAAAAAAAGAAAAAAAATCTAGGAAAGCACATTTTCAGACAGAAAAATACTTCAGAGGAAAGCTGCTCCATAAACCGCCCCCTCCTGCCTACGGGCACTCGGAGATCAGCTTTCGACGGGGGCAGCAGTACACGTGAGATGCAAATGGTTCGGGATTCTCAGACTCTTACAAACTTGCAAGATCTAATACTATTTCTGTGTTGCACTTGTGCAGTTCCTTTTCCCCTAAAGAGCCTCACGAACGACACATGCACAGGAAAACTGTGTATGCTGCAAACCAAAAAGCAAACCTGATTCTGGGAGGCACTAACAGGAGTGTTGTGAGCAAGACACGAGGAGTCATTCTTCCGCTCTGCCCTGCGCCAATTGGGCCTTAGTTAGAGTAGTGTGTCCAGTTCTGGGCACCACATTTCAAGAAAGATGCAGAGAGATTGGAGAGGGTCCAGAGAAGAGCAACACAAATGACCGAAGGTCTAGAAAACATGAGCTATGAGGGAAGACTGGAAGAACCGGCTTTGCTGAATTTGGAAAGAAGACTGAAGGGGACAGGAGAGCAGTTTTCAGGTATCTAAAAGGTTGTTACAAGGAGGAGGGAGAAAAATTGTTCTCGTTGGCCTCTGGTGATAGAACGAGAAGCAATGGGCTTAAACTGCAGCAAGGGAGGTTGAGGTTGGATATTAGGAAAAACTTCCCAACTGTCAGGGTGGTTAAGCACTGGAATAAGTTTCCCAGAGGGGTTGTGGAATCTCCATCCCTGGAGATATTTAAGAGCAGGTTGGACAGACACCTGCCAGGGATGGTCTAGATGGTGCTTGGTCCTGCCGACAGGGCAGGGGACTGGACTTGATGATCTCTTGCAGTCCCTTCCAGACCTAGAGTGCTACGATTCTGCTACTGACATGCAGCCACCTCTCCCATGCAACATGCCAGCAGCAGGAAGCAACATCCAAGGCCCAACTGTTCCCTGTGCTGCAACCGGCATGAACATGTACACCAGCCTACCATGGGTGGAACAGGTTACCAAAGGAGAGTCCCAATAAATAACTACACCCGGCGGCAAGCAGGGAGAAACAGCCCTCCGGTGCTTGTCACATCAACGGCATGCCACTGGCATTGTATTGTATTCTAGTTCAGGGTTCTCCACCTTGAACCTCCCCCCTCAAACGTGCTATAAAAACTCCACGGCTCACTCAGGCCACGACATTGAAAAGGCAGGGCCGGCATGGGGAGCCATGTTTCGTATCAGTCCAGCATGGATCGCTGGTGGAGAACCACTGTTCGAGCTGTGTGCTTTGCTGGACCGGCTAAAAGCACCGCTCCACGTCTCGCTGCCGGAGAGACCGACACAGTCTGGGTTAACACCCTCCGAGCCAGTGCGTTCAAGTCAACGAGAAAAGAGTTTCCGTGCATCCTATTAGGGTGTATTCTGATACGAATTTCATTAACGCAAGCCTGGCCACCACTGCATGCTTGTACTTGGAAAAGGGCAATGAATTACAAGTGTAAATATGGATAACAGATACCAGAGCCTCCGAGGCAACCTGCAGCCAAATGAAAACAAGACTTCCTTAACGACGGCTAAGGGAGATGAAGGTGACATCATCTTTCCTAGTAACAGATTGCAGCAAGATAGGAACCAAAGCCCTCTCTTTTCCCACCGTGTTAATGAATATCTTTGGAGATTCTGGTCCCACCTCAAAAAAGATCTCTTGGCAGTGGAAAAGGTTCAGGAAAGGGCAACAAAAATGGGGAGGAGAGATTTAAAAACCTGGGACTTTTCAGCTTAGAAAAGAGGAAACTAAGGGGGGATAGGATAGAGGTCTATAAAATTATCACAGGTGTGGACAAGGTAAGGAAAAGTTATTTATTTGTTCCCATAACATACGAAATAGGGGTCACCAAATGAAATGAATAGGCAGCAGGTTTAAAACAGACAAACTGAAGTTTTTCTTCATGCAGCGCACAGTCAACCTGTGGAACTCCTTGCCAGAGGATGTTATGACGGCCAGGACTTTAAAAAGAACTAGATAAATTCATGGAGGTTACGTCCATCAATAATTATTAGCGAGGCTGCGTAGGAATGGTGTCCCTAGACTCTGTCAGAGATTGGAAATGGGTGACAGGAGAGGGATCACTAGATGATTCCCTGTTGTGTTCCCTCCCTCTGGGGCACCTGGCATCGGCCACTGTCGGCAGACAGGACACTGGGCTAGATGGACCAATATGGCCATTCTGAATGCCTCCCAGCAACTGAAAAGGGGAGATATGCATTAATCCACATAAGCTGGTGCAGGTTGGACCTCTCTAGTCCGGCACTCTCTGGTCCCTCGACCTCCGTGGTCCGGCATGATTTCAGTCAGCCGGATGTGCACTTATCATGGGTGTGGCCAAGTTTCCCGCAGTCCCATAAAGTTTGTTTACAGCCCCCAGGCCTGGCTCTCAGTGTTCTGGGCTGTGATTTAGCTCTAATTCTCCCCTCTACGTCTTCTCAGAGCCCGGCAAGCAGTGGCCGTGTTGGTAATGCTGCTAGACAACACAGACCTTCCGTGGTTCAGCACCGGTCAGGTTCCGAGGGTGCCGGGCTAGAGAGGTTCCACCTGTATGTTCCTGGCTGCTAGCCATAGGCAACACATGCTTGGAAAGATTAGAGCCAGACAGCCAGACGGTTTACAAAGAGAGAGGGGGGTGTTCAAACAACGGACGGGGTGTACAGTATGCCCCAAAGCATCTCGGTCCTCACACGGCGGTAATAACCTTGGCACAAAACACACCTTGTGAGGTAGCATTTGAAAACAAGGAGCTTGCTGGCCAAGACCATTGTGGTGAACAGTGCGCGGCAGCCGGACGTGTGAAGTTCGAAATTCCTGCCGTGTGACGTTACAAGGCATGTTCAAAACCACGGCAGGGCTGGTGTCCTGGCCTCTGTCTGTCAGGGGCTGGGAATGGGCGACAGGGGAGCGATCACGTCATGGTTCCCTGTTCTGTTCCCTCCCTCTGGGGCACCTGTCGGCAGACAGGACACTGGGCTAGACGGACCCTTGGTCTGACCCGGTCTGGACGTGCTGATGCTCAGACAGCGCTGCCTAGACTCAAAGCTGTTAAACAAACCCACCCTAAACAAAATGGGGGGAGTGTGTGCACCTCGGTTCACACATACGTCGTAAACGGGGCCCTCAAGGCAGCAGGGGAGGAAGATGGCAGGAGAGAACCGTCCCCTTTCAGCACACGAGGGAGGGAAGAGCACAGCTTCACCCCCAGGCCCCACATGGCCTTCCTCCCTGCTTGGATTTCACTGTGGGGGCCGCCCATTTCAAAGCTTCGCGGGTCCGTCCAAGAAAAGGGCCAGAAGCCCCCAAGTAGCTTGGACTTCAGACAACGGCACCTGCACTTCTGGGCCTCTGGGGAGACGCTGCCAAAGAGCTGGTCAGTCACCACCTGGCAGGAAGGCTGGGGGTGAAAGGCCACAGAGTGTCACATGAGGGGTCTTCGCTTGGGTTTGCTAGTGGCCCCTTCTCTGTGGGCCCAGCCCAGAACAGCCCCCTCCATCTGCAGCGGGCCCGGTCTGGCCATAGTGGGAGGGGCCACTTGGCGGGGGAGCACTCCCCCCCAGGGGTGGGCAGGGTGGAACGCCCCCTCCCTCCCGCCTACCGCCACGTAAATCGGTAAACTGGTTCCACATAACGTTGAACTGCTTAACCAGGGTTTTCCCTCGCTGGTCTGGACTGCGGCCCAGAATGGTCTTGGCACGTTTGGGGGGTGTAAACCGAGGGGTTAGACCCACCTCTGATAACAAAGATTGCCCAGTGGCCACAGGAAAAAAATCCCCTCAGAGCTCCAACAGGTCGAAACGTGTCTGGGTCGTCGGGCTCCGGCTGGCGCGCCTCGCGCTCTCAGAACAGCGGGGTGGATATTATACTCCGAGGAGCAGTTTGGGAGGGGGCAGAGTCCAAGCCCACCCAACCCCCTGGCTCCCAGCTTGCAGCATAACCCCAGCAGCTCCCTTTGCCACGCTGCTTTTTAGCATGCTTGCTCGAGCGGAGCTAATCCCGATGTGACAGCCTAGGCATTTAAACCCACGTGTATCCTGAAGCCTACTGACTTCAGAACGTGCTTGCACCCCTTGTGGCACTGGCCATAGCAGAGGACCATGCAGTGAGCACCCAAGAACAGTCGGGCTCTGGGGCTCTGTCCTCAGGTGCCTTTCAGGTCTACGGAGCATGGGAGAAGGGCGAGAAATGCCGGCTGAGGCTTCACCTCAACAGGATTTTCAGTGGAAGCTGCAAAACAGAACAGTCCCAAGGAAAAAGAAGGGGAAACTGACACTCCGCTGCAGTGCCTGGAATTTATGATGCTGCGTGCAGGCATGGACAGCTTTGGCTGTTTTGATGACTGACGACCTAAGGGGGGAGGCAGAAACGTGATGTGCGGCCGGCCTGGCACAGCGAAGCCCTGCCAACACTGATGCGCAGCACCCCCAAACCAGGCAGTCCTCCACGAGGGACAGCTCACACTGAAAGCTGAGGGTTGCCGAGGAAGGAACACGCCTTGTTCTCAGCACCCGTGACAGGTGACTACTGCCTGAAAGCCAAGGTGCAAAGTCCAGCAGAAGCGTAAAACAGGGAGAACCGCGATGCAGCCTAATCTCCCACGGCGGCCACGCTGCAATGCGCCCGGCAGCGCCCCGGCGAAGACGTACAAGTTTACTCAGGCCCTGGAGCCAGCGCTCACGGACAGGCTGTGGGTAACGCTGCCACATGGGGTACGTCTACACCAGCCCCCTAGCTCAATCTAGGGAGGATAATGAGGGCGACCGAAATTGCAAATCAAGCCCGGGATTTAAATATCCCACGCTTGATATGCATGTTCGCCATTTTAGAAATTGACTAGCCCGAAGTAACTGCCCGCCTCAACACAAAGCAGTGAAACGGGATTCCGATTTAAAGCCCCTAAATCGAATTAGCTGGTAAACTTCATTGCAGGAGGAATACCAGCTCATTCGAGTTAGGGCTTTAAATGGCCCTCGTTAGCCTCCCTAGATCGATCTAGGGGGCTAGTGTAGACGTGCCCATGGAAGCCAGGAGACCCAATACCACCCCAGCCCGGTGTGACGAAGTGGGGATTTGCAGTCACTCTGTTCACATGCCACGTTGTGTGTCATTGCTACCGTCCTGGGCTGTTCTGTCATAACGCTGGGTGTGTGCCTCAGTTTCCCTGTGTGTGCCTCAGTTTCCCTGGGCACTGCGCCTGTGCCCAGCCGGGGATGCAGTTTTGGATGTGACTCTCACTGAGGGGAGGCTGCCTCTACCCAGCCCACGCACAATGGCCCAGGCTCTCTTCTCACCTGGGCCTATGTAGGGGGGTGCAGCCAGGTGACCCCTTTTGCCTGGACGCTGGACAAAGGAGGCAGTGGGGCTGCCTGCAGGCTGGGCCCGGTCGCTGAGTATGTGAGTCAGTCTCCAGCCGCATAGGTGACTTAGGAGCTTACCTCCCCCTGGCTTTCCACACTCACGCCAACAGGCTGGAATTCTCCAAGCATCCCAACCGAGTTGTGAACCCTTTGTGTCCTAACTCCCCAAGGCTCCTCTGAAAACCCAAGCCACTGGGACTCTTCCCACAGACGTTGGGCAGGTTAGGCCACTGCGTGGAAATCTGGGCCCCTAGGTTACCATTGCAGATCTCTATTTAGGCCCCTCGATAAAAGCGGTTTGAACGTCAGAGGTGCCGAGCCTCTGAAAACGCCTCCGAAAACACAAAACGCTGCTGGTTCCCCGGCACCAGTGGCAATCAGTGACTGGCACCAGCTGCCCGTGTAGGGACTTAGGTGCCCAGAATGTAGGAACCTGGGTTTGAAATGTTTAGCCTCAGTTCAGCGGCGCTTGTAGAGAGCCGAGCGCCTTTGGCGGAGGGCAGTATTTCAATTGATCATGTGTAGAACGGTCGTGCCTTACAACCCCACCCATGGCCCATGAACCTGCAGTGCTGGGAGCCATATAAAGGCAGAACAGAAAGGCAGTCTCTGCCCCAAAGCGCTTACATTCTAAGTCGAAGCCAACACACGGCTACAGAGAGGCAAACGGAAACCAAAGGCAGCAAGGGGCCAACCCAGACCAGCCTGGCTCAGCTCAGCAGTGGCCCACAGGAGAGCTACGTCACAAACCCACCGGTGGATAAATCACAGTCCAATTTCAGATACTCTCCCGTAAGAACTCCACCTAAAATGGGCTCAGCTTGTCCCTGCCTCTGCCGCCATTCACTGGAGCACGACTCCGTGTGGCTGAGACACGGGCTGCGGGTGACCGGCTGGCTTCCCCGAATACGCCCCCCATGCAGAGTGAGTTCATAAAGGAGGCCGGGTGCTGTCTTTGCCCTTCCGAGGCAGGGCTCTGCTGTACATCGACACGGTCCCCAACACGAGGCAGGGACCCTCCTTCAAAGCACAAGCGCCCCCCGAGGGTGACACCGAGCCCCTGGCAGGGGCCTCGTGGAGACACACTCCCCCAATAGTAACCCCAGGGTGCACCGTGCCTGGACCAGCTGCCCGGGTTGTCAGCTGCTGCACGACCCTGGAATCTTCCGCTCTCTCCACTCCCCCCTTGGTGCCCACTCTGGAGAGGTGAATGCGGGCACAAACCAGGTCCCAGCAGAGCATGAAAGCCCCCTGCCACTAGCTCCTTGCACTTCCCACCCCACTGTGCCCGTACGCGGAGGGCCAGGCACCGAGTTTTTCCAGCGCTGGGACTTTGGTCGAAGACTGACCGGAAAAGGGGAGATATGAGAAGTGCCGAAGGCGAACACCTGTCTCGTCTCCCCAGTGCCCAGCTGTCTCGGCGGTGATGACCCCACAGAGCGCCCCCCGCCTCTGGCGTCTGTAACCTGCACACGACTCCCCCGCACAGAGATCAATAATGCATGCGGTGTGCAGCCCTTGCAGCCGCCGGCCCGGCACGCTCCCTGGAAACACTCCTGGCCCCTCAGAGGCGTCAGGAAGGCAGCGGCAGAGGGAAGCAGCAGCCTTGCCCATCTCCCTGTCATGTCTCGTTTGCTTCACGGGCGCGCCGGCGTCCCAGAAAGCTTCCAGCACGAGGCCGGGACCCGTGTCGGCAGCTGCAGGGGCTGGAGACTGTTGGGCTGTGAATTTCGGGATCACGGGGCCTTCCCAGCTGTAAGCTCGTGGAAAGGGGCCTCCGGAAAGCCTCTCCCTGGCTCTGGGGCACATCGCTGCCCCGCTTCGAGCACTCCAGGGCTTGGCAGGAAACCCCGATCTCTGCGTTCCTGAGGGCCAGCACCAAATCGGCCCCCGGCAAGACTCTGAGCTGTGTTTGGTTCCCATGCGGCAGGGCCTGGCCCTGTCAGCCCTTTGCACACTAACTCCTTATGCCGGGAAATGAAGGGCAGCAGCGTTTCTCCTTCTCCCCTCCCACCAGCCAAGTCAGGCCCCAGGTCTTCTCAGTTCTCAGCCACCGAGCTCAGCCTCCTCCTTGGGCAAGGCTGTGGGATCAGATCAGAGGAGTTCACGTCCAAACCAGCAGCTGCCGCTGCCTCAGGACACGGGGCTTTGCAACCGGGGGGAGCAAGAGCCCGGGAGTGAACAGAACTACAGCCCCAGCCACGGACACGTGCGGGCAGCTCGCATCAGAAAGGAGACGGGCATGCTCCAGATCGACCGCCGAGCTTCACGCCCGCCTGGGCCGGAGCAGCCGTCAATTCGCGAGAAACGGGTAGAGCGAGAGCTGAGAAAGCTCCTTTCGATCCTGGACAGTCCTAACCAGAGCAGACGGTCCAAGCATTGATCACAGTGGTTTCTTCTGGCCTTACTATGTAGCAATTCATCACCTCCCCCATGTGATTCTGCCCCCCCCCCCCCCACCACCACCACCACTTTCTCCTTCTGTGTCTTCAAACTGTCCACTCTCCCCCGGTCCCCCCCTCCCTCCGAACCCCAGAGCCCAGAATTCTGGGCGTCACCTTCCAAAACCCTCCACAATATTTCAGAAAAAACAGGTTAAGAACCACCTCCCCTTTTGACAAACCATGTCCTTAAAGTGCCTTGAGTCTGGACACCAATCAGCATTTCCTTTCTGTGCATATTGGTGCATTTCACTTTTTAGAATTATCCTGAGCAGAGCTGGTCGACAAGGGCTTAAGGAAAACGCTTTTGCCCAAGAAACCACCGTCTCATCAGAATGGTCACTGGTTCAATTTGACATATCCTCCAAGACAAAGGCAAAAAGAAGCATTTCAACATTCTCATTTCACTTCTCCTTTTCCATTATATTGAAACTTCAGTGTCATCAATGTGGGTTTTATTAGATAACAGAGATATTTTAGTTTCATATTATTGAAGCCAAATGTTTGCCAAACTTCTGAATCTTTTTTTTCCCTGAACGAAAACAAATTTGAAAATGCTGGAATTCCCCGGGAATGCAAATTCTGGTCTCCAACCGGCTCTATTCTTCAGACATACATTTGGTAGCCATTCTTATTTAAATACCACGACTGGCACGTTTTCTAATTACATACGCCCAGAAAACACACTCACTTCAACAACCCCACTGACACAATCATACAAGTGTAGGGCTGGCAGGGACCTTGTGAGGGCATCAAGTCCAGTCCCCTACCCTCACGGCAGGACCAAGCACCATCTAGGCTAGTGGTCACCAACCAGTCGATCGGGATCTACGGGTCGATCTTGGAGCCTCTGACAGGGGATCCCGACTGGTTTGCCCAAGAGGCTCTCAAGCGTAGCGCTTCAGCTGCCGCCCCCCCCCCCCCCCCGAGCCTCCCACATGCTGGCAGGGCAGGGAAGAGAGAGGAGGGGGCGCTGATGTCAAGGTGCCCCCCCCGTATCCTATCTCCACAGAATGGGGGTGGGGAGAACACAACAGGGCTTGGGATGGGGGGAGTTTGCTGGCTGCTTTTGAGAGTGGTGCAGGGCCAGGGCAGGGGTGAGCACCACCACGCAGGAGCCACCTGGGGTAAGCAGTGTCCAGCCGGAGCCAACTCAGAACCCCTGCCCCAGTCATATACCCCCTCCTGCACCCCAAACCCCTGCCCCAGCCCTGAGTCCTCTGGGCCCAAGACCCCTTACAGAGCCTGCACCCTGAACCCCCTCTTGCATCTCAACTCCCTGCCCCAGGCTCAGCTCAGAGCCCCCCATACTCCAAAACCCTTACTCCAGAGACCAGAGCCCGCCCCCCGCCCCGCCCCTGCCTGATGAAAGGGAGGGTAGATGGGGAAGGAGGACGGAGTGAGCAGGGGCGGGGCCTCGGAGAAGAGGTACGAAGGAGGCGGGGCCAGGTGTTTGAGTCTGAGGTAGATCCTGGATTGCACTTAAATCCAGAAAATGATCTTGTGCGTAAAAAGGTTGCCGACCCCGCTCTAGACCATCCCTGACAGACGGGGATTTTTAAGAGCAGGGTCGAGAACGATGGAGACTCCACAACCGCCCTAGGCAACTTAGTCCAGTGTTTAACCACCCCAACAGGTCGGAAGTGTTTCCTAATGTCCAACCTCAACCTCCCTTGCTGCCGTTTAAGCCCGTTGCTCCTTGTCCTGTCCTCAGAGGCCAAGGAGAACAAGTTTTCTCCCTCCTCCTCATGGCCCCTTTTTATGTACTTAAAGACGGTTCTCATGTCCCCTTCTCCGTCTTCTCTTTTCCAGACTAAACAAGCCCAGTTCTTTCCGTCTCCCTCCTAGCTCATGTTCTCTCGACCTTTCATCATTTTTGTCGCTCTTCCCTGAACGTTCTCCGACTTCTCCACAGCCTTCCTGACATGGAGAGCCCAGACACAATACTCCAGGTGAGGCCCAATCAGCGTGGAACAGAGCAGAAGAACCACTTCTCATGTCTTGCTCAGACATCCTAGAATGACGTTCACTTTTTTTTTTTTGCGCAACCGTGTCACACTTTTGACGCACATTTAACTTGTGGTTCGCTATCACCCCCAGATCCCTTTCCTCAGGGCTCCTTCCTAGTCACTCCCATTCTGTGCATGTGCAACCGATTGTTCCTTCTCCGCGGAGCACTGTGCATTTGTCCTTACTCAATTTCACCCTGTTTACTGCAGCCCAGCAGCACTCGGACGGAGGCGTCAGAGCTGTAAGAAGGCCTTTACCGTGTCTTGGGCAGCTTGGTGCAACACATGATATTAAAACAATCTGGGATGTAATTATTGCCCAGTCTTTCTAATTAACCAACCAGGGTGCTGTTACTGTGTTATTAACCAACTGCAGTTGATGAATTAATAACCTGGGTCAGTCACTTCTCTACGAGAATAACAGATATAAAAGAGCAAATCACACCGTGACCTCACACGGCTGTGGCACTTTTGGGTACTGCTGGTGGCTAATTTGACTCCTGAACCGCTGAGGTCTGAGTCCCACTGCTTCTGACCATTGCACCGGTTTGTCCAGGTCATTTCGAATTGTAATTCTACCCTCCACAGCACTTGCCACCCCTCCCAGCTTGGGGTTGTCCACAAGCATTTATTGGTCTCCCTGATGATGATATTGAACAGAACCAGACCCAGGAATGATCCCCGTGGGACCCCACTGGTGCACCCACCTGATAGCAGCGCACCTCGGTTTTATTTCCCTAATTTGTTCATGGAAGAGAGCATGAAAAGCCTTACTAAAAACAAGCCATCCCCAGGTGCCACCTCCCTGCATCTCCAGAGCTTGTTACCCTGACAAGAAACACCCCTACCTGTCAGGGTGATTAAACACTGGAATACATTGCCTGGGGAGGTTGTGGAATCCCCATCTCTGGAGATATTGACTAGCAGGTTAGACAGACACCTGTCAGGGATGGTCTAAATTCTAGACCATGAGTTCCCAAACTGGGGGGGCGTGAAGAAATTTTAGGAAGGGCGCGAGGCGACCCAGCCCCCCCCCCCATCAAGTTTTGCTGCCCTGTTCAGTTCCTTTTTTCCTTTTTTGCTCTACAAGTTTTGCTGCTATTTTGGGGGGGGGGCGTGAGGGTTTTTCAAAAATCAAAAAGGGGGGCGTGATGCCAAAAAGTTTGGGAACCACCGCTCTAGACGGTGCTTGGTCCTGCCGTGAGGGCAGGGGACTGGACATAATGACCTCTCGAGGTCCCGTATTCTAGGATTCCGTGAAAGTTATCAGGTTGGTTTGACATTTGTTCTTCACAAATTCCTGCTGCTATTTATCACTTTAGAAGTATTTGCAAATCGATTGCTTAAATATTTGCTCCATTATCCTTCTAGGTACTGAAATTAAGCAGACAGCTCTGTAATTCCCTGGGCTGTCCTTATCCCCATTTTTCGTACATGGGCACTGTGTTTGCTCTTTGCCCAGTCCTCTGGAAATTCTCCCATTTTCTAATGATTTTTCAAACACAATTACTATGGGGTCAGATATCTCCTCAGCTCCGTGAGTATTCAAGGGTGTATTTTTATCAGGCCCTGGTGACTTGAAGACATCTAACATGTGTGTTTCCATATATTTAACTTGTTCTTCCCTTATTTTACCCTCACAAGCTACGTGGGTTTCACTGGCATCCACTATGTTAGGCAGCTAATCGCTCTTCACCTTTGGGTGAAAAATGAAACAAAAAGTCATTTAACACTTCTGCCATTTCCACATTTTCTCTTAGTGTGTTTCCTCCTCGCGGAGTAACGGCCCTACCCTCTCCTTGCTCCTCCTCTTGCTGCTAACGTATTTGTCGTCTTTTTTCTCGTTACTTTTGATGTCGCTAGCTAATTTCATCTCCTTTTGTGCTGTAGCCTTTCTAATTCTGTCCCTACATACGTGTGGTGCTTGTTGGCGCTAGGGATGTGAAGGACTAGTCCACTATCTGATAAGCAAATGCTAATTGGATAGTCGACAGGATAATTGACTAGTCGCGCCCCCAACCCCTCCCCGCCTCTATCAGATAGAGGCAGCAAGCGGGGGAGGAGTAGGGGGTATTTAAAAGTGGCAGCGCTGCACAGGGCCCGGGTTCAGCTGCTCCGTGCGGCTCTACCGCTTTGAACGCCACAGGGATCCCAGCGCCAGGCTCCTTGCAGCATTTCAAAGCGGCAGCACCACTTGGAGGACAGGATCAGCTGGAGACTCCCCAGCTGGCCCCCGGCTCCGGGCAGTGCCGTGTGGCACTTGGGACCAGAGTAGGATTCTGGAAAGGTTGGGGACACCAGCCTAAAAATCAACCACCGCGGACCCACTTTCGGAGTCACCATGACTTCATTCTCCAGCAACGGGCATGGACAAAAATAGTTCTGGGCTAATTCAGAAGCAGTAAACAAAGGCCAGTTTCTTAGACGGGAGTGAACGGATTCTGGTTCCCGCCCCCACGGTCGCCAAGAATTCAACCCCTCTGTGACGGCGCGTTGGGGGTTCCCCGTCTCCTGCACCCCGAAATGGCACAAACAGACTGCACCAGCCAGTGGAATTGAGGGTGGTTTATTGCTCCTCCAGCACAGCACAGCACAGTTGTAATCTGGTTACAGGAACTGGGCTAGGATGCCTCAGGCCCCCTTGAGATGGGGGAGACTGGGCCCCTAAACTCCAGCCCCTTCCCCTAGGCTCTCCTCCATGCCCTCCGACAGCCAGCAACCAACTCCCTAACTTCCAGCCCTGCCCCCCAGCCAAGGCAGCATTCCACCTTCCTTTGTTCCTCTCCATGGGGGGTGTCTGGCCACTGGTTTGCATAGTGACTCATCCTGTTTTGCTGGGTCGTGGTCCCCACGGCAGCCAGTGGGGGTTCCCCCAGAGCCAGCAGCATAGAAACCAGCCAGGTACCCCCACTACGTCACAGTTCTCCCCCCTCCGAGAGCGAACTGAGCAGGGTCACTCCGCTCGTGACCTAGGGAAGTTCGGGTCCTCTGCGTGGGAACCCGCCCCGGGGACATGGGTGCTCCCCTTGACTCGGGCCGGCCGTGGCGAGGCCCCACATGAATTGGCTTCCCTCTGTCCACTCGCCGCCCCGCTCCAGGGCGACTGGCACAGGCCTGTCCTCGGGGGTCACACCCACCCTTCCGCTGGCCTTGATCTCTGGCCAGGGTCTCTCGGGCCGGGGCCATGAGCCCAGCGAGCCTTCTCTGGACAGCCAGGGCGGCTTCCACCCCCGATGCTCCATCCAGGGAGGACTTCCCCTCCCATAACTCTCTCAGCAAGCCCAGAGGGTCTATCTGGGGTAGAGACCCCCAAGCCGCTTTCCTCCTGTCTTGGGCCTTCCCGCCCCTCTGGCAGGAGTCACAGGACCGGCAGTACCGCTGCACGGCTGTAAAGATTCCCGGCCAATAGAAGTGCTGGAGCAGCCTCAGCCGGGTGCTCCGGATCCCCCGGTGGCCCCCAACGGGGACATCGTGGGCCAAATACAGCAGCTTGAGGCGATACTTTCGGGGGACGACCAGCTGCCGCTCTACCCTCCATGCCCTCGCCTTCCTGGGGGGGAGCCACTCACGGAACAGGAGCCCACGCTCCCGCAGGAATCTCTCCTGGCCACCTCTCCCCCGGGGCTGAGCTGCATGGAGGCCAGCCTGGTCCCTCAGCCTCTGCAAGGAGGGGTCTGCCTGCACCTCAGCCTGGAATTCAGCTGCTGAGGCAGGGATCGGGACCTGTCCCCCACCTCTGCCTAGGTCCGGAGTCCCAGCCTGGCTGGACCCCGTGTCCACTGGGATGGGACCCTGAGGATGCTGCCAGGAGTCCTTCCCTGGACCCACGTTGTCAGCCCCCCGCTGGCTCTGGCTCCAGGTAGTGACTAGAGCCCGCTGGGATTCATGGGGCCACTCCTCTAGGTCATTCCCCATCAGCACCTCGGTGGGCAAGTGCGGGTGCACCCCCACTTCCTTGAGGCCTTCCTTCGCCCCCCATTTCAGATGCACCCTGGCTACAGGCACCTTAAACGGGGACCCGTCTATGCCCTTCAGGGTCAGCTGCGCGTGGGGTAGTATCCGCTCCTGGGCCACTATGTCGGATCGGGCCAGAGTCACCTCCGCCCCCGTGTCCCAGAAGCCCGTCACCTTCCTACCATCCACCTCCAGGGGTATGAGGCCCTCGCTCCGCAGGGGCCGTCCTGCCCCCACCCGGTACACGGAGAAATCCGCCTCCCGAGGGTCAGACCTCCCAGGGGAGGTGCACTGAGCATCCTTCCCCTCTCTCTGAGCTGAGGTTTGCCTGCCAGCCCCTGCCTCTGGGGCAGCCTGCCCTTCCTCCCGCCCCAGCCAGTTAACCCTGGAAAGTCCCCGGTCCTGGGACCTGGTGCACTGAGCCCTCTTGTGGCCTTTTTGCCCACAGCGCTGGCAAGTTAGGCTTTGGGCTGTCTCTGTCCAGGCCCTGGCTGGTTCTCTGGGGCGCAGACGACCTGTTCCTTGGTCTCGCCCCGTAGTTGACTCCCTCCGTCGCTCAGCCGAGATCCGGTCTCTGCGCGGTTCCCTTTCTCTCCGGGACTCCCGTTCACACCCGGACCGGCTCTCCGTGAACTCATCCGCCAGTCTCCCGGCCTCCTGGGGGTTCTCTGGTCTCCGGTCCTTGAGCCACAGCCTCAGTTTGGGTGGGCACGCTTCATAGAACTGCTCCATCATGACCAGCTTGAGCAGCTCCCCTGCGGTCTGGGCTCCGACTCCAGACACCCACTTGCGGCAGTATTGCGCCAGGCGGGAGGCCAGATCCACATAGGTCTCCCGTGGCCCTTTCTGTACCCCCCGGAACTTCTTCCTGTACATCTCGGGGGTCAGCCCGAACTTGTGCAGCAGGGCCTCCTTGACTCGGTTGTAATCCCCTGGCTGTAGGTCCTCCAGCTGACTGAGCACTCCGGCCGCCTCCTGGTTCAGTGCGGGGATGAGCTCCTGCAGCCAGTCAGCTGGGGGGACCCGTTGCAGTCCACAGGCCCTCTCAAAGGCACTGAGGAACCCGTCTATGTCACCCATGTCCTTCAATTGGGCCACCACGGGCCTCTCCAAGCATCTGGCAGTCCTGGGACCCTGGGGCCCATCCGCACTTGGCGCAGCCGGTGCCCCGCCGGTTCTCCGCTCTGCCATGGCCAGCTCATGCTGTCGCTGCCTCTCTCGGTCCTGGCGGTCCTTCTCTCGGTCCTCTACTTCCAATTCCCTGATCCGCAGCTGGATCTCCAGCCGCCGCAGCTCCGCTGGGCTGGCCCCTGCCCTAGATGGGCTACGGCTTGCAGGCCTCCTGGGAGACGCTGTCTCATCTCTCCGTTGGGTTCCAGCGCTCCTCCCCCTCTCTGAGCCTGACACACTCTCAGGGGGGGTCTGGCTGCTTCCCCTGGGGACAAGATCCTGGCCCTGTGGCTGGTCATTATCTTCCAGCTGGGTAATCAGCTGGGCCTTGGTTGCTTTCCACACAGGCAAGCCCCTCTCTCTGCACAGCCCCACCAGCTCTGCCTTCAAGAGTCGGGCGTAGGCCATCTGCCCGCTGGTCCCCTCGGTGCAGACTCACCAGTCTAGTGCTGCAGCGCCCCACGATTCCCAGGAACCGCTTCGCTCTGTCTCCAGCACGCCTGGCTCCAGGGCTCTTGCTTCTACTGCGCTTTGTCGCTCGCTGCTGGAAGCTCCATCCACGGGGTGCAGTGCATCCCACTTCTGACACCAGTGTGATGGCGCGTTGGGGGTTCCCCGTCTCCTGCACCCCGAAATGGCACAAACAGACTGCACCAGCCAGTGGAATTGAGGGTGGTTTATTGCTCCTCCAGCACAGCACAGCACAGTTGTAATCTGGTTACAGGAACTGGGCTAGGATGCCTCAGGCCCCCTTGAGATGGGGGAGACTGGGCCCCTAAACTCCAGCCCCTTCCCCTAGGCTCTCCTCCATGCCCTCCGACAGCCAGCAACCAACTCCCTAACTTCCAGCCCTGCCCCCCAGCCAAGGCAGCATTCCACCTTCCTTTGTTCCTCTCCATGGGGGGTGTCTGGCCACTGGTTTGCATAGTGACTCATCCTGTTTTGCTGGGTCGTGGTCCCCACGGCAGCCAGTGGGGGTTCCCCCAGAGCCAGCAGCATAGAAACCAGCCAGGTACCCCCACTACGTCACACCCTCCCACCCTGGCTGGAAAATCCAGCGCCTCCTGGCTCTGCTGGAACCCAAGGATTTCTGTCACTGACGTCCAAGGAGCTGGGATTTCCCAGGTGGGTTTTGAAGCCAGAACGGATCCTGGCCATTCCGAGCTCCCGCCTAACTCTGGATTTCACCCTTCGCTTCCTGCACCGAGTAGGGTTGCCGGATACTTTCAAAAAACAAACAAACCCCCCAGCAACGGGGGAACCACACTTGGTTTCTTTTACCGGACACAGGCAGCAAAAACCAGACACCTGGCAACCCTAGCACCAAGGCCAAGAGCCGCTGGTTGAAGTAGTGTGCTTAGCCCCCTGCCAGTCCTGCTGATCAGAGTCACCGGATTGCTTCCTTGTGCTCCCCTCATTGTCCCAATCCAGCGGCTGTCACTCGTGCTGCACTAAGACTGGAAGTCCCGGGAGGCAAGGAACCATTTTTTAAATTCTACATTTGCACAGCACCTAGCACAATGCCTGCTCAGGGCTCCCGGGAGCTATGGCCACACAGATACATACAATCGCTCTCATGAGGGTCTGTCCACGAGTCCCGGGGACCTGCTCTTCCCCTATAGGGAGAGAGGTTGTTCCCGTGGGCACTGCCCTCTCACAGTCCGTGTGACTTCCACTGCTCAAACCACTAAGCCACGCACCCGGACACATGCATCTTCCAGGCAGCACCTGCCCATAGGGGGAGGGTCCCTCAGGCGGATTTCAAAGCTGGTGCCCACCGCACTCCTCTCGTGAGAGCAAAAGCCTTGGCTGGTTCCCCCATCCCTTTGGGCTCCGCAGTAGGGACGGTAAACGTGGGTTAATTGACTAGTCCAGAGACCTCGTGGATTCTTATTGGTTGCTCGACTATTCTACAGTCCCCGGGGGCGGAGCCGGCAGCCTGTGAGATCCAGACCCACTCTGGAGCTCAGACCACGCCCCCCTGCCATGCTGCTGCCACTGTATCAGAGGCAGCAGTGTGGGGTGCCAGGTGGGAGCTGGTCCGTGAGGGGAGCCAGTTTAAACACCAGCTCCCCTCATGGACCGGCTGTCTGTCGCCCTGCACTGCTGCCTCTGATACACAGGCAGCCCGTGTCCGGGGGGAGTGGTCTGAGCTCCTGCACCCAGTGTGAGCTGGAACTGAGCCAGGCTGCCTGCTCACCTGACTCCTAATACACTTTAAATGCAGAGCCACAAGGGGGTAGGTCTCAGACCCGGGACTGAGCCAGGCTGCTCGCCAGCCTGCTAAAATATTTACTAGTAGGGGAAGGGAATGAGCGTAGTCTACAGCATGAACCTATCAGCTTTTGCTCATTGGTTAATCGGTTCATTGACTGCACGTTACATTGCTATTCTGCACCCGCAGCATTAAATCAAGCCCCGTGTGCTTCCTCCTTTCGCTCTGAAGTTCTGTAACTACAGGTTGAACCTCTCTTATCCAGAACTCTCTGGTCCGGCAACATGAGCCAGGTGTCCCCTTGTCATGGGTGTGGCCAAGTTTCCCGCGGTCCCATGAAGTGTGTTTACAGCTCCCAGGCCTGGCTCTCAGGGTTCTGCGCTGTGATTTAGCTCCAATTTACCCCTCCGTGTCCTCCAACCGCTCAGCAAGCAGTGGCTGTGCGGGTGACGTTGCTAGACGATATGGACCTCCCGTGGTCCAGCAAACACTCTGCTTCGGAACCGGTCAGGTGCTGAGGCTGCCGGACTAGAGGGGTTCAGCCTGCAGCGGAATGGGTTAACGCCGGCTCTTAAATCATCCGAGCAAGGCGCTGAGTCCCGGCTCATTCCGCTGCAGGGTTCAGCCAGTTGTCCGAGGGTGCCCGGGAGCAGCCTGCCTCTGGCGACGGGAGGGGCCGAGCGGCAGTTTAGGGAGAGAGCACGTCTCTGACAACACTGCTGCAGGCCGGGGTCTGAGCCAGTCGCACAAGCCCAGAGTCTCCTTCATCCGGTGTAGGGCAGCGTGGGGGAGAGGCCCTCGGGCGGAAGGCAAGGGAAAGCAGTGGGAGAGGAGGCATTCTGCCGGCCTGCAGGCGCGGCTGCTGGCAAGGGGCCCCCGGACGATAACCTTTTGGGTTGCCCAGACGGTGAGCCCCAGGGAGAAGCAGGCTGCCTGTCCCCCGCGCCCTGCAGCACTGCACACGCTGTAAGCACGCTGCCAGGCCCAGGCATGACTAATTGGCTGCAGTAAAAGCGGAGCCCTTGGCCCTCTCTCCGGGCGCAGCGCAGGCTGCTCGGTTCTGCGCTTTCCTGGCAGCCACAATCAGCCCTCGGCAAAGCTCAGCTAAGATGCAACTGACGTGTCAAGTGCCCCCCAGCCCCACCCGCTACGGCCCACGCTACACGGGGTGCAGAGTCAGCAAAGCACCTCAGCTCACGCTCCAGGACCTGCGTGAGCACACAGACGCCGACGGCCAGATTTCGCCATCGTTATCCAGGCTGAGTCGATTTCAATGGCGTTACTTGCAGACAAGGTACCACACAACGGGAGTAAAGCCGTCAGGACCCGCCCTTATGTGCCAAGGGCTCAGGAGGACTAACAGCTACGAGGCAAGAGGCCTCGAATCAAACACAGCTTAGAAAAGAGGAGACTAAGGGGGGATAGGATAGAGGGTTATAAAATCATGACTGGTGTGGAGAAAGTGAATAAGGAAAAGGGATTTACTTGTTCCCATAACATATGAACTAGGGGTCACCAAATGACATTAACACATAGCAGGTCTCATACAAACCAAAGGATGTTTTTCTTCATGCAGCGCACAGTCAACCTGTGGAACTCCTTGCCAGAGGATGTGGTGAAGACCAGGACTTTAACGGGGTTCAAAAAAGAGCTAGATAGACTCATGGAGGTTAGGTCCATCAATACTTATTAGCCAGGAGGGGCAGGGATGATGTCCTAGCCTCTGTTTGTCAGAAGCTGGGAATGGATGACAGGAGAGGGATCACTTGGCAATTCCCTGTTCTGTCCACTGCTTCTCATCTGACCTTGTCTCTGGTAAGTGGGTGGATGGGACAGGATCCGAGACCAATGTCCTCTCTGAGGCACAGAAACTTGAGGAGGTCCAAGCTCCCACAGACCTCTGATCCCTCCAGACCTGTTCTCCGTTGAGTTGGTCAGAAGAGCGACCAGACGGGCTCAGACCAAAAGTCCATCCAGTCCAGTGTCCTGTCTGCCCACAGTGCCCAGTGCCAGGTGCCCCAGAGGGAGTGAACTCAACAGGTAATCCTCACGTGAACCCTCCCTGTCACCCACTTCCAGAGAAACAGAAGTTAGGGACACCGCTCCTACCCTGGCTAATAACCAGGGTTCAAAAAAGACCTAGATACATTCATGGAGGCTAGGTCCATCAGTGGCTAAGTCCTGGCCTTCACCACATCCTGTCGCAAGGAGTTCCACAGGTTGACTGTGTGCTGAGTGAAGAAAAACTTCCTTTTGTTTGTTTGAAACCTGCTGCCTATTAATTTCATTTGGTGACTCCTAATTCTTATGTTATGGGAACAAGTAAATAACTTTTCCCTCCTCACTTTCTCCACACCTGTCATGAGTAAGTGTCTCTCACCAGCATGAGTACGTGTCTGTTGGGACAAAATTCTCCGATAGCCCCGGCTGGCAAGATCAGTATTTTTTAAGCCGATTGACTTGTTGACATCAGCTGCGGAAACTCAAAACCCAGGATGCACCTGCTGTGAAATCCCGCCTCCTTTGACGTCAGTGACTGAAGTCCTTGGGTTTCAGCAGAGCCAGGAGTCGCAGGGATCTTCCAGCTGGGGTGGGAGGGGTTGGAGTTACCACTGCTATATAAAACCATGGGACGCCCACATCTGGAACACTGCGTACAGATGTGGTCGCCTCCTCTCAAAAAAGATCTCTTGGCATTGGAAAAGGTTCAGAAAAGGGCAACAAAAATGATTAGAGATTAAAAAGACTTGGACTTTTCAGCTTAGAAAAGAGGCGACTAAGGGGGCATAGGAGAGAGGTCTATAAAATCATGACTGGTGTGGAGAAAGTGAATAAGGAAAAGTGATTTCCTCATTCCCAAAATATTCCCCCCTTCACTGGTAAAATCAGCCACAAAAACAATTCTATTGGAATTCAACATTGCAAACCACTATGCCCTTGAGCTGTTGCAGGAATGTGGAGATGGGGAGATGGGAGGAGACAGGGGGTAAGGATGTTTGTATCGACATTACGTTAAGGATGTTTTTATCGACTACATGATTAGTCGATAAGGGGAGGCCGGCTCAGTCCTGGCTCGTGCCGGGTGCAGGAGCTACCCCCGCTGTGGTTCTGCAGTTTAAAGGCAGGAGCCAGGTGTGCAGGCAGCCCGGCTCTTACGACATTTAAACTACAGTGACACAGCAGGGGTAGCTCCCGGACCTGGTGCGAGCCAGGACTGAACTGGGCTTGCTCAGACCTGGCTCATGCCGGGTCCAGCAGCCTCTGTCTGCGGGGAGTCCCAGCGGAGAGGGGGTCCGCCGAGCAGACAGGAGCTGGTCCCGGAGCATCCTCTGCCCACCTGAGCCTGGGTTTGCTGCAGATGGAGGCTACTTTGCGGAGGCAGCAGCGCGGGGGGCGGGGGGCGGCACTGCAGAGATTGCACTGCGGGGGAACCAGGTTTTTAGCAGCACCGGCTCCTGCTTGCCCGTCCTTGCTGCCTCTGTATCAGAGGCAGCAAGGTGGGGGGGAAGCGAGTAGTTGACTCAACCAACCGCTAAGCCAAGGCTTATTGTTTAGTCGACGACGTGCTCGCATCCCTACGGGGGTCTGGGCGAGCGGGACATTTCCTTCCATCCCAGCCAGGAGTCCGAAAAGTGATGGCATTCGGGTTCACCACCACGGTCTGAATCCTGCAGCAGGGTCTCCCCATTACAGGTGGGTGCCCTGTGTCTGAGTTCTGGGCTAGCCTGCGGCAGAGGGCTCTCGCTCAGAAGCCTTTCCAAAGAAACGCGTTTCCGTGAAACGTCCGGTTCCGCCAAACTGGCATTTTCTGACGCGCAAGCCGGTTGCTGAAACGTCCTGCACCGAGTCAGCACACGTTGGCCTCCTGCTCCTCACTCCCACGGGGCTCAGGCAGAGACCGGATTGCCTGTCAACAGCTGGGGAGAAGCGCCTGAGCCAGCACGGCCCTTTCGCTCCCGGGCACGGCTGTGCCGTCTGCCTGAGTCCTCTGCCGACGCAAGTGCCGACCTTTGAACGTGCGCTAAGGCCCGCGGAAACGCTGCGGCGCGGGCTCCCGGGAACGCACCTTCCAGGTCAGGAAATAGTTCAAGACGTGGCTTCGTTCCAAGGATGCAAACTGAATGTCTCAGAAGGGGAACTCTCCCCGCCCCACTGATTCCCACGCCAGCGCGCGCTGCATCCAATGCAGAATGTAAACACGATCCAAACCAAGCCACTTCAAGATGAAAAGCAAAAACCTTTGATTTCACAAATGTCCGAATGGGACATTTCAATCGTAGCTGGACTTTTTTCCACCCGGATTCTGCCCCTCCCGCTGCAGCAGAATCACAGCGCGTTCCCACGCGAGCGGCCTGTGGACATGCACTCACGTGCCTGGCACCGGGACGAATCAGGAACGAGGCCCCTGGGTTGGAACAAGGATCCTGAATGCAGTGGGAACTATTCCCAGCCGGCAGGGAGGGGAGGCGATGCCCCCTTGTGCGTTAATCCCCCGATCTGTGCTATTATTAAATGAGCCCGGGAACAGCCAGCCAAGAAATCAGGGTTATGTCCTGCCGCCGCTGCCCTTCTCCTCTGG
This sequence comes from Pelodiscus sinensis, assembly GCF_049634645.1. Classification (NCBI taxonomy): domain Eukaryota; kingdom Metazoa; phylum Chordata; order Testudines; family Trionychidae; genus Pelodiscus; species Pelodiscus sinensis. The sequence goes on from NC_134720.1 coordinate 53,810,991, forward strand.
AACAGCTGGCAGAAGCCTCGGCCTCGAACGGCCAGCCAGGCCAGACCCAAAGGAGGGGTCAGACTGGTTCAGCCGAAAAGCCAGAGGCACTGGGCAGCGCAGCACCGGGCCCCCTCTGGAGCCGCCTGCCCAGCACCACGTTAGCCGGGGAGCCCCTCTGCGGAGAACGGGGGGGCTGCGCTTGCCAGGTCAGGTCAGACCCTTGTCAGGAATGTCCGTCAGAGCCCGGGCGGCGGGCGTAAGAGGCAGGGGAAGGCGCTGCCTTCCCAAACTGCCAGGCTGGCCCCGCCCACACTCCACCCAGCTCCTCCCATTCAGTGCAGCCCCTCCAGGGTCCTAGAGCCGCCTGAGCTCCTGTGCTCCGGGGTTGGGGGAGGCTGGGGCAGCGAACCGCCTGGGAGGGTGGGGTCATGCATACTCTGGGGAAGGGGGTGGAGGGCCTCCCATGCTGCGGCGGGAGCCTGCCCCTACAGTGGGGGGACTTGGCTCCCATGGGCGGGGTCTCGGGCAGAAGGGGCGGGGCTGGGGGCTTGCCTACCCCAGTCCTAGATCCACCCCCGCCCATGGTCATAACTGCACTTGTGCCATGTGCTAACGGGCCAGCGAGCGCTTCCCAACCCTGCGCCCCCTGCCCTTCTCCCTGCACCAGCCGAAGGGACAGACCCTGGAGCATTCCCACGCTGCTGCCTAAGACACAGCAACACCTGGGGCAGCCCCTCGTCAAAGGAAAACTACCTGCTGCCATCTGGCTTGCAAGGGTCCACGCCCGGAGAGAGCCGAGCCGGGAGCGGCTGAGAAGCTGCACTTCCGGGACCCTCCAATACAAGGCAGGAATCAAGTCATCCTTCCCAATGGAACCATTCACACCACAAGCACCCTGCTGTTCATACTGGGTGGAGACGTGTGTAGCCACTGTGCCTACATGGCAGGCTTAATAAAACTCTCCTTTTGGGGGAATTAAGTCAAGTCTAACCACTAGAGGTCAAACGTGGCACATACTTAAGTGGTAAAATATACAGCAGCCAATTCCAGGAGCAATGTAGAGCCAATTGATTTTATCTGATGGCCTTGAAATGGCATAAATAATATTGTAATAACCCTAGTGCTAAAAGAGTTATGACAATACAGGGAGATAAAAGACCTGTTAATATACCCACTTCCCTGGATGCTTGTTCATTATTATGCAAGACACGTTTGTTATGCAAAATGATAGAACGGAATATAAAGGCAGAGCAAGAGAGGAAATTAAAAGACACAGCGTTTGCAAGGCGGCATGGGTTTTGTTGCGGGTCAGGTTTTGTATTGTGCATAAGCATCCTACCTTCACTAGCTGTAACCTTAGGAAAGGGTTCGCGCTGTAATTCCCTGCATTTCAAACTAGACGGGTATAGGGCAAACACACACGGCACCCTTGTAAGCAGCCCCGGGTTTTCTCCCCGCGAGTCTGTTCAAATGTTCAGAATCACCCCCAGCTCGTCAATGACGGGCTACGCATTCCCCTTTGGAAAGCGGGGCGAATTCCGAGCGAAGGGAGAGGGAATGTGCGACGCCGGAGCTTTCTGACCTGTGAAAACCCGAATTATGATGTCGTTGGGACCAGGCTGGTCCCTGCTCTGACTCACAGAATCCCAGGGCGGGCAGAGACAGCAGGAGACATCAAGTCCAGCCCCCTGCCCAAACCAGGAGCAACTCCACTGAATAATACACCAGAGAGAGAGGAAGACCAGTGCAGCGTAGGCTGGGCCGTTCAAAGAGCCCGCAGAGGTATTTCAAGCCACATGCGCCTTCCCAGTAATAGAATAATGCCTGGCATTTTCACACGCAAAGCCTTTCCCAGTCATCATTTCTATCACCACTGTGCTGAGACGCCTCAGTCAAGCGAGAGGACCCCGCTGTGCCAGGCACTGAACAAACAACGCAAAAAAGATGGTTCCTGCCCTACGGAGCTTACAATTATTTCATCCACACCACAGCCAGGAGGAACACAGGTAGGCATGTGGCCTCGTTTTACAGCCTGGGGGCGGACGGTGCAGAGGTGAAGTGACTTTTCCAAGGTCATTGAGGAGTCAGTGTCAGAGCTGGCACAGCTATTGCTTAGCAGTGGCGCAAAACCTGTACTGTGTGTGCCTCGTGCCCCTAGAGTCAAGTGGCTGTGGAATAAGCTGTTATGAGCATGAGTCTGGGCTGAATGAGTCATGATCGGAGAATGCAGGGGCGAGCAGCGGCGCTCCGTAAGCAGCTGCCGAGAAAGCCGTTCTGCACTTCCAGGGTGTTTGCAGCTCCCCAACATCACAGGGAAACTCCCCGGGGAGCAGGCTAGAGTCCGTGAACATGTTCTGGGGACTGGCTCTTACATTCCTCCGCCTGGAAAGCCAGATGTCTTCACTCACCAGGGTCTGATTTTCATGGGGACCGAGCAGCTGCTGCTCCAAGAGCTTTTAGCCGCGGCGATCAGAGCTGCTCAAGAGGCAGGTCCCGTGAGTCCCAGCAGACGGGGGCAGAGGGAGTCGCCTTTCCGGTACCGAAATGTGCAAGGCCGGCAGATTTGGAAATTTTGGACCGTTCCAAGCCTCGAGGGAAGCAGTGGTCCCTCCGTGAGAATGTGGGAGTCTGTACTGTCCAGCGGGGATAGCATTCCCTTTCCAAGCTGCATGTCACTGGCCTTGTGATGTTTCGATGTACAGTCGACCTCCGATAATCGGGAACCTATGGGGCTTAGGTGATGCCGGATTATCAGATATACCGGATTATCAGGAGGTACTATAAGCAGGTTATATATATATACACTGTACACATGATATACTGTATGTAAAGTGTTCTTAACCCTCTTTATGGTACATACTGTATACAGTACACTGTAATGTTTTCGGTTTTTTAAGCCTTTTTTACCCTTTTTGCTCAGTTCAGCTGCTGCCGCTGTTACCTTGTGTGACGTAGTGGGGGTACCTGGCTGGTTTCTATGCTGCTGGCTCTGGGGTAACCCCCACTGGCTGCCATGGGTACCACGACCCAGCAAAACAGGATGAGTCACTATGCAAACAAGTATGGCCAGCCACCCCCCATGGAGAGGAACAAAGGAAGGTGGATGCTGCCCTGGCTGGGGGGCAGGGCTGGAAGAGGGTGAGTTGGTTGGTGTCTGGGAGCATGGAGGAGACAGCCTAGGGAAGGGGCTGGAGTTTAGGGGCACAGTCTCCCCCATCTCAAGGGGGCCTGAGGCATCCTAGCCCAGCTCTGTGACCAGCTTACATCGGTGCTGTGCTGTATCCTGGAGAGGCAATAAACTTCCTCTATTCCACCGGCTGGTGCAGTCTGTTCGTGCCATTTCGGGGTGCAGGAGACGGGGGACCCCCAACGCGCCGTCACACCTTGTGACTCATTTTTTGCTGAAGCTCACTCACTAGGCTCTTGCCATTTTGATGCCGGACTATTGGATGCCGGACTACTGGAGTTTTACTGTAGTTGACCCACTAGCAGCCCAGGGCTGGATTTTGCCTCTTCTAAACCCCAGGCATGGGGAAATTTGACACAATGTCTTGCACTTCTCCCCTGAGTCATGCCCCTCCTCCCCCTCAGCAAATAGATACAACCCATTATTAACCTGCAGAACTCTCTGCCGCAAAATATCCCTGGAGGCCAACAGATCAGTAGATTTCCGGAGAGGACTGCACATTTATATGGATGGAGTCTGACAACATCTCGAATGGCATTCGGCATGGTAAATAGGTACGGTTAGGAGCTCTAAGTCTGCTGCTGCCCGGCCCTAACTGATGGGGCGGGGGGGGGGGAGATACTTCCCTTAATGGCTGCTTCTGCTCAAGCTGTATTTGAGGGGGTCTCCTGCCTTGTCCTCTAACACAGCTGGCGTGGGCAGAGACTCTAGCTGAAGGCCTGGCCTGTTTCAGTGGGGCCGTTCACAAGCCGGATCCCTTTCCGGCGGAGGCCGAGGGAAGGCCGTGGAAGTCCATGGAGCTCTGCCCGTTTGCAGCAGTGGAGAACGTAGGCTCCTGGGAGTGAAAGAGGAAGCTGATGCAGGCAAGGGAGGGCACAGCCTTCCCAAAACGGCCTACATGCCCGAAGGCCGGGGCCGCCGCCAGGGAAGGCTGCAGCCCTGGCTCCCTGGCCACTGGGAAGGACCAGTCAGGGCCCTCCACGTGGCCAGGAGGAATAGGGCTGGGGGTGGGCGGGGCTTGGCTACAGAGGCGGGGTCTCAGGCAGAAGGGGCGGGGCTGAGGCTCGCCTTCCCCAGCTGGGCTTCCACCTGCTGCCCGTAGCCTGAAGGAGCCTTTGGGAGCCGTGTGCCTGTGCCGCATGCTGACCCCAGCCCCAGCTGCAATGGACAGACAGCTGGGGAAGCTGAGTCACTAGCAGCTGAATTCTACCCTGCTGCAGGATCTCGGCCCATCCTTTATCTGGGGCACTTAGAAGCATTTCCGCCCACTGCCCCTGCTGTCCCCACCCCCCAGCTCCAAATGCCAGGCCTCATTTACCTCTCGCTTGGCACCTGGCCCAAGCACACGGAAGACGCCGGCTGAATTCAGTGGGCTTTGGAGGACGCCTATGCTGCTGTCAATCAGTCCCAGCTTTCCCGAGACACCCGAGTCAGCCCAGCGGAGAGCTGCTACGGGGGGGAAGCCAGAGCCCGTGAGCCCCGTGGAAGAAAGAGACAGACAAGGAGCTGGCTGCTCTGTCCCCTCCTTCTTCCCGGCAGCCACCCAGTCTTGACAACTCACAGGCGAGACCCAAATTCGCAGCCGCACTCGCACGCTGACTGGGAGCTCCATGCCCTACGGCTGAGTGTTATGGGAAAGACCAGAGAGTCAGTTAGTTCTGTGCTCCTCGGCCCCTGTGCGTGAGAGCCACCGACCCACGGGGCACCTTGTCGTCATCGTGAAATCTAACGTGTTCCGCAGTAACACGTGTCTCCCCCCCGGCACAAGACACAAGTTCGCTTCCAGTCCTATAGTACCTGCTCTTGCAAGAATTCCTAATAGCCCAGAGGGGTGGGACAGAAACCCTCCAGAGCTGTAACCTCCCTCCGGACAGCAACTGGCTTTTCCTTCTGGAGCGAAAGAACTAGAGTCAACTCTGTATCGACACCTGCAGGGTTTCCCAAAGGGGGTGCCACACAGGGGCTCCGTGAGAAAGTATTAATGACAGTTGCATGACCCTGTTGTTTTGTTACTAAGTTTCTAAGAGTTTTCTTGAAAAAAAAAAAAAGAACGTATCAAAAATTAAAATGGAATTCACAGCCTGGTTGTGTAGGTGGGTACCTATTGAATTCAATATCACAATATTTTCAGGACTCTGTAGGGGCTCGCTGGCTGAAAATTTTGGGAAACCCTGAACAAGCGGTTGAAGTGCCACCTTTGGACCTAGGGGATACAGAGACAGCCACATGACAGATCAACTAGCCAGATCCCAAAACTTGTGACCTGAATTGTGCTGAAGAGTTCCCGTCCCCAACCCCCTACACCGCCCTCCATGCACACGTTGGTACGTCAGAGTCAATCCCTAGACAAGAGCAGAATTACAGGACGCTGGAAAAGCGTGATCCAAGTCTGGGCCACAGACTCTCCAAATCTTAGCATGGCAGGAATGGAAAACACATTAACTCCCGTTTCCTTACCGCACAGCACTAGAGCGAAGCAATTTCAAGCATAAAACCTTTCTAGCCAAGAACCGCCTTGCTGAATAAATCATTGTGAATCAATTATTTACTTTAAATGAGAACCCAACAAATATCCTCCCCCTCCTCCCCCGCTGCCTTTTTGGGCCATCTCAAAATGTCCGGGGGGAACTGGTAGGTAAAACGTGTCTCCTGGATCTTTCACCCTCTGCTCACGAGACCTCGCACACGCAGACACGGTCTGTTCAGCAGCGCGGAGGTAAATCCACACGAAGGCCACTGGAATCGGTGGAGTTTTGGGGGTGGGGAGAAGAACAGGGCCAGTTCTGACCAGGGTCACCGGCGTATAATGGGGGATCGCCTCTGGGGGCAGTGTGGGGTCGGGCGCACGTAACACCGGAATCGCGCCGGCACGCCAGGTAAGCGCGGCACAGCAAGACCCGCGCGACGCGACCATCCAAAGCAGCTACCACACGTGCCCCCTGAGCGAGAGGCGGACGGGTGCCAAAGGCAGGGAGGAGCTCATCTGGGGCGTCAGGGCATCCTCCTGGTACCACTGTGCCCGGAGCGCTCCCAGCCCGGCCATGCCCCCAGGTCCCACCCACCTGCGCCGGGTACTCACCGAGCTGTAGAGGTAGCCCTCTCCGTTCATGGCGACGTACAGACCGGCCTTCACCCCCTGGATGGCCACCACGCGCAGGCCCACGGGGATGAGGTTGAAGAGGGCTGCAGTTGGGAGAGGAACAGGAGAAAGGAAGGGTTAGCGAGGGTCCTCTTCCGGGTGGGCCACGGTCCCTGCTTCACGGGCATCGAGCCCCCTCCCTACGAACACCACCAGGGAGCCGCCGTCCCGGGGACGTGTCTGCAACCTGCTTTCCACGGGGAGGGGCAGGCAAGCGCCAATCCCTCTGTGTTCCAGAAACCTACATGCAGCCCGTCTCCCGTCTGATCACGGCTACCCAGGGAATAAAAACCCTGCCGAGGAGCCACCCTGGATGCCAGGGTCCCCGTGACACGAGCCCCTCTGTGCCGGGGAGCACGTAAGGGTAAGACCCCCTCCCCCACGCCCAAGCCCCTTTTTACTGCCTCTCTTGATTCCCGCATCCCCGACACTTCCTCCCCGCTGCGTTACAAAAGGTAACGTTGTTGCTGGGAGCCACACAGCCCCTAGAGCTCAGAGAGGCCCCCTCTCCCCCGGGCCCAGTGGCGTGTTTGCGACGATTTGTAATGCAACAGCATGGGCAAGGCCGCTGGCATTATTCTAGGAAACGGTGTGTAAGAGGTGTGACGACACGTTGGGGTTCCCCCGTCTCTGCACCCCCGTAGTGGCACAAAGACTCCACCAGCCAGTAGAGCAGAGGGAGTTTATTGCTTCTCCAGGACACAGCACAGCACAGATGTCATCTGGTTCCAGGGCAGGCCTAGGATGCCTCAGCCCCCCTTGAGATGGGGGAGCCTGGGCCCCTAAATCCCAGCCCGTTGCCTAGGCTGCTTCCTCCATGATACCAGCCAGAAACTTAGCTCCCTCACTTCCAGCCCTGCCCCCAGCCAGGGCTCCACTCCCCTTCTTCCCATTGTCCCGCTCCCTGGGAGATCACTGGTCAGACAGGTTCTTAGCCCCCTTGCATAATGACTCATCCCCTGCCCTGCTGGGCCGTGCTGCAGCCAGTGGAGGTCACTCACAACCCACTGCCCAGCCTAACAACCAGCAAGGTACCCCCCACTACGTCACAAGAGGGTCCCCTGCTTGTGCCCTCTTTTTCGAAGGGCTCACCCACCGCTGGCGGCCCAGAACCTGTTCAGTCATGTGCCATTTGTTCGGTTCTCCGACCTCTGTTATCGTCAAGGCGTCGATCTGTCCGCTAGCTCCACTCTTTCCCCTGTTATCTGGAGGAGAGCCCGGGCCCACCCTCTCTCATGGGTCCCAGCCCAGGGCCCTAAGAACCAGGACTGCCACGGTTTGGTCTGGCTGGTGGGCTCCTGCCAAACGCACCAGCCCTCTGGCATAAACAGCAAGCCCTGCCCTGGGCTACTTCCTATCCCAGCTCAAACTTCCTCGGCTTATTCCTCCACCCCGCCTGTCACCTTCTTCCTTTCCTTCCCTTGGGCACGCTCCTCTCGCTCCGTTATACTCCCCGCCCCGGCCTCCTCTCCTCGCTGTCTGCCCTTGCGTCACTCTCCAGCACCGTCCCCAACTCCGACGTGCCCACGTACCCTCCCCCCAAACGTTACGGTGGGGCACTCCCCCGCCTCCCCGTAACTCCGCTGCTCAGCTGGGCTGCAGCGTGGGAACAGGCAGCGCAGGCGGGGGGCGTGCGCAGGCAGGGATCGGCGCAGCATGAGTACAGGGCGGGTTCGCTCTGTCCGAGCGGTGTGCACCCGCCCCGTCACACGGTGGCACGTTGTTTCTACTATTACTCCCCGTAATATGAGCAGCACCAAGACACCCTGGCTGAGATGAGGGGCCCACTGGGCTGTAGTCAAGGCTGGAGGGGCTACTGTCCACACGAGACCGTCTCTGCCCCAAAGAGCTTACAGTCTAGCTAGACGAGACAGAAGCTGGGAAGGGACACAGAACCACAGAGGTTGGAGTGATTTCCTCAAGGTCCCATGGGAGGTCAGTGGCAGAGCTAAGAAAAGGACTTGAGGTCTTCTGAATTACTGCTGGGTGCATGATCCATTGGACCAGAGAAGTTCCGAAAAAGCCAACAAAAATGAAGAGGGTTTTGGAACGGCTGCCATATGAGCAGAGATGAATGAAACTGGGATTTTTCAGCTTAGAAAAAAGGAGACTAAGAAGGGACAGGATAGAGAGCTATAAAATCATGGCAGGTGTGGAGAAAGGGAATAAAGTAAAGTTGTTGACTAGTTCCCATAACACAAGAACTAGCAAAAACTGAAAAAACAACAAATGGCCCTGCGGCACCTTAGAGACTAACAAGCTAGGGGTCACCAAATGAAATGAATAGGTAGCAGATTTAAAACAAACTAAAGGAAGGTTTTTTTCATGCAGCGCACAAATCAACCTGTGGAACTCCTCGCCAGAGGATGCGGTGAAGGCAAAGACTATAACAGGATTCAAAAAAAGAGCTAGATGGATTCATGGAGGTTAGGTCCATCAATGGCTGTTAGCCAGGATGGGCAGGGACGGTGTCAGAGTCTGGGAATGGGTGACAGGGGAGGGATCACATGATAATTCCCTGTTCTGTTCACTCTCTCTGGGGCACCTGACATTGGCCACTGTGGGCAGACAGGACGCTGGGCTTGATGGACCTTTGGTCTGACCCCATCTGGCCGTTCTGACTTCCCAATCCCTCTCCCCAGTAACCAGCAATAGCTCAGGACCCTCGGGCAGTGCGCCAGTGGCGCTTTCCCAGAACTCCCCCCTGTAGCCGTGAGGAGTCAGAAAATATCCACCCACAAAGACGTGGTGACTCTCCTCATCCCGGCGCCACACGCTGCTGGGCGGGGTGGGGGTGGGGGGCCAGGACACTCGTCTCCGGCAGGTGGTTTTACATCGATTCATTCATGCGAAGGGTCTCCAAGGCGTTAGAAGGTTCCCAGTGGTCCCGGGGGGTAGCGATGGGTAGAATGCAGGGGTGCTGGTCAGTGACCAACAGCCCTCCGCTTCTGCACAGCCGTTGCCACACGTACACCCAATCGCTCCATTTCCCTTACCGGTACTCGGGACGCCTGTGGGGTGGGCGAGTGGCTGCGGAAAGCCAGCCTCGCCCAGGGCGACTGTGGACGAAAGCTCTGAGCCACGTCCCAATCACCTGTTCCACCTCCTACTGCCCTGCCCCCGCCCCCTTCCCCAGGGAAGCCACCTGTGCCCCAGCATGCTGACGATTCAGGCTGCTCGCCAGCGTTAACAAAGGCAAGTAATCCAGAGCCAAGTCCTGCTGTTTTCCTAAGAGACTTTGCAGGGGCCGGGCAGGCCACATGGCTGCAGCTGCACCAGGACAGAACAAGCATCACCACCCAACACCCCCCTGCAATCCACATGCGGAGTCAGGAGGAGGAGAGGAGCTTGTTTAGACGGTGCTACCAGAGAGACTGTTTTCAGTGACCTCCTGTGGCTTGAATCTCTTCTCACCTGCCCTGTGCAAACAAAGCCCCTGGAGTTGCCCATCTATAAGACACTATACTCAGCACAATATTTGACACTGGGGAGGCCACACCTGGTGTGTTGTGTCCAATTCTGGGCCCCCCACTATAGAAAGGATGTGGACACGTTGGAGAGGGTCCAGCGGAGGGCGACCAAAATTCGGGGGCTGGAGCACGTGACCTATGAGGACAGACTGAGGGATTTGGGCTTCTTTAGAATCCTAGAACACTAGAATGGAAAGGGACCTCGAGAGGTCATCAAGTCCAGTCCCCTGCCCTCATAGCAGGACCTTAGTCTGCAGAAGAGCAGAGCGAGGGGGGATTTGAGAGCAGCCTTCATCTCCCTGAAGGGGGGGTCCAAAGAGGCTGGAGAGAGGCTGTTCTCAGGGGGGGCAGATGGCAGAATGAGGAGCCATGGTCTCAAGTTGCAGTGGGAAGGTCTAGGTTGGGGATTAGGAAAAACCATTTCCCTAGGAGGGTGGGAAGCACTGGGCTGGGTTCCCTAGGGAGGGGGGAATCTCCATCCCTAGAGGTTTCTGAGTCCTGGCTTGACCAAGCCCTGGCTGGGATGGTTGAGTTGGGTTGGTCCTGCTCTGGGCAGGGGCCTGGACTTAACGGCTCCTGAGGTCTCTGCCCGCCCTGGGGTTCTAAGAGACAAACCAGACCCACTGCACTGGGGAATCTGGGCGCCACTGGAAGCATTATGGGCGTTCTCAGAGTCTGCCTGAAGCTAGATGGGGCAGCCCCCTTTCCGTGGGAAACCAGACTCCAAAGACACACTCGGATACGCCCCTTCTCAGGAATCCCGCCGCCCCGCGGCCCCCTCCTGGAAAGAGGGGGCTGAAATCCCTCGGAAGCGGAGGCAGGTGTGCACGCGGTTTCCTGCAGAGGGAGGCCGTCAGCGTTCAGCCTACAGACAGGTCTTTGCAGAGTCAGGGCTCAGAGGACGCCGTAGTCCCCAACTTCAGGACTGGGGCCAGGCTGCCCGTTCCACCCACTGGAATGCCTCTCCCGGGTGTTACTGTCTCAGGGTGGAGCAAACCCGTCATGCAGGCGCCGCGTGCCAAGTCCCCTTACGGAGGCGAGCGTTTCATGCCACTACCGGGACACGCCGGAGCCTCCTTTCATTAACAAGTCTCTTTACAAGCCAGCACCCTCCCGCCCCTTGGGAAAAGGCCTGAAAAATGGAGCCGATCATGCCCGCTCAGGAAAGCAAACGGCCGCCATCATTCACTCCCTGCAGTTCATTCCTCTTCCGTAGAGATCCTGCCGCCCAGCCTGTGCACTCGGCGGCTTGGGTGACCCCGCCCAATGAGCCAGAGCACCCCCACGGAAACCTACTGGTGTTTTAAACTCTCCCACCCCACAGGCCACGTCAGGGTCTACCACAGGCCCGGGGGCCGGATCCGGCCCGCCAAACACTTTAATCCGGCCCACGGGCTGTATCTGGCTGCTTTCTATTTACATCCTGCTGCCCAAGCTGCCGAATTTCCAGGCGGTGGCTCAGGCCACAGGATCCTATTTCAAAGGCTCCCGGCTCCCAGTCACGGCGCTACCCTGGCAGGGGCCAGAGCCACGAGCCCTTTAAATAGCCACCACAACCCCGGGCAACATGGTCGCGGCGGGGCCAGGAGCCGGGAGCCCTTCGCTGTGTTTTTAATTCGAAGCCTCTGGCCCCGGACAACTCTGGGGGGAGGCTAGTCAACAGCCCCGCCCCTTCCAGCCAGGCCCCGCCCTTTCCAGGGTGAAGCCAGTTCCCCCCCCAGTAGATGACTGATCATCCCTGGTAGATCCTGCACTAAGCCATTTCAGGCATCGTGGCACCTCCTGGGGAAAGGGAGGTGGCGTCATAGGGGAAGGAATTGCTACAGGAGGACAGCCTCCCGGCGGGCAGCAGGCCTGTTTTGGGGACTAAGCTACATTTATATTTAGGGGGAGACGCTAGAGCTTCTCCCTGGGACTCAGTCCAGAACAAGGGTCTGACGCTGAGGACCCGAACACAGCCCACCAGACGGGAACAGGTCCCCCCTTGGCACCCACGGGCGTGCGCTCATGTGCACCACTTGAGGGTCGAGTCCAAATCATTTGGAGAAGTGGCCTAGAACGAGAACGAGGCCCCGGGTCGGTCCAGATGCTCAGCTGGTGTGAACAGGAGGAGGTCAATCAAAGGAACGACACCGCCTGACGCCGCTTGGGGGTTCGGCCCTGTGAGTGTGAGACAAAGCAGGGAAACGGGCCCTGCAGAGGGATCCGACTCGCCCGTTACCGCAGGACTATGCCGGCACATCAACGGGGAAATCAGTTCTGGCCAGAACGGGCCCTGGGGTCAGGAGCCAAGCCCCCGGAGTGAAACTGACCAGCCTAGTAAAAGATGATGCCAGCAAAGGGCAAACAGCAAAACTAGCTCCAACACAGGGAGGGTGGCTCAGTGGTTTGAGCATTGGCCTGCTAAACCCAGGGTTGTGAGTTCAATCCTTGAGGAGGCCATTTAGGGATCTGGAGCAAAATTGGTCAGGGATGGTACTTGGCCCTGCTGTGAAGGCAGGGGACAGGACTTGATGACCTTTTGAGGTCCCTTCCAGTCCTAGGAGATAGGCATCTCCATTTATTACAGCATGAATGGGGACCAGAGACCTTGACTGTGCTCCTGGCCAAATTCCGGGTAATAACATAGAATCATAGAATCATAGGACTGGAAGGGACCTCGAGAGGTCATCGAGTCCAGCCCCCCACCCTCAAGGCAGGATCAAGCTCCGTCTACACCATCCCTGACAGATGTCTATCTAACCTGTTCTTAAATATCTCCAGAGAGGGAGATTCCACCACCTCCCTTGGCAATTTATTCCAATATTTGACCACCCTGACAGTTAGGAATTTTTTCCTAATGTCCAATCTAAACCTCCCCTGCTGCACTTTAAGCCCATTACTCCTTGTCCTGTCCTCAGAAACCAAGAGGAACAAATTTTCTCCTTCCTCCTTGTGACACCCTTTTAGATATTTGAAAACCGCTATCATGTCCCCCCTTAATCTTCTTTTTTCCAAACTAAACAAGCCCAGTTCATGAAGCCTGGCTTCATAGGTCATGTTCTCTAAACCTTTAATCATTCTTGTCGCTCTTCTCTGGACCCTTTCCAATTTCTCCACATCTTTCTTGAAATGTGGCGCCCAGAACTGGACACAGTACTCCAGCTGAGGCCTAACTAGTGCAGAACATGTTATGAACATGGTCATGTTCATAACACAGATATGGGCCTGAGCTCTCTTCCGTGTGGGGTAACCCCCTCGACTTAAAGGGGGAGACGCTGGTGTCAATCAAGAGTAAGTGCAAAGCAAACCTATCCCATGACTTTTGACTTGACAGCATCACTTTCCCAGCAAGGCCTAGGTAGCACGAACTAAGGGCTGGTTTACTGGATGCCCGTTCAAATCCCATTGATCTTGGTTTCGAGCTCCTACAAAAATACCCCCAAAACCCAAGTTTCCACAAGAAGTTTGCACCAGATAAATTAATCTTTGAACAGCTTCAGCCTAAGCTGCTCCTCTTATTTAACTAGCTGGATTTGCATTGCGAGTTTAATTACTGTGGACCTGTCTCGGCTCCATTTTAAATGTTTATCTTGCCAGAGCAAAGCCACCTCGTGGGACTCATGAAAATGCATCTCCCTCTCACAGCGCTAATCGGCCTGCCGGAGAGAACACCAAGCTGCACCGTGTGGGACACAGCGTTCCTTTCCGGGTGTGAGGTACAGCCGTCAGGCGGGGGCTGTGATTGTGCGGTCTGTAAGGAATCTCTAGGAGCTCGGTGGTTCTTAACCCCTTGGCACTGTTACCCCTTTAGCTTAACCAAGAAACCAAAGTTGCCCCTTCTCCTTTTTAAAATGGCAACAGACAAAAAGAAAATGTTTATTGTACAAAAAATGTACAATCACTTTGATTGTGTTTCATTTTCTCCTACATTATGTTGACCACAACTGAACACCTCTGGTATTTTAAACGTATTACCCCTGAACCATGCCAAATTACCCCTCGAGGGGCAACTAGCCCAGGTGAAGAACCACTGATCTAGGCTGTCCCCCGCATCCTGGAGAGATGACCCGTTTCGCCGAAATTTACCTAGACTCATCTGAATGTCAGTGCTAGCCCGTTACTTCCTGATCCCAACCTCGCTCCCCCTCGCCTCCCCCAGACGGACGGAACCTCCTAGCCTTAACCCCTCCCCCACGCCACAGGGCCCAATCCAGCCCCCCTTATGCCCTGGAGGCGTCGCTACTCATGTGAGCGGCCCCACTGGCTTCCTCCCGCACGTATGCAACGACTGGCAGCAGGGCCGGCCTGAGGACCTGCTCCGCCTCTTTCAGCCCGAGGCATGCGCCAGAAGCGGGGTACCTGAACTCGAAGGGCGCCCCACGGCGGGTCCAGCCCGGCAGGAGGAGCACCGGGCCTGGCGCCCCGTGGACTGGGGGGGGTTCTTTGTTCCCAGCCGGGCTCTGGCCGCAGTGCTTCCTACCCCGGCTCCCAAAGCAGGAGGCAGGACCAGCCGAGCTCCGCCCACTGCCGAACGTGCCACCCTGCCGGCCGGCCGCCGCGCTACCAGCTGTGCCGTGGGGGGAGGGGTGTCTGCTCTGTAACCCGGGGTCCCCCTGCACTGGGCTGTGAGATTCCCACTGACTCACCCACGTGGGGATTGGCCCAGACACCTGATAACAAGGCTCTGTCCCCAGGGGAGAGACAAAGGGAGGGAGGCGGAGACGAACACCTGGTTTGGGGGCAGGGTCTGGGAGCGAGGAGTCTGGGGCTGGAACCATGAAGGAAACAGACTAAGGAGGGGCTGGAATCTAGGGGCCCAGGGACCCATCTCAAGGGGGCTGAGGGGTCCTGGCCCAGACTCCTGTAGACACACCCCGCCTGTGCTGTATCCTGGGGATGCAATAACCCCTCTTTATTCTACTGGCTGGTGGAGTCTGTTCTTGCTGCTACAGGGTGCAGGATCGGAGGGACCCCGACTTGCCGTCACACCAGCGCCCCACCGTGGGCTGCGGGCCAAATCTGGCTTTCGCCTGGCGACGCCCAGGGGCTGCCTGCGGCGTTGCTGCCTCGCCGGCTCTGCGGCCGACCTCCCCCACCACCAGCTTAACCCAGCAGGTTTCGCTCAGGAAGGACAACAGGGCTGATCCCTGGATTAAGGGACCTGGATTATCCTTCTGGAAAAGCAGGCCCTCCCTGCGGCTGGCAGCGTGCTTCCCAGTGCGGGGAGACCCACGCGCGCCAGCGCCGCTCCGGCAAGCGGGTGGCAATAGCAGGGGAAGAAGGGCTCGGGGGGAGAGATTACCTGCTTACAATAGCCCCTGTCCACAGCTTGGCAGCCCCCTGCCTGCAGCAGTTAAATGGTTAAACCGACTGTTTAATCGGTTACCTATTTTAGGGGGGGTTCACACCCCTAGCAGGTGAGCCGCCCAAGTACAGCCAGGCCCCCCGGGTGTGTAGAATGACAGGAACCACCGACTCACAGGGCTGGAAGGGATCTCGGGAGGGCAGCAAGTCCAGGCCCCTGCCCTCCCGGCAGGACCAAGCACCATCCAGACCATCCCTGACCGGGGTTTGTCTAGCCTGCCCTTAAAGTCTCCAGCGATAGAGATTCCCCAACCCTGCATGTGGGCAGCCAGCACCGGCCACTGCTATTTTCACCGCCAGCGTGGGGCAGCACACGCCCCGCTGCCATGCAGACCACCTGGGGCGACGGGCTCTCTCCTTGTCGAGCACCCCACCAAGATCAGCTTCTGCTCCCGCTAGTCCCGCCGCCTGGGGACTGTCAGGAGCGATACGGGTCTGACGGCTCGTTGGGCTTTTCCCGTTCCTGCACCCCCGAAATGGCACGGACAGACTCCACCAGCCAGTAGAACAGAGGGAGTTTATTGCCTCTCCAGGATACAGCACAGCACAGATGCAATCTGGTTCCAGGGCAGGCCTAGGATGCCTCAGCCCCCCTTGAGATGGGGGAGCCTGGGCCCCTAAATCACAGCCTCTTCCCCAGGCTGCTTCCTCCATGATCCCAGCCAGAAACCAAACTCACTCACTTCCAGCCCTGCTCCCAGCCAGGGCTCCACTCCCCTTCTTCCCATTGTTCTGCTCCCTGGGAGATCACTGGTCAGACAGGTTCAGAGCCCCCTTGCATAATGACTCATCCCCTGCCCTGCTGGGCCGTGCTGCAGCCAGCAGCCAGTGGGGGTCACTCACAACCCACTGCCCAGCATAGCAACCAGCAAGGTACCCCCACTACATCACAGGGTCCCGCGCAGGAAGACAGCTGACCCCTGCCTGGGCTGCTGCAATCCACGAGAGCAGAGGTACCGCCCGCTCGGCCCGCTCCGAAGGACTCCGGGGTCCCACCGAGCGGGGGATGCTGATGCCAGGCAGAGTGCATTGCATCCCCTGCAGGACTCCCCAGGGGCATCTAGCAACTCGCGTGACGCAGCTGCGTCTTACCGAGGGAAACGGGCCCTGGGGGGTGCAGGTAGCCAGCGTGCTCTCCCAGGAACGATAGCTGCCTGCATCAGCATCCCACTGGAGCTAGGCAGCCCCTGAGTGTGGGCTGTTGGGAAGAAGTGCTCCCTGGAGGCCGGAATGTCCCTTATTCTGGGCAAGGTCGGAAGTGGGGCAGATTCTGGGGTTGATCCCAGCTGGCCACTCCCATGTTCTTAAGTCTAGTTAGGTTCAGCTCTTCTTCCTGGGTATCACTTTCCTTTTATCCCCACCGGAAACAGCCCCCAACTTTCTCCCACACTCACAGCATCTGCCCAACTATCACCTCCTCTCTCCTTTGGCAGGATTTCAAACCCCGTGTTTCTATTCTCCTCCCCGCTCCAGATGGCTGTTGTAGCAGAGAGAGACAGAAAAAAGCAAGGCGTGAAAATGATAAAGGAGAGATTTAAAGGGGGAGCAGTGATGGAAAGGAACTGTTCAGAACAGCTGGCTTCTTCCTAACGCGATCCTTCCAAAACTACTGAAGGTCTACTAGGTGAGGCGTTTGATTTATCGTCTGGTTGCAAAGAAGGCAAAGTTTCCTTACTGTAGTCGCTGTTTTCGTCCTTGGTCCCATCAATCGTCCCATCTGGATGCATCTGCAGGAAGAATTCCTGCTGGCTGAATAACCTTGTCACGATGCCTTTCAGCTGGGGTTCTGCAAAGATAACAACAAGAATTAGAGGCACACAATAAACCTTGCGTGGAGAGAGATGTCAATTGCATTGTGTTACCTCTGTAACAGGAAAGGCTGGTCTACTAAGATTGGAAGGAGTTGTTAAAATCATAAGGAGCGGATTTAAAACAAACAAAAGGCCGTTTTCCTTCACGCAGCACACAGTCAACCTATGGAACTCCTTGCCAGAGGAGGTGGTGAAGGCCAGGACTTTTACAGGGTTCAGAAAAGAGCTAGATAGATTCATGGAGGTTAGATCCATCAATGGCTATAGCCAGGATGGGTAGGAATGGTGTCCCTGGCCTCTGTTTGTTTGGAGGTGGGTGACGGGAGGGATCACGTGAGGTTGTGATCCCTCCCTCTGAGGCACCTGGCATTGGCCACTGTCGGCAGACAGGACACTGGGCTAGAGGGACCTTTGGTCTGACCCAGGCTGGCTGTTCTTATAATAATAATATGGAAAAACTTGAAAAACAACCAATAGTCTAGTAGCACCTTAAAAACTAACAAAACATCCAGATGGTGCCATGAGTTTTCGTGGGCAAAACCCACTTCTTCGGTGACTGGAGGATTAACAGTCTGGGATCTAGACTTTTAATACTCCTGTCATCTGAAGAAGGGCGTCGAATCTACGAAAACTCATGATCCCATCTGCATGTTTTGTTAGTCTCCAAGGTGATGCTCGATGATTGGTTGTTATTCAAGTTTCTCCAGTTCCAGGCTCACTCAGCTCCCCCTCTGAAACTAATAATATGATTCTAAGTTCATGGCTGTGTCTACACTGGGCCACTTATTCCGGAAAAGCAGCCGCTTTTCCGGAATAACTTGCCAGCTGTCTATACTGGCTGCTTGCTTTTCCGGAAAAGCAATGGCGATCTACTGTAAAATTGTCAGTGTTTTTCCGGAAAAACTATGCTGCTCCTGTTCGGGCAAAAGTCCTTTTCCGGAAAAACTGTTCCAGAAAAGGGCCAGTGTAGACAGCACAGTAGTCTTTTCTCCAAAAAAGCCCCTATCACGAAAACGACGATTGGGGCTTTTTTGCGGAAAAGCGCGTCTACATTGTCCACGGACGCTTTTCCGGAAAAAGTGCTTTTCCGGAAAAGCATCCTGCTAATGTAGACACGCTTTTTCCGGAAATACTTATAACGGAAAACTGTTCTGTTATAAGCATTTCTGGAAAAGGGTGCCAGTGCAGACGTAGCCCATATGAATAAAAGCAAGTTCCTCGTGGCTGAAGAGGCAGGGAAGTGTCCCCTGTAGCGTGGCCCGATGCAGTCAGTTTCCCAGCTTTCTGCAGAGTGAGGTCAGCATTTCCATTAGGAGCCCCGTTTCCAACAGGGCTTTGCCAGTTGCCTTTGCGACTGACACTAAGTGCCCGGCACACGGCTCGGCTCTGCCCGGCGCACGGCTCGGCTCTGCCCGGCGCACGGCTCGGCTCTGCCCGGCGCACGGCTCGGCTCTGCCCCGGGAGCTCTGAGTGCGGGAGGTTCCCAGGAGCAGGGATTCAGCGTGGAAGGGCTGCACGTAACATCACGTTGCCAGCGCCAGATGCGTCACTCTATGGCCGGGGGCAGCAGTACAATGTTAACAGTGGTTAACGTGCTCTTCCCTGTGCCAAACCGGGCCAGTGCTTCACAGGCGACTGCGGCTCGCTGCTGCTGCTGGCAGGCTCCCTGGGATCGTGCCGTTGCTCCCGAGGTGGAGGCAGGAAGATGACCATGACAGAGTTGTGCTCAGAGTGCTTGCCAGCAGGGGTGTGAACTGGCATGCTTGCTGGGTAACCGGCAGGGGGCTGCTTCAGCCAGGCCCGGCCCAGCCAGACCAGCCCCCTGCCCGCAGCACGGCAGGACCCTGGCCAGCTGGGGCAGCCCCCCACCTGCGGCGTGGCGGGACCTGCCCAGTCTGGCAGAAGCAGCAGCGAGCCCCACGGTTAACCCGTTAAACCTCGCCTGTAATCGGTTAGCTTGTGAAACGCTAATTAACATCCCTAGTGGCCAGAACATCGCCCCAGCCCGTCGTTAGCCATTAGCTCAGCCCTATGAATGGAGACACCATTGTATCATCCAGACAGCAGCCTCTCTGCAGTAAAACCAGAGACAAGAGCCCCCGATTCCTGGTCTCCTTTCAGATCTGACACGCCTTACTATCAAGCCTGGCTCGAGGTTCAACATTTATGAGCTCTCTGGCCAATCCCAGCCTCGCTTAGTATCCACGTGGACTGAGCTAGGGTTTGGAGCAGGGCTGGGATGGGTCACATGCAGTGTTCCCTGGAAGCCGAGCACTTGGCCGGCCACCCAGGAGAGATGCAAACACCACCCAGCTGATTAGCAGAGCGCCCGCAGCATGTTGTTTCGATTGGTGGTGCACATGCCTCAGTGCATACATCAAAATGTATTCCGCACATGGATAGGAAACTATTAGAACGTGGGTCATGTTTCCCTAACTAAGCTGTGAACAAAAGTTGCCGAGTTCCTCGCAGCCGGAATAAAATCCAGTCACTGTGGTGGGACTGTCACTTCCTGTTCTGCTCAGACTGCGTTTCCCCACGGGGCGCCTTGCGTGTTGGCCTCCTCCGACACATGAAGGGAAAAGACCCTGCTGCGTCCGGGGTGCAGGCTCTCTCTGAAGCAGTGGGGCTTGGATCAGCCTGGCTCTGTCCCGCGTAGGTAGCTGCTTATGTGGATGCCTGCCCCCGAACTAGCTGCTAACCCCCTAATGCGCACAACAAACATCAGCCTCGTCGTCTCCGGGGGAGATTCCCCTCCACCCGGAGTCTCTGCCCGGCTCTTTGAACGCTCTGGATTTTGTGCCGTTTGCTCATCATTATTCACACCTGCCCACTGCTGCTTCCCCCGCCTGGCGCACACGATGCTTCCGGCTGGCAAGTGCATGCTCCGGGCCAACGTGCCCCCAGCCTGGTCCGTGGGAGGCTGCTCCAACCGGAGCGGCCCGGCTGTTGGCCGTCCTCACTCCTGAGAATGCCAGCCGAAGAGGCAGGGAGATTTATACAGATTGGCATTTTTAAGTGGCAGCCACCCACGTCTTTGGCGCAGGTCACTCCGCAGCCATCTGACAGCGACCGCACACAGTTCCTGGCAGCCAGGGAACGCTCTGGCGCTGCTGAGCCAGAGGCAAACCGCAGCCCGGGGTTTTCCGCAGCCTCCCCGGCGGCGTGCACCGGGATTTGGTCAGCTCGCGTGCCGGACAATGAAGGGAGGTTAGCGTGGGGGAAGGATACAGCGAGACCCTTCTATCGGGCAGCCCTCGCCCTGCTGGTGCTGGGATTCAAACCTGCACAGTCAACAGGGGCTTAATGCTGAAATAAAGCTCCTTCAACATCATCTCCCCAGCTTCCAAGCCCTAAACGCAGCATCCTGAGAACAAAAGCGCAGCACACACCGTGCCCACCTCCCGAGGCTCCCCCAATGAGCTTCCTTCCTGCGGCTCAGGCTTTTGCCAGGGCCTGAACTCGGACTGACTTTCCTTGGGCCTTTTATTTTATAGTCCGGCCTGGGGGTTCCCAGCTTCCCCTGCTCTTAAAGGGACAGTAGCCTACAACTCACGTCAGCACCAAATCCGTCACTGCGCTACACGGTGCCGCACACCTGCCAGTTTGCAGCTTTCCTTCTCCAGGACACTCGAACGGGCTGCCGTGAGCAAGAGGTTCCCCGGGGACCGGGCTGCAGGCCCTTGTGCAGCAAAGGCTGAGTGTGAAATCCCCTGCTGTCACGGTATCCATGGAACAGAGCTCAGAGCCTCACTGAAAGGAGCCAGCCCCGAGGGGAGACACCGCAGAGACAAACCCCACGGATGGAGCAGCAGCATCCAGCTTGGGGCAGCGACTGGGGATGGCAAATGTCACTGGGGAGGGGATAACCCGGAAGGACCAAGGCAGATGCTCCACGCAGACCGGAGCCCCCGCTACACCGGGTGAGGGATGGTCCCCAGCCAGGAAGCTTCCCCATTCATGAGCCAAGAGACACACAGGGTAGGACGACACTCGGGATCCCAGAGAGGGGAAGGAACTTTCCTAAAGTCACCCAGCGGGACAGACAGAGCTAGAAACACAGCAGCAGAAGAGCGGACAGACGGGGTCAGACTAGGGTTGCCAGATACTTTCACAAAGAATCCCTAACATGACGGGGGGAAAAATTGGTTGAGCAAATTGGTATTTTCTGGGCTTTTTTTTCTAACCGGACAGATGACTATCCGGGCAAAAACCGGACACCTAAGTCAGACCAAAGGCCATTCAGCCCAGTGTCCTGTCTGCCCACAGTGGCCAAGGCCAGATGCCCCAGAGGGAGTGAACAAAACCGGGAATCATCACGCGATGTCTCCCCTGTCGCCCATTCCCAGCCTCTAGCAGAGGCGAGGGACAGCATCCCTATCCGTGCTGCTCCCAGCCTTCTCACAGCAGCACACACGCACACAGCAAGCCGACAAAGCCAAAGGTTATACTGGGAGGTTGCCGCGTTCCAACACTTCACTGCCTAGAATTCAGAGCAACCACACACGAGGACCCAAGCCAGGAAGAGCCAAACCAGGCTGCTCTAAAAGCAGAGCCACGACTCACCGGCCAGGCTTTCAGCCGGCTTTTCCACCCGCTCCTTCCCGCCCACAGACACCCTCATCAGCGACACCACGCAGCGCCAACCCTGCTCTCCACGCACGCCGGGAGGGAGAAAGAGAGGTCTGCACGCGCTGCGCCTTGCACTGTGAAACTGCCAGGGCTGGGGAACCTCTTTAGGGCTGCGGCAGGTGGGGGAAGTTGATGGCTGAATTCTGGCAGGAGTACGCCCCACGTTCCCCTAGATCTGTGAGATCCACCGCCCAGGGCTGGCCCCCTATCTCCCTGCAGGGACGATGCCAGTGTTCCCCGTAAGCTGAGCACTTGTGCGGCTGCTCAGGAGAGGTTCCAGTGCCGCCCAGCGGATGAGCAGCGTGCCCGCAGCGACGTTCGTACTGGTGGTGCGCATCTGCACATGCCTCGGTGCACATAAAACGATTCCACACGTGGAGGGGAAAAATCCACCCGGAGATGGTGGGTAAATTAGAGGGAACATAGCCCTGGGACCTGCACCCCAGCGCTGGGCTCAGGCCGCTCTCCAGCCCTGGAGAACTTGATGCAGAGAGGGGTGGCAGGAATCATCAGCATCAGCTGAGAGCGGAAGGAGCAAACAGCTCGGCAGCCTCTCAAAGGCCAGCCGCATCCCCGGCTCTGCTCCCCAGCCAGGGCCCCCTGGGTTAATCCGAGGGAGAGGTGGTGCGTGCTGCTAGATGGAACTCCCAGGTCATGTTCCTTCTCATTTTTTCCATCCCTGTGTGGAATAAATTGTCTGGGCACCAAGGCAAGTGCAGCTGTGCACCACTAGTAGGAGCACATGCTGCCGGCTGTGGGCGCTCTGCCAATCAGCTGGGTGGCACCTGAATCTCTCCTGGGCGGCCGCCCAAGCGCTGGGGATCATATCTGGCCTCCGGTTCCCCACCCCTGCGCTAAGCCTCTGTTTTCTGTGCACTAAAATCTTTAAAATGTAAGGACTCTGCTGCCTCCATGGCATTGGCATTGGAGATTGGCATGGCATTGGACAGCCATTGTGTACAGCAAAGTGGGGACTGTTAGGCCAGGTCTACACGAGACCCGGTAGCTCGGCTTAAGGCTACGTAGAATCCATAGCTGGAATCGGCTTCCCTTAAGCCGAGCTTGGCGGCGTCCCCCCAATGGGAGGCCAACTGGAGCAAACGCTCCCTTCGGCTTCCCTTACTCCTAGCAACAGGAGTAGTACCGGACGCAGGCAGGGGCGCCCTCTGGGCTCAATTTAGCAAGTCTTAACTAGACCCGCTAAATCAAACTCCGGAAAATCACGGCTGTGGCACCCTTCCATTTAGTGTAGACAAGACCGTAGTGAGGACAGACACGCTGTACGTGCTTTCAGGAGACCGACTTCTCTTCCAGGAAAATAAAAGTGCCCTGCCTGAAAGTCTATGTCCAAACGCAGTGGAGGGGAAACGGTTGCCCTCTTATCAGCGCTTCCAGATGCAGGATTTCCAAATGATCTTTGCCGGAGGCCGCTGGTCAGCAAAGTCCATTGATCCAGCAAACGGAAGCCTGGACGCGGACCAGCCTTTTGTGTCCGTGAGTTCTGCCGAGGAAAACGCTGCGCGACCCGATTACATCTCGGGAGCACCACGCGCCTCCCTGGTTTTTAAACATTTGTTTGTGGCAATTAAACCTCGGAGCCTGGAACCTACACACCCCATTGTTCTCATTCTCCATTCAGGTCTCAGCTGTCAGAAGGGGCGGCTGATTTATGACTCACCCAGGCTGCTCCTGTCTCCTCCACCCGCCAAAACGACCAATCCAGCCACAGCGCAAACTGCCTCTCGCTTACTTCAATTACCTGCAAGTGCCGTCCCAGAGATTTCTCTCGTGCTCTCCACCCGCAGAAGGGGCCAGTCTAGAACACTTGTCAAAAGTACCAAGCAGCCAAGCCCTTGGAAACAGACACGAGTGTCTGGTGCGTGAGGCAGGGGGAGGCGTTGCCTTCCCAAACCGCCAGCCTGGCTTGGCCCACACTCCACCCCTAGAATGCCGATTGTAGGCAGAATATTGCTGCCCCCATGCCTGGCTGAGGACTTGCTTTCCCCTCCCTCCCCATGCTCCAGGACTGGGAGGTGTGTGCCCACCCACCCTTCTCCCCTCCCCGCGGTGGGGAGGGCGTGGCATGGCGTGCTGTCCCAGCTCTCCGTGGTGAGGGGCAGGGAGGCGGCTTGGCTTCCATGGGAGGGCGGGGGTGGAGGCCTGCCTCCCCCCAGCCCTACCTTCACCGACTGCCCATGGAAACAGAGACGGGCAGGAAAGAGCTCACGTCAAACAACAACGTTACCAAGAAACTCCGCCGGTGCGCTCTGTGCAGACTGTCGTGGTGACGGGTGTGGGCTCCGAGCCCGGGCAAGACGGGAAGCAGGGAGAGGAGAATTCTGCTCCCTCCCTCTCCCCCCACTGCTGGTTGAGCAGAGAGCTGGGATCGAAGGGGCGTCCAGTGGCTGGTGTCAGTGCCTCAGCGGGGTCACCCACAACTCGTGGGCCAGCTTTGCTGAACTCACCCTCAAGGACCACAGCTCCAGCGGAGCCAGGGCTGGCTTTGTAGGCAGGGTCCGACTCGCCCCAGCCCTGCCTCTTGTGCAGCTGTTTGCACCTCTGCAAGGTGCTACCAACTCGGGGATGGGGAGGGCGGCCCCCACTTTGCACGGGGGTGAGTGACTGCACAATGCCCAGGGCCATGGACAGTCAGGCAGGGAGTCGAGGCGTGGGGTGCTTCCAGTCTCCCTCTGCAGCTGCCGGGGGTGAAGCGAGGAAGGCAAAGCTGGCCTGAGCAGAAACAGTCCTGGAGAAAGAGGCTCCCTTACCGAGAAGGACTTGGCCTTTCAGTCTATAGATCGGCGGTGGGCAAATACCGGCTTGCGGGCCGGATCCCGTCCACCAGGGTTAGCCCCGGAGAGCCCCCCGCTATAGTTACCTGCGCCTCCGCAGGTATCGGCAACGGCAGCTCCCATTGGCCGCAGATCACCGTCTCCAGCCAATGGGAGCTGCAGGAAACGCTGTCCTGGTCCACGCTGCCTCCGGCAACTCCCATTGGCCGGGAAAGGCGATCGGCAGCCAATGGGAGCTGCCATCACTGGTACCTGTGGAGGTGCAGGTCACTATACTGGCGGAAGTGCCATGTTATTGCCCACCCCTCCTGTAGCTTGTCCCAGGCAGAGGAGGGCCCACAAGCCTGGGGAACCTCGGCAGCAGGCGTGCTCCCCAGCAACTCGCACACTGGCGCTTTCACGGGCACGCAGGCCAACGCCTCCCATGCACACCTGGCCCCGCAGCGGGATGCAGCGCAGCAGCACAGCTGGCAGGGGAGAAGAGCACAGCAACACCTGGCCCTGGAGAATCAGGGGGGCGGGGGAAAGGCGCAAGGGGGCATGGACACAAGTGGGAACCTCCCCATAATGCAGCTGTCGTAAGCTGAGCCATCAACCCGCCTCCGGTGGCATCTCGCAGCCCCGCTGGGCCACGTGTCCCCGCGCGGTGCGTGGGAACGGCAGACCGCTCGGCGTGCGCCCGCTGGCACCAGTAAAACACAACCGGAGGCATGTGAGGTCAGACACCAGACCGCCGAGCTCCGCAGCACGGAACGCCCGTCTCTGCAGAACGAAAGGCCCCGCTCCCTGCAGCCCTTCGCAATCACCAGGCGCCCGCCCCCCCCAGCCATAGAATCATAGAACCACAGAGCTGGAAGAGACCTCGGGAGTCATCAAGTCCAGCCCCCTGCTCTAGGCAGGACCAATCCCAACTCAATCAACCCGGCCAGGGCTTTGTCAAGCCGAGGCTTAAACACCTCTAGGGATGGAGACTCCACCATCTCCCCAGGGAACCCATCCCAGCGCTTCCCCACCCGCCTAGGGAAATCGTTTTCCTAATCTCCAACCTAGACCTCCCCCACTGCGACTTGAGCCCATCACTCCTCATTCTGCCACCTGCCCCCACTGAAAACAGCCTCTCTCCAGCCTCTCTGGAACCTCCCTTCAGGAAGTTGAAGGGAGGTTCAATGACCCAGCACCCCGTCTCCCACGAGTGACCTGTGACTATCCCGTCCTTCCTCGGATTCCATAGCAAGGGCGGTGGAATCAGTCCAGGCTCGAGTAAAAGTGACCTGATTCTGGAAACAAATCGGTACCTTCAAATGAGTCGGAACACCCTGGGCACTGGAGACAGGCGAGCCTGGGCTCCCGCAAACTCTGAAGATGGGGTTAGGTAAATCGCACTTTCCCCTCATTTAAACCCATTTCCCCACCGAACAATTAAATCACCCATTGAATTTTACAATTTCCTCCCAAGACATCACAGCAATATTTTAAAGCAATTCTTTGCACAGATTAGGGATGTTAAATATCAGTTAATTGAATAGTCAATTAACCTCATGAATTCTTATCGGTTACTCTCCTGGCTCCTAAAACACGTTAAACGCAGAGCCGCAGCGGGGCTAGGTCCTAGACTGAGCCGGGCTGCTGGCCAGCCTGCTAAAAAATGTACTGGCAAGGGGAAATGCGTGCAGTCTATAGCGTTAACCGAGACGTTTTTGCTTACCGTTTAATTGGTTCATCGACTACACTATTACATCCCTAGCATGGGCCATTCTGTCTTTAAGAAGACACAAGTGGGGAGGGTGACTGTGAATGACGGAGATTAAGTAAAACGAAGGCAGAGTTAACTTTTTCAAAACTATGCTTGAGTTTTCAGCAAACAACACGTTTATAAAAGAACCAAACCAAACTAAACCAGCTGTCTGTGCACCTGCGTTCGTAGCGCCCAACCGGCCAGCCTGTTCACCCATCCCCACAGAGAATTCTCTTCAGTATCGAGTGTCGGCAGGGTGGGAACGTAAAAAGATCCAGGATCATTTTCCTGAAACTGGGTGTCCTAACTCAGCAGCTCCCGTCCGTGCCTGACAGCTGTCCCCCTTTCAGGAGCCCGATTCAGCCGCACCCCCGAGTGTCACCTGACTTAGTAATTACTTGCTTACAAAACTCAGCCATAGCAATACACAAGGGTCAGACTGAAATAAAAATCTCTCGTTTCTCATGTTTCCACAGAATTATGAAAGAAATCAGCTGAACTAGAACTGCACTCGTGTCAGTGGACAGCACACAGAGCAGTATACACAAGTCACTGTATGAAACTGTCCTTCGTACTGACTTCGCTGGTGCTTTTCATGGAGCCTTTTGTAAAACTAGGCAACGATCCAGAAGAGCTGATGCACCCCTGGGAAACCTGTGTACCCCAGAAATGTGTGTACCCCCTGGGGGAGAGCCACTGGCCTGACTACAGCTCCGATCCTGCAGCGTGAGCATTAGCCTGTTAGCCAGAAGGGAGACTGAATGCACAGTCTGACCTCCTGCATCTCTCAGACCACAAACCTCACCCCCTCTCTCCTGTAGCTGACCCCTTACTGAAGTCCTCAAATCATGGCGTAAAGACTTTGTCTAACAGAGAATCCACCAGTTACACTCAGCGAAACCTGCAAGTGACCCAGGCTGCAGAGCAAGGTCAAACCCCTCTAGGGTCCCTGCCAATCGGACTCGGGGGAATAGTCCCCCCGAACCCACATCTGGTGATCAGGTGATCATGTGAGCAAGGCCCAGCTGCCAGACCCCTGGGGAAGAACACTCCAGAGCATCTCAGCTCTGGTCTACACCAGGGAGCGATTTCAAAAGAACAAGCAGAGAGTCCACACGGCCAAGCTGTTATTTCGAAATAACAGCTCCTGCTTCCCACGAGGAACAGCGCTAATTAGGAAACAGCTATTTCGAAATAGCGCTAGTGTGGATGCTCCGCTGCCGCCATTTCGAAATAACGACCCCCAGAGTCAGTCAAAGCGCTAAGTCGAGGTGGAGCGTCCACATTAAGGGAGCTGCCTCGGACTCATTTCGAGGCTTCCCTGGAGTGGGAACGTGCTATGAAATTATTATTTCAGGAGTTATGATTTCAAAATAACTTCCTAGGGCAGGCACGCCCTCCGAGCCCTCCCCAGCTGGTTTCTCAACTCCCACGCTCCTGCCCACGGCTCTCCCGGCTCCAACAGCTCTCCGGGCGCCAGCGGGGCTGTGTGCATGAGTGGGTAGGGCTTGTTCCACGCTCAGTCCCCCCACAACAGGGAGCTCTGCCGCCTTTGGCGAACGCCAGCCTGCTGTTACCATTTTCTGGGTGAATACAAAAAACCGGAGGGCTAGTTTGCAGCTTGGCTTTGCTCTCGCTCATCCGGCACCACTTAACTTTTGACAAAGAGTTGCACTTTGGGAGGCGGCCGGGACAGATGACCGTGCGAGAGAACGGCTCAGCCGAGAGCTGTCTGTGCCTCAGGCCCGGGCAGGGTGTTGCAAAGGATTTTATAAACAGAGATCAAGGGAGAAGGTTCTATTAACCCGCAGCCTGGCTTCCCCCTTTCCTTTCAAACCAAGGGACCGAAATATTTCAGGAGGGACTCTGAGGGAATGCAGCATCTTTTCTAGTTGCCATGGCCACCGTTTGCCCCTCTAGGTTTCAGCGTTCTGCTGGGGGGGGGCGTTATCACGCTCTGATATCACCTCTCTCTGCATATTTCAGCAGCTGCACACACCGCTCTAGGGTGACAGGCAGCAGCTGTTCCACCGAGCCCAGCCCGGCTCCCCAGCCACGCAGGCAGGGAGTGGAGGAGAGGCAGCCGCAGCGTGGGCCTGCCGGGAGGGCAGGGGACCAGACTTGGGCACCTCTCGAGGGCCCTGCCAGTTCTAGCACCCTGTGAAGCTCCCTGGGGCTCTTGGCAGGGGAGCAGCACCGGGGCACGGACCTGCCTCTTGCCTGGGGCCTGCATGTGTCTTGCGGACTGTGCCTGTGTCATCTCAAGCAGAGAGGCCCGGGGGTCTGGGCAGGCAGCGACTCAGCACAGCCTCCTCTAAATCGCCAGCCGACGGCCTGCAGCACCCACGCCACGTTCCAGCCACCGCCCCAGGCACGAGCACCCCCCGCCCCAGGCACGAGCTCTGCAGCCCCCCCACGGCGCAGCCAGAGACCGGCCCCGGGTCAGACGGCCGCAGACAGTCCCAAGGCAGCCCAGCTCCCACGGCTGGGGCTAGCTCCCTTGCCGCTGGAGTCGCCTCGCACCAGCTAACGAGCAGACGGCGCAAACTCCGGCTAACGAGCTGAGCACCACGCTTGCCCCGTTCACCGGCTCGTGCCGCTGCCCTGGGCAGCCCCGTGTCTGCCCGCCCCCTCCCTAGGGCCGGCTGATGCCGTGCGTGCGCCGTGGCACGCTCCGAAGGGCACAGCCCACCAGCTTCCCTGCAGCACCACGCGTGCCAGCCTGCAGAGGCAGTGGGCGAGGACAGGCAGCCCGGCAGGAGGGAGCACGTAGGGAAGCCGCGACGCAGAGTCGGACAGAGCGGTGCGGCCTGGCACTGGCCCCTGGAGATGCCCTTTGCACAAGCTCAGAGGGTTTCAAACGCCGGGCGGGCCCCAGCGCCGGGGGGTGGGATGTCGGGTGCTGGGGCTCGTGGCTGCAGGGGTCAGGTGAGCAGTGAGGTGCTAAGGCAGCTCCCTGCCTGACCTGGCACCGCAGACTGTGCTGCACCCCAGAAGCAGTCGCAGCAGGCCCGGCTCCTAGGTGTGTGTGTGGGCGGGGCCCTGCCTCCTGCCCCGAGCACTCGCCCTGCACTCCCACGGGCTGGGAACCTGCTGTGGCTGCTTCTGGGGGCAGCCTGGTCTGTGGTGCCAGGAGAGGCTGGAAGCTGCCTTAACCCCTTCCCCTCCACCCCCCACTGACTGGGAGCCGCTCAAGGTAAAGCCCCCCCAAAGCCAGAGCCCCCCCTGCACCCCAAAGCTCCATCCCTCAACCTCTCTCCGCAGCCCCTCTCCAGTCACATTCTGTTGGGCTCAACCATTTTCTCCCACGGGGTGATGAGAAAAGAAGTTAGGAACCCCCCCGGGGCTGCCCGATGCTTTCCACAGAAATCCCGCACACGCCTGCCACGACATCACAATCGACATTCCATCGATGTCGGAAATCCCCGACAGTTCTATTGTCTCCGTGTGTTTCCCGAAGAGAGAGCTCAGATCCTGGCCCGCCCGGTTCCACGCCGGCGCCTGGAACCCCACCCCTGGCCGGGCAGAGCAGCAGGGCCTGCCCTCCAGACTAGCCGGGCAGCGCCCGGGGCGGGAGAGCCCAGCCAGCCCGCAGACCGACACTTTGCAACCCTCCTTGGGCAGCAGGAGGCCGCTGAGCTGCAGTTCTGCCAATCGCCCGCTCGGCGGGGAGGCCGGCAGCGCCAGGGGCCCACCGGGCAGGTCGGACCTCCCTGGTCCAGCACCCTGGGGACCTGGCCGGTCCTGGAGGGGGATTTCGCCAGACTAGGGGAGGTCGTTTCTGGGCCTTCTGCTGCTGGCCCCACCCTCTGCCCTACCCCCCACTTCCTGCTTCTCCACGCAGCACAGCTGGGTCATGCACTGGGCTTTCCATCCCCTCCCTCCTCCCTCCACGCAGCTCAGCTGAGCCCTGCAGCAGCTCCCCCTCCTCCCCAGCCCAGCCCAGCCCAGCCCAGCCCAGCCCAGCCCAGCCATGCTTTGGGGCTCCCCGGTTCCTGGCCGCCCTCTCCCCCTGGCAGCGTCCTGGCTCCCTGCTCCCCAGACAGCACTGCTGGGCTCCCGCCCCGCCTTGCATCAGGCCGCCTGTCCCCCTGCCCACCCCCGGACTCTGATCCTGGAATGCCCGGGGCTCTGCTGGGTCACAGAGGCCCGGTTTAGACAGGTGCCACTTGTGGTCTGAAGAAGCTGGTTTGCTCTGCTCTGCAGCCACCTGGGACCAGTAGGAATCAAGAGAAAATTCTCAGCCGAGGTTTCAGCTCGGCCAGGGGGGGATTCTCAGCCCCTGGGCCTCCCCCCCCGCCCAACGTGAACCACGTCCCATCGGCCCGTGGAGAGGCCTCCTGCCCTTGCACCCGCTGCATGCCAGGCTTGCTTCCGGGGGGAAACGCCGCCCGCCCTTCCCAGCAGCGCGCTTCCTCTGGGCACATGGCAGGACTCAAGCAGGAGACACTAGCCCTCCTCCTGCACAGCGCTGGGGGGTGTGGGACCGGCCGCCCCCGCGTGGAGACGGTTCCGGCCCGGCTCGGAGCAGCCCTGTGCCAAGCCCCCGCGACGCGGTGCAGGGGAGGGGGACTGGAACGGTTCTACGAAGAGTCAGGCCGGGCCTAAAGCAGCACCCAGGAGCTCTGCTCCAAGGAAGAGCCCTGCACTCGCCAGAGCAGGGAGGGGAGCGCTAAAAGGGCTCCCACCCCCCAACCCCACCGTCTGCTTCTCCTTCCCCGCAAACGTGTCCCACCAGGGCACGTGTCCTCCGTGTCCGGCGGCAGATCGGTGCCCAGGGCCTGCGGGACACGGTCCTGCTCCGAACCTACAAGGTAGCAGCAACCCCCTTGTCAAACAACAGGAGGCGCTCAGCATCTCCCCGGATTCTTTCTCCGCCCCCTCCAGGGACCGACAATCAGCGCCCAGGAGCCCCGCCTCCCCTGGAAACCCCCACTGCAGGGGGACCCCGAATAGGCTGTTCGAAGCGTCCTAGCCCAGAGGAATCAGGACAATGCGTCAAAACCCACGAATCCCTCCATACAGCAAGCCCATCTGCACATCTGGCCGTGGCTGTCTCGCGCTGCCAATGCCTGCTCTCCTCTGCCCGCACCATCCGCCCCACACAGCCCTGGCAGGTCAGCTCTCCCACGGGACTCCAGACCCTCCTTCAGCCCCCCTGCTGGCTTCCCGCCTCTTACGGCATCAAATTCCAGCCCTGCCCCTTCAGCCTGGCCTAGATCTCTGCCGCCTTCCCGACCCTACGCCCACTCCTGCTCCAGGGCTGCCCCGGGTTTCTCTCACCCCGTCGCCCGCCCTTCTCCTCCTCCAATTCTTGGCTTCACAACTTCTCTCCTGCTCCCCGACCAACACAGGGGCCAGGATCCACTTTGGCTCCCACCAAGCACCAAATCCCTCCCGAAAACCCACTGCTCCCAGAAAGCCTCCCTAAACCGGAACCCTCTGGTCCAGCAACTGTGACAGCGCCCCCCTTCCCCCATGCTCTATGACATGGACTCATGGACACGGAGGCACTTGGGACCAAGGCCGGCTCCAGCCATTCCTGCGCCCCGGGCAGCAGGCGTGTGACGCATGCGTGGCTCTGCCCCCGGGCGCACGGCGCATGCGTGGTCCCGCCCCCCGGCGCGCTGCGCGCCTTACAGCTGCAATCAGGCGCACAGTGCCCGATTGCAGCTCTAAGGGGCGCCGCATGGCCCCCGGCCCCCATTACAGCTACCATCAGGTGCCCCCCATAGGTTGGTGCCCCGGGCAGCTGCCCAGCTAGCTCCTTCCCCCCCTTAATCCAGCCCTGCTTGGAACACATTGCCTCACGTAACCTATCAACCTTGAAGTCTTCATCCCCTGGGCCTGTGGATCTCATTCTGGGGCACGTAACACTCTTGTGTGTCGTTAGAGCTACGGCGTGCGGAACGGCTGACCGTTTGAAACGTGCAAAGGGAAGCCCTCCAGGGTGTGTCCAATGCTGGGACCTCGCAATGTCTGGGCGCTCCTACGTCAACACCCCCTTTTGGCCTGGACGTCTTAGCAATGGCTGCTCCTGAGAAGTCATGTGACCCCCCTCACTGGCCAGGTAACTTCCCCGGTGCAAAAGGGAATCCGTAAAACAACAGGACACTAGCAGGTCTTTGGCCGTCAGGGTGGTACACCCAAGGGAATGCAGCCCAGGCCCCAGGGCGCGGGAACGCCCCGGCTGGAAGGGTGAGCTGGAAAAGGAACCGTTTTAGGGTGAGTTTGTAATAAGTTTGTCCGGGGGGTTCAGTGTTAGAATTGGTGAAGCGTTTTCTCTTAAGTTTGCAATCGACTTTGCTCTGCCTGGTCTCACTTATCACCACTTGCACCATGGCAGGAGGCCTGGGGGCACAGCAGGGTCAGCAGCGCTGCTGGACGGTCCAGCTCTGGTGAGCCCCGGCCGGGCCAGCAACAGGGGGCTGGTGCCAGAGCCCAGCAGCAGGGTCCAGAGCCAGAGCCTGAGCCTGGGACAGCGGGGCCATGCGCAGGCCAGAAGCAGCGAGCAGTAGGGAGAGGCAGGGGGCTGGACCTCCCTGGCCTGGCAAAGCCCCTCGTTCAGGACCGGTCAGATCCCAAGTCTGCCGGACCAGGGAGGACCAACTTGTACATAGCTTTCCTCTTCTTCCGCCCTCCTTTCACACTCCAGTCACTGGGGGCCCCGCGCCACGGTTTGTAAAGTGCCATACATCTGTGGGGCTCTCTACATACTTAGGAAGCACTCTATGTTCTTCTACATCACCCAGGTATTTCAGGACAACAGCAATAACTTTCTCTCTCTCCCCCTTTGCTCTCTAACCAGTAGGAGAAAGACACTGGATGTATTGACCAAAGTGTACAAAGCACTGTAACCTCCCAAGAACCCCTTCATAGCCGGGGGGCAGGAGGGGGGGCTCTGCGGCATCCTGCCTCAGTTTCCCTTCCTAAAGTTCACACGCAGGCTTGTCTCCGGGGAAACACTTTCCACTTCGGGACTGGGCTTATTAATATCAGCGTTGCAAAGGGAACTCCAACTCCTAAGAAAAACTCTACAGAGTCCAACTCGAGCCTCGCTCGAGGCCCTGTGGCCTGCTAAAAGCAGGCAGGGAGGCCCACAGCAGAGGGGTCTGGTGGCACAATGGGGAGCTCCAGCCTCAGTATTTCATGCCCACTGGGCACAGGGTTCAGAGCACGGCCCAAAATACGCAGCACTCTGGGATGTACAGATACATTTACCTCATCTGCGTATAGCTCCGGCCTGGGCTAGGGGTTACACACATCCATGTCATCCGGGCTAAGGTTGCGGAAAAATGTCCTTGGAGATACTGCTCCACCCAAAAACAAAACAAAGGAAACCCCGTCGCCACTGTGGTTGCTTTTGCTGTTATAGCACCTTTTGAACCGGACCCCTTGCAAGCCCTCTTGATTTCAGGGTCACAGCATCGGAGAGCAGCATGGCCCAGCAAAGGAGAGTCACAAAGTTAGGCCTCTCTGTGCTCTTGGGAGAATCTCCCTATGGCTCTGTGCCTCAGTTTCCCCATCCTCAAAACGGGGAGATTCATTTCCCCTTTGTAAACTGTATCGCAGACAATGCTTGAAAAACCACAGTGTCAGTGTGACACGTGACTGATCGAGCAAGGCCCGGTTAGGAAAGTAAGCTGTAATTTGCCCAGCGATGTACCAGTTCTGCCAACGATTTCTAACTCCATTGAAAGCGAGTGTTGCTTTGAAAGGAGCCAGCCTTCTACAAAAGAATTTCAAAATCCGGTTACGGAGGGAGACAACCGGATTTCATTCTCAAATTCAACACAATCAGTTTAGGATTGAATAAGGATTTGAACGGCTTAACACACTACAGAGGCAGTTCCCCCTCTCTGGAGAGACACGTTTCCACACCAACGGCTGCAAAAGGGTCACGTCCACCCTGACTGGATTGGCCTCATTCACACAATACGTACACCCCTGCCTCTGTAACATCCACTCCAACTCAGCCGAGGTTTCCCCACGAAAGCTCCTACCCTCCTACATCTGTTAGTCTCTAATCTGTTAGGACTCCTCCTTGTAACATAGCCCTGGTCTACACTAGGAGTTTATTTCAAAATGACCCCCCTCAGGTCGAATTAAGAAGCGGAGCATCCACAAGACCAAGACTGGTATTTCAAAATAACAGGTCGCTTATTTCGAAATCTGGACTCCTGCTTTTTTTTGCACAATAGCACGACTTTCTAAACAGTTATTTTGAAATAGCAGCGGTGTGGATGCTCCAGTGCTGCTTCAAATTAATGACTCCCCAGAATCATTCAAACCAATTACTCCCCAGTGCTTCCTGGGGCTCTAAGTTAAGGTAGTGCACCCATATTAACGGAGCCTGCCTCGGGCTAATTTTGAGGCTTCCCTGCGGTGGGGACATAGACTCATAGAATCCTAGAGCTGGAAGAGACCTCAGGAGGTCATCGAGTCCAGCCCCCATGCTATTTTGATTTTGTTAAATCGGGAGTTAAGTCAATTTAAGTAATTTCAAAATAGTTTCCTAGGGTAGTTTCCTTGTTGATTGCTGAGCCAGCAAATCAATAAGGAAATATAACCATTGGGGGTTTATAGTGTGATGGTCCCCCCCCCCCCCCCCTCACACACACTTTATGAAATTGGCCTATGAATATGCATAACTCAAAGTTGCTTTGGACAAAATGCCTCAAGTAATGTATCAGTTTTACTGTTACAATCTGCTGGTTCTGTAGATCTTATTTGGGTGCCTGCATCATTCTTGTGCGGGAAGTTAGAAATATGAGAGAAGAGAGTTGTGTACGGTTTCAGATGTGCACACATGAGCAACCAACAGCGCACCCGGAAGCCTTAACGCCTGGGTGATGAACTTAACGACTTCAGAGAGGCCTTGTTTGCCCTGTAAGTCTAAGCAGTGCTTGGTCCTAGGAAGCAAGTGACCATACTGCCTGGTAGGGGGATACCAGTGTGACCAGGTAACTTTCTGTGGAACAAGAGCATAGAGAAAAAAGATTCCCACCCAGGGTGAAAGATATGAAAACAATGGGAAGTGATCTGTCCCTTTGTCTCCTGCCTGCCTGGGGAAGGGCCTGGCACACTAAGAGCAATGAAACAAAGGGAACCGGCAACCCAAGTCAGGATAAACAGTCACCTTTGACTTGAAGATTGCCTGAAAGAAGGACAAGCTCTTTAGGGTGAGGAACGGCCTGTGATCCGCTTTTTAGTCGATTGGAACTAGCACTGCACGTTCTCTAATTCAGTAATTTGCTTTGCTCTGTCCATTTGCACTTGCAATCACTTCAATTCTCCTGTTTGTAATAAAACCACTTTTGTTTACTATCAAGCCCGGTGTAAATAATTGTTACCAGAGAGGAGCAATCAGTGCGCGTCTCTCTCTCTCTCTTTCATTGATGAAGAGGATGAAAAGCCTTGTGCACTTCCTTTGTGTAAAACTTTAACTCAGAGAACAAGAGGGCTGTGTCTAGACTGGCCAGTTTTTCCGGAAAATCAGCCCCTTTTCCGGAAAAACTTGCCAGCTGTCTACACTGGCCGCTTGAAATTTCCACAAAAGCACTGACTTCCTACTGTAAGAAATCAGTGCTTCTTGAGGAAATACTATGCTGCTCCCGTTCGGGCAAAAGGGCCAGTGTAGACAGCTCAGATTTGTTTTGCGCAAAAAAAGCCCCGATCGTGAAAATGGCAACTGGGGCTTTTTTGCGCAAAACGGCGTCTAGATTGGCCACGGACGCTTTTCTGCAAAAAGTGCTTTTGCGGAAAAGCGTCTGAGCCAATCTAGACGCTCTTTTCCGAAAATACTTTTAACTGAAAACTTTTCTGTTAAAAGCATTTCCGGAAAATCATGCCAGTCTAGACGTAGCCGAGATGTATTGGGGGTTTGGTCCTTTTGGGGTTGGTTTCCTGGGTGCTGGGCCCTAGAACTGCATTCTCCCAGAGCTGAACTGGCTCAGTGTCTGCATTGTTCTTCGGGGGGGCGGTTACCCCAACTCTGTGCCTTGTCCGGGGAAGACAAGAGAATCTGGCCCAGTAGTTCAGGGTAGTGAGGAGGTCCAGAGACCAAAGAGGCAGATGCCAGAGGTATAATCAGCACACCAGGGAACAGCCCCAAGGGGCCATCTGCAACCGCCCCGTCACACACGGGTCATCACACAACTGATCTGCTTTCCTTTTAAACCAGTTCTCATTTACTTGCATGTCTTCATCTAGGCACAAGAGACACTGCCATCTGAAACGCCTCCCAGCCTAAAGGAGGCTCCCTTGGCAGGGGCCTGGCTTTCTAACCAGCACTGGGGCGCATCCCCCCTCCCAAGCCCAGAAGCCCAGCGTGCAGCAGGAAGAGCGGCCTGTGTACAAAACCTGGAGTCCCGCGAATTAAAAGAGGCTGCCAGTGAGCGCGTAGAATCCCCTGCCTCTTCCACCCTCCCTGTGGAAGGCAGCGCAAGCGAAAGGAGGACTGGCAGCCCTCTCCACCTTACGGCGCTATTTTTAGACCAGCTCCCTCCTTCCCCCACTTAAATCAAAGGGAAAAGTTTCCATTGTCTTGCAGGGGATTGGCCCTGCAGGCGACTCAGCGCCGTCCGCTAGCAGCCAAGGAGCTTCGGGGCGCTGGAAGG
Source organism: Pelodiscus sinensis (assembly GCF_049634645.1). Taxonomy (NCBI): domain Eukaryota; kingdom Metazoa; phylum Chordata; order Testudines; family Trionychidae; genus Pelodiscus; species Pelodiscus sinensis. The sequence goes on from NC_134720.1 coordinate 53,847,704, forward strand.
GGTCCGTGGAACCATGCAAGATCATGCCTAGGGGCTGCAGGGTTGGGTTTTGACTGGGGAGGCACAGGGCAGGCCTCCTGAATGTGCCCTCCCACAGTGTAAACTTGGCCTTCCCCTCAGTCTTCAGGGGCTGCCCGGGGAGGCTACACAGCTGTTTTGCCTGGATCTTCGGAAACGTCACCACCACGGCTGGGGGCGATTCGGGCTGCGGCCGCAGGAGCAGCTGGGACAGACGCCACATTCCGCACCTCCGAGTGAAAAGGGTTGCACTCTGGGGGGCTCGCTTGGTGCTGGGACCGAGCACACTGGGGCACTGGGCCTGGGGAGCACCCCTGCGAGTAACACACGAGAACAACGGCAAGCGGGGATGGGTCAGCGCAGGGCCATGCACACAGCCCGACGCTGCCCTGCTCCCGTTATCGCTGCCGGGCGCTGGCCAACCCGGGGCCTGCACGCTGGCACTCTCGCTTTCCGTAAGGTTCCCAGCGACAGGGCCAGCCCCGCTTCTAAGAGCCCGGATCCAGCTCCGAGACCCAGTCCCCAGAGACACCTCAGCCCCAGGCACTGTGGATCACGACGGCTGACCCAGCACGACGGATTAATCGGTTTTCCTGCGAGAACACCGCCACGAACGCCTGACGGCCTCCCCGCGCCGTAGGATTCCCCCCTTCCTCTCCCGGCCTGACGGGAGCACGGACTGAATCCCTCAGCACGCAGCTCCCACGGGGCATGACGACTCTGGTGTTTGACTGCCGAGCCGGGTCTGCCTGACTCGTGCCGGGGAACAAGGAAGCAGGAATCTCTCGGTGGGCCACGCGTCCGTGAGGATGCTCTAGACCAGGTGGCTCCCGAACCCCCAAGAGCAAGGTTCACCCAGCTGTTTTGTAGCCTGTGGCGGGCGTGGGCACACCTGGCTCTGCCTAATTGTTCTGAACTTCACCCATGCAGCAGCCTGTAGCTTAGCAAGGGAACGGGGGGGACCAGCTGGATAGCGTACACGGGGCAGGGAAAAGCTTGCTGCAGGGAAACCCTCCCCAGGGCCAGTGTTCCCACCACAGGCTGGAGGAGCCAAGCGCCCTGGCCAGACTGCCCTTGTGGGTTTTCCCTTGGGAAAGCCAGGCCCCTGTACGGCCCGCCCACAGGCGCTCTGCAGGGTCACACTTACTTCCAGCCCCCGGCCCAGACACTGGGCGCCAGGAAACCATTTGGGCCCCGCTGGGATTTGCGTTTGTGCAGCAGCCAGCGGGGACGTCTCTGAACTAACCGGCACACTCCAAGGGGTCACACAGCAGCTCCCCTGAGGACGTAGCGCTTTGTGGGGGGCTAGTAGCCAATGGCCATGACTTTAATTGCTCTTGATCTACAGGCTTCCTTGTGGAGGGAGGAAACCCGGCCAGGCTGCTGAAAAGCCAACACCCGGCCATGGCCAAGGGGGGAAACACAATACTAGGGGGAGCCACTGCATTGCTGGGTCCCTCTAAAGGTCTCCATTGCCCCACCTGCTCAAGCAGCGCCCCATGGGCTACAGACCCCAGACCAAGGCAGACCCATAACACAAGCCCTGCCTGGGCCAGCCTCAGAGGGGTCAGCGCTGTGGGGCTGGAGGGAGGAGACTCTCCTGTGCGCCTCGCCTCGCCTCGCCCCTCCCCTCCCCAGGGAGAATCCAGCAGCACAAGGCTGGGGAAGCTGGTTACTTCACGCCAAGCCTTTTGCTAACTAGGGCACTGAGGAGGCTGAACTCCCCTGGCAGCTGCTGCCTGGCTGCCAATTAATGGAGATGGGGGACCGGGCCGGTTCTTAAATGTGCCAGGCCGGCCGGTAACATGGGGGAGGACAAAGGAGTCGCCAGGGGGCGCTGTGGAGAGCAGGGGCTGCCCCCACCCTCGGCTGGTCCCGTGGAAAGGGCCCGGGAGAACGGCACGGCCCGGGGGCCGGAGGGTCTCGGCCCGGGGGCCGAAGTGCGCTGCAGCGCGGGGCCGGCCGCGGAGGGAGGGCGCCCCCGGCCGGGCACTGACCTGTCCTCCGTCTGGGCGGCCGCTTCCTGCCGCTGCAGAAGCGCACCTTGCTGAAGACGCCCAGCACGTGTCTCTCGCACAGGGAGCGCCCGTCCTTGCTGGGGCTGGAGCGGCGCTTGGACGTGGCCACCCGCTCGCTGTTGGACTCCCGGGCCTGCCGCTTCTGCCGGATGAGCGAGCTGGCGATCGCCGCGGCCATGGCCGCTCATCGGCCCGGCCGGCGCAGGGGGGCCCGAGGCCGCGGGGCGGAGGCTCCTCCGCTCGGCACCCCGCGGCCGCTGCGCCCCCCAGCTCCTCGGCCACTCAGGGGCAGGCGGCCCGGGCTAGCCCGCGCCCATGCCGGCGCCCGTCCGTGGGGCTGGGCAGCGAGTCCCGTCGGTGGCGAGCAAGTCCCGGGGGCTGAGCCAGGGCCCGGGCGCCTCAGTCCATCCGCGGCGGGCGCGGCCCGGTGCGCTGCGCTCCGGTTCCCCGGCGCCGTCCGCTCCGCGAGTCCCCCGGCCGCGGGGCGCTTCCCGCCGCTGCTCCGCTCAGCGCCGGCCGCTCCCCATCGCCGGCAGCCGGGCGGGGCGCGAACCGCAGCGACCCCCCCGCTAGCTCCCCCGGGCGCGGGGCGCGGCGGCCGGGCGCGGGGCGCTCCGCATGCCCGCCCTGGGCGCGGCTGGACCGGGCTCCCCCGCCGCCCGCCGGCGGCCCCCGGCCATGCAGGAGCGGAGCGGCGGGGCGGGCTGGGGCGCGGGCCGCTAGTTCGCAGCCCGGGCCGGGCGCTGTCCCGGCTGGAGCGGTCCCGGCGCGGGGCGACTCGCAGCCGCCTCCCTGCTCTCTACGCAATCCTACGTGATCGAGGTGTGGATGAGAGCGGCGGAGCCAGGGAACTGCAGCCCCCCCGGCTGGGCCGGGCGGGGGGGGGGGGTAGACGCGCCCGTGCACGGGGCTCTGGTGCGGTGTCCCGGGGGGGCAGCAGCGTGCACCCGAGGCCAGGTTCCCCCCGGCCTGCGGTGTCGAAACCAGCGGCCCCCGCCCGCGGCTAGCGGAGCCCTGAGCGCCAGGGCCCCCCTAGGCTGGGTTTCAGTCCCCCGGGGTCACTGGCCCCGCGCAGGGAAGGGGCGTGATGCGCCCTGGGCAGGGGGCGGGCAGAGGAGAGACACAGCTCTTTAAAAGATCCGCCCCCCCAGCTTTCCTTTCAAGGGGCATGCAGGCTAACCCCCCCCCCCCCACACACACACACACACTTTTCTTTCAAGGGGCACACAGGCTAACCCCCCCACACACACCCAGGCTAACCTCCTCCCCCCCCACACACACTTCCTTTTCAAGGGGCACACAGGCTAACCCCCCCACACCCAGGCTAACCTCCTCCCCCCCCACACACACTTCCTTTTCAAGGGGCACACAGGCTAACCCCCCCAGACTAAACTCCTCCCCCACACTCCCACAGGCTATCCCCACACTTTTCTTTCAAGGAGCACACATGCTAACCCCCTCACCTGCACACACACCCCCACAGGCTACCCACACACTTTCAAGAGGCAGGCAAGCTAACCCCGCCCACCTCTGCATGCGCGCGCACACACACACACACACACAAACACACAGGCATGCAGGCTAGCTCCCCCCCCCACACACACACACAGGCAGGCACCCCCCATTTGCAACACACAGGCCTTAAGACTCTGAGAAGCTGGATTTCTAATGCCAGAGTCTGTGCCGCCCCAGACCACATGGCTCCATGCTTCTGAGGGGGTGGGGGGTACATGAAGCACTTTGCTCCCCCCCCCCCCCCCCCGCTTCTGTGAAGAGGCTGGGAGCAGGGTCTGGGGCTCCCCACCCGAGGGAGGCCCTGAGCCTGCGAAGCAAACCAGGGGAAGCACCCGTCCATTTTCCTGGGCCAGGAGCTAGGCCCTTGAAATACCAGCCTCATCTCCACCACTGGCTCCCTGGGACGGGTAGGACGGGAGGTTCAAAGCGGGGCAGCCCGCAGCAGGCCTGCAGTGAAACGCACGCACCACCTGCTTTCCCCAGGCACCCAGCAGCCTCCGTCCGTGCCAACCCCCAGGCCTTGGCCAATCTGGCGCGGCTCTGAACTGCCGGGAAGCGGGTGGCAGCGGCCAACTTCAGCTGCCCACCGCTCCGTTTTCGCCTGGGTCTCTGGGCCTCCGTCCAGCTGGCCAAGCACTTTGAAACGGTGACTCCCCACGTCCGTCCTTGGTGTGTCAGGGAGGCTGCCCCTTGGAACGGAGTTTTCCACGCCTAAAAAACCCTGCACAGGGGTGAGCTGCAGGAGGAGCTAGCAATAGCTTGTCTGGGTGCTTTAGGGAGGAAGAGAGATTCCCAGCTGGGTTCCTGGGGTTCTCTGGGGCAGGTGACTCACTGGTGCGGCTGCAAACCTCCCTTGCAGCTCTGCACAGTGGGCTAAGGGGCGTGTGAATTCTTCAGAGGAGCTTGTCTCCTGCTTATGACCCACCTGCCTCCTCCATGTGGGCATTGAACCAGCTGGTGCCAACAGCTGCCCCGGGATTTGCTGCTGCTGCCCTGCCCCCTCCCTCTCCTCCGCTCCTGGGACACCCCGACATGGGGAGAAATGGGAACCAAGAGCCCCTCGCACCCAGCAATCTGGCAGGCCTTCCTGACTGTCCCCCCTGCGCCCTTGGAAAAGAACCCCCGGGCCCAGATGACATGGCAAAGGCCAGTGTGGATTGGAGGGAGCCTGTAACATGTGGGAGGTCTGACTGTTTGGCAGCTGCTGCCGATGGTGTTTAATCCATTCCCATGGCCCTGTCGGTAACGGTGTCTTTTCCACAGCCACAGGCATTCTCGCTCCTGGATGATTTCACGTGAGGTCACGCTGTGGTGCAACACACGGCATGTAACACCCCTCTTTGCGAGCAGGTGCCTGTTGGCTGAACTGCCAACCACTCCTAGGGAAGTAAAATTCCACTTCAAAAGTTAACCGGTTAAACGTTACGGTTACCCCAGCCCGGCGGGCTGCTCTGGCCAGCCGGGCCAGGCGCTGGTTAACGGGCTAACCCGGTGAGCATGCCAGGAAAGTAAACCCTTTCCATCCCTAATGACTATCCAGAGCTGCATCTTCAGAAGATAGGAACCCATCTGATGCCTTCCCACGCAAGGTTTCTGCTGCCCACCTACAAACGCCTGCCTGGAGCTTGCAGATCTCTCGGAGCAGAACAGTGCGGTTTGGCCCCTGATTTTCAAAGTGACAGGATTACTTGTCCTGTTTTGACATTCCATTTTTGCCTGGGTAGTTAACGGCCTGCGTGCACCAGCTTTGTGCCAAGACCGATCCTAATCAGAGACGAGCGGACAGGGAACAGACTTTCACTGGCAATTTGCAGCGTTTCTAAGAAGAAAGGCACCAAAAGGCAGAAGCATTTCTCCATGATCTAATTGCCCATGCAGTCTGTTGAATGAAAACAGAACTTGTAAAACTAGATGGAATATCCCCAGCTGCTGCCTTCTACCTTGGAGCTGGTAGGACACAGCACCCCCCATGCAGTCAGAGGAGATTGTAGGTACTCTCCAACTCTCCAGTCACATCCCAAGGCTGAAGGGCTGCCCCCTCATGGATCTGCAAAGTACCATGCAGCCCAATAGCGCTACATAACCCCTGACTCGCACATACTGGGGGAGTAAGTCAGAACCCCCCAATGCTCTAATCTTTTCCATCCATGTGCAGAATAAATTTTTAGATGTGCACCGAGGCATGTGTGAATGTGCACCACCAGGACAGACACAAACCTAGCGGTGGGCGGTATTGGCCGCACAGGCGCTCGGCTTCCAGGGCACACTGGTACTCACCCCAATCCTGCAGTGCCAGTCTGGTTACCAGGGAGTAGGATGGAGCAGCTGCCCTACGTGGGCCTATGAGTCAATGAGAAATTATTGGGGCCTACGCCCATTAGGGCTGTAAGCAGTTAACCTGTAAACATCACGTAACCGGTTAACTGGTGGCCAGGCTGGAGCAGCCCCCACCCATGACAGGTTTGGCCCAGCCTGGCCTGAGCAACTTGTGGTGTGGAGCCCATGCCCCGGCCTGTGCTGCGCCCCCCACCCCCCCCCACTTGCAGGATCCTAATGCCTGGGAGGTGGGGTGGGGGGGTGGGGGGGAGAACTCTGATCTCAGCCCCAAACTGGCCAAAGACCAGCTTCTCCTTTCAGAGGGGAGCTAGGCAAGACTTTCTCCACCCCTCCTTGCTCCGGGTTAGGTCAGTGGAATCCATGAGAAGCAAAGTCAGCAGAGTCATCAGACCACTTTCTCTTCCACACGCACGCTCCCCTCCCCCACTTCCCGCGGACGCAGGCCGAGAAACGCTGCCACGAGTAGGCCAGGAGCACGGGGATTCAACGCGAGGCAGAGAACGGGCGCCTTTTGAGCACGCTGGAGTTTTTCCAGTGCCCTCGTGCACCGAGAGATTCCCTTTGGGAAGCAGACTTGTGAACCCGGGCTCAGACCTGCACACGCGACCAGCCCTTGGGTCGGATTCCCTGCTGCCCGCAAGGCCTGTAGGACTTTCTGGTGGCATTTTCCTACTCACCCCGGGGCAAGCGTTGGCAGAAACGGGCCCAATAGCAGCACTGCAAAGCGTCTGGTCGCTATCTGACTCAGCTCCCGCTCCCTCGTGCCAGGGTTAGCAATTCCATCTTGCCTGAATGTCAGGGCGTCGTGGCTTGGGGCGTGGAGGAAATCCAGAGTTGCATTCCCTCTCCTCCTCAAGAGGGCTGTCTAAGTAGGTCATCAGCGAGGTTTCTGGCAGCTTTCCTTAGCCCAGAGCCTGTGGGATTGCTCCCACAATGCCCCCTTGTTCTTCACCCAGGCACCCGGACTCCTAGGCTGCATTCTGCAGCGCCAGTCGTTTGACACGTCGCTAGCTCGCTACGCGCAGCCCTGGCAAAACGGCCCTGCGCAGCCCCTGCGAATGAACACCCCCCTGCCCCGAGACGTTCACACTGGAAAGCCACGGTGGAACAAACCATCATGGCTGTGTCTAGACTGGCATGATTTTCCGGAAATGCTTTTAATGGAAAAGTTTTCCGTTAAAAGCATTTTTGGAAAAGAGCGTCTAGATTGGCACGGACGCTTTTCCACAAAAGCACTTTTTGCCAATCTAGACGTGCTTTTCCACATAAAAGCCCCAATCGCCATTTTCGCCATCGGGGCTTTTTTTCAGAAAAAAATCTGAGCTGTCTACACTGGCCCTTTTGCACAAAAGGACTTTTGCCCGAATGGGAGCAGCATAGTATTTCCGCAAGAAGCACTGATTTCAGACAGTAGGAAGTCAGTGCTTTTGCCAAAATTCAAGAGGCCAGTGTAGACAGCTGGCAAGTTTTTCCGGAAAAGCGGCTGATTTTCCGGAAAAACTGGCCAGTCTAGACACAGCCCCTGTGTCAATCACTGCGGGAGCAGAACCTGAAGTGCGGTCCTCGGATTACCACCTGTCTCACTCCCCACCTGATAGCAACACATCTCTTCCAATAGGACGCACTGTCGAGTTGGAAGTCTACAGTTCGTGGCCCTTTCAACTTTTATCTCATTTCCACTCCCTGTAAGTGACACCTCATGGTCCCGTCTGCTTAGTAAGCAGAATCTAGCCCATATCCACGTTGTAGTCATGTTTTTCTTTGTAAGGTGACTTCCCTTGGCTTGTCTAAGATCATGAAAATTCACATCGCTTTTGCAACCCTCAGTCTCTTGGCGTGGGTGCAGCCTTCTAAAACCATCCCCGGTACCCTTAAGGAAAAGGCCCTATAGTATCCCTCTTGTTTACAGTGCAGAGTTGTAGACATCCGGTTTGGATGGCTAACAAGACATGACTGAGGGATTGTTTTGCTAGTTTGTTCTGAGAGATGTAACAGGACCCAAGGCAGCACCGGAGTTGGGAATCTGGCTTGTTTTCTGGTCTTTTCTCTCACAGCTGACTAGGCCTTATTAACGCACGTAGGAGAGCGGCTGCAGGACCCGATTGCCAATCGCCCCATTAAAACAATTTCTGTAAAGGACCCTTTCCCCTCTTTTGGCTCCAAAGAGTCAATTAAAACAAAATGTCCAGCTCACCGCTCGAGTATTCATTAGCCTGCACGGTGTCTTTAAAAACAGCACTCGCCTACCGAGCATCCAGGGCAGGAGTGAGTTTGCCAGCGACTGTCAGCCCCCGGCAGGCAGGTAGCGGCTTGGACTGTGGTACCGAGCCACGCCGAGGGGGCAAGGCCAGCAACGAACCAAGCAGAGAAAGCCCAAAAGGGGGTGGAATTCAGCGGAGCAACAGAGTCCTGAGCATCTCAGCCTGCCCGTTCTCGCTGGGCCGCTGTGCTGAGCAGCCCGAGATAGCTCCCCAGCCCCCAACTTTGCTCACAGTGCAGCCTCCACCGGTCCATGGAGTCACGCAGGGTGGGCAGGCCACCTCCCAGGAGAGAGTGGGGGCAAGAGCTGCTTTTCCTTGGGGAGGGGTAACCGGGCAGATTAAGGACTGTCCAGCGCTGCCATCAGGCTGGGAGAAGGGGTGTTGACAGCACCCGCTGGAGCACACCAACATTACATGCACCAATGGCCTCTCATGCAAACACCGCGGTTACTTCTCCCCTGGCGGCAGAGACCCACGGGCCAGAAACCTGCACAGCACGCAAGTGTCGTCTCCTAACACCACTGAGGCCTTCTAATCCCGGGCTCCGGCAATTCCCCGCAGGGCCTGGTGAAACCTACGTGCCACCTCACCCAGGCCAGCTCTCCCAGCAACACCTATAGAAACGGCCACGGCTGCACCGTCCCAGCATGGCATAGACCCTGCCCTCCCCGAGTAACATCATTTCCGCCACCCCTTTGCCCTAGGTGCTTGTTAGAACCATAGAGCTGGAAGAGCCCTCAGGAGCCATCGAGTCCAGCCCCCTGCTCTAGGCAGGATCAACCCCAATTCAACCATCTCAGCCAGGGCTTGGTCAAGCCAAGACTTAACCACCTCTAGGGAAGGAGACTCCACCACCTCCCCAGGGAACCCAGCCCAGCGCTTCCCCACCCGCCTAGGGAAAGAGTTTTTCCTAATATCCAACCTAGACCTCACACACTGTAACTTGAGACCATTGCTCCTGTTCTGCATCCCTCAGGCTGTTCACAGTACTTTCTCCATCCTCTTTGGAACCCCCCTGCAGGAAGTTGAAGGCTGCTCTCAAATCCCCCCTCACTCTTCTCCTTTGCAGACTAAACAAACCCAAATCCCTCAGCCTCTCCTCATAGGTCATGTGCTCCAGCCCCCGAATCATTTTGGTCGCCCTCCGCTGGCCCCTCTCCAATGCGTCCACATCCTTTCTGTAGTGGGGGGCCCAGAACTGGACACAATACTCCAGATGTGGCCTCCCCAGAGTCAAATAAAGGGGAATAATCACTTCTCTGGATCTGCTGGCAATGCTCCTCCTAATGCAGCCTAATATGCCATTAGCCTTCTTGGCGACAAGGGCACCCTGCTGACTCATCTCCAGCTTCTCCTCCACTGGAACCCCCAGGTCCTTTTCTGCAGAACTGCTGCTCAGCCAGTCGGTCCCCAGCCTGTACCAATACTTGGGATTCTTCCGCCCCTAAGGCAGGACTCTGCACTTGTCCTTGTTGAACCTCATCAGATTCCTTGTGGCCCAATCCTCTAATCTGTCCAGGTCACTCTGGACCCTGTCCCTGCCCTCCAGCGTATCTACCTCTCCCCCCAGCTTAGTGTCATCTGCAAACTTTCTGAGGGTGCAATCCATCCCCTCGGCCAGGTCATGAATAAAGATGTTGAACAAAACTGGTCCAAGAACCGATCGTTGGGGCACTCCGCTAGAAACGAACCGTCAACCTGACATCGAGCCGTTGATCACTACCCGCTGGGCCCGACAGTCTAACCAGCTTTCTATCCACCTTACAGTCCATTTCTCCAATCCATATTCCCTTCACTTGCTGGCAAGAATATTGTGGGAGACCGTATCAAAAGCCTTGCTAAAGTCAAGGTCTATCACATCCACTGACTTCCCCACGTCCACCGAGCCAGTGACCTCATCATAGAAGCTAATCAGATTGGTCAGGCACGACTTGCCCTTGGTGAATCCATGCTGACTATTCCTGATCACTTTCCTCTCTTTCAAGTGCTTCAAAATGGTTTCCTTGAGGATCCCCTCCATGGTTTTTCCGGGGACTGAGGTGATGCTGTCTAGTCTGTAGTTCCCTGGATTGGCCTTCCTCCCTTTTTTAAAGATGAGCACTACATTTGCCTTTTTCCAATCATCCGGGATCTCTCCCGATCTCCACGACTTTTCAAAGATAATGGCCAAAGGCTCCGCAATGACATTTGCCGACTCCCTCAGTACCCTCGGATGCTCCCCGCTTTCTAGATAACACAGCCCCTCCCCCAGTGAACCGGAAGCAAACATGAACTCTTTGCCCATCGGTTTTTCAAAGGACACCACGGCGGGCAGAGCCGTAAATAAAGGTGGGGTCAGCGATGCCGCAGGCGCTGTGTCACGTGGGAAGCCGGGGGCCTGCCAGTCGGATTTGGGGTTTGCAGCCAACCGCAAGGCCAGCCCTCAAGTAGCCAAGTAGGCCGTGCCTCCGGGGGGAGTCAGGGTAACGGGAGCACGCAGCACATAGAACCCTTGGACAGACATGAGGGGCAATATTGAGACGTAGGGAGGGGATTCTGGGTACAGAATCGGCGAGACCTTTGCTGGGTCATGGTGGCCACCTCTGCTCTCCAGCCTTCCAAAAGGGTGTTGAAAAACCGGGCAGAATTCCTGCAGAGCTGCAAGCACGGCGGAGCTACGGCAAATCCTGCTTCGCTGGAAGAGACGCAAGACGCCCAGTCCTCTGAACTTACCCAGGGAAGCTAAGAGAGGGCTGGATAAGGAGCAAGAAGCAGCTAGGCAGATTTTCCCTGGCAGTGGATACAGGCAGAACAAATCCAGGGGGTAGCAGGGCTTTCATGGGGGCCTGCAGCTGCTCCCTTGTGTTGGCCTGGGTGATGGGGCCACACTGCTGGCCAGCAGCTGCTCCCCGGGGGCTTGGGAGCTTGCTGACCCCCTGTGGTCATCCATGTGTATAACTGTCCCTGCTCTCACACCCCTTCCTTTGCTTTTGATGGAAAACAATCCCATTCCAGACACGTCCCATCATCCTGGCACAGCCAAACCCTCGCCTGGCTTTATGTTCTGAGAAGAGGAAGCTGCATATCAAATTTGGAGGGCCTTACTCTTACCCATTTATTTGAGCATAAGCTTTCATGGGTAAAGTCCACAAACGCTTATGCCCAAAAACAGCTGTTAGTCTTGAAGGTACCGCAGACTAACATGGCTACCCCTCCGAAACTAGCGCTTGCCTTTTAGGAGTGTTTGAACAAACGGATTCCCAGACGGACGGGCGGACATGCAGACAGAAGCACAAACTCTCTAAAATACATAGTCGGTTAAGCCTCCAGCCGTCTATCCGGTGGGGTAGTATTCTCCCCCCTTTAGCGGCTGGCAAAGAACAGGGCAGTGGCTTGACCAAGGTCACTCGGGATATCAGTAGCGGAGCTTGGACTCCCTACAGCAGCGAGGGGCAACCGAGGCTAGTCAGCAGGCTGCATGAGTGGCCTCCTTCATCTGAGTGGCTGCAAGATTGTCGGAACCCAAACGCTCTCCGGGACGAGGGCAGTTTTGCTCCCGGTGTCTGTGTAGCGAGGAGGTGCGGCGTGGGCCGATGGAATCGTGGCAGTACCGCCATTGGCTGCAGAGGGAGCACGGGGCTCTCACAGTCAGTGTGGTGTGCGATCGGCACCCACCTCCCTTCAGGTGCTCCTGGCTTTATGTGCCTGTTGTTTTAGTAACCCCGGTAGGAAAAAAATGACGTGGTCAGGAACCAGTGGAATGTGGCAACCCTGCGTGTGGGCCACACACAACCCCGAGGGGCTGCATGGAGCCCGCGGGCTGAAAGTTGCCCCCCTCCTGATGCTCTAGAGCGGAGACACAGCCGCACAGAGTAACAACGGACATTTCACTAGCGGCAGACGCTACCGGAGCTGCGCCTGTTCTCTAGCACAAGTGAGCCAGGCACCCGAATCCCTCTGGTGCCCCACAGAGAAGCCCCTGCGAGCCTCGGCCTCTTGCACTTTGTATTCCCAGCGAGCTGGTCTGGCCTGGCCATTCCCGTTGCCCTGCGGAGAACGGCCCTGCTGGAAGAGTCCCATTCCGACTAGTGCCACCCGGGACTGCCACAAGGAGACGCAAAGGAGCTTTAGTGGCTCCTTTTGAGTAGCAGCTGTAGCAAGAGGCAGGCCTGAGACATAAGGCCAGGAATCACAAACCGGGTGGGAGGGCTGAGGCCTAGACACCAATGGTCAGGACTTTGCTAATATAAAGCAAGGAAACTGTGAGCAAGAGGCAGGGCCCTGCTCACAGATGTTGACAAGAACAGGGCTGATGTTACAGAAACACTCAGACCTAAGAATGTTTACAGGCGGCGAGAGGTGGTAATAGAACACCTCGTGAGGAAACATCTCGGTACCAACACCCCCTCCACACACACTCACATAGCAGCACACGGACCCTGGTTCCGGACCGGGTCCATATGGACAGCATGGTGGATAGTAATTGTTCTCCTTGGTCTCTGAGGGCAGGACAAGAAGCAAGGGGCTTAAACTGCAGCAAGGGAGGTTGAGGTTGGACATTAGGAAAAAGTTCCTAACTGTCAGGGTGGTCAGACACTGGAATCAATTGCCCAGGGAGGTTGTGGACTCTCCATCCCTGGAGATATTGAAGAGCAGGTGGGACAGACACTGTCAGGGATGGTCTAGATGGTGCTTGGTCCTGCCGTGAGGGCAGGGGACTGGACTTGATGCCCTCTCGAGGTCCCTTCCAGTTCTAGTGATCTATGATTCTATGAAATGAAGCCCCATAGCAATGAGTCTAAGTTTCTGTGTGCAGAACGGATACAAAATTGTATCTGTATCCATAAAAATGAGCTGCAGATATCTTCATTCACATGTGCGGATGTGGATACCCGTGGATATAAAGAGGATATTCACGGATTTGCAGGGATCTACCTATCCACCGTCAGAGCACACGAAATCCCCATTACAGAATTCTACAGGGTGCTTAAAACCCACCATCTTTTCCAGGAGTTTTCCATAAATACACAGCCCTTCTACAGAGGCAAGCACCGCACGTACCTTCTTGTGCAATCTGTATTTTAACCCTGATCTCATTATTTGCACTTCAATGCATCCAACAACAAAAATTAAACCCTGCCACTTTTCATGCAGGAGGTCGGCTGCTGGGGAGCATTTGTGAAGTCTTCCAGACATTGTTCCTCATTTAACCACTTAACAGGGCCTGTGTCACCTTAAGCTAGGCTCAGATTTTCAATTTTGCAGAAACAAATCATTCGTAAAATTGAAGTCAAAGGGAAAATGCGTCCATAACAGACACAGTTTGAATGCACGTTATTTATTTTTAAAACAAAGACCACTTCCTTGCCAGGCTGGAAATCCACTCACCACAGCCCTGAAACTGACTGTAAAGGAAAGTGAAATTGACTTTTCATATGTTTTCATTACCCAGGTTGAGGGAACTGTAGCATAGATATTGACAAGACTAGCACACGGGGGTTTTAATATTCTCCCAATATTCTAGAGCGTTGCTAGTAATAGGAAGGCATTTAATTTGTATGCAACCGGTTTTTAAATGGACAATAACCCTTTCACTTCTTGAAAAATTGTTATATTGTATATTTGTCCTGATACCATAAAATCATTTATTTGGGGGATTAAAACAAGACAGTTGTTTTTAGTTAGTGCCGTGCTTAGAAACATTTTGAAAATTAACAAAATGCAGATTTTTTTGTTTTTTTTTAGAAACATTACTGGTAGTGCAGTGTGGGGGTGGCTCTTGTTATCCCGACGGGGGGGGGGAGCAGGTGCAAAAAGGGCAATTGCCCCTGGGCCCCGAGATTCTACGGGGCCCGGAGCTCCTGACCCCTTTGAATTGCCTCCACAGCACCACTCCTTGCAGCTCTGAGGGCTAGGGGGGCTGCACTGTGTTCTGGGCTGACTGCCCTCAGCCCCACCCCCTCCGCCCATGACCACGCCCCTTCTGCCCTCAGCCCCGCCCTTTCCGGCAGGTTCAGAGCTGACCTGCCTCACACATTGCCCCAGGGCCCACGCTGGCTGTTGGCCCCACTGGCTGGCATCATTCAAAACATCCCACTTTTTTTTTTCTGATTTGAAGGCCACTTGCACAGATCTTTGCTGTCAGCTGCTGCGCTCTGCAGAGACAGCCCTGAACCTGCGTCTCTCCATTGGTGCCTAGGCAAGCGCATGCTACGGCTAAGTCTCTTTAACCTTGCCAGCTGTTTCCAAAGGGCTAGTCTTTATCCCCAGGCTTTCCTACAGCCGGTGAGCTAGCTGGAGGAGGGGTAGGCCTGGAGCTAGAGCCAAGAGCTGTAGGATTAGGATTATATCCCTTGTACACACACTTTCAAATGAGGGAGCCCGGCTTGGCAGGGTAACACAGAGAATTCTTTCCCCAGGTGTTTGTCGGGGGGCTGGTCCACATGCTCAGGGTCTAACTGATCACCTTATTTTGGGTCAGGATGGAAATTTCCTTGCTCAGCAGAAACCCTGGAGGGGTTTTCGCCTCGCTCTGCACCATGGGGACCGGGTCAGTGGCTGGTTTACACTAGTGTAAATGGTGGAGTCTCTGCAGCTGGAAAGTTTATGGGTGAGTTCTGTGGCTTGTAATGTGATCGTGGAAGTCAGATAATGTGGGCAAAGCCGAAGTGCGCTGTGCCAACGAAAGCGCATGATACTGTAGGCATAATCTTTTGTTAGTTTCTCAGGTGCTACGGGACTACTTGTTTTTAAAGTTACAGACTAACACGGCTCCCCCTCCAAGTAGTATTGGCAGCCCATACTGGCTTCACACAGCCTCTCTGAAAAACCAGCCCGTGCCTGTCTAGTGCTGGGAAGCCAACATCCTTATCCACATTAGAGCATTTTATTCTTAACGGCCATGTGCCTCAGTTTACCCATCCGTAACTAAAAAACTGGGCCCACACAGGGGGAGGCGAGGCTGTGTGGAAGGCACTAAAGAAATGCCAAGCGTGGCAGGCTGGAGAGGTAGGCAGTCACTTTCAATCCCCTCCATCCCCATAAACACATTTCCTAACTAGAATCCCACTGGGACCAACATTCGCCTAGACCAGTGAAAAACCATTCGGCAGCGACCCAAGATCCCAGTAACCCAGGGAGAAAAGCGCCACACGCCCAGGCGTGCCCTGGGGTACAGCCCGGTAGCTCAGCTTTCCACTATTACTGAATTTGCACCAGTGAAATGTTTACCGGCCCACGGGGCTGTCTGTACAAACGGGACTCGGCCAGATACTAATATCCGCACTGAGTCATCTGCAAATCTGCTGTAGTTAGGAGCACCCAAATGTCCTCACATGTTTGGTGTTAGGAGGGGGGGGAGGAACTACAAATTCACCCCTGAATCCCAGGCATGTTCCTTGGAAATTCTGTCCTGAGAAATGAAGTAGAAGAGAGTCAAGAAGGGGTTAAAAACGGTCTTACACCAGGCTTTAAAAAGTAGCCACTCAATCGCCATCCCTGTCTAACGTGAGGAAACGCAGAGAAGCACCCCCCGAGATCCTCTGACACGTTCAGCTGCTCAGGGTCCGTCCTAGGCCACTGGCCAACCAGAAATCCCAGCACCGTGAAGTTCCTGCCTCTTTCTCTCACACACTGGCCGTGTTCCCGTCTTGCAGCGTTCAGCCATGGTGCCCTGCTACAGCCGTACAAACCAGCAGTGTGTCCACTGGCCCTAAGCTACCCTGGCCACTTTCTAAGCAGTTTCATCCACCCCGTTCCCAGGCACAAAGCCCAGCTTGGCTGCAAACCCGCCGGTAACTCACTGGGTGATCTCTGGAAAGTCTCTTGTCCTCTGAGCCCCAGCTGTCCCCCTCGCCAAAGCAGCCAAACGCTACAGACCAGCTCGCAGGATACGGGCTCCTTACATGTTAGGCACAAGTTTTGTTTCGGGCACATTTTACAAACCCCTCGAGGGCATCAGGTGCCATTTGTCAGCTAAGTCCTGTCCAGGCCAGAATTCAGTGTCAGGCCCACAGGAACAATGGAGACAAGCTTTTAAAACCACCAGGGTCCCCAATTCCCTCCTCGCCTGATGCTGGCTGGCCCAGGTCACATGGCAGCTGGCCCACTCCAGGAAAGGGCCGGTGATGCTGAGAAGCCGCCGGAGATGCTTTCGGAGGGACAAAGGCCTGGCTCATTGCAAGAGGGGATTTGCTTGGAGCATCTGGCACAAGCGAGGATAGCTGCCAGCTACCAGCATTACTCCTTTCGGCAGGGTGGAGGGGGAGGTCGGAGTATCCCTGCTGTCTGTCTGTGCAACCTTGAGCATAAGAACATAAGTGGTTAGGGGCTTGGAACAGCTGCCATATGTAGAGATTAAAAAGGCTTAGAAAAGGGGCAGCTAAGGGGGGATAGGACAAAAGTCTGTAAAATCATGACTGGTATGGAGAAAGTGAATAAGGATAAGTTATTGAATTGTTCCCATAATATAAAAACTAGGGGTCACCAAATGAAATGAATAGGTAGCAGGTTTCAGACAAACCAAAGGAAGTTTTTCTTCAGGCAGCGTACAGTCAACCTGTGGAACTCCTTGCCAGAGGACCCAGACTTTTACAGGATTCAAAAAATAACTAGATACATTCATGGAGGTTAGGTCCATCAATTGCTATTAGCCAGGGTGGGTGGGAATGGTGTCCCCAGCCTCTGTTTGTCTGGAAATGGATGACAGGAGAGGGATCACGTGAGGATTCTCTGTTCTGTTCACTCATTGGCCACTGAGGGCAGATAGGACACTGGGCTAGATAGACCTTTGGTCTGACCCAGTGTGACTGTTCTGATGTTCTTATGTCCCACCAGCCCCTTGGCTCCTCTCCTTCTGCACAAGACAGGCACCTGCTGGATCTCCCCCACCCACCGCGCGCACTGCTGCAAATGGCTCGCTGCAAGCTCCCTTTGGAGGTCAGAGCCTGGCCCAGCTGCGCTTTGTCCCCTGCAGGCCAGTGTATGGGGCCCCAGGCTTTCTTTGTGTGGCTGCTGTCACTGAGCTGGCCTGTTGGATTTCAGCTCTGGTCGCGGAGGGCCAAGCAGACCCCAGCCCAACAGCCCGCTATGGGCAGAGGCAGGTGGAGAAAGGAGAGCTGACTGGGATGACAGGGCTCCGTCTGCCCAGCACCCTGTCTCCCTCCCCCCAACGGAGGAGGCTGCAGGACGGCAGGAAGGGGGAAGCTACCTTGTTTGTTGGGTGGTGAGCCCTTTGGAGCAGGGTTTGCTGGTGCCTGGCCTCTGAGGACAGGACAAGCAGCAGCGAGCTTCAACTGCAGCCAGGGAGGTTTAGGTCGGACTCGGACATTAGGAAAAACTTCCTGTGAAACACTGGAATAAATTGCTGAGGGGGGTGTGGAATCGCCATCCCTGGAGGGTTTTCAGGGCAGGTCAGACACACACGGGTCAGGGACCGTCTAGAGAGTGAGCAACAAGCCGCCAGAGGGCAGGGGGTTAGCCCCTCGTTTACCTGCATGACTGCAGGTCCGGCCACTCGCAGCTCCCGTTGGCTGCAGCTCGCCATTCCCAGCCAATGGGAGCTGCAGGAACCAGGGCGGCACTCCCATTGGCCGGACCGGCGATCTGCGCCAACAAGAGCTGCGAGGGGCCATACTCCGGTCGCACAGAGAAACAAAGCGTCTGGCGGCCCAGCGAGCAGCTTCCGACCGGTGGGTTGATTATTGGCCACCCCTAGTCCACCCGGCTCTTGGGCCTGCCATGTGGGCAGGGGCTGGAGTAGCCGGCCTGTCCATGCCAGCCCTACACGTCTTTGCTTCACTGATGTTGGGGGCCAGGCCCACACTGATCTGGGGCGACCCAGAACCGCAGGAGGTCGCCGGCCAGCCCTGGGGACATTACCAAGTGCAGAGGGGAGAGGCCAGCACCAGGCACTGTCTGCAAAGCTTCGGGCTCAGCCCG
The DNA here is from genome assembly GCF_049634645.1 of Pelodiscus sinensis. NCBI lineage: Eukaryota > Metazoa > Chordata > Testudines > Trionychidae > Pelodiscus > Pelodiscus sinensis. Next base: position 53,865,771 of record NC_134720.1, read on the forward strand.
CCCTGGCAGCCTCCCATAGGGCCTGTCCCTGCGGAAGGGGAGCGGGGCAGGGAGCCCCGGGGGCACAGAGCTCATCAGCAGGGCAGCATTACGACTTTCGTGGGCCCGAGGCACTTTGCCTTCGTGGGCCCCTCCCACCACATCAATATTAAACAGTGTGAAATCACTTCGAATACTTCAATGTTTTTCTGTTTTAGGCAAAATTTAATAGATTGTCGTGGACCCTAGAAGTTTCATTTTTTTCTGATGTGAGAAAACAATTAAAACGTTTCCTTCCCTCCTAAAAGTTCTTTTTTTTCCTTCTGATTTTAAAAGAAATTAAAACATTTTCGTGGGCCCCTAAAAGTATCGTGGGCCCCTGGCACGGTGCCCAGTGGGTAAGTGGGCCCCGCTCTTCAGCTGGAAAGACCCCACGTGCGGAGAGACGCTGCTCAGAGGCAAGGACCGCGCGTCCCTCCCGCGGCGAGAACCAGGCGCCGCAGCCAGGGAGGGAAAACCCCCCGCTCGCGCACAGCCGCGGCACAGCGCTGCCACCTTGTGGCGAGCGGGCGGTACTGCGGCGGCCGCGGAACAGCCAAGGGCACTCCGGGCACTGCCGCCTGCGCCCCCCGGAGCGACGGGGCGGGCCGCACGCTCGCTGCCGCGGGTTCGCTCCCCGGGGGCGCCCGTGGCCCGTGCCCGGCGGCTTGGCTCAGTCGGCCAGGGCCCTTCTCTGCAGTAACCCCGGGGCGGCAGCGCCCTGCCCTGGGCCCGCTGGCAGGTCTCAGCCCACGGGGCTGTTGTCGGGGGGGGGGGGGGTCGGGCTCTGCTTCGCCGCCCCGTCCCAGCGCATGGAGCCAGAGGCCAGGCCTCGCCCTGAGTCCTCGGCCACTGGCCCCCGGTGCTCTCCGGGCCAGCTCCGAGCCCTTCCCAGAGCCCCGCTCGCCGGCAGGCTGGCCCTGCCCCAGGGCTGCGAGCCGCGGAGAGGCAGCGGGGCCGGCTGGAGACGTGGCCCCGGGGTGCCCCGCGTTCGCGAACCCCCCCCTCCCGCCGCCCTTCCCCGGCAGCAAAGCGGCGTCACCCGGCGGCCGGAGCCGCACGCAGCCCGGGCACGGCTCCATGGCGCTCGCATCCCCGCCTGGGAGCCGCGGGCCGGGCGAGCGCGGGGTGCCCCGGGGGGCGCTGCCGCGGGGCCTGGCCTCCTGGAGGAGAGGGGAGCCGGGGTCGCTGCTCTCCCGGCGCGGCCCGAGAGGGACAAGGCAGCGCGCTACGGTGCCGCAGCTGCTGCTTCGAGCGGCCCGGCTGCGGGGGAAACCAGCCTCCTTCCCCGCCCGGCCCGGCTCTGCGAGGGGGGCAGGGCCCGTGCGCGTGGGGCCCCTTGGGACAGCTCGTGCCCCAGAGATGAATGGGGGGGGGGGTGAGCCCGGGTCCCAGAGCAGCGCCAAGCCAGGCTCCTGGCCGCTGGGGGTCCCCTTCCCTCGGTTCCGGGGCTGCGACCGGGCGCTGTGCTTAGCCGGGCTCTCACCACAGCCCCAGAGAAAGCTGGGCTGGGTCTGCCCTGCGCTTATTTGGAAACAGCAGGGAAGCCTCAGTATTAGTCCCAGGCAGGCTCCCCTAAAGCAGATGCTGTGGAGCCCCAGGAGGCAGTGGGGAGGAGTAACTTAGAAGGGGGGGGGGGAGAGAGGCTATTTCAACCTAGCAGCTGCACAGCCCACACGCGCCTTATAGCCATTTCGGAAGAGGCGATATTCCTCGCGGCATGAGGGGTACAAGCGTCGGCATAAGCCATCCCTTATTCAGAAAAAACTTAAACCATGAATAGTCCTGCAGCACCGGAGGGTCCGTCTACACTAGCCCCTTAGTTCAAACTAGGGAGGTTAATGGAGGCATTCGAAGTTGCAAACCAAGCCCGGGATTTAAATATCCTGCACTTGATTTGCATCTTCCCGGCCGGTTGCCATTTTTGAAATTTACAAGTCGGAACTAATTGCCTGCGTCTACATGTGGCAGGGACCCAGTAGTTCGTGTAGCCGCGGGCAGTCAGTCCGGACTAGTGAAATTTCAAAATGGTGACCGGATGGGAAGATATTTAAATCCTGGGCTTGATTTGCAACTTCAAATGCCTCCATTAACCTCCCTAGTTCGAACTAGGGGGCTAGTGTAGACAGACCCTTAGAGACTAACAAAACACATAGCTGGGCTCACAAGCTTTCGTGGCACAGCCACTTCATTTACCCGGGTGGGGCGGGATACCGCATGCCCTGGTCGGGTCACCTGGCTGTTCTCCGGGCACTCCAGGTGCTCAGTGAGCTAGATTCGAAGAGCAAGCCGGAAGGCAGGAGCTGCTGTGATGTGCCAAGGCCTCTGCCTTGCAGCCGCCAAGCCCAGTTTGCTTCCCAAGCTAGACGCACGGGAGGTTTCCTTGTCCCGCAGCTGAAAGTGCAGCCAGCACTGGGCTGGAACACGTCAGCCCGGGGATAACCACAGCCACACTAGGGACCTCGTGTCGGGGCGTTCGGTGTGGGTGGGGCACTCTGACATTGGATGGAATGAGTGCCTGCTAAAAACACTACACGCCAGCTGGGTGGAATTTACAGCCACGGGACTCCAGCTTCTCTGTACGAACTGGGGACTCCTTCTGTCGGCCCAGCCCTCCCCCAGCTGGGCCTATCGCTGGGCCTATCACTGCGCTGATTATTTTCAGGAATAGCGGCACTGCACAAGAGGGTTTTTCTTGCACAAGAAGGGGCCGTGTAGACAGCTCCTTCTGGCGCAAGAGCCTCTTCCGCAAAAATGGTGGCTCCTTAGGTATGCAAATGAGGCTCGGTGATAGTCCACACTTTGCCTCATTTGCATACTTCCGGTGCAACAGCCCCCCAGTGTAGACATAGCCACAGTGTGAATCTGGACTTCAAGGAAGGTTGTTGAAGGCTCAATTCTTACGTGCCCGAGGCCCGGTTCCAGGGCTAGCAGCACAACGGGGGGGGACGGGCAGCCACAGCTGCATAAGAGGGTCCTACGGTAACTCGGGGATCAGGCTGGGGGGGCTTGTTCCCAGAGCAGAGGCCTGGCCTGTGGGTCGAGGCTCAGGGCTGTCCTTACCATTTATGGGGCCCTATGCAACTGAGCCTCCCAATCCCCCTACAGCTTCTGCTAGGACCTGGGGCATCCTTTCACCTTCACATGCAGCTTCTGTGGGGGGGGCCCAGGCTCAGGGCTTCCCTCGCTCCTCTCCTCCTGCAGCTTCTGCCGGGGCTCGGGGGCGTCCTTGGGGCTGCAGAGGCTGGGGGCCCCTCGCTACCCCAGCCTGCCAGCAGGAAGCCCTCACTCAGACAGCAGCAGCTGGCTAGAGGAGCTGGGGGGGGGGGGGGACAGAAGCCCTGCCACAGACAGGAGGGAGCAGCCGGGGGGAGGGACTGGAGAGGCACCCACAGGAGGAGGTCCAGGCCAGCCTCAGGCCTCCCAGCACACGTGGGGGCACCTACCCAGCCGTGCAGTTTGCACCTGGCTCGGGCGGCCCGGCGGAGGACACGAGGGAGCGATGTGGGGTGACGCTGTTCCCAGGAGCTGGCCTGGATCTCCTCCTGGATCTCCTCCATCTTTCGGGATGGCAGGGCACAGCGACACCAGGGGAACCACTTCCCCCCCACACACGAGGCGGGGGGGGATTTCCCATCGCTCCTGCCCGCCGAGCCCCTCTGCCCCGGGCTCTGCTGTCAGACGGGCAGTGTGTGCGCAGGGGGCGAAGCTGCACCCCCCACACAAGTGACCATCTCCTCGGACTCGACGTGCTGCGGGAGGGACCCAAGCTGGGAGACACGGCTCCCTTCCCTCCAGCAGAGGAGGAGCGGGGGGGCCCACGCCGGCACAGGGATGCTGTGGGTTCAGACGACCCTCTGCCCCAGGGGTTTCTTACCAGAGCGGCTCCTCTGGTCCCAGCAGAGCTCGGGGGGTTGTGGAGGGGACCCGTGAGGTCAGGCCGCCCCGCCCACCCGCTCAGGAAGTTCACCGTTTTCCCACCCCATCACACCACTGACGTTTTCCACTGGGTTTAACGAGCTCCCGTTGCCAGCCAACGGGAGGGAGAGGAGCGTCCCTCGCCTGGATACCACGGCTGCTGCTACCGACCATTTCCAGGAACCTGCAGATGTTCCATGGGGCCCGTGCAAGCCGGCTGCATGCTGCAGGAGTGGGCTTTGCACAGGGGCTGCATCACCAAAGCTCCGAGCAGAGTCAGCGCGGGACGCGCCAACAGGTGGGGGGAGGCAAAGGAGAGGCCACGCCCACCCTCCTCGCAGAGACCGCCGACCGTCTGTCACAGGGTTGGCCCTCACCTCGCGCCAGCCCCCCCGTGGGTCCCTGAACTGCCTCGGTCTGTTAGCCAAACACCGAGTCACACAGCTGGCGCGAATCTCTCGGAAACCCCTCCCAGCGTACACCTCTACGAGAGGCCCACGCGGCGTCCTCTGCGGAGCATCTCTCAGTTTGCCCCACTCCGGCCGAGAGCGGTGCCTCCAGGGCAGTGTTTCTCAGCCTTTTTTCCAAAAGTACCCCTTTTCTAAAACAAACACAAAAGTACCCCCAGCACCTACAGTTTTCAGACACACAAACAGTTTTTCTGCCATTGCAACACGTTTGTTTAAACGACTTAATTGTAGCCAAGCAGGCGATGACATTTTTGGGTGTAAAAAGTACAAAAATAATCAAGCGCCATAAAACTTGAAACAAAAGTTCTCAAAAACTCCACATTTCAGTTGTGTTGAGGCACCCCCCCCCCCAACTTCTCTCCAGTACCCCAATGGTGCTTGCACCACTGGCTGAGAAACACTGGTCTAGGGGCTCCTCTCCGGTAGACCACTCCCTTTGCCCCCACCTCGGAGCGTTATCGTCCAGTCCACAGCGGCTCACCACTGGGAGTTCTCCGTTGTGCTGCTGGTCCCTCAGCCAGCCAGTTACCCCCGGTCTTCTCTCCCTCAGGGCTCCACTGCAACTGAACTGCTGTTGTGCTTTGCAGCTCCTTTTCTAGGCCTCCCTGGCCCCTGATTGGCCATTTTTTCTGTCACCACTCTAGCCTCCTGGAGGACGTCTCTATGGCCCTTTCTGGGGCTCTTGTACATTTCAAAGGCTGAAGCAGCTGCACTTTGTCTACCCTATCACACCATCCAAAGCCACATACATTAGCATGGTGGGACAGGGGTGAGAGGAAACTTACACTGCTGAAATTGATGCTTGCCCCCTTGGTCAGCAATACAAAAGCTCGCAAACAGACACCGCCATCCAATCCATCTGCCTGTCCCCTTCATGGATTTAAAGACACTTCAGAAATTCCTAGTAGTGGTGCAGTCACCATGGCTACGTCTACACTGGTGTGATCTTGCACAAAAGCTCTTTAGTGCAGGAGTTTTTGCGTTAAAGTAGTTGCGCAAGAGAGCGTCTACACTGGCATGTGATTTTGCGCAAGAGCATCCTTGCCGGTGTAGACGCTCTCTTGCGCAAGAAAGCTTTGATGGCCATTTTAACCACAGGGCTTTCTTGCACAAGAAATTCATGTTGCCTGTCTACACTGGCCTCTTGTGCAAGAACAGTTGCGCAAAAGGGCTTATTCCTGAGCGTCAGAGTTCTGGTGCAAGAAGCCCTGATTTCATACATTAGCACGTCCGTTTACTTGCGCAAGAACATGCGGCCAGTGTAGACAGGCAGCAAGTTTTTGCGCAAGAGTGGCCGTTTTTGCGCAAGATCACGTCAGTGTAGACACAACCCATATGTTAGTCTTCTGGGACTAGGCAGTGCATTTCTCCCCCTGGTGGAATTTATCTGGAACTGTCCCTGATAAAAACAGAACAGCGGAAAATCCCCCAACAACATCACACAATCATTCTGAACCTGACTGGGAAAAATGACAGTGCACAATGACTTTGGCTGTCGACGTCAGAGTACACAGATTTTGAAACAGTCCAAACCCAAATGAAATGTTACATCCAACCTGCGCTTATTTTTTTTCTAGACTTTCAGTCCAAAAAAGCCGGTCAAGATTTTGACTTTTTGTCCCGATTTGAGATCGGGAGGAAAAAAGTCAAAATCTGTTCACAGAATGCCCCCCAGCTCTGCTCTGAAAACCAGTGACTGCGGCAGACGTGACAGCAGTTGTGGCGTGACTGTGACCGAGGAATGCATCACAAGTGATCAGTATGCTCGTCAATTGCACCTCAGGCCTAGTCCAATTCAGGTCCACATGGGGGGGGGGGGGGGTTCGTTCCCATTGGGATTACCTTGGGCAACCTCATCATAATGCTTGGCCCTGATATTCCTAATGCACCTTCACCCCCTCTCTTGGGATGAGCCATTATTATTTTCTTCCCGGCTCTCCGACAGTACCTGTTTATGCAATTATGCATTTCCTACCCTGGGACATAACCTTTGCAGCATCGCTGATTAGAGCAATAACAAGTACCAGCAGGAAGCTGCAAAGCCTCCATGGACCAACTGTGATTTCTCCGCTGTGCAATTTTCCCCTTCGCTTTTGTTTTTGAAGAAGGGAACTGGCTGTAAGGGGGCGGGGGGGGGGGGGCGGGGAGGGGCTCACATGTACTAGCATCCCAGCCTCTGACATAGCACAGGTGTAAAAGGAAACTATTTGCAAAGGATCGGCAGGAGGTTTTTTGTTTAAAGCAGGCCTAGCGAGCACCTCATCAGTTGTGTGCCGCTAGATGCAATTGGGAGATCCAGGAAGGTTTCTTGGCTTTAAATAGATTTACGGGATTTCCACTCACTCGTCGGCAGGGACGGGACTTTTTTACACCCCATTACAAAACACCCAGGAGGCCTCCTTCTGCGACGGTTACTCCCAGGCTGGCCAAGAGGAGCTGCACTGGGTTAGACAGAAGCAGCATCGGGGACTCAAGGCACCTAAGGGCACATCTTTACGCTAATGCCGGCGAGGGAGAGAAAAGGACAAATGTGGCTTCCAGTCGCGTGGGTGTTAATCCAGCGGCGTTCCCCTGAAGTCCAGGGGGGAGGGCGTCACTAGCATGGAACGGAACCCTGGGTGCGTATCTTTATGTGCCTGCATTGATGGGCAGTGAGTGTCCCTGGTACGCGGCGATTCGTCCATGCCCAGCCTTCTCCAAACAAACACGCATGGATTGTTAGGAAATAAACAAATCGGCCCAGTTCCACCGGCAAGGCGGGGGCGGGAGGCTCCGTCTGCAGTTTTAGTCCCAATGTGAAAGGGCGGCCGCTAATCATGTCAACTGGCAGCAAAGTGCCACCTACCAAATATTCGAGTTCACCCCTCCCTGGTCGTTCCATCAGTAACGGAGTGAAGAGCAAACCCAGGGGAACGGGACCTGCAGAAGCCCACGGAGCGCACCGCGGCCCCTGAGGAACCGAGCCGGTGGGAAACCTGCCCCATCCGTCTTACACATACTCCCCTCCGCTCCCCATGCGCCACCCAGCCAGCGGGCTAGGGCAGGCACTGGGCGGAGTTCTGTCCTGGCTGTAGAGCGGGGCAGGCAATTTTTTGTTGGTGGCCCACAGGCCTGACAGGGCTGTGGCTTCCAAGAACACAACAGACTCATCTGCCTCTCTGTGGGCTGTGGCTTGGGGTTTAGTGGGAGCCTAGCCAATGTTCCCGCTATTTTTTCCCCATCCATGTGTGGAATAAATTTTGTTCTGTGCACTGAGGCATGTGCAGATGTGCACCACCAGCAGAAACACAGGCTGCCAGCTGTGGGTGCTCTACTGGGTGGCACTTCAATCTCTCCTGGGCGGTCGCCCAAGCGCTTAGCTTACAGGGAACTCTGGCCCCTGGCTGCAGAGCAGGGGTGGGCAATAATTTTTGTTGGGGATGGGGGTCATCACGTCACAAATTTCAGAAGTGGTTGCAGGCTGCTCCGGAAGGGGCGGGGCCTCCAGCAGAAGGGGCGGGGCCAGGAGACTTTGCGTGCACCCCTGCTCACAGACCTTGACTGGCTTGGGGTTGAGGGAGTCCATGAAGTCTTTGTCCCCCCCTCCACTCTGCCAGAGAGGCGCAGTGCCTAGAGGGAACTGCCAGATGTTTTGAACAGCCGGCGGTTCCCGCTGGTGCGGGGGGAGACTTTGCACCGCGCTCCCCCATCCCCAGGTCTCGATTGGCCTGGGGGCAGGGGAGCGGCAGGGCGGCCGTGGGCCAATCAACCGGCTTGGCAGGCCAGATCCGGCCTGAGGACGCTGTCTTGCCCACCCCTGCTGTCGCAGACTCATCCTCCCGCTCCGAGAGTGGTCTCCATGGGTCCTGTGGGACAGCGAGCCGCCCCCGCCGGAGTGTGGCTACCTGGGGCTCTGGGTCTACAGCACGGATGAGATTTATCCACCCCGGGCCTTCCTGGGAGTGGCCCCCCACGCCCTCAGGCAGGAGAGCCGGGAATGCCCAAGGGAGTTTGGCTCCCACTCCCTGTAGCTTCCCATGGGAGCTGTGTCCCCAAGCCAATCTCTCAGCAACAGCCGCTGCCTTCCTGGGCGGTGCCCCCGCGCTCTGACACGGAAGCACCGAGCTCGGCGAAGGGCCCTGAGACGGGGGGAACCCGGATTCCCGCGGCGAGGTCGGCAGGTTACGGCGGGTGGGCGGTTCAAACCCCGGCGGGTTGATGTGGGCAGGTCCCAGAGCCAGCCACGTATTTTAGCGCTGCCTCCACCACCGAGCAGAGGAGGTTTGGGCTTCCCCCGAGCACCTTTCCTGCCCTGGCTGGGCCTGGCCCACGTGCCAGGGAGCGGCGCCGACACCGGCTTGTGGTCCCATGCGTGTAAACGGGGAGTCACTCCCCTGAAGCCAGAGTCGCTCCAGCCTGAGCCCTGGAAGACGGAGGGGACAGAGGATTCCTGGGGCCCGGTTTCTCTGGTGGCCTCGCTGCAGTGAGGCTCCAGGGAGGCCCCCGCCGAGGCGCCAGCTAGTGCAGGAGAAGACGAGGGTTCGCAGCGCAGTCACCGTAACGAAGCTGGCAGCTCTCGGCTGGTAACGGAGCCTCGCAGGCTGCGTGGGCAGAGCAGCTGCACAATCACAGCCAGCGCTTCCACCCTGAAACGCGCCCCCGGAGCAAACCCGGCCAGGCTGCCGAAAGGCAGAGGTGGGGGGGTGCTCGCCTTCGGTTTCCGCCTCTCTCCCTGGAGAGCTCCAGCATATGGGAAACTCCGCACCGGCCCTCCTCCAAAACACACACTGGCAGCCTCCAGCGACGGCAGGATACACGCATGGCAGGGACCACCAGCACGAGGGCTGCTTGGAACCCGCAGGGTCAAAAGAAAGAAAGTGGAGGGGGGGCAGGGAGCTAGGACCCCTCCCAACCCCCACTCACTGCACCGAATCTCAGCAAGTTTCAGCTCTTGGTCGGGTGCTGTCGGCCGCAAGCTACGCTGGGACTCCTGCTGGCATGTCAGCCCGGTGCGCACCGTGCACACGTAACGATCGCCTGGCACAGCCATGAACACTACAGCAGCCGGTACTCCGGCTCAGAGCAACCCCGAATCCCTTCCCAGGGGACAGAGGCTGCTCAGGCGCTGGTGTCCGAGGGAGCTGCCGGCTAGAACTTCATTCCCCTTTCTAGCTACAGGAGGATTTTTCATAGACTCTAGAACACTACAATGGGAAGGGACCTTGAAAGGCATCAAGTCCTGTCCCCTGCCCTCATGGCAGGACCCAGCACCATCTAGACCATCCTTGACAGGTGTCTGTCCAACCTGCTCATAAATATCCCCAGGGATGGAGATTCCACAACCCCCCTGGGCAATTTATTCCAGTGTTTCACCACCCAGACAGGTAGGAAGTTTTTCCTAATGTCCAACCTAAACCTCCCTTGTTGCAATTTCAGCCCATTTTAGTTGCACCGTGGAAATGTACCGGGCACATTAAAGTCCCGCTTGGAATGCACGCCGTCAAAAGAGCATCTCGGCCCATTGTGTTCCCAGGTCCTCTGTACCGTCCTCAGCACATGGCCTGTTGGCATCTAAAAAGCTTTTCCGTCCCCCCTCCCTGCTCGCTATCAGCCGCCATAACTTGTGCACCGTGCAGGCGGGTGGGCCGCCGCCAGGTGCCAGAGTAAGCGAAAAGCGTGCTGAGCAGGGGAACAGCTTCGCGGAGATAAACATGCTATTGTGAGAATTGTCGCCGCATTGTCTTCTTGGAACAGAGTAATTACAGGCCTGGAAGATGAAATCTGTACGTGCAGGGCTCACCCCGAAGGCAGGAGAACAGAAAAAAAGACGCGGGGGGGAGGGAAGGGCAGAGAAAACACCACAAAGGCCACCGCAAGCCAGAGGAGGAGGCAGGTAAAACTACGAATAATGGGGTAAAATCAGCCCCGGTCCAACATCTTTGCCTGCTGCTGTGCTAGGTGCACAGCCGTCGCCTCCTCCCAGGCCTGCGGGAGAGAGGGTTGGGGATCTTTCGCGAGGCCAAGCAGAAAGCTTTCAAAGGGCGGGAGCTGGTAGCGACACTTGGGGCAGCTATGGATGGATGGGCCCTTGTCTCACTGTGACGGGGTCAACACCCGCCTCTCCGGAGCGCCCCCGCTGCTTGCACATGGCCTGTTCTGTCTGCTCCAGTGACCTGTCAGGGGTGCACCCGTGTTTTTGTCTAGCCCCATCTGGGGAGGGCTCTGTCTTTCAGCAATCTCAGCCCTGGAATGGGGCTGTATCCCCAGGGTCTCCCCCTCGGAGACACTGCCTGGAGCCAATGTCCCCTCTAATCTTTTCCATCCCTGTGTGGAATGATTTTTATGGGCACGAGGTACGTGCGAATGTAGAAAAACCCCTGGCTGTGGGCACTCTGCTAATCAGCTGGGCGGCACTGGAATCTCTCCACACAAGCACACAACTTAAGGGGAACCCCTCCCTCGGCTCAGTGCTCCCCAGGTCCCTGCTTGCAAACTGACCTTTGCTCAGTTCACCCAACCAGACAGGAGCCATTCACTGTCCTGGCCCTGGCCCTGGCCTCCGCTGTGGCTGTGCTGCAGTTCTCTCAGGCAGCTGGGCACACAGCCCTTCTCCCCAGCTCCTAGGACCAGCTCTCTCCTGCGCTGCCACTCCTTTTTATACTGCCCTCCTGGGCCCTGATTGGTTGCTTCCCCTGCAGCCACTCTAGCCTGCTTGGAGGAGCTCTCCACTGCTCCCTTCCTGGGACCGGAGTGGCAGAGCCCCGAGGTCTCCAGCAGGGGTCCTTTGAGCTCAGTCCATCAAGCAGAGCTGAGCTGTGCTCGTTCATCACAGGCTCTCCGGGCTACGTTCTGCCCTCGGTCTCCCGGTCCTGTCGTCAGGGAGCTGACGGGGTGGGATGGCAGGCAGGATGTGACTGACCATTGGAATGGATTGAACAGTTCTGTTGCCACACACGGACTCCAGTGCCCTCGCCCAGCGCAGTCGGGTGTGCAAGCTGAACAGGAGACACAGACCTCCCCTGTCCCTGTGTCAGTCGGGCCTCACCTCGGAGACTATCCAGAGAGCACACTCATTGACTACCAAGGCGTGCGTTCAGACAGACACGCCTCAGACCACACCCAGGGGTGTCAAGCCCCGGAAGCACAAGAACAGAAGGTCAAATGGTCGTGAGAAGGTGGAAAATTGGTCTGATTCAATAAAGACAAATGCAAAGTACCCCAGCGAGGAAGGCAAAACAAAATGTGCAAATACAAACCCGGAGAGTCCCTGGCTGGACAGTGGTGCTGCCGAGAGGGATGAGGGGGCTGTAGTGCATCCCCATACCACCCAGTGCATGCTGCGGTGGAAAAGGCAAGTATCGTTCTGGGGTGGAGAGACAGGACTACCCCAGGGAAGCCAGGAGAGCCATGGTCCTGCTCTCCTCGGCCTGGCGAGGCCTCGCGGGCGTGCTGGCCGAGTGTCAGGTGCTCTGCCTGAGAACACTGTGGGCAAATGGGAGAGAGAGCCACAAAACCGCTCAAAGGGGTGGAGAGCCTGACCTCAGCACAGGCTGAAAGAACTGGCTGGGCGGTCTAGGCCAGAGATGAAAAGGCCCTCGACTCTATGAAAGGGCTGTTACGAGGACAGCGAGCCTCAGTTCTGCACCTCCCCCCAGGCTCGGCGGGGAAGGAATTGGCGCATAACCTCGAGATGATTCTTACCAACCACCACAGGACATACCCCACTAACACCAACCCTGGTACCTTCCCTTGCAACAAACCCTGTTGCCAGCTTTGTCCACATAGTCACTCTGCTGATACCATTATTGGGCCCAACCAAGTGAGTTATAAGATCAAGAACACACATTCCTGCGCATCCAGAAATATAATTGATGCTATCATGTGCCGAAAGTGTCCGTCTACTATGTACATTGGACAAACGTCTCAGACACTTCGCCAAAGGATCAATGCCCACAAAACAGACATTAAACAGGATCACAAAGAAAAAACAGTTTCTTGCCATTTCAACCAGAAAGGGCATTGTCTCAGTGACCTGATTACCTGCATCCTGCTTCACAGACCTTTTAACACCAGACTTGAAAGAGAATCCTCTGAACTGTCATTCATGCTTAAATTTGACACTTTACACCTAGGTCTTAACAAGGATGCTAATTACCTTACCCATTACAAAGATAGCTTCCCCAATTATCACCTCTAATATCATTAGCTCACAGACATTTACTTCCCCCCTTCCCCCTTCTCCATCCCCCTTCTGTTCTGAAATTTGATTTGTCCTTTTCATATGTGTTCATTTTTTAAATTGTATCCTTTGGTATATCTGGTCATGCCAATTTTCTTCCACTATTTGATCTGAGGAAGTGGGTCTGGCCCACGAAAGCTCATCACCTAATAAACCATCTTGTTAGTCTTTAAAGTGCTACATAGTCCTGGTTTTTGTTTCAGCTGCACCAGACTAACACGGCTACATCTCTAGTCTGACTCTACAGGGAGCTAAGCACAGAAGTAAGTTCTCTCTGTGTAGGGGGGAGCCCCCCTTGTTGGAGGTTCCCAAGCAATGGCCCAGCAGCCCCCCTCCGATACGCCCCTAAGCCACTGAAATGGAGTCATGGCCCTGGCATAGGGCAGGCACCTCTGGGGCTGTCTGGCCTTCCTGAGACTCGCCTGTCCCCCAGGCAGCAGGGGTCACAGAGCTAAGGCCAGGAGGTGCTTAAGCACCAGAGCCAGCTGCTGCGGAGCTGGTGGAATCCCCATCAGTGAAGGATTTGGAAAGCAGGGACAGACACACACTTGGCTGGGACAGACTGACAAACTGTGGCGACTGCTGGGGAGGGACATAAGAGAGACACCGGCCATGTGGACCTCCCCCCATGACTCCCCCCCATGGCACCCCTAGCCTGGAGAAGGGCCCCCTCTTTTCCAACCCCTTCCCCTAACCCTCCCCCTGGTTCCCCCCCCCCCCCGGTGCCTCTTCCTGCTCCCCACTCCACCTCTCCCCCGAACCCCTGCTCCAAGCGACATGGCTGGCAGAGCAGGCTGGGGCCTAGTCATTCCACTTCCCATCATGACTGGTGAGTGCGAGGAGGGGAGGGGGGCAGACCCCTACTGCCAGCACCAGGCCCCCTCCCCTGCTAACATCATGAGCCCTGCAGGGACCCTAAAGCACAGGGCCTGGGGCAGTTGGAAGAACCATTTACAGGACAGGTAGGCTCTGTCCACCGGCTACTACTCCCTTGCTCCTCCCCCCATGATGTTTGGGGGGCATGTAAACATTCGTGGCTCCCTCTCCCCCCCCTTCCAACACACACACACACACACACACACACACACACACATCGCCCCTGACAATGCCGAGTTCTGCTTCAGGGCAGGGGCCCGGACTAGACGACCTCTCGAGGCCCCTTCCAGTCCCACGACTCTATGACTCTGCTAGGTCCCGAGTCGGACTTCCTGCCTGTCACAGGCCATTCTGTTTCACCCAGCTCCCGCGGGGCTGAGCCCAACGTGTCCGTGTCTGACTCACGCAGACCTTCCAGAGAAGCAGAAAGAGCAGGGTGCCTAAAGGGACGAGGACGGAGTCTCTCGTCCTCCCCGGCCCAACTCCCTCCCGCCCCTCTGCTTTATTTAGCATCTTCCACTGCCTGACTGCAGCAAAGGGCAGGGTGTTACTGGCCGGGGAGGGTCTTAGCTGGCATGCGCTGGGGCGACGGTCATGTCGTACAAGCCTCATAAAAGAACGCTGATACCGCTGAGTTCTCCCTAGCCTCCGTCTGATCCTCCTTCCTATTGTAACTCCAGTGGGAGGGCCGTCTAGTGGTTAAGACAGGGGACTGCGGTCACAACATCTGGCTTCATTTCCCAGCTCTTGCTCTGGGCCCAGGAACAAGCCACATGACACACACAGAGGCTATTTTCTCCATGCGTAAAGCCATCTCCCTATAGGCCTCGGGGCAGGAGACTGGGCTGGACACGGGGCATGGCTTGGGACCACCACCAGGATCCTGAATTCAGAGCCGCGTCTATCACAAGGCGTGACGTCGCACTGAGGCGGGTGGGAACCTTCGTTTTCCCCATCATGTGGTCAAATCAAGATCGTTACAAGAGCTTCCCTTGAGCCTCTGGATTCAGCGAGTCTCCCGTCTCTCCCCTGGGCAGATGCAGCTCCTTTGAGATGCAGGCTGAGAGCCGGAGAGAATTGTGAATGGAGGAGAACTTGCCTGTGCAGACAGCTGAGTCACCACGTTATCAGCTGCCAAACGGGGCCGTGGGGGTTTTAGACATCATTATACGGGTGCCGGGGCAGCAGCGGCTCCCCAAGCACAAAGCAGAGCATTGTGTGCGAGGCTGTGGCGAGCCAGGGTGATGGCAAAGGATGGTTGTGCCAGAAACAGGACGTCCCGGAGAAACAACAATAGCAGGCATGGGAGCTGGTGGCAAATGAAACCTCCCTGGCCTAGGGCTTCCCTCCATGGGCTAATGCTTCCCGTTGCCATCGCTAGCACGCCCACAGGAAGGGGAGAGCTTGGCTGGGAGTGAAGGGGCTGAGTCCTCAGAACGGAAAAGGCTCCAGCCATTGTTTGGCACAGAATCCTAGAACCCCAGGGCTGGCAGAGACCTCAGGAGGCACCGAGTCCAGCCCCCTGCCCGAAGCAGGACCAACCCAACTCTATCAGCCCAGCCAGGGCTCTGTCAAGCCAGGACTTCAAGATCTCCAGGGACGGAGATTCCACCCCCTCCCTAGGGAACCCATCCCAGCGCTTCCGCACCTGCCTAGGGAAATCATTTTTCCTAATATCCAACCTAGACCTCCCCCACTGCGACTTGAGCCCATTGCTCCTTGTTCTGCCACCTGCCCCCACTGAGACCAGCCTCTCGCCAGCCTCTTAGGAATCCCCCTTCAGGCTGCTATCAACCCCCCCTTCTCTTCTGCAGACTAAATAAGCCCAAATCCCTCAGCCTCTCCTCATAGGTCATGTGCTCCAGCCCCCGAATCATTTTGGTCGCCTTCCGCTGGACCCTCTCTAATGTGTCCACGTCCTTTCTGTAGTGGGAGCCCCAGAACTGGACACAATACTCCAGGGCTGTGTCTAGACTGGCCAGTTTTTCCGGAAAAACCTGCCAGCTGTCTACACTGGCCGCTTGAATTTCTGCAAAAGCACTGACGATCTCATGTAAGATTGTCAGTGTTCTTGCGGAAATACTGTGCTGCTCCCGTTCGGGCAAAAGTCCTTTTGCGCAAAACTTTTGTGCAAAAGGGCCAGTGTAGACAGCTCAGATTTGTTTTCCGCAAAAAAGCCCCGATCGCGAAAATGGCGAGTGGGGCTTTTTTGCGGAAAAGCGCGTCTAGATTGGCACGGACGCTTTTCTGCAAAAAGTGCCAATCTAGACGCTCTGTTCCAAAAATGCTTTTAACGGAAAACTTTTCCATTAAAAGCATTTCCGGAAAATCATGCCAGTCTAGACGCAGCCCAGATGTGGCCTCACTAGAGCTGAATAAAGGGGAATAATCACTTCTCTAGATCTGCTGGCAATGCTCCTCCTAATGCACCCTAATGTGTCATAAGGCTGCTTGACTACAAGGGCGCACTGTTGACTCATCTCCAGCTTGTCCTCTACTGTAACCCCCAGGTCCTTTTCTGCAGACCTGCTACTTAGCCAGTCAGTCCCCAGCCTGTAACTATGCTTGGGATTCTTCCGTCCCAAGTGCAGGACTCTACACTTGTCCTTGTTGAACCTCATCAGATTTCTTTTGGCCCAATTCTCTAATCTGTCTAGGTCACTCTGGACCTTGTCCCTGCCCTCCAGCGTATCTACCTCTCCCCCCAGCTTAGAGTCAACTGCAAACTTTCTGAGGGTGCAATCCATCCCCTCGGCCAGGTCATTAATAAATATGTTGAACAAAACTAGTCCTAGAACCGAACCTTGGGGCACTCCGCTAGAATCCGACCGCCAGCCTGACATCGAGCCGTTGATCACTACCTGCTGGGCCCGACAGTCTAACCAGTTTTCTAGCCACTTTCCAGTCCATCTATCCAATCCATATTCCCTTCACTTGCTGGCAAGAATATTGTGGGAGACCGTATCAAAAGCCTTGCTAAAGTCAAGGTCTATCACATCCCCTGACTTTCCCCAGGGCATTGATCCGAGCCCTGGCCAGGAGTTCACAAGAGTTAACAGGCATCTGCTGACCAGGGTTCCCTCTAGGCCACGTGCCTGTGAAGCCGCTCAGGAGAAATTCCAATGCTGCCAAGCCACTCGGTTTTGTTTCTCTCCTGGTGGTGTACACTCGGTGCACATCACAACATTCATTCCGCACTTGGTGGAGAAGATTAGAGGGAACACTGCTGACAAGTAGGGATGTAAGAGTTTAATTGTTTAACCGGTTAACCGATAAACATCAGTTGATTGGTTTCCATTGTGCTTAAACTCTTCTGCCCTACATGCTAGTTCCTGGCTGCCAGCTCCGTTCCCGGAGAGCTGGCTGCTGCCACCCCATGCTGCAGACTCTGCAGTGTAAGACTTACACTGCAGAGCCCACAGTGAAGGCTAGCAGCCAGCTCCCCAGGAGCCACATGGACACCCCTCACACCTCCTTCCCTCCCGTAGCTCCCCCAAAACGTGGAACTGCTACAATTTTTAATGGTTACCATTTTAGAACCTTTTTTACATTGCTGCTGACAAGGAGAGTGAATCGCATGCAGAGGTCACCATATAGTGCCCCAGTCCCTGGTCCTTAACTCCTATTCCACATGCAAGCCAGGCAAAGCAGGCCTCCCTCTGTCTCGCTAGTCACAATCCACTCAGAGCCATGCATTGCACCGAAGGGAGTCATCCGGCCTGTCTCGGCATCAGTATGTACAGCAGCCATGGACCACTGAGGCTAGTGAGCGGGCTGCACAAGTGACCCTCCTCCATCTCATGGGCTGCAAGGCTGTCGGAATCAGGATGCTCTCTCGGGCGAGGACAATTGTGCCTTCTGCGCTGGTGTCCTGAGAAAGTGTGGGCAGGGCTAATCGAACTGGAACAGCACCGGGGTGGACTGCAGAGGGAGCACCTGGCTCTCCCAGTCAGGACCGAACTGGAGCAGCACCGAGGTGGGCTGCAGAGGGAGCGCCTGGCTCTCCCAGTCAGGACCGAACCGGAGCAGCACCGAGGTGGGCTGCAGAGGGAGCGCCTGGCTCTCCCAGTCAGGACCGAACTGGAGCAGCACCGAGGTGGGCTGCAGAGGGAGCGTCCAGATCTCCCAGTCAGGACCGAACTGGAGCAGCACCAAGGTGGGCTGCAGAGGGAGCGCCCAGCCCTCCCAGTCAGGACCGAACTGGAGCAGCACCGAGGTGGGCTGCAGAGGGAGCGCCCGGTTCTCTCAGGCTGTATGCGATCAGCACCCACTTCCCACCACCTGCCCTGGCTTTACGTGCCTGTCACTTTAGTAACCCTGGTGGTTACAAGGATGAAAACCTGCAGAATCTGGCAGCCCTGCATGTGGGCAACGGTAACAAAGAGTCTCGCAGGCTGCACACAGAGCCCCAATGGGCCGCGTGTGGCCCGCAGGTTGCCCGCCGCTGCTCCAAAGCCTACTAAGACCAAGCCCTTCACTACACACACGACGCTCCCCTAGTAAGATGCGCCATGCGACAGATATTGACCTACATGGTGCTCCATGGACGACTGGCAGGTGCCCAGGCAGGACAGCAATAGGGTGGTACCAGAGCCCATGGAGGACAGAATAGAATCTGAACTTCCTCAAATAGTAAGAGCTCACCCGTGACCAAAGACACCCCCCTCCCCCAGCATCTCCTAGGGCAGGGAAACAAGGAGAAAATGGGAGGGAAGAAGAATGAAAGAGTGAAAATGTGAAAGTGGGAGGAGTTCCCAGGAGACAAGACAATATAAATTAAACTAACGAGCCCAGCATTTAGCTCTCACGGGGTCTGGCGTCTTCAGAAACAGATGAGAGGGAGAATGCCAAAACTGCATTCTCAGATGGCCACCGCTGTCAGTGGTAATCATGGTAATTGCACACACACACCAGGCAAACCATTATGAACACGGTTTTCAAAATCAAGCCCCGTTTGTGTGACTCTTGCGGCAGTTTCCAATCAACAGCTTGTCATTTCAAAGCCAGAACTGTTTAGTCATCAGAAAGCCAAGCCAGCCGCCGAACACACGGCACATGAAAGAGGAACTGCTCCTCCCTTCCAGAACCAACCCCTGGAGGTTTTTCAGAGTCTCACATTTCTACCAGCATCATAAGCCAGAAAACTTTGGTCAAAAGAACTTCTTGCACTTGTTTAAAATCCAATTATATAGAGGTGAACATGGAAATATACAAAGGAGTGTTGTCATTAATCCTAATGAGAAATCATCTGGCTACAAACATTATTCTACAACATTTACCATCTGTATTGGCGCTACTAATACCTTTTATTGATTTACAGGTTAAGCATTTAGCAGCGTACATCACGATGTCACCGTTCAGAACACTCACATGTTGCAATTCATTTAACTGGAACAATGAAAATATGGTCAACCCCATTGTTTTGAGAAACCATGCCCTCCGACGCACACGCTTAAAATGAAGTGCTTTGCTAATCGAGGCCATAGTCCAATTCACCCATGTGCTAGGATAAGGTTGGAAATTATGAAGGGGCAGGTTTGAAGTGCAACAAGCACAAACCCACTTTCACTGAAACATTTACAAAGAGAAAGCTCCAAAATAGACTTCCAGGAATATCCAAGGCAAGCATTATTTCGAAATAACTCCCTGTGATGGGGCGGCTGAGTACCGGCACAGCAATGCCGGTTTGCCCCGCACTCAGCCTGCGCCGATTCCCGTCTTGCACAGGGAATCAGATGTGAAGCCACCCACCTGAGCCACTTGCTCAGCGGCCGTGGCTCAGCTGAGTCGCGGAGTCAGCTGGGAGGCGGGGGAGCGGATAATTGCGGCAGCCGCTGCCGAGGGTCGCAGAGGGACATGCGGCAGGACGGGGGGTGGGGCCAGAGAGCAGTGTGTGGGGGCACGCAGGGTCAGAGGGGAGGGGCCGGGGAGAAGGAGGCATGGCCGGAAGGTTAAAAGGGTAAGCCTCTGGAGCGCAAGGGGGGATGTGCATGGCGGCGGGGAGTCGGACCAGGAACCCCGCGGTGATGGAAATTCCCTGCAAGATCTTGCCCGCGCTTGAGGAGGTAGGAAATAGCCCAGGGTAGGGTGTTGGAATAAAAAGCCTGAGGACTGGTGCGTTACGGCCGGAGCTCCCCGTCGGACCAAACCCAAAGTGCATTGGCCCTTAGGGTCCTGGGCTGGGACCTGCGAGAGGGGGCGGGCCTGCCTCCCCCTACCCTCCCTTGCATGCAAGAGGGTGTTACCACTATTTTATTGAATGGGACTGGCCCCAAAGGCCCCGACTCCTTAACCAAATCTTGGAAACTTGAGATGTGGATGGACGTCCGCACGGGCAGGGGGTGTGATTAATGGAGCACGGGGTCTCAAGGTGTAAACCCCTTACACTCCCCTTATTTCAGAATTACAAGCAGAGCGTCCACACGACCGAGCCCGCTATTCCAAAATAAGGGCTGGTTATTTTGAAAGAACAACGCCTGCTTTCCTTGGGGGAGAAGCTTATTTCAAAATAGTTATTTCGGGAGTTATTAGTTCCAGTTCAGTTCTTTTGAAATAATTTCCTAGTGTAGATGTGGCCTTAAGAGTTTCACCAGTGCCAGTCCAGAGGTATGGGGGGAGGAAAATACCTTCTGCTTGGGACAGACACAAACTTCTAGGCCACTCAGAGCCCTAATGTGCACGGACCAACACAAACAGGGTTCGGAGCTGTCAGCTTGCCACTTTGCAGCCCTCCCTCAGCCTCCGAACCCTGACAAAGTGATCCCCTTAGTCCAGTCCCTTTCAGAGACAGCCTGTGAGTTCTCCATTAGGCTGCACTTCTCAGCAGCCGCACTGAAAATTCAGCGCCTGCTTGAGGTTTGCAAGGTCTGCCAATTACCAGGCACCGTCGATCCTTCTGATTTGTGGTCTCTGGGGGCTCTCTCCGAGTCTGTTGTGTTGACTTGTTGCACGTGGTCAACACAGTAAACGGGAGCAAAGCAGCAACGCACACAGCCGAAGGGTGAGCATCATGGACGGAGCAGGAGACCTGCCAGGACACCACACCAGGCAACCCTGACTGCTACACAGAGCTCAGTCAAGACCCCCGGGGCCACGCAGCACACAGGCTCAGATTAAAATCAAGGCTTGAGTGGAGTGCAGTTAGGGGACGTCTACACAACCGACGTTATTCCAAAATCACACAGCGCGCGTCTACACTGTGGCGGCACGTCGGGGCCCCCCGCCTCCTGCACCCCCGTGGTGGCACGGACAGACTCCACCAGCCAGTAGAACAGAGGGAGTTTATTGCTTCTCCAGGGTACAGCCCAGCACAGATGGAATCTGGTTACAGGAACTGGGACTAGGAGGCCTCAGTGCCCCCCCCGAGATGGGGGGTGGCTGGGCCCTGCAATCCCAGCCCCCTCCTTAGCTCCTTCTCCCCTGCTTCCCAGACAGAAACTAAAACTGTTCCTGCCCTGTCCCCCAGCCAGGGGCGACATTCCACCTTCCTTTGTTTCTCTCCCTGGGGGGTAGCTGGTCGGACAGGTTGAGAGACCCTCTTTGCATAATGACTCATCCCCTGTCTTGCTGGGCCGTGCTACAGACAGCAGCCAGTGGGGGTCACCCACAGCCCACCGCCCAGCACAGCAACCAGCAAGGTACCCCCCACTACGTCACATACACTACAAAACTTTATTTTGAACTAATGTCGAGCTGGAGGACGTCTGACTCCGAGTCCTGGCAGCCTGCATTTCACGAGTAAGGGAAGTTGGAGGTAGAGGGTTCTTCCCGCTGCGCAGACAGCGCCAAAAGTCAAGTTAAGCTACTTCGACTTCAGCTCCACAATGAGTGTCGCTCAAGTTGTGTAGCTTAATTCGCCTTTAGCCCTGCTGTGACCCACAGCTGCCGATATCGGGGATAAAGGAACCGCGTTCCCTACAGAGCACGAGTTAGCAGCGTTTTCATTTAAAAAGCATAAGAGCCCAGTCTTCATCCCAAAGGCATCCCCACACCCAGAGAGGGGCAGCCCGCAGACGCCCAGAGAAAAGCAAGGGGAGCCTGTGTGTACCGCATAGAAAGGGGAACCCCCCCCCCCATCTCACATGTACTGTGATTTGTCACCTCTTCACCAGGGCCCGGGAGCAGAGCAGCAGCCAAGGGAGCCCAAGCCACATGTCCCCATGCTCGCCTGAGCAGCTGATCAAATATTTGCAAGTATCGGTGGGAGGTTCCACAGATCCAGGAACCCTGGAGACCTCTGCTCTGTAGAGTGACAGGCAAGCCCCCGCCCCGTCTGCCCCTTTTGGCCACCAAGACTCAAAGGCTGGGGTGAAGAGCAGGCCATGGTGACAGGGACAGGAGAGGCAACGGCACTGACCCAAGGTTTGTATCTGGTACAAACCGGGGGGGGGGGGGGTTACCTCACAGTACTTCTCTGGATCAGACCTCTCTGCATGCAGCACGCAGCCCGTTCTCCGCAGCCTGGCCCGCAGATACCCCCGACGGGGCTCCCAGGAGCATGTCCAAGCTACACACGTACAGTCTCCTTTGCCGGGTAAGGACTCTCCTCGAGAGATGTAGCTCACACCCGAATCCCCTGAGCGAACCTAACTCCAGACGGGAAACAAGGCCAAACCTCTGACCATGCACCCTCGCTGTCAGCTAGCCCCCGCCCCCCATTAATCCATGACAAACCACACGTGGGGGGGACCCGACCCTGAAAGAAATCTTTCCTGAATCCCCTCACCTGGCCTCCCAACAACCCCCCCGCCCCACACACACACCCCTCTCCAAGCTAATCAGACACAAGCTCCATGCACACCAGGCTGTGCCAAACCAGAGCAGCACTAGACCCAGCCAGAACAGACACAGACCCTGCCTCCAGACATCCACTGCCCCCCGCACGACACCCAGCGCACCTTCCACG
The DNA here is from genome assembly GCF_049634645.1 of Pelodiscus sinensis. NCBI lineage: Eukaryota > Metazoa > Chordata > Testudines > Trionychidae > Pelodiscus > Pelodiscus sinensis. The sequence goes on from NC_134720.1 coordinate 53,888,176, forward strand.
AGCCATGCTCCTGTCACAGCACGGGGGTGTCCCTGCGGGGTACTCAGTGCCCCTATAGCACACTGGGCGGGGACACCAGAGAGTCCCAGCCAGGCCACCTCTGGGCGAACGCCCCTCACAGAGCGATCACGCCGCCTGACCTCTCATTTGCATATTTTGTGCCGATCCGTTTTTGCCCTGGGGTTTTTGCGCAAAAACAAGCAGGGTCGAGGTTTTCTTTTAGCGCAACCCCCCCCTTTCCGCAAAACCAGTAAACCTCCTTCTTGGGGGCATAGAGGATCCCCTCTAGTAGGATCAGCAGTAACTAGGGATGGCAGCCAACAGGGGTTTCCCCAGTGAGCGACCCAGCATCATTAGCAAGCGGGGCCTCGCCATGGGGTCCCCTTACACATTACCAGTAACCCTACTGCGAGTTCCTGGGCCCCTTTGTAACAAGCGCCCGAGCAGGACTTCCAGCCATGTCCCAGCACTGGCAGGCAGGCACTGCTACATCTGACACAGTGTGGATGAATGGCCTCGGTTAAATCTCTTCCTCTCAATGCCGTTTTAAAACGGGGATCATATGTTACACCCCATGGTGGATTAATCAGCTAGTGTCTGCACAGCACCTTTCAAAGCACCAGAGAAAGTTTTCAGGCCAAGTGGAAGCAGGGCTAGGTAATGTGCGTTCAAGCAGTAGATGGGGACTAGCAGGTGAACAAGTCGGTTTTTTAAATTCTCTTGAGAAAGGGAAAGGGACTGTCTTTGTTTTTCTATTCGTTTCCGAGCCTCGTAAAACAAACACAAGCCTGGAGCTAATCCAGAGGCTGGATCCTGGAAGTGTTAACTGCTGAATTCTGGAAAACAAAACAATGCTAATGACTCACACGGGGCCTGTGGGTGGCTCATCACAAAATTAGCAGCCGCTTCCCTGCTCCCAGCTGAGATCGGCCTTGCTGGGTTGTTTTCACCCATCTCCAGGACTGCAATTTAGCCCATGCAAATAGACCTGGCAGCCAAGCGCAGCCAAACACTGGAAAGGCAAACACATGCCATTTAGAAAAACGCTGTGCCATACAAAAGCATGATTACCAGCCCCCACCCCAGTTCGGGCAATGGGAAGAGAGGCTATTTTTATTACTCAACATTACACATCGCCTTTCCTCCGAGGGGAGGGATCTATTTAAAGGCCTTTCAAGCCGACATCTATTCACACAATGAACGCTTTGTGTACTATCACGGCATAAGCAGCCAGATCTACTCTTGGGAGCCTATTGCGCTTTTCGGACGCTTGTGCCATCTGCTTTTGTAGTTTCAGTGTCTCGAAACGAACTGACTACTTGATCCACACACAAGAAAAACGTTCGTTTTCGTGGGGGAAGGGTCACTACGTCCACAGGGCTAGAGACAGGTGACTCCTCCAGAGACACAGGGGTTCAGAAGTCTCTAAATCCAAGAGTCAGGACAGTGCTTAGGAACATGCTTTGCTTTCAGTGGGATCGCTCGCATGGTAAAGTGAGTGCTTTGCTGAATCGATGCCAAACTTTGGGAGGCAGGGGGGAAGCTTTGCCATCGAGTGACCAGGAACCAGCAAATCTATGCACAGCATTCAACTGCTCACCCCTATAGTTTAAGAAGAAAACGAGCAATAAGAGTTTTTTTTAAAAGAGCTGGTTCCTTGTCAAATGTTTTAAAATCACCGATGCTATATACACACTTGCATTTAAATCATTGCTCAAGGGTGGGGCTGGGGAGGAGGGGTTCTGGATGCAGGCTGCTCTGGGGAGAGAGGACAACCCCAGTCCACTCCCATCGTGGCAGCTTGGGGCCCAGTGAGAAGGGCCTCTCCATAGCCACTGCAGCTGCATACAGAAGGGGGACAGACAGACACACAAACAGACAATCTCTCTGAAATATACAGTAGATCGCTGTCCCTTTCTCTCCTCCTGCTACCCCCGTGGAGTGATAGCTGTCCCAGTCTCCATCTCTGGCTCCTTGCTGCCCCCTGTGGCCATTCTCCAGTATAACTGTCCCTCTTACCAGACCCCTCCCTTTCCATTTTATGAGACACAATCGCATTCCAGGCACATCCCATTGCCCTGGCACAACCAAACCCTGACCTCGCTTTAAGTTATGATAAGAGGAAGCTGCCTCCCGAATGTGGCGGTCCTAGCTCTTACTGTTTAGGAGGAGCTCTTGAACAGGCTCCCAGATAGATGGGCAGACAGATGCACACACTCACTCAAAAATACAGATGAGGCTCTGTCTACATGAGAAGCACTTTACCAGTATAGGAACACCAGTCATCTGCTCTAGTGTGCATGCAGCTACACTAACAAAGCTGCCCTATGTACTAGGACGGTAAAACCACACCCTCAGGCGTGGCATCGGTCAAAGCACCATTTTGCTGGGGTAGCCATTTCTGCCACCACAGTTTTTTGAGCATGTATCGCGCCTCTTCACATCCCAGACAGACATAACTGGAACTATGCGTAATGCCAACAGGCAGAATTGGAAGTTAGCTGGTTCCTCAGCTCAGGCTGTCGAGCAGACTCATTGTCCTCTCTGTACGTGGTCTTGGTGCCGCTAGATGGGACAGCGCACCACGCCCAAATGCAACCCACAGCGGGGCTCTTTTTCAAAGTCAGGACAAACAAAATCGGAGCCCAGCATTCCATGTAGGTCGGAGAGGGGTCAGAGACCAGGAGAGTTTTTCACTGTGTTGTAAGGGAGACACTTTGATGGATATTTTCCAAGCAGCTTTGTCACTTACACCCCAGCCCAGGTGCACATGCATTTAGAACACACCAAAGGGCAAGGTCCCTTCCCTGCTTCTGTCATCTAGTTTGGGGATTATTTTCCCTAGCAAAGCCCTTGAAAGCTACAAAGTGCTCTAGAATGAAACAAGAAGAGTGCCTGGCACTAAGAACAAGTGACCTCTGGCCTCGAATCGAGCTGGTTGGAAAAATTCAGACTTTTTTTTGTTTGAATTTGCCATTGAAATGTTTCGTGGAGGTGGGTCAATTTGACCGGCTCCAGGGGTATCTTGCCTGCCGGGCAGGTGCCAAACACAGCGGGCTGCGAGAGAAGCAAGGAGATCTACCAGCCAGCTGACGGTGGCCTTGCGTGGCCACTGTCTAGGGATGACAGTGCTTAGTTTAACTGCTCGCTTTCAAATAATGCAAGGTGCCTGACCAGCAGCAAAGAGGAAAAAATGGCAATAAGGGAGAGAGTCGGTGGAAACAGGCAGCAGCCCAGGGCTGTAAGTAGCAACACACAGTATGTGGTTTAACACCACAGAGCTTCATGGCAATGCTGGACCAGAATCTGGATACCACACAACGGCCAATAGAGTCAGAGACTTCAAGTTCAGCAGGGATCGTCTCGATCATCTAAACCTGTGGTGCCCAACACGCTAGCCACTAGCCATGTGTGGCTATTTGGCTGGGTGAGTGTGGCTAGTTCGCTATAGCAGTAGCCACCAGAACTGGTTGGACAACACAAATCTAAACTGATTTCCTATACAACACGGCACAGAACTGCCCCCAAAGAATTCTTAGAATGTCTATTTTAGAAGAACGTCCAGTCTTGATTTTAAAATGGTCAGAGGGAGGAGACTCACCACAACCCCAGACAAATTGTTACCATGGTTAATTGTTCTCGCTAATAAAAAAATTTCCATCTTATTTCCAGTCTCAACTTGTCTAGCTTCCGCTTCCAGCCATTGGATCATGTTAGATCTTTTCCTGCCAGATTCCCAAGCCCGTTATTAAATGTTTGTTCCCTGGGCAGATACTTCTAGACTGTAATCAAATTGCCCCTTCACTTTCTCCTTGCTAAACTGAACAGGCTGAGCTCTTGGAGCCCATCACTATAAATCCCATTTTCAGGCCTTTAATTAGTCTCTGGACCCCTCTGCAATTTACCAACACACTTCTTGAACTGCGGACCCCAGAACTGGAGATGGCATTCCAGCTGCGGCTGCACAGTACCGACTACAGAGGTAAAAATCACCTCTCTGCTTCTACCCCTCTTCATTGCCTCCCGGGATGGCGTTAGCGCTTGTGGCCACAGCGTCACACCTGGAGCTTGTGTTCAGCTGATTATTCACCCGCTGCCCCCAAATCACTTGCTGGTTCCCTGTTCTGTTCTCTCTCTCTGGGGCACCTGGCGTTGGCCACTGTGGGCAGACAGGACGCTGGGCTGGATGGACCTTTGCTCTGACCCAGTCTGGCTGCTCTTATGTTTTCAGCCTTTTGTTCTGTTATAACCCAGCTATATTACAGGGAGACTAGACTGTTTACACCCAGAGGTTGTTATTCCCCCTGCTGCCCCGACTTACTGAGTGATGTGAAATTGTAGTTCAGTCATCAGGACCAGGAAGGGAACTCAGCTTTGTGAGCAACTCGGGGGAGAACCCAGGATGGTGTTTTGCATCCAGCAACAATTGCCGTGGGGTGGCTGATCAAAGCATTTAGGGGTGTGTTCTCCTGGCAAGAGGTACGAATAGCCTCAGAGGTCCCTCTTGGTGACTCCCTGTGCCTGTCCTATTGTTAAGAACCAGTTCCACTCGCTGACTCAAATCAGGAGCAACCAGGCATAAACATGCGGCTCTGGCAATTAACAAGCACTTGTCGGTTGGGCCAAAAGGGAACTTAGACTGACTCCAGCAATCCACCGTTCCCCAGCACAGGAGTGTTTCAATGGAAACTGAGCAGCATTTCCGTGGGAGGCGTGAACAATCTCTCTCCCCAGAGGCTGGGCTCTCACATAAGTAAACAAGTCACCTGTTACTAGGCCAACAAGTGGCAGCTGTCCTTCTGGGTCTAATAAAAAAAACCCTTCTGAATGTTTACTGCCTGGCTCTTAGGGCCGTCCTCGGTGCCCTGTCAACAGGTTAGGGAAACATTGCTCTGAGAACACAGACCCAATCTAGTCTAACACAGTAGCCTTTGAGAGAAGCCCCATAAATCAGACAATTCTACTCCTGCTTTCCACTTGTAGGCCTTTTGCTGCAGTGCTTTAGAAAGATTTAGTCTCATACCCTTTTCAGACATGGCAGGTTTTCTTTTGCTCCACGCCTTTTACAGCAGGGAAACTGAGGCACAGAAATTGTTACCTGGCTTCCCCAAAATCTCAGAAAAGGGGTTTTGATGCTCAATTCCCTATCAGGGCAACATGTAGACACATGCTTCACTTTTAACTTGGGCTTTAAGCATCTCCTGGCTTGGTGACCTCCGTTTCTCACTTCAACCCTCAGAAAACATCTCCCTCCCCATACCAAAACTCGGACCATAAAAATATATAGGGCCTCTACAGAGTCAGAAACAGTGCTTGCATGACAGATATAATGTTCTCCAGATTGCAGCTGAAATATGTGTTGATTACTGTTGAAATACGTGCCACAGCAAGTTTGCAGATGACACTAAACTGGGGGGAGAGATAGATATGTTGGAGGGTAGAGATAGGTTCCAGAGTGACCTAGAAAATTGGAGAATTGGGCCAAAAGAAATCTGATGAGGTTCAACAAGAACAAGTGCAGAGTCCTGCATTTGGGATGGACCAGTCCCTAGCCCTGTTACAGGCTGGGGAACAAATGGCTAAGCAGCAGTTCTGCAGAAAAGGACCTGGGGATTCCAGTAGATGAGAAACTGGATATGAGTCAATCATGTGTCCTTGTAGCCAAGAATATTAAGAGCATATTGAGTGGCATTTGTAGGAGCATTGCCGGCAGATCGAGGGAAGGGAATATTGCTCTCTATTCAGTGCTGGTGAGGTCACATCTGGAGTACTGCGTCCAGTTCTGGGCCCCCCACTACAGAAAGGATGTGGATGCACTGGAGAGGGTCCAGTGGAGGGCAACCAAAATGATTCGGGGGCTGCAGCACATGACCTACAAAGACACTGAGGGTATGTCTACACTACCCCCCTAGTTCGAACTAGGGGGGTAATGTATGCATACCGAACTTGCTAATGAAGCCCGGGATTTGAATTTCCCGGGCTTCATTAGCATAAAGCCGGCGCCGCCATTTTTTAAAGCCAGCTAGTGCGAACCCCGTGCCGCGCGGCTACACGCGGCACGGACTAGATAGTTCGGATTAGGCTTCCTAATCCGAACTATCTTTACACCTCGGATTAGAAGCCTAATCCGAACTATCTAGTCCGTGCCGCGTGTAGCCGCGCGGCACGGGGTTCGCACTAGCCGGCTTTAAAAAATGGCAGCGCCGGCTTTATGCTAATGAAGCCCGGGAAATTCAAATCCCGGGCTTCATTAGCAAGTTCGGTATGCATACATTACCCCCCTACTTCGAACTAGGGGGGTAGTGTAGACATACCCTGAGGGATTTGGGCTTGTTTAGTCTGCAGAAGAGTGAGGGGGGATTTGACAGCAGCCTTCAACTTCCTGAAGGGGGGTTCCAAAGAGGATGGAGAGAGACTGCTTTCAGTGGTGACAGATGGCAGAATGAGGAGCAATGGTCTCAAGTTGCAGTGGGGGAGGTCTAGGTTGGACATCAGGACAAACTATTTCCCTAGGCAGGTGTGAAGCACTGGGATGGGTTCCCTAGGGAGGGGGTGAAATCTCCATTCCTAGAGTTTTTTAAGTCCCAGCTTGACTAAGCCCAGGCTGGGTTGATTGAGTTCGGGTTGGTCCTGCTTTGGGCAGGGGGCTGGACTCAATGGCCTCCTGAGGTTTCTTCCAACCCTCATTTTGTAGGATTACATTTTAAAGACAGATCAATCACCTTTTGTTTTAGGAGGCATATTTTTAAAAATGCCTTCCAAGAAAAGCATGTATTGTAATGATACAAAAACACTTGTATTTTCAACCACAGACCTATGACTAAGAGTGTTAAGAGTCCCAAAATGTATCTTTTAAAAAGAAACAAAATAAAGTACTTAACAGGTCTTGGGACAGCAGAGACGTTTCTTTAAACTATACGTCTGCTTTTTATGGAAAGAGATAATATGTTCGTTTTGTTTTGAGCCAACTGCTTTATAGAATAGTAGGCTCTCTGAATGCAAGAAAGTCAACCAACGGGAAAGGGGGGAATAGAAAGGGTTTGAAAATTATTTTACAAGAAATCTACCACCACCCAAAAAAAGTGAGCCGCACCACAGCTGAAATCGTTCTTTTTCCAAGACTCCTCAGGTTGCACACTAAATCCCCACGCCATTACAGAGTTGGATTATTTTACCTTAAACGAACACCTTGCTCCGGGAAAACCTGGACAAACCAAGCTTAGGGGGCGTTCAGTTAGATTTCCCAGGCCCTAGACAAAAGATTGACCGGACGGGGTCTTCTGCTCAGAGCATGGGGCTAGCGAGGCTCCGGGGCACAGGGCTGTTCAGGACCACGGACAGCGCTAGCCTCCCCCCCCCCCCCCCCCCCCCCGGGTCGTCCAGGACCACGGATAGAGCCAGGGCCGGGCACGGGACCGTTCAGGACCACGGACACCTCCAGGCCCGGGGCACGGGGCCGCTCAGGACCAAGGACAGAGCCAGGGCCGCGTACGGTGCCGTTCAGGACCACGGACAGCGGTGCCTGCCGGCGCACAGTCCCCACCGAGTACACCGGGATTGACTCCGAGCTGGGGCTGTCAAAGCCGCTCGCTCTCCCTTTGCTTTGCAGAAGACACTTTCCCAGCCACCTGTTCGATGGCTCCCGGGCTCCCAACAAGTTACCGGCTACGGAGACGCACCTGGGCCACCCCCCGAGCGCTGGGGAACCCACCTAGACTGGGGAGCTGGAGGAGAAGTCCTGTAGGACGGGGCTGCCCCTCCCCCCCAGCCGAGCTAGCCGAGGAGGGCAGAGCAGGGGCCCCGGGCGCTCGCCAGCGGCGGGGAGGGAGGCGGAGGGAATGACCCCCTCCCCAGGGAGATCCCCACCCCCGCGCCCCACCTGGGCTGTCGCTGGAGCTCAGGCGCCTTCCGCAGAGACACTGCAGCATGTGCGAGCCTTTCTTCAGGAGAAGCCCCGGACTCTTCATTGGCTTCCCCGGCTCGTTGCGCCTCCCTCCTCTGTGGGGAACCGAGGCCCGTCACCAGCCCCGCGCGGGGCCCCCTGGCGCGGGGCGGTGGCCGCCCATGGGCTCCCCGCGGCTCCACGGTCCAGGGGCGCACCGCGCCGGGAGCGGAGAGGCTGCGCGCCCCGGCGGCGCCGCTGCTCCCAGCGCTCGGAATCGCTCCAACGTGACTTGTTGGGACTTTTCAGGGAAGGGGCCGGGCTCTGCGAGGCGCGTCAAGCCCCGGAGCCCCCCGCGGGAGCGGCACGGGGGAACCAGCCGCTTCCCAGGAGTGGGCCTGGCCCCGCACGGAGCGCGCACGGCCAGGGCGAGAGACTCGGCTCCCCGGCTGCAGAGCGCCCAGTCGGGACCCGGCCAGGGGCAGCCCCGCACCAGGCGGCGGGCTCGGCCCAGGGGAAGAGGCGGGACGGGACAGGGAGGGCGCAGGACGGGACGCGCTCCCCGGGCTGGACAGGGGCCTGCAGCCCCAGGGAACTGGAAGACTTGCCCAGCGCTGAACTACTCCAGGCGGGGAGATTCTGGGGCGTCTCCCGCAAAGTGCCCGGGGCTGCATGTTCCCGAACGAGCCCCGGCCTACGCGGCTCCCTGTGGCCCGGTCTCAGGGCTGCTTCCTTATGCCGCTGGCCGGCCCAGCCCCTGCGATCACCAGGCTGAAAATCCCGGGTCAGGGGGCACAGGGGCTGCCCGTGGATTTGGGCCTCAACCTCAGCTCGCTGGCAGGTGCCTTGGCCTCTGCTTTGGGCTAGTGGCTACTGTGCCGTGCTGAGCCTTGGGGAAGTCTGGGCTAGCTGCCCCCAGCACACGCCTGCCTGCCCCGGACCTGCCCCAGCCCATGGAGCGAGCTCACCAGGGGCTCAGAGAGGGGCGGAGCCTCTGGCCCACCCGTGGGGAGTTCTGCTTTGCCACTGTCATGGACTGTGGCCGGGGGACTGCAGATCGGGCCAGGGCCCCGCCTTACTGGGGCTGGCGTGAGATTTGCTGGGGCCAAAACCCGAGGCCACCACCAAGGCAAAGCTGAAACCGGAGGGGCTCTGCCCAGGGCAGCAGGGCTTGTGCTCCCCTTGCCAGGCGGGTTTCAGGCGGGGCTCTCTGGGCAGCGACGAGCTTGCTGAGTGCCTGCTCCGTACAGTTATTCCTAGCAGGCGCGGGCCCTGGGGCAGCCGCACTGAACAGCCCCAGGGGGGCCTCTCTGTTTCCATTTCACACAGCACCAGGACCCAGGGGCACCCGCAGCTCAGGGACTGAGATCAGCACAGTGCACTGAAAGCAGCAGCTACAAGCGAGTGGAAGAGGGGTCCCCCAGGCCGGCCCACCGCCCTATGGCCACACTGCAGTTCAGATCAGGGTGGCAGTTAGCGATGGAAAGGGGTAACTAGCAAACATCACCCTGACCAGCTGATGCTTACCAGTAACTAGTTAACCAGCAGCCTGGTCAGGCCAGAGCAGCCCATGGCCAGATGGGCCCAGACAGGTTGGAGCAACCTCCCACCCCTCCCCCCGATGCTGCAGGCAGGGGGGCTGCTCCACCATTAACTGGTTAGACATCGTTTTAATCAGCTCACTTTTAAACCAGTTTCTATCCCTGGTGCCAGTCTGGCTACGCAGGGACTCGTTCAGAGAGCACTGGGCTCCTTAGCACTTACGCAGCCAAAATCAATCTCCTGGGTTCTTACCACTTGCCTCTGGAAGTCCCCCAAGTGACCTGTCAGCATGGGACCGGTGTCCAGGCCAGAGCTGGTGCCAGCTCCCATTGCTGGGGGGATTCCAGGCTCAGGCCAGGCCGGCTCCCCTGTCCGGAATGCAAAAATCCAGCCCGAGACCCACCTGGAACCTGGCGCTAGGAGGTTAACCCGTCCTAGGAAACACATGGGAATGGAGTGTGTGGCATCCCCCGAAGGCAGCCATGCCCAGAGGCCATTTCTACGCCACAAGAGCCAAGGGCAGTGGTGCCCATATTCACCTGGAGCATGGAGACAATTTCCATCTGGATGGCAGCATGTGCCGGGTTGCTCGCTGGCCTGGTAGGTGCTCTGCAAACCATCACCTCTCCCGGCTTTCAGAGAACCCTAGAACACTAGGGCTGGCAAGGACCTCAAGAGGCATCAAGTCCAGTCCCCTGCCCCCCCGGCAGGCCCAAGCACTGTGACAGGTGTCTGCCAACCTGCTTGTAAATCTCTCCAGGGATATAGATTCCACGGCCTCCCTAGGCAATTTATTCCAGTGCTTCACCACCCTGACAGGCAGGAAGTTTTCCCTCATGTCCAACCTAAACCTCCCCTGCTGCAGTTTAAGCCCATTGCTCCTTGTCCTGTCCTTAGAGGCCAAAGAGAACAAGTTTTCTCCCTCCTCCTCCTAACACCCTTTTAGATACTTGAAAACTGCTCTCATGTCCCCTCGGAGTCTTCTCTTTTCTAACCTAAACAAGCCCAGTTCTTTCCGTCTGTCCCTGGAGGCTACCAAACCGCTCCTGCTCTCAGGTGCGCATGTGCAGGCCCAGAGGTGCAGGACGGGCAGCGGACTTACGTGGAACGTACAAGGAGCCTAGGCCTTGTGCTGCCACTGGCACTGAAGGAATTTCTCCCCAAGAGCTCAAAGGGGAGCCAGCGAGGACACCCCTAGATCCAGCTGTGATGGAGCCAGAGCCAGGTGCTCTATGGGTCAGGAGTAGGGAGAAAGGACAGGGCTAGTGCTCCCATGCTAGCTTGGGGTGTTGGTGACCAAGGGTCAAGTTTCTGCTCCGCCACTGACTTCCTGTGTGACCTTGGCCAACTCTCTGTGGGCTTATCAGGATCTACAAATTGACTGCCAAAGGCGAGGTGGGCAATGCCGAGTCACTCTGTGGGTCCCAGCCCCAGTGAGCGGGACAGTTACAAGTGAAAGCCAACCCTGAGCAGCAAACTCGACTTGAGGTGCAGACGGCTGCTGCATTTCTGATCGAGACCCAGAAAGCATCTCAAACGCTTGCTGGGCCCGTATACACGGACCGTTTACAAACTGCAGAGAAGAGCCGGCTTCTTTCTGTCGGCTGAGTCGTTCCAGCGCTGCGGTGCCTCCAACCGCACAGTGCAGCCAATGCTACGCCCTGGACTCCCTAGTGAGGAGCATGGTTGGTGCCCACAGCACTTCCTGGCCACCCCAGAGGGGATCCCTGATGGCCATTGTGACGTAGTGGGGGGTGCCTTGCTGGTTGCTATGCTGGGCAGTGGGTTGTGAGTGATCTCCACTGGCTGCAGCACGGCCCAGCAGGGCAGGGGATGAGTCATTATGCAAGGGGACTCTGAACCTGTCTGACCAGTGATCTCCCAGGGAGCGGAACAATGGGAAGAAGGGGAGTGGAGCCCTGGCTGGGGGCAGGGCTGGAAGTGAGGGAGTTAGGTTTCTGGCTGGTTTCATGGAGGAGACAGCCTAGGCAACGGGCTGGGATTTAGGGGCCCAAGCTCCCCCATCTCAAGGGGGGCTGAGGCATCCTAGGCCTGCCCTGTAACCAGATGACATCTGTGCTGTGCTGTATCCTGGAGAAGCAATAAACTCCCTCTGTTCTACTGGCTGGTGGAGTCTGTCCATGCCATTATGGGGGTGCAGGAGATGGGAAAACCCCAACGCGCCGTCACAGCCATACTTGGGATTTATCACCCAGCCAGCAGCCTCCTTGGGAAAATCACCTCAGAGAATAAACAGGCAGAACTGCTCCACACCCTGTCTCCACAGCTCGCCACATGACCCTACCCCCTGCTTTCTCCCAGGACCACTCCCGTGGCATCCTTTCACTCCCAGGACAATGACTTTCCTCTCTGCTATCAGCAGCCAGCAGATGGCAAACACAGGGGCTGTGTCTACACTGGCATGAATTTCCGGAACTGCTTAAAACGGAATACTATTCCGTTTTCAGTTTTTCCGGAAAAGGAGCGTCTACATTGGCAGGCTGCTTTTCCGGAAAAGCCCTTTTTCCGGAAAAGCGTCTGTGGCCAATGTAGACGCGCTTTTCCGGAAAAGAGCCCCGAGCGCCATTTTCGCAATCGGGGCTTTTTTCCGGAAAAAACTACTGGGCTGTCTACACTGGCCCCTTTCCGGAACAGTGTTCCAGAATAAGGACTTATGCCCGAGCGGGAGCAGAATAGTCTTTCCGGAATAGCAGCTGATTTTGTACAGTAGAGCGTCGTTGCTTTTCCGGAAATTCAAGGGCCAGTGTAGACAGCTCGCAGCTTATTCCAGAAAAGCGGCTGATTTTCCGGAATAAGTGGCCCAGTGTAGACACAGCCAGGCTGTTTTCATGTCATCATAGGAATCAGCCCATCCCCCCTCTCAACTTTATCCTTCATCCACTTGCTACATCTGCATGAACCAAGCCTGCAAGTCCTCTGGGGGCAAAGCTGGGCCAGTCTCCTGCCCTGGGGGACAGGGCTTACCCCATGGAGCCCCTGATATCAGGCTGAGGCCTTTGGCTGCTGTTGCAAGATAGACTGGAACGGAACAAGCCGGAGTAAATTTCCACTCTCAGATGCTTCCGCAGCATGTCTGGGACGGTAACAATTGCAGGCGCTGGCAAATCGAGCTGAGAGGAGACAGGTGCAAGTCAAGACGCCCTCCTGCCAGCAGCCCATTCAGAGTTACTGTATAAACAAGGGGGGGCTACTGTTGAGAGAGGCAGTGTTCTGGGCTCCGTCTACACTACAGCGCCTTCACCCAGGCAGGCCCCACAGGCTACACCCGGGCAGGCCCCACAGCATACCTGCAAACAGTGCTTTTCTATCGCTCCAGGAACATCCCCTCCCTGAGTGACACTAGCTACGGGCTTGGCCTCATGACGGGTAGATATCAGCCCAGCTAGAGCACGGTAGCTTTGTCGACACAGCCCTGCGGCATAGTCGCGGCTCACAGAGGTGGGAAGGGCTTTTCCGTCCAGGTAGGAACACCCCTCCGTGAATGGCGGCAGCGACACTGGCAGAAGCCTTCTAATGGTGGAACCCCAAGAGTAGGTGCAGCTAGGTTAGTACACGGGGAAGAGAGCAAACAGCGCGACAAGTACCCAGCAGTCACCTGCTTTGAGACAGGCCCAAGGAAAACAACCGACACGGCTTGCTCGTCGCCTCCAGCCCCCAGCTCGAACCCCTCCAGCGCATCACTGACAATCTACAACCTCTCCTGGAAAACCACCCCTCTCCCAGGGCTTGGGGGACAGGCCAGGCCTCACCTACAGATGGCCCCCAACCTGAGTAAATTCTTTCCAGCAGCCACATACCACAGACACACTCACCCGGGAACCTACCCCTGCCACCAAGCCCACTGCCAACTCTGTCCACACCCTCACAGGACCTACCACAGCCTCCACAACATACAACTGCACATCTGCTAATGTGCTATCTGCCATTCAGTGTCAGCAACGCCCCTCGGCCACGGACACTGGCCAAACCGCACAGTCCCTGCACCAAAGGATCGATGGACACAAATCAGACATCAGGAACAGTCACACATACAAATCAGTCGGGAACATTTTAACCTGCCTGGGCCCTCAGTCCTGGATTTAAAAGTAGCCAAACTTCGACAAAGGAATGTCCCCAGTCAACTGCAGAGAGGTACAGAACTGGAATTCATCACCAGATTGGGCCCTGTTCAAGCCCAGGGTAACTGAGACATTAACCCCGTGGTCCCCAACACGGTGCCCGCGGGCGCCATGGCGCCCACGGGGGCATTTCCATGTGCCCGCCAGGTGCTCGGGGCTGGCCTGGCACCGGGCGCATGGCAGGGGGAGCGCCGGACCCGGGTATGCGGCTATGGGGGGGGGCCACCCCCGGGCATGCGGCTATGGGGGGGGCCGCCCCCGGGCATGCGGCTATGGGGGGGGCCGCCCCCGGGGCGCAAACGGCCCCGCCCCCTGGCGCCCGGCAGGCAAACGGCCCCGCCCCCTGGCGCCCGACAACCTTGAAAGGTTGGGGACCACTGCATTAACCGGTTGGTGCATTGCAAAGCCCGTTTCCCCCATCTTGAACATCTGCATTTCCACGTTAAAAGCCACGTACGGCACGGTAACGGGGTTGGCACTCACCTCCCCTGGGGGCTCTGTTTGGCTGAGCGCGGGCTCCTGCACTCATCTGGGCCTCTCAAGTTCATGCTGTTCCCTCAGCCTGCGGCCTCACTCTGAACGAGAGCGGCGCCTGCAGGGCTTCCCCTCCTGGAGACAGGCCCATTCCCTGAGCGAAGGGCTTTACGCTCAAGTCCATGAGTCTCTCAGTGTCCCTGGGCTGCCGGCCACCCCCGACATTGTACTCTACAGGTCTGGGCTGCAACTGAGCTGCCTCTAGTCCTGCAGCCTCCTTTTGTAGGCCCTCTTGGCTCCTGATTGGCTAGTACCTCCACAGCCACTCTAGCCTCCCAGGAGGACTTCTCTATGGCCCTTCTCTATGGCCCATCACAGGCGCACAGCCAGCCCACTTAATTAGCCTCATTAACACCGGTCCTATGTACAATTGACAGGTACTACTTCTGCTGCGTGTGTGTGTGTATCTATGTTTCTGTTATTTCCATTTCCCTAAGTAACCAGTTCCAGTGCATCCCCACCCTCCTAGGGAAATAGTTTTTCCTAATATCCAACCTAGACCTCCCCTACTGCCACTCGAGACCACTGCTCCTTGTTCTGCCCCCACTGAGAACAGCCCCTCTACAGCCTCTTTGGAACCCCCCTTCAGGTGGTTGAAGGCTGTTATCAAAAATCACAGAATCCTAGAGCACTAGAACTGGAAGGGACCTCAAGAGGTGATCAAGTCCAGTCCCCTGCCCTCACTGCAGGACCAAGCCCTGTCTAGATCATCCCTCAGGTGTCTGTCTAACCTGGTCTTCAATATCTCCAGGGATGGAGATTCCACAACCCCCCTGGGCAATTTATTCCAGTGTTTAACCACCCTGACAGCTAAGAAGTTCTTTCTAATGTCCAACCTAAACCTCCCTTGCTGCAATTTCAGCCCATTGCTCTTGTCCTATCCTCAGAGGCCAAGGAGAACAATTTTTCTCCCTCCTCCTTGTAACACTCTTTTAGATACTTGAAAACTGCTCTCATGCCCCTCTCAGTCTCATATCTCCTCTCAGTCTTTCTCCTTTCCAAACTAAGCACACCCAGTTCTTTCTCATAGCTCATGTTCTCTAAACCTTTTATCATGTTTTGTTGCTCTTCTCTGGACCCTCTCCAATTTCTCCACATCTTTCCTGAAATGGGGGTGCCCAGAACTGGACACAATACTCCACCTGAGCCCTAATCAGCACAGAGCAGAGCGGCAGAATGACTTCTCGTGTCTTGCTCACAACACTCCCGTTAATGCATCCCAGAATCACGTTTGTTTTCTTTGCAACAGCGTCACACTGTTGACTCACATTTAGCTTGTGGTCCACTCTGGCCCCTAGATCCTTTTCTGCAGGACTCCTTCCTAGACAGTTACTTCCCATTCTGTATGTGTGAAATGAACTGTTCCTTCCTAAGTGGAGCACTTTGCATTTGTCCTTATTCAACTTCATCTTTTTTACTTCAGACCATTTCTCTAGTTTGTCTGGATCATTTTGAATTATGACCCTATGACCCTCCACAGCACTTGTAACCCCTCCCAGCTCGGTATCATCTGCAAACTTAATAAGTGTTCTCTCTATGCCAATAGCTAAATCGTTGCTGGAGATATTGGACAGACCCAGTCCCAAAACAGACCCCTGCGGAACCCCACTTGTTCTGCCTTTCCAGCAGGATTATGAACCATTAATAACTACTCTCTGAGTACGGTTATCCAGCCAGTTCTGCACCCACCTTATAGCAGCCCCATCTAAATTGTATTTGCTTAGTTTAATGTGAGACCGTGTCAATTGCCTTCCTAAAGTCTAGGTATACCACATCCATCTCTTCTCCCTTATACACAAGGCTCGATATCCTGTCATAGACAGTTATCAGCTTGGCGTGACATGATTTGTTCTTTACAAATCCATGCTGGCTGTTGCCTATCACTTTATTATCTTCCAGATGTTTGCAGATGAATTCCTTCATTACTTGCTCCATTATCTTTCCTGGCACAGAAAACTGGATGCAACACTCCTGATGTGGCCTCACCAGTGCAGAACAGAATGAGGCCCACGGAGAAGAAGCAATTGATGCATGTTGTCATTTGGCCATTTTAAAGGGCAGCTGTAGAAGTTTGGCTGTGCACGTGTGTTTCCTTTGGAGACAGATTCAGCATTGCTTGTGGCAGGGATAAGCTGTGTAAGGCAGCCAGGGAAAGTGCCAAAGAAAGGTGCTTTAGGATGGTTTGGTCTGGGAGTCCGATGCACCGAGCTCATTTTAGATGCAGCCACAGTGTAATCAACCAATCATCATCCAGTTTGGTAAATCACTCATATGAACAGGCAAGCCAATCATTCACATGCTCCTGCGGCTTTTGGAAAGATAAGAGCCATTGTTTTGAAGGCGATGATGTGAAACAGTCAGAGGACATGGATGGGGATGGTTACTCATAGTACAGAGACAGGGCAACTCAGATGAAATTTACCCCTTTGCACAGGGTCAGCATGACGCTCAGGCACCCATGCTACAACTCACTGCATGGGGCCCCCACAAGAGCTGGGATGAAATCCCCCAGCTGGTCAAATCCCACTTGTCCATAGAGACCAAGTGTGACGGCGCGTTGGGGGTTCCCCGTCTCCTGCACCCCGAAATGGCACAAACAGACTGCACCAGCCAGTGGAATTGAGGGTGGTTTATTGCTCCTCCAGCTCAGCGCAGCACAGATGTAATCTGGTCACAGGAACTGGGCTAGGATGCCTCAGGCCCCCTTGGGATGGGGGAGACTGGGCCCCTAAACTCCAGCCCCTTCTCCTAGGCTCCCCTCCATGCCCTCCGACAGCCAGCAACCAACTCCCTCACTTCCAGCCCTGCCCCCCAGCCAAGGCAGCATTCCACCTTCCTTTGTTCCTCTCCATGGGGGGTGTCTGGCCACTGGTTTGCATAGTGACTCATCCTGTTTTGCTGGGTCGTGGTACCCACGGCAGCCAGTGGGGTTACCCCAGAGCCAGCAGCATAGAAACCAGCCAGGTACCCCCACTACGTCACAGTTCTCCCCCCTCCGAGAGCGAACTGAGCAGGGTCACTCCGCTCGTGACCTAGGGAAGTTCGGGTCCTCTGCGTGGGAACCCGCCCCGGGGACATGGGTGCTCCCCTTGACTCAGGCCGGCCATGGCAAGGCCCCACATGAGTTGGTTTCCTCCGTCCACTCGCCGCCCCGCTCCAGGGCGACTGGCACAGGCCTGTCCTCGGGGGTCACACCCACCCTTCCGCTGGCCTTGATCTCTGGCCAGGGTCTCTCGGGCCGGGGCCATGAGCCCAGCGAGCCTTCTCTGGACAGCCAGGGCGGCTTCCACCCCCGATGCTCCATCCAGGGAGGACTTCCCCTCCCATAACTCTCTCAGCCAGCCCAGAGGGTCTATCTGGGGTAGAGACCCCCAAGCCGCTTTCCTCCTGTCTTGGGCCTTCCCGCCCCTCTGGCAGGAGTCACAGGACCGGCAGTACCGCTGCACGGCTGTAAAGATTCCCGGCCAATAGAAGTGCTGGAGCAGCTTCAGCCGGGTGCTCCGGATCCCCCGGTGGCCCCCAACGGGGACATCGTGGGCCAAATACAGCAGCTTGAGGCGATACTTTCGGGGGACGACCAGCTGCCGCTCTACCCTCCATGCCCTCGCCTTCCTGGGGGGGAGCCACTCATGGAACAGGAGCCCGCGCTCCCGCAGGAATCTCTCCTGGCCACCTCTCCCCCGGGGCTGAGCTGCATGGAGGCCAGCCTGGTCCCTCAGCCTCTGCAAGGAGGGGTCTGCCTGCACCTCAGCCTGGAATTCAGCTGCTGAGGCAGGGATCGGGACCTGTCCCCCACCTCTGCCTAGGTCCGGAGTCCCAGCCTGGCTGGACCCCGTGTCCACTGGGATGGGACCCTGAGGATGCTGCCAGGAGTCCTTCCCTGGACCCACGTTGTCAGCCCCCCGCTGGCTCTGGCTCCAGGTAGTGACTAGAGCCCGCTGGGATTCATGGGGCCACTCCTCTAGGTCATTCCCCATCAGCACCTCGGTGGGCAAGTGCGGGTGCACCCCCACTTCCTTGAGGCCTTCCTTCGCCCCCCATTTCAGATGCACCCGGGCTACAGGCACCTTAAACGGGGACCCATCTATGCCCTTCAGGGTCAGCTGCGCGTGGGGTAGTATCCGCTCCGGGGCCACTATGTCGGATCGGGCCAGAGTCACCTCCGCCCCCGTGTCCCAGAAGCCCGTCACCTTCCTACCATCCACCTCCAGGGGTATGAGGCACTCGCTCCGCAGGGGCCGTCCTGCCCCCACCCGGTACACGGAGAAATCCGCCTCCTGAGAATCAGACCTCCCAGGGGAGGTGCACTGAGCATCCTTCCCCTCTCTCTGAGCTGAGGTTTGCCTGCCAGCCCCTGCCTCTGGGGCAGCCTGCCCTTCCTCCCGCCCCAGCCAGTTAACCCTGGAAAGTCCCCGGTCCTGGGACCTGGTGCACTGAGCCCTCTTGTGGCCTTTTTGCCCACAGCGATGGCAAGTTAGGCTTTGGGCTGTCTCTGTCCAGGCCCTGGCTGGTTCTCTGGGGTGCAGACGACCTGTTCCTTGGTCTCGCCCCGTAGTTGACTCCCTCCGTCGCTCATCCAAGATCCGGTCTCTGCGCGGTTCCCTCTGTCTCCGGGACTCCCGTTCACACCCGGACCGGCTCTCCGTGAACTCATCCGCCAGTCTCCCGGCCTCCTGGGGGTTCTCTGGTCTCCGGTCCTTGAGCCACAGCCTCAGTTTGGGTGGGCACGCTTCATAGAACTGCTCCATCATGACCAGCTTGAGCAGCTCCTCTGCGGTCTGGGCTCCGACTCCAGACACCCACTTGCGGCAGTATTGCGCCAGGCGGGAGGCCAGATCCACATAGGTCTCCCGTGGCCCTTTCTGTACCCCCCGGAACTTCTTCCTGTACATCTCGGGGGTCAGCCCGAACTTGTGCAGCAGGGCCTCCTTGACTCGGTTGTAATCCCCTGGCTGTAGGTCCTCCAGCTGACTGAGCACTCCGGCCGCCTCCTGGTTCAGTGCGGGGATGAGCTCCTGCAGCCAGTCAGCTGGGGGGACCCGTTGCAGTCCACAGGCCCTCTCAAAGGAGCTGAGGAACCCGTCTATGTCGCCCACGTCCTTCAATTGGGCCACCACGAGCCTCTCCAAGCGTCTGGCAGTCCTGGGACCCTGGGGCCCATCCGCACTTGGCGCAGCCGGTGCCCCGCCGGTTCTCCGCTCTGCCATGGCCAGCTCATGCTGCCGCTGCCTCTCTCGATCCTGGCGGTCCTTCTCTCGGTCCTCTACTTCCAATTCCCTGATCCGCAGCTGGATCTCCAGGCGCCGCAGCTCCGCTGGGCTGGCCCCTGCCCTAGATGGGCTACGGCTTGCAGGCCTCCCGGGAGACGCTGTCTCATCTCTCCGGTGGGTTCCAGCGCTCCTCCCCCTCTCTGAGCCTGACACACTCTCAGGGGGGGTCTGGCTGCTTCCCCTGGGGACAAGATCCTGGCCCTGTGGCTGGTCATTATCTTCCAGCTGGGCAATCAGCTGGGCCTTGGTTGCTTTCTGCACAGGCAAGCCCCTCTCTCTGCACAGCCCCACCAGCTCTGCCTTCAAGAGTCGGGCGTAGGCCATCTGCCCGCTGGGCCCCTCGGTGCAGACTCACCAGTCTAGTGCTGCAGCGCCCCACGATTCCCAGGAACCGCTTCGCTCTGTCTCCAGCACGCCTGGCTCCAGGGCTCTTGCTTCTACTGCGCCTTGTCGCTTGCCGCTGGAAGCTCCATCCACGGGGTGCAGTGCATCCCACTTCTGACACCAGTGTGACGGCGCGTTGGGGGTTCCCCGTCTCCTGCACCCCGAAATGGCACAAACAGACTGCACCAGCCAGTGGAATTGAGGGTGGTTTATTGCTCCTCCAGCTCAGCGCAGCACAGATGTAATCTGGTCACAGGAACTGGGCTAGGATGCCTCAGGCCCCCTTGGGATGGGGGAGACTGGGCCCCTAAACTCCAGCCCCTTCTCCTAGGCTCCCCTCCATGCCCTCCGACAGCCAGCAACCAACTCCCTCACTTCCAGCCCTGCCCCCCAGCCAAGGCAGCATTCCACCTTCCTTTGTTCCTCTCCATGGGGGGTGTCTGGCCACTGGTTTGCATAGTGACTCATCCTGTTTTGCTGGGTCGTGGTACCCACGGCAGCCAGTGGGGTTACCCCAGAGCCAGCAGAATAGAAACCAGCCAGGTACCCCCACTACGTCACACCAAGGTAGGAGAAAAAAGAGCCAGAAGCAGGGACCTGGTGTACGGCCTGAGCCCTGAACCAAAGTCAGCACGAGAGATGCTCTGAGTAACAGGCAGGCTCTGTTACAAGCAGATGTTTGCCTGCAAATCAGCGTCCGGGTCATGGCCTTAGCACCGGTACTGCCAAACCCACACGGAACGTGTAAACAGATTCCACATGGACCATACAAGGACACCCCCCCTTAGCACATGATACAATAGCTCGACAACAAATGCTGTGTCAAACAGCGGGAGCGAAAGCACAACGGGGGAACAGGAGAGCTTGTCTGAAATGTCAGGAGGACAGGACCAGGGGAGGCACCAGACTTGCCATTAACGCGTAAGATGATGGGCAAGGTGCGTGTCACAGATGGTTTGTCTCCGTCTATACGTATTGGGGTACCTCGACCTCACTCTTTGTCCAGCCCAGAGAGCAATAGGGAACCCATGCTGTTGACTGAGCCGAGTCCATTGTCACGGGTACAAACGCGTAGAGTCTCGGGGGCTGTCCGGCTACCGATGACTATTACTGTACTTCATTGGACAATCAGCCCGACTTGGGTGCCGTCGTATCTTATCTGAGTCTGTGGCCTTCGGGAACTCTCGAGAAGTCTATTACACTAGCTACCTGGGCAGAGCTGGCAGGACATAGGGAGGGACTGAACGAAAACTCAGGGGGTATGTCTACACTACAGCGCTAATTCCAACTAACACATCCAGACTAAAAAACTAGTTCGAATTAGCATTTTGCTAATTCAAACTAGCATATCCACACAGAGTGGACCCTGAACAGAGGTTAAGGCTGGCCGGAAGCAGTGCTGGCAGGGCATCAGATGAGGACTTAGAGCGTGGAGCTGCTGCCTCAGGCTAGCCGAGGGCTGTGCTTAAAGGGTCCCGACCCCCACCCCGGACAGACAGTTCTCAGGGGTGACCCGCTTGCAAAGCAGTCCTGGCTTGGAGTGCCCTGAGTGCCCACACTGGGCACAGCACTCGGCCATCAGACCGGCTGCATTTGCCGCAGGCTGCCATCTGGGGAGAGGGGGCAATTGGGGGGCTGCAGGAGAACTTCCACCCCAAGGAGCCTGCAGAGCCACCCCAGTCCTCCCCATCGGGGGCTCGTGCCCCATTCCTCCCTCACCTCCTTCCACTTACCCTTCCCTAGCCCCCCTTCCTGATGTACAAAATAAAGAAAATGTGTGGTCAAAAATAGAATCTCTCTTTATTGAACAAAACTCGGGGAGATTGGGAAAAGGAGGTGGGAGAGGGGAAGAGAGAGGGTGGGAGAGGGGAGGGCAACTAAAATGATCAGAGGTTTGGAACAGGTCCCATATGAAGAGAGGCTAAAGAGACTGGGACTTCTCAGCTTAGAAAAGAGGAGACCGAGGGGGGATAGGATAGAGGTCTATAAAACCATGAGTGGGGTGGAGAGGGCGGATAAAGAAAAGTTCTTCGTTAGTTCCCATAATAGAAGGACTAGAGGACACCAAAGGAAAGGAAAGGGTAGCAGGCTTCAAACTAGTAACAGAAAGTTGTTCTTCACAAAGCAAAGAGTCAACCTGTGGAACTCCTTGCTGCAGGAGGCTGTGAAGGCTAGAACTAGAACAGAGTTTAAAGAGAAGTGAGATAAAATGATGGAGGTTGGGTCCATAGAGTGGTATTAGCCAGGGGGTAGGAGTGGTGTCCCTGCCCAAGGTTTGTGGAAGGCTGGAGAGGGATGGCAGGAGACAAATGGCTTGGTCACTGTCTTCGGTCCATCCCCTCCAGGGTCCCTAGGGTTGGCTGCTGTCGGCAGACAGGCTACTGGGCTAGATGGACCTTTGGTCTGACCCAATAGGGCCATTCTAAGCTCAGGGCTCAGGGTCAGGGGTCTCAGTGGACCCCCTTGATTTTCATACACACCTGCTCCTGGGTGGCCAGGCTGGCAGCTCTCCTGCCCTAGACGGCCACTTTCCTGTGCCTAGTGCGGAGGTCGTGGACGAGGTCCACGATGTCCGCACTAGCCCAGGCAGGTGCCCGCCTCTTGCGGTCCCGGGCGCCGCCAGCCTGGTCCCGGGAAGAGGGGGATAGAAGTGGTGTCCCTGGCCTCTGTTTGTCAGAGGCTGGAGAGGGAGGACATGAGACAAATCACTTGATCACTGTCTTCAGTCCACCCTCTCTGGGGCACCTGGCGCTGGCCACTGTCGGCAGACAGGATACTGGGCTAGATGGACCTTTGGTCTGACCCAGTACGGCCGTTATGTTCTTATGTAACACTGTGGAGCTTAAGCAGGGGTAAAAGGTGACTTTATAACAGGAGAGGCCAGGTGCCAGCTCAGGAGGTTTGCTTCCTTCCAACAGGTTTTTCCCCCTGCTCTTCCTCCAAAAATAAAATCTGTAGGACTAGATGGAGCAACACTTCCCAAGACACCTGGGGATGCAGTGGCAGAGCAACCTCATCTGCAGGTGATCTAAAACAAATCATCTAGATTATAAAAAATAGTGGTGACCTTAGGTGAGTAAAGGCAAGTGGCAAACTAGAAGCCAGGCCTCCTGGGTCTTTTTCCTGGCTTTGGGAGGGGAATAATGACCAGTGTTTAGTGCAGGGGGTGCTTAGCACTCGAAATTCCAAGAATCTAGTTGATCAAAAACTCTGGCATGTGCTGTGCCAGATGATCTTACTGGTCCCTCTTATCTTCAAAACTGATGGGGGAAAGTTTTGTTTTGCACAGGCACAGCCTGCCCAGAGCTTAGAGACAACATGTTTTTGACTGGCTGGATAACCGTACTCAGAGAGTAGTTATTAATGGTTCTCAATCCTGCTGGAAAGTGGGATTCCGCAGGGGTCTGTTTTGGGACCGGCTCTGTTCAATATCTTCATCAATGATTTAGATATTGGTATAGAAATTACGCTTATTAAGTTTGCAGATGATATGAAGCCGGGAGGGATTGCAACTGCTCTGGAGGATGGGGTCATAATTCAAAATGACCTGGACAAATTGGAGAAATGGTCTGAGATAAATAGGATGAAGTTCAATAAGGACAAGTGCAAAGTGCTCCACTTAGGAAGGAACAATCAGTTTCACACATACAGAATGGGAAGCGACGGTCTGGGAAGGAGTACGGCAGAAAGGGATCTAGGGGTCATAGTGGACCACAAGCTAAATATGAGTGAGCAGTGTGATGTTGTTGCAAAGAAAGCAAACCTGATTCTGGGATGCATTAACAGATGTGTTGTGAGCAAGACACAAGAAGTCATTCTTCCGCTCTACTCTGCACTGGTTAGGCCTCAGTTGGAGTATTGTGTCCAGTTCTCGGCACCACATTTCAAGAAAGATGTGGAGAAATTGGAGAGGGTCCAGAGAAGAGCAACAAGAATGATTAAAGGTCTAGAGAACATGAGCTATGAGGGAAGGCTGAAGGAACTGGGTTTGTTTAGTTTAGAAAAGAGAAGATTGAGGGGGGACATGATAGCAGTTTTCAGGTATCTAAAAGGGTGTCATAAAGAGGAGGGAGAAAACTTGTTCATCTTGGCCTCTGAGGATAGTACAAGAAGCAATGGGCTTAAACTGCAGCAAGGGAGGCTTAGGTTGGACATTAGGAAAAAGTTCCTAACTGTCAGGGTGGTCAAACACTGGAATAAATTGCCCAGGGAGGTTGTGGAATGTCAATCTCAGGAGATATTGAAGAGCAGGTTAGATAAATGTCTATCAGGGATGGTCTAGACAGTATTTGGTCCTGCCATCGGGGCAGGGGACTGGACTCGATGACTCTCGAGGTCCCTTCCAGTCCTAGCGTTCTATGATTCTATGAGTGTCTCCCTTTCGGGTGTGGGAGGGATGATCTGCCAAAGTAGAACCCACAGCCCCATCTAGAGAGTTAAATACTAGTTCTGTGTTTAAACTCACATCGCTTGTGTAGTAACTGAACTGAATCTGGTGCTGGACTGGTGCTGGTCTCCTAACACACGTATCATCACATTTCACCCTCCCCTGCCATTGCCAGGGTGAGCCGGCGGAACACTGGCAAATAGCAGAATTCAAACAAAAAAAAAGCGATGTGAAAGAAAGTAGACAGGCAAAAGCACATGCTGCGGTCAGTCTCCCCCCGGCAGTGCTGTAGGTTTGCCAGCACCGAGCAACCCAGCAGCCAGGCGAGGGTGGAGCCCTCCGAGACCTGGCTCCCGTGTTGGCTCTCCCTCATCGTGGGCTGCTTTTAACCTAGTTTGAGCGTGGCAGAAATGAAAGCCCTTGGTGCGTTGCTCCCATGAGCAGCAATGCGCTTGCCCCGCCAGCAGCTCCCAGCAATGTAGGCCGCATCCCCAAAGTACCATTTGGGACGGAGCTGCTGATGTGCTACATGCAGAAGGGGCATTGCCCTGGAAAAAACAAAGAGCAGCAGCACTTCAGGAGCGTCTTTTCCCCTGCAGCGGAACCAATTCTGACAGGGAATAGCTCTTCCCTAGTCAGTTTCATTTCCAACACTGACAGGACCGACTGGCTACTAGAGGGCTAGGAAGCCCCCTTTTCTCCTCCTATTCCCCACATTGCTTTCCTTGTGTTTGGTGGGGGGGGGGGGGTTATCTATTACTGGTCACTCAACATTGCTTTATCCATGCTCATCAGCTTTGGTGCTAGGTTTTTAGACCACAGGGGGGCGGGGGAATGGTCTCTATAAACACACGCTATTTAAAAATCCACACGTCTCTAGGACTGACATTCACTGCATTCAGTGTGCTGCATTACAAGGGACTCGATGACTGCGCAGCAGCTCCAGCAAAGTAACAATGCACTGCAATTTCAGCTACTGGAGAATCTCCTTTGGTTGCCAGTGGCTAACGGGCTATGGCACAGAGCGAAGCAGTTCAGATTCCTCGCACTAGAGGGCGCACGGGCCCACTGTTTCATCTCTTGTGCGTTACACTGGGAGCTTGTCCATGCTGGCACCTTTTGTCACCAAAACCTGCCTTTAGGCGACCAAACACTGAAAGCGTTTACACAGCGCCGCAGCTTATGTCAGGAAACACACAAAAAGCTCCCAGCCCTGCAAGAGACTTTCGTCTTTCCTCTCCCTTTATTGCCGGCAAAGAGCCAGCGTGGACTCCATTGTTAGTTTTGTCACGAGAACCGGCTTCCAGCAGTATCTCACAATGCCTGTCCTGGTGGCTGTGCTCAGTGTTTTGTGACTCTGCTGCCCTGCAGCCCTGCACCCCTCCCCTTTCAAAGCTCTGGGAAGTGTCTGACAGCTGAGTGAGCTGCTCCTTGTGGGGAACAAACAAAGAGCAAATCATTGGACCACTCCTGTTCTGCCCTGCCAGGAACCCAGTGGCAGGCAGGCGGGTGCTGCAGGGGGAGGGCTGGAGAGACGGCCGTGCTGCTTTGCCATTCGTCCGCACGGAGAGCTCCCAGATCTAGGAGGGACTCCCAAGAAGCACAGGGATCAGCTCTGCCTTCCCACAGCTCTGCCCTGCGGGATGCTTCCCCACAATGCTTTGCTTGTCGACAGGGTGCTAGCCATGAAATGTCGACAATGGGAAGCAGAAAAACCAGTTTGACCCGTTTTCACTTTTGCACGATTTTTGCACATCGACATCACTTTCATGGCCAACCCTTCCAGTGCGGACAGAGCCTGGGTCCGGTCAGATTGCACCTAGTTATACGCCAGAGTGGCAGCAGCACCACATCACGTAGCCTGGAGAGCGACACCAAAGGACGTGTTGGGAGGCTCTTTCATTTGGGTGGCAGAAGTGAGGAGGTGACGAGCTGCTTCCATTACAGCCTTGCAGATTCCACATGCTTTGGTCCCCAGTTGCTCCAACCAGCTCACGGCGAGCGAGTACAAGACATGCCAGCAAAAGAGCCTCAGGGACTCGGGACCAGAAGCAGGCTTAGGACTCAGGCGTTCCTGGACCCCGACGTATCCACAGACCACTACCCCACCTGCGTACGAGAAACAGTCACTCCACGATGCCCCTGCTCATGGATTTATCTGCTCTCACTCATGCACCTCCAGGAGAGGCACCGCTTAGGAATCCACTTTTGGAAACCAAGCGAGTGTCTCAGCTAAGAGGAGAGTCTGTTTCCCAGTTTCCCGCTCCACTGCACCCTTTGCCCCAGCCGACGGACGTGCCTGATGGGTGCCGCCCTCTCAGCCTGTGCTCCTCTCAAACCGACCATTTCACATCAAACCCTGCCCACTCGTATTCTGCCCCCGTTGGGATTCCCTGCCACTTGGCTTAGCCCGAGCAGGCGGTCGGTCGGTCCCGGGAGAGTGTTCCAGCCAGTTCTCTGGGATCCCAAGCACCCCTTTTGACTTTGGCTTTCTTCGCTCGGGGCTGTGCTGGCTGGCACTTAGCCAAGCGGATCAGAGCCAAGCTTAGGGATGAGGAGAGGGCATCGGCCCCACGTCAGAGAGCAAACCGCTTCCTTTATCTACCGTCACCCGCTGAATGTCTAGCTCATGCAATGCAGTCTCGCCTGCTTGGCAGGGCTAGTCCGCAGGAACCTCTGCCCAGCCTGCCCTGTCCTCTGGAACCTGATCGTCACTTTCCAGGGTCACCTCCTGCATTAGCCGGAGTACAACCCCTGCCCAGCTCAGCTAGCTCAGACCCCTGCCTCCAACACACGGCTCGTCAAGCCCCCGTGTACGACTTAACCTTTCATTCACCTTCCCAATTTCGCCCACTCGGCGAGGAGGCGGGTTGCTTTTGTCAAGCCAGGCCCAGCCTGTCATCTAAAGATCTCACGGGGTTTGCACCTCAGCTGATGGAAACCAAGGCGTGTCTTTCCTCGGACTGGAGTGGGCTTTGGATCAGGCTTCAAAACTCACCAGGGAGTTTAGCCGCAACACCCTGCGAGGGAAGACCATACAGTACGTCCTAATTTTACTGATCAGCAAACTGAGGTGCAGAACGGTTCAGCAAGCTGCCTACGGTCACTCGGCCCAGGTCTACACTGCAGGGAAACCCCAGCAGCTGGCCCAAGGCTGCTGTCTCAGGGTGCAGGGGCTCAGGATCGGGCGGGCCTCTGAGCTGGGACACCCTCCAACCTCCGGGAGAGCAATGGGAGCTTTGCCATCATCAGTGCCAACGGTAGCAGGGTCACATCTTCCGGGTGTAAAGAAACCCTCCGTTCTGCGGGGGTGCCAAGCCAGAGCCCTTCCCAGTCACTAACACTCCTGGTGGTCAGAAAAAGCCACACTCCTTTTACTATTTCTCTACCTGCCCAGACACCCACCGTCCTGTGTCTGCAGTTCTCACCCTAAATCACGCCGAGCCACTCCATCCTAGAGAGAACGGCTGCTGCCAGCGAGGGAGCAGGAACCAGCCCATCAGTCGAGCGATTCCCTCTGAGTGTGTCAAAACTTCCGATGCCGACTGTGAATTCTGCGGCACACGCCCACAGAAATCCACCAGAGGGCAGCAGAGCACCGTGAACACCGCGCACAGGTGCAGGGAGGGGGGCAGACACTGTACCAATTCCCATCTCCTCAGCGGGGGTTACTTTCCATTGGGTTGGGCAGCTCCTCTCCAAAAGAACGGGGGGGGGGGGGTGTTGTTGGGATGGTGATGCAGGCCTGGCTCTCTGACCTTCCACTAACAGACTGTGGGGGGTGCTGGGGTCAGGGCCGTGCAGGAGGTTGGGGGAGAAGATAGGGTTGCCAGGTGTCCGGTTTTCGCCCAGACTGTCTGTTATTCGGGACCCCCGTCCGGTGTTTCCTGTTTCCCTCAGACGGAAGCCCAGTGGGGACAATTTTCCCCTGCTGCGCCTGGTGGGAGCCGAGGAGTGAGGACCGTGGGGCCATTTAAAGGCGCAGCGCCTCTTTTTTTTTTCCTCAACAATTTTGGTCTCCCCCGTTTTTTTCCCTCTCAACAGAATTTTTTCCCGGTGTGGTGTTTTGGGAGGGAGGGGTGTTTGGTATTTTTTGTTAACCCATCTGGCAACCCTAGGCGAGGGGCGGGTGAGTGAGGGGTGGGAGATGAGGAAGGGCTCAGGGTGGGGGGGTCCCATCCAGAACAGGCCTTTCCTCTCTCCCCAGCACCCCATCTGGCCACCAGGGGCTGGGGGCTTGGGTCAGGGGGGCTACTTACCCCGTGTGCTGGCAGGTAAGATGGCGGAGGGCGCTCCTGGAGCTGTGACTTCACCTAGTGCCTATTCTGCATAGAGCTCTCCCCTGCCCCCGGTGGCCACTCTCAATATTGCGTCCCTCCAAACAGCCCCTCCCCTGGCATATTATGGGACACAGTCCCTTTCCTGGCCGCTTCCAGTTGTCCTGGCACAGCCAACCCCTGACCTTGCTTTAAGTCAGGAGAAGCAGGAGCTGCCTAACGAATGTGGTGGCCCTCGCACTTACGATATAGGAGGGGTTCTTGATCAAACAGACTCGCAGGCAGACCAAACCCCCTAATATATCTTTAAAAAATCAGTGTAAGCACCTGCCCCGTTCTCTGGGCTTAGGAAAAAGGTTGTTGGCCTCTTCTTTGAACTGAGTTCTTGAATTAATGTGCATATTATATTTAACACCCCACTTCCCTCCCCCCGCAAACCCTCTGCCATGCACTGTGTGATGATCTCTATGGGTATGTCTACACTTGCCCCCTAGTTCGAACTAGGGAGGCAAATGAACATACCAAAGTTGCTAATGAAGCGCGGGATTTAAATATCTCGTGCTTCATTAGCATATTCGCAGCCGGTCGCCATTTTAAAATGCCGGTTGCCCAAATTAACTCGCCACGTGTAGACGTGGAAGTCCGATCCAAAACCCTTCCCTCGAATTAACTGATATTCTTCATTGCACAAGGAAAGAAACAGTCCCAGACCGCCAGCCTCCGGTGGGGCCAAGGTCGTATAGCAGCTTTACTCTACCACCCTTCCTGGCCTCCAGCCTGAGTCCCACCTCTCCTGTGCTCTCGGCCAAGCTTCCTGGACGGTGTATTTGCGAGGTGTACAGATAGTGCGGAATGGCTTGCTAGTTCGAACTATCTAGCCCGTGCCGCGTGTAGCCGCGCGGCACGGGGTTCGAACAAGCCGGCATTTAAAAATGGCGCCGGCCGGCTTATGCAAATGAAGCCCGGGAAATTCAAATCCCGGGCTTCATTTGCAAGTGCGGTATGCATACATTACCACCCTAGTTCGAACTAGGGTGGTAGTGTAGACATACCCAGAGAGAGAAATAACCTGTCCAAAACAAAACAAGTTGCTCTGTGAATTATTTCGCTCCAGCAATGGCGAGATGAGCAAGCGCTTTTGTTTCAGCGCAAAGGAACCAGCGTCATGGAGGGAATGCGTTAGTCTCCATGGTGCCACAGGACCACCGGTTGCTTTTTAACAGTCAGGAACTGCAGCAGCCCCCGGGACACGCTGCCCCTGCAGCCCGCAGGCCTGGCGTTAGCATCTCCCCCTCCTTCGGGCTGCTAGAAGCCCAAAGACAAACGCCCCTTTTGCCCATCTGCGAGAGGTGCCTGTTAATTCACCGACTGGGGTGCATCGGCACCAGCGCAAGGCAGTTGTTGGCCAGGGCAGCGGGGGCAGAGACAGCAGCAGCTTCCTGTGGCTGTCCTGCCACGGTCCCTCAGACAAGGCTCCGGCGCTGGAACAGGGGACGCGCCGATCTACAGGGCTCAGCACACGCACAGGAGGAACCTGCCTGGATCCCGTTGCAGGACGTGGTCCAGTTTTGCAGATTCTGGAGTGTGACGAGCCAAGAGAACACCTGTGAGAGTCCTCAGCCTTTCAGATGCTTCACAGTCCTCAGCCGGTCCCATCCGTAGCCCCCTCATGGCCCAGCAGCACCACTTTGCTTCAACTCTGCACGCTCAGTACAGGGTCCCCTCCTCGGCTGGCTTCCCCCTCCAGGAGGCAAATCCTTACCCCGGGCTTCTGTGGGGCTAGGATATGGGAAGTGCAGGTTCCCCCGACTTCCAGGCCAGAGCTGATGTGGGCCTCCGGCCCCTGGGAAACAGACGGACGCTCCCCAGTTCCGGTCCCCTACTGCGGGTTGGATTTGCCCCAGCAATCTAAGGGTGAAGGCTGTGCCTCACGTTCACCAGACTGGGGGCCGGCCTGTCCACCCTCTGACCCAGCCATCCCGGGCAGCTCATTCTCCCACCCCCGGGAACGCTGGGTAGCCACCCCATCTGGGAGGAGGAAGTTCCCCGGATGACTCCTTGGCCACATTTCTGGCTGATTAAGGGGGGATGTGAAAGGGCTCCAAGCAGGAGGAGAGTTACCGGGACGGTGCTGGTAGGAAAAGGTGGAGAAATTGGAGGCTCAGGACCATGAAGATGTGGGAGACCTTAGCACGGAGGGAGAGAGGACGTCGGATTCACACAGTTCCCATCCCCCCGCCCGCCTGAATGCACCTGTCACTTCGGAATGTCGTTTTTGAGAGAAAGGGCGGAATTGCTGGAGGAGGCGACTCAGAGCTAGACAAGCCACCTCCTTGTCTAGGAGGGGCCCGGCCAGGCCAGGCCAATAAGACCATGCCAGGCCATAATTAAAACGTCTGAGCAGTTCCTTCCTTTCTCTGACAAGCAAACACAATTACAGGGATGGCTTCCCCACCCCGGCATGGCCGTGCTCTCGGCTGGAAGGCAGCAGAGCTCAAGGCTTGCACTGGGAGCTCAGATTCAAGCCAGAAGTTCTGGATTCCATGCCCAATGCCCGCTACTGCTGATTCACCATGTGACCTTGGCCATGTCACTTAAGGAATGGGCAGGGGTCAGAAAAGGGCTGGTGTAAAAATAGCAGTGCCTTTCTTGACGGAGCTACTCCCGGGGCGAAGTCAGCCCTGCGCAATGCGCCAAAAGGAAAAGGTCTTTGCACCATGGAGTCCCATTTACGTTCTCAAAATAGGATTTCAATCGTTTTTCAGCAGTGCCCAGCATTCAGGCCGGCCATCTGCAGAGGGGCAAACACCCTGCCCTCCGAACAGGCAGTCACAGCAGCCCGCTTGAGAGAGAGAGCGACTGTGTTACTCCTTTTAGCACTGCACAGCCAACTGAGCTAATCAACAGTCGGAAAGACTTAAAGCACCAAAACCAAATACAGAGAAGTGAGTGAGTGTAGAAAGAGACGGCAAAAATTCAGAACCAAGGAGAGGCAGGGAATAAAACTCAATGTAAATAAAGAGAAAGGGGAGGCAGTTAACGACATTAGTGCATTTCTATTCAAAATGAATAGGCAAGAGCAATGAAGTAAAATCTAAGCAAAAGCTAAGAAAAATAAAACGTCACTATTTGCTTCGGTGGGACTCCACACACCAAGGAAGGAACCAGCTGGATGGATCCGACCGCAGGATTGGGGCCTCAAAAGGAGCACAGAGAAAGGGGGAAAGAAACCCCCGGTGGAGAGAAAGGCAGGTGACTAAGACCCCCTGGGTAGCGTTCCCCGGGCCCCTCGCTGGCCCGCTGTATTCCAAGCACTCCCTGTCACGGTCTGCCTTTCTGCATCCCTGCCACTCACAATCACCACCCATGGGAGCATCTGCAGGATTAGGAGGACATCACTGAACCCTTTGGTGCAGGGCTCACACCTGCCTAGAGCTCTGGACAATGCCTGGTGCAGCGGGGCCCCGAGCCTGACCGAGGCCTTTGGATGCTCCTACCGTACACACAAGAAATCGCAGTGGGAGAGCGAGACGGATCCTAATCGGACCCAGGCCTTGTGGACTGTACCGACAAGCGCTCGACTCGGAGAATCTCTGGGCACGACTCCACTGCCCTGCGGTTTGGCTGAAGGGGGCATGAACACCACACGCCTCTGCCCTCCGAGAGCGCAAACTTAGGGCATTTCTATGGGTGCCCGCACGAGGGAGGCGCCGAGCAGCACAGGCTGCTCTACCCACCCCCCTTATTACCCGCTGGAGAGAAGCCGCTTGGGCAGCCAGAAACACGAGCTAGTGAAGCCATCTCTGAACTAGCCCATCAGGTGCTGTCTGGAGAGCTGCCAGGAGTGGGCACTAAACAGTCCCCGGATGTTCCGAGCGGCCCGCTCCGCTGTCTGGGCACGGGGAGAATTCGGGGCTCTCCTGCCGGGGTATTCCGAAAACGGATTTTATTTTTCCCAACAGCCGATGAAAGGTGCTGGGTGAATATGGAGCCATGCAGCAAGGCAGCGTGGTCGCCTGCTCTACCCAACAGGGAGTTACCCTGAAACCAGCCACAAGCACGTGGTCATGGTGCGGCTCAGTGCACTTCGTACCCGCATGTCCTTGCACTCCGTGGTACGCGTACCTAACGCGACAGCCTCCCCCGCAGTGCGTCCCTCCATCCCCTCCTTCCGGCGGCTGCTGTGGCCCCTGAGCAGGTGTCCACGGTGGCCCCCACGTGCATTGGCTGACCCGGCACCTTTGCGGTCTTTGGCTGTTCGCTGGGCTCCTGGCGGAGGCTCGCTCTTGCTGGGTCCTCTTTGCTCACCGCGAAGGACTCTTAGACACTTGCGGCCGCGTGGGACGTACGGGCGATGGGGTACTTGCATTCTATTGCCACCGTCACCCACTCGCAACCTCACCTCCGACGGGAACGGTCCCTGATCTGCAGCCAGGTCACCTGATTCAGGGGGCTACTTTCCTGGGGCACCCCCTGTCAGAGTGTGGGGAGCCACCGGGCCCTGCACCCCCATCCGCAGCCAGAGGGGACGCTCAGCTGGCGGGGAGAGCAGAAGGCGGATTGGTTTCCAGGGACACTGTGTAGCCCAGACTTGTTAGCACAGGAACCAGGAGCCGTCAGTACAATCCATCTGGGAGACGGGGGGGGGGGGGGCCCAGAGCCAGGGCTGTGGCCCCCTCCCTGCCCCCCCCAAGCCAGCTAGACTCCCTGCGTCCTAAGCCAGTGGAGACTCACACACACTCAGCTACCGCTCCCAGCCCTGCCTCCTCCTTTGGCCAGCATCCAGGCAAAAGGTGTCACCCCGTTGAATCTCCCACCTAGGCTCAGGTGACAAACAGCGGGGGCCACTGTGTACATGCTGGGCTGGGCAGCCTCCCCTCAGTGAGAGTCTCACCCAAAACTCCCATCCCCAGCTGGGCACAGGCGCAGCGCCCAGGGAAACTGAGGCACACCCAGCGTTACGACAGAACAGCCCAGGGCAGCAGGACTCACATACAACAGGACAAAGCGAAGAGAGGGAATGCAACCCCCACTTTGTTACACCCCCTCTGGCAGCAGCTTCTAGGCGGGGCAGGGGGAGGGTCTCCATGCACCACACCTGCAGCCTCCCATTGGCCGCAGGGGAACTGAGGGTGGGAGCAGTGCACAGAGCCACCTCCAGGAGCCACATGTGGCGGCCACCACGCAGAGCGAGCAGCCAGAAGCCGCTCCAGCCCTGGGGACGTAGGGGAGAGGAGCACACGGGGCAGCAGCTGGGGAGAGACCTGGCCCCAAATTTTGCTGGAGCCAGGCCCTGGGCCAGGGCTATTCTTGGTGTGAGGGGCCCATGGGCCCATAGAACACACCACCAGGATGACTGGGTATTGCACATCACTCGCTGCAGGAAAAGTGACATG
The DNA here is from genome assembly GCF_049634645.1 of Pelodiscus sinensis. Lineage (NCBI taxonomy): Eukaryota > Metazoa > Chordata > Testudines > Trionychidae > Pelodiscus > Pelodiscus sinensis. The sequence goes on from NC_134720.1 coordinate 53,921,987, forward strand.
CCCTTCTGCCTACAGGGCATCCATAAACTCCCGATTCACGTGTCTTTGGGGGTTATTGGAGTTATGTGTATTTTTAACAACAACATAGATCATCAGAAAACACACAAACAGCCTCCCATTCGCCGCATCCATTCACCAGCTGTTGGTTGCGTGCAGCTCCCCCAGTAAAATGACTCCGTAAGCATTCTTCCCTTGCTGGCGCTCAGCGCATTCAGAAGATGATGGAGTGCGGAGTTCGGAGCATAAGGAAGATCGCTGAGCGTGTTAAAAACTGCTGGTTATAAATCTAACTGCACCCTCGTCTTGGCTGGGGTCACGGTCCAAACGGAGTTAAGACACAATGGCAGAAAGTGGGGAAAAAATGAACCGCTCTGCATGCTATTGACACCCAAGATAGGATCCTTGTGATCACGTGACCTTAAAACCATGTCGCCAATGTCACTTTCTGGCTTCTCCAGTTAATAGACGTTTGGCTGTGTCTGGCGGGCTGAGAAGACACAGGATTTATAGGGCTGCACACACCGACGCAGTGAAACTGGGCTTGGAAACGGTTACGCGGAGCGTGCAAACGTCTGAACGGCCCAGCCCTGTGACAGGGGGCGGTCACAGAAGACCCCTTGGGGCTGCTTCCTGGAGTGCTGATAAAGCCACTGACACCTCCACATTGTGTCCTGCGCCCCGGGCAGCGGGCGTGTGACGCATGAGCAGCTCCGCCCCCGGGCGCATGGCGCATGCGTGGCCCCGCCCCCTGGCGCGCTGCGCACCTTCCAGCTGCAATCAGGTGCGCGGTGCCTGATGACAGCTCTAAGAAGGAATGCACAGCCCCCGGCCCCGGGCGCGCAGCGTCTGATGGCAGCTCTAAGGGGCGCCGCATGGCCGGGCGCACGACGCCCCTTACAGCTGCCATCAGGCACCCCCCATAGGTTGGCGCCCCGGGCAGCTGCCCAGCTAGCTCCCCCCCTGCTGCTGGGCCAGATCTCCTGGTCTCCCCCAGCCAAGGCACAGAGCTGAGATCACCCTTGACCATTTTCCTTTGCACATTTAAAACCATAAACCATCCCCTACCCCATCTCTCTAACCTGACCTACAAGAGTGAGACCTCAGGCAACCTGTCCATGTTCATGTCACAGTCTGCCGGAGCTGTAGATCTGAGTTTGGTGTACGTACCTCGTCCAGAGCATCCTCAAGTCATGCATATTCACGTACACTAGACAACGTGATCCGTCACAACACCCAGATGAGGATGTTACATGCAGCATCTGGTGCCGGCTATCCGGAAAGGTATTGCACATCAGATCTAGGACTCATTATCATCTTGTTGATCCATACCTGGAAAATGTGTCCCACGTCTTCCCCACCAACGTGACCGTTAGCTTTCTTCCCCTCAGTCCTTCCGTTTGTTTGAGCAATCTGATGCTTTTTAGAAGAGTTACACAGCACCTACCACAGTGGGGCCTGGAGCCAAATGATGGCCCATTTTGTGCTATTATAGCCACCTATTTAATACAATATAATAATCTGACTCTATATGTGTGACGACGCGTTGGGGTCCCCCGTCTCCTGCACCCCCGAAATGGCACGAACAGACCCTGCCAGCCGGTAGAATAGAGGTGGTTTATTGCTTCTCCAGCATACAGCACAGCACAGATGTCATCAGGTTACAGGGCAGGCCTAGGATGCCTCAGCCCCCCTTGCTATGGGGGGGGGGGGTCTCGGCTTCTAAACCCCCCGGCCTGTTGCTGAGGCTGCTTCCTCCATGCTCCCAGACAGAAACTCACTCCCTCTCCTCCAGCCCTGCCCCCCAGCCAGGGCAGCATCCACCTTCCTTTGTCCCTCTCCATGGGGGGTAGCTGGTCGGACAGGTTGCGAGATCCCTTTGCATAAGGACCCATCCCTGTCCTTCTGGGCTGTGGTGCCGGCGGCAGCCAGTGGGGTTACCACAGACCCATAGAAACCAGCAAGTCCCCCCCCCCCCACTACGTCACAATATGTTAGAAACTTTGTGCGGCTGTCTGTCCACTTGGCCAAGAACTCTAAAGAGAAAGGGCTCGGACCACTACGCTCGGCAGGCAGCCTCCTCTTGGAACTTAACACAAGGTCCGGGTTTGGTTGTGCCAGGCCAATGGGGCAGGAACCCCAACCACTCCCCACCCCAGCTCTTAGCCTCAGTGCCGGATGCCAAGGGGGAGCCCTCCAGCCAGGAGCCCCACCGCTGCAGTCTCGCCGGGGGCAGCCACTGACTGGGCAGTACAATCCCAGCTGGCCCAAGGAGCCAGCACCGCCAGGGTCAGTCAGCACAGCTCCCTCTCCCACACCCTCCCCCTCTCCTGGGGCAGCCAGAGCATCTCCCAACCACTGTGCCCCCCCCATACACACACACCAGACTGTGTCCGGGCAGGGCAGCCCCAGCTGGCCTCAGAGCTGCCTTAAGCCTCCCCCACACACACACCCCTCCCGACCTCCTGCCTGCACTCCTGCAACCCCACCCCCTGCCCTATTCCAGCACCCCTGCACCTCCCCAACCCTGCCTGGACTCCTTCACCCCCATATCCCCCCCCTGCCCTATTCCTGCACCCCTGCACCTCCAAAACCCTGCCTGGACTCCTTCACCCCCATATCCCTCCCCTGCCCTATTCCTGCACCCCTACACCTCCCAAACCCTGCCTGGACTCCTTCACCCCCATATCCCCCCTGCCCTATTCCTGCACCCCTACACCTGCCAAACCCTGCCTGGACTCCTTCACCCCCATATCCTCCCTGCCCTATTCCTGCACCCCTGCACCTCCCAAACCCTGCCTGGACTCCTTCATCCCCATATCCTCCCTGCCCTATTCCAGCACCCCTGCACCTCCCAAACCCTGCCTGGACTCCTTCACCCCCATATCCCCCCCCTGCCCTATTCCTGCAGCCCTGCACCTCCAAAACCCTGCCTGGACTCCTTCACCCCCATATCCCTCCCCTGCCCTATTCCTGCACCCCTACACCTCCCAAAGCCTGCCTGGACTCCTTCACCCCCATATCCCCCCCTGCCCTATTCCAGCACCCCTGCACCTCCCAAACCCTGCCTGGACTCCTTCACCCTCATATCCCCCCCTGCCCTATTCCTGCACCCCTGCACCTCCAAAACCCTGCCTGGACTCCTTCACCCTCATATCCCCCCCTGCCCTATTCCAGCACCCCTGCACCTCCCAAACCCTGCCTGGACTCCTTCACCCCCATATCCCCCCCTGCCCTATTCCTGCACCCCTGCACCTCCAAAACCCTGCCTGGACTCCTTCACCCCCATATCCCTCCCCTGCCCTATTCCTGCACCCCTACACCTCCCAAACCCTGCCTGGACTCCTTCACCCCCATATCCCTCCCCTGCCCTATTCCTGCACCCCTATACCTCCCAAACCCTGCCTGGACTCCTTCACCCCCATATCCCCCCCTGCCCTATTCCAGCACCCCTACACCTCCCAAACCCTGCCTGGACTCCTTCACCCTCATATCCCCCCCTGCCCTATTCCTGCACCCCTGCACCTCCAAAACCCTGCCTGGACTCCTTCACCCTCATATCCCCCCCTGCCCTATTCCAGCACCCCTGCACCTCCCAAACCCTGCCTGGACTCCTTCACCCTCATATCCCCCCCTGCCCTATTCCAGCACCCCTGCACCTCCCAAACCCTGCCTGGACTCCTTCACCCCCATATCCCCCCCTGCCCTATTCCTGCACCCCTGCACCTCCAAAACCCTGCCTGGACTCCTTCACCCCCATATCCCTCCCCTGCCCTATTCCTGCACCCCTACACCTCCCAAAGCCTGCCTGGACTCCTTCCCCCCCATATCCCCCCCTGCCCTATTCCTGCACCCCTGCACCTCCCAAACCCTGCCTGGACTCCTTTACCCCCATATACCCCCTGCCCTATTCCTGCACCCCTGCACCTCCCAAACCCTGCCTGGACTCCTTTACCCCCATATACCCCCTGCCCTATTCCTGCACCCCTACACCTCCCAAACCCTGCCTGGACTCCTTCACCCCCATATCCCTCCCCTGCCCTATTCCTGCACCCCTGCACCTCCCAAACCCTGCCTGGACTCCTTCACCCCCATATCCCCCCTGCCCTATTCCTGCACCCCTACACCTCCCAAACCCTGCCTGGACTCCTTCACCCCCATATCCCCCCTGCCCTATTCCTGCACCCCTACACCTCCCAAACCCTGCCTGGACTCCTTCACCCCCATATCCCCCCTGCCCTATTCCTGCACCCCTACACCTCCCAAACCCTGCCTGGACTCCTTCACCCCCATATCCCTCCCCTGCCCTATTCCTGCACCCCTGCACCTCCCAAACCCTGCCTGGACTCCTTCACCCCCATATCCCCATCCCGTCCTGAGCCCCACCCGGACCGGACGACGCTGAGTAAATCCTCTGATGAACGAAGAGGCTCCTGTAAGCACAACAGAGCAGCAGGAAGAACAAGTAAAGTTTCATTCAAAAGGGCGAGGAGTCCTGTGGCCCCTTACAGACTAACAGCTGTATTGGAGCAGAAGCTTTCGTGGGCAAAGACCCACTTCGCCAGATGCATGAGTTTCACTCAGCGACCGTCAGGGCACGTCTAAGGGCCTGGCCAAAACCACAGACCGTGGTAGGTCTGGGTCAGACCGGAGCGCCCTCAGCTCAGGGGACGTGGGAGGGAGGGGAAGACCAAGCCCTTGGGTAGGAACTGAGAGCTCCTGCCAGTCCCATGCATGGTTCAGAAGATCGTGCCCACCAGCCAGCGCGTAGCCCTGGCTCGCCCCCCGGGTCTGCCCGAGGTAGAAAGGGCAGGACGGACCGACCTCAGCGCCAGCTCCATCCCCAGAATGGCCCCCCCGGCCCCTTCAGCTTGAAAGTCTAAAGCTGCCGACTGCTCCGTGGTCCGAAAGGTGCGACCGGAGGGCACCGAGCGCCAGCTCAGCCGGGAGAAGGAGCAGGAGAGGCAGGCGTCCTGCCCGCCCTTTCCCACCTCGGGGCGAACCACCAGGCACGTCCGTGGACGCGCCTTTGAAATGCTCCAGCTGTGGAGGCAGGGCTCACGTGTGCAAACCCGCAACGCACCACAGGGCCATCGCTCGAAGAGCCGCCCTGGCGGGGGGCTGCTGACGGCTGGTCCCCTCCCAGAGCAGCTCGCGAGACGGGGCCGAGGTAGCGACTGGCTACAGCGGGAGCATTCAGACATACGATGCGCCGTGGGAGGCGCCGTGTACCCCTCCTAGGCGCCCAGTTTAAACTAAGTCATTGGTTCCTTAGCCCTGGTCTACACTAGGGCCTGGGTCCAAACTAACCCCTCCAAGTTCCAATTCGTCAGCGGTGCGTCCACACGACCAAGCCCGCTATTTCGGAATAACGGGCTGCTGCAGAGCACCGATCGCAGCAGAGCAGGCCTGCACAACTCGGAAAGCAGCGAGGGCCATATTACTCCAAAGAAAACAGCTGCGGGCCACAAGTAGAGTTGCCGGATGCTCTTCCAAAAAATACCGAACACGCGGGGTAAAAAATTTTGTCGAGCAAAAAAAAACAAAAACAGGCATATCGGGTGCCGGGCAACCCTAGCCGCAAAGGGTAGGTTGGGGGGGGGGGATACTTTATTAAGAATTTTTCAATTAAATCAAACAAATAATTTTTTAAATTATTTTAATACAGCCTACCATTCTAACTAATAATTGTTCCTGAATATTGATGATTTACATATGTCAGCGCCAACTCCCGTGCTGCACGAGGAGTGTGGCGTTTTGACAGCAGTCTGCGCTGCGTAAGCGGCTGCCCAGCCAAGCGGCGTGCAGGGGCTGAGTCCTGGGACGGGAGCCGGAAGCGGGGCGGGGGCAGGGCGAGAGCATGCGTGCGTCCCTGACGTCAGGGGGAGAGGCACCGGCACAAGAGTGAGCCGCATTCAAAAGGGGAGTAGAGGAGAGCGGACGAGAGGAGGGAGGCAGAGGAGAGCGAAAGTTACGTCCGACAGTCGTCGCAGGCTGCACAGTAAGCTTCTTTGGGGCGCATGCAGCCCACGGGCCATATGTTGTGCAGGCCTGCAACAGGGCCTCCGACGGAAGGGAGACCCGCTGTGACATTGCTCCGACGCCGAATACTCGGCCTCGTACTTCGCGGCCCGTCGTGGCCCTGGAGGGAGAGAGATGCATTTTGCACCAGGGGCCGGGCTGCAGGTGAGCCCTCAATCCAAGGATATCCCAGGCAACGCTGCCCAGGAGCTGCTGAGCAACCCAACCAAGCCCTGCACCCCTAGGTACTGGGTTAGCCACCAGGCTCTGAAAACCCGCCCCTCGCAAGTAAAGCCGCACGGAGTCTGCACGAGGTAACGGATTTCTGCGCCGCTCTCAGCAGGTCGGCACCTGGAGCGCCGATCCATTTCCCCTCGGCCCCAGAAACGGAGACTCGGCACCCAGGCCGCAAAGACGGAGCAACGCTTAGGCCGGGCAAGCAGCAGCAAGCACAGAGCAAGGTTACGGCTCCGCCCGCCCCAGCGGCTCTGCTCCCTGACGCCCGGCCCGAGGAACGCCAGATTGTTTCACTAGCTCGGGATTTGGAGGAGTCAGCAGCAGAGAAATGCACAGGCAGGGACACCGTGTCCCAGAGCCACGGAGGGCTGCACGCACAGGCCTCGTGCACGTCACGCTGGCGTCCTTGTGTCTCACGTCAGGAGCTCAGCCCCGCTTAGGCCCAGAGACTGCCGGCACACTGAGGGTGGGAGCACAGGGAGCCGTTCCACACCTCGCCTCTGGGGACCCTGCCAAAGGGCCAGGCAGGAGGGGGGTTGCTCTCCCTACCTCCCTGGGGTGCAGAGAGCCCCCCCCCCGCAACAGGACCCAGGAAGAATAAGCTCTGCCCCACACTGGGGTACAGGAGGCAGTGTACTCTCCTGTTGTGCCCCCGAGCTGGAGGCAGGAGACGGTCAGATACCTCCTAGTGCGCCCCTGGGGGGGGGGGCTCCAGAAGCTGGTGCAACCCTCCCGAATCCCAGGACGCAGGAGTCTCTAATTAACCACGTTTGCATGGATGTCAGAGATCAGTCACATACATTCTGCCTTGCTGCTTCATTCTTAGTCAGACCCACTCAGGTTTTGGAATCGGACCCAGTGGAAACCCCACATTGCCTGTCGCATTTCACCCCGCCAAGGAGCAGTTTAAACAAAAATGCAACGGCCAAGTTACACTACAGAATGTTGCTTTTAGCCTAAACCAAGTTCCATCATTTGGCCGTTTTCCTATATTGGCTTTCAAGTACAGATAACCCGCCAAGAGCACCTCTGCAGTTTGCTTCCTCCTGTAGGACCTCTGTGCTTTGCACTAGGGACAATGCAACGGGTTTAAGTAAACGTGTAATTGCTGAAACCTTTCAGTGGCTCCACATGGGGGACAGGCAGCTCCAGCCTGCCCCCTGCACTGCTGCCTCTGATACGTGTGTGGGGGCTGGGGGGCAGTGAACTTGCACATTAACCAATGAGCCCCCGGCTCCTTGGTTAACCGCGTACATAGTTACACTATCACGACGCTACTTTGCACAGACAGGTCCCCTAGCCTCCTCTGCCCCGTCTCTCTCTCTCTCTCATGGCTCAGCCTTGTGTTTGGTCCCAACACTCAGTAGTCTGGAAAAAAGTTCCATATGGAGCTATCAGTCTAAGCTGTACTTCTGGATTCAGGATTAGCTCCAGTATTTTCCATAATTCTGCTTTACAATCTTTTTTCCATTAGCCTTTGAAAAAAAAAATCACGCTTGCAAGATATTCTTTCGGACACAGCTTGGCAGGAATCAAGAAAGGACTGGATATTTATAGGAAAAACAGCTTCCAAAAAATGCAGAGTGACAAATTTGTTTAGGGCTAGAAACGCTCAGGTTTCAAGGACATTAGCCGATCACTTTAATCGAGGGAAACGTTCCCTATAGAGGGATTGATCCAAAACTGCATACTAAAGATTTCTCTGAAACATCTGCGTCCCCGCCCCCTATGCTTCGTGAAAATTAGCATATGAATATGTATAAGTCAAAGCCACTCTAGACAAAATACATCAATGTAACTTTAAAAATGTTACAATCTGCTGACTGCGCACATTCTATTTCTGTGCATGGATCGTTCTTGGATGGGCGCTAGAAGTGTGGAGTTGCATCGTTCTAGATGTGCTAATGAGGGCCATTAGTGATGTTCCGGAAACTTAATGGCTCGGTGATCAAGGGGAGGACCTGGGAATGGTTTTGTTTTTCCTGCAAGCTCAAACTGGCTGGTCCTACAAAGACATGTGGCCAGGCTACCGGAACCCATTTTGGATCTGGTACTTTTCCACTCCAGGGGAGTGAATGTGAAAAGCACGCAGAGAATTCCCACCTTGGGCAGGCGGATATAAAAAGGTGGGAAATAGGGATGTGAAAGGTTAACCAGTAGGACTCACCCATAATGGGAGAGGCTTACTGGTTATGATTAACCCTATCTGTGGGCAGCAGGGTGCTCCAGTCTGCCTGCCCCATTTAATCAGTTAACCGGTTAAATAAAAAGTTTAACCAGTTCACTAATTAAACAGAGTTTTACATCCCTAGTGGGAAACCAAACAGTGGGGGGAGGGGGAGTAGCCAGATGCCAGGGACCCTCACTTCCCACCTAAGGGCCCGTCTTCACTCGCCACGCCGGAGATCGATGATCTGTCGCACTGTTGACGCCTATTTGGCTTGTGGTCCACTCTGATCCCTAGATCACTTTTCTGCAGGTCTCCTTCCTGGACAGTCACTTCCCATCCTGTGTGCGTGAAACGGATTGTTCCTCCCTAACCAGAGCACTTTGCATTTGTCCTTATTCAACTTCATCCTATTGACCTCAGACCATTTCTCTAGTTTGTCCAGATCATTTTGAATAGTGACTTTTAGGGGGTTGGGATTCAAGTGTTTCTTTTCCCTCCCCTTGGCAAGATTTGGCAGAGTTAGAAATAAATTTGAAGAAGTTCTGGCACAGGCATTGAATTAAATTAGCAAAAAGTCCCTTAATCCCTCTCTTGTATGCAACCTTTACCAGACGCTGCCAGTGCGTGAAAGCGCTGTTTCATCCATCATGGACCACACAATGCAAAGCGGCCTGCCCCCTGCCCTGCTGAGAACCAGCTGCTTGGGGTGCGGGTTGCATTGAAAAAGGAGGGTGAAAACTGCAAGCCTATTGAAACACAGAAGCTGAGTGTGCGGACTAACCTTTAAGATGAGCAGCTGATCTTAAAACTGGACATGAGAAAAAAAAGTCATATATTTAAAGAAACTCCTCACCGGTGTTTTTCCAAAACCACCTTCCCCTATTACACTGGAGAAGGATTTTTTTAAGCCCTGCTGTCTGTTTGCATTTTTGTATGTTACGTGGCTTGGTCAGAGCCGTCGGACTGCTCACTTTCACCGTCAGGTCTCGCCCCTCGCTGTGTGGGGTTCTAACACTGCCGGGGGAGCACAAGATGGGAGCGTTAGGCTGGTTTGGCTTGACAAGACCACGGGAGGGTTAAATCCCGCAGTTCCTACTCTGTCCTGTGAGATTGGCACAAGACCTACAGCATTGGACTCAGAAATGACCTGATCCAAGGAGCACCGACTTCAGATTAACACACACACCCCCGACACACACAGACAGGCGCCTTGACCACACCCGCGTCTCCCCAACGCATGGACCCACGGCCGGGGAGTGCGACTGCCCCCGGAGCAGAGAGGGAGCAGGGACTCAGCATAAGCTGCTTCAGAGGAAGGAACAAGAGGCCCCCCGATGGTCACAGCCCAACCGTCTCACAAAGGGGTCTCGTCCCAATCAGGCATACGCCCAGATGCAGAAAGGCCTGTGTGATGGCACGTTGGGGTTTTCCCGTTTCCTGCACCCCCGTAATGGCACAAACAGACTCCACCAGCCAGTAGAGCAGAGGGAGTTTATTGCTTCTCCAGGATACAGCACAGCACAGATGTCATCTGGTTCCAGGGCAGGCCTAGGATGCCTCCGCCCCCCTTGAGATGGGGGAGCCTGGGCCCCTAAATCCCAGCCCCTTTCCCTAGGCTGTCTCCTCCATGCTCCCAGACAGAAACTAACCAACTCTCTTCCAGCCCTGCCCCCAGCCAGGGGCGACATTCCACCTTCCTTTGTTCCTCTCCATGGGGGGTAGCTGGTCGGACAGGTTGAGAGCCCCTTGCCTAGTGACTCATCCCCTGCCCTGCTGGGCCGTGCTGCAGCCAGCAGCCAGTGGGGGTCACCCACAGCCCACTGCCCAGCATAGCAACCAGCAAGGTACCCCCACTACGTCACAGCTTCAATCAGCGGTTCTCAGCTAGGGGTCCTCAAGTCATTTCAGGGGATCCACCAATCAGGGCCACTCAGAGCCCCGTGGCTGAAACTTAAGAGTCCCTGCACCTAGGTGCCTGGAACCGCCCTTCCCGCAGGGCTAGCACCCAGAGCCCCAAATCTTGTGTCCCACACCACGGAGGAGTCGCTCTGCTCCCTGATGCCCTGCGGGGCTGAAGCCCCAAAGTCTGAACCCCGCGAGGCAGCAGCTTCAACCCCCTTTCCACGCTCCAAAGGGCAGGCGCAGGAGCCGCCGGGTATTCGCGGCACCAGCAAACCCTGAATTTCCGCCACTTCAGGGTGGCCCCTGCCCCGAGCCCCAGGGAACCACTGAGACAGGTGCTCCTGACTCACAGGCACAAGCTTCCCTTCGGAGAACACAGCCCAGGCAGGCTGCTAGGAGAAGGCCACAGTGCGTGTTGAGAGCCCCCCTCCCCACCAACTACCTGCATTTCATGCTCCTCTCATGCTGTGGCTCCCAGGGGTGGATCCGGCAAGGCGCAGAGGAAGCGCGGCGCTTGCTGCAGACAGCGAGCTGGGGAGATATTCAGCCTCTCACGGGGCTGAGCTCAATACTGAGCCGGTCACCACTTGTGCAGGGCAGGGAATTCAGCCTTATACCCTTGTCATGTCTCCTCCTATCCCCTGGGAAGGGGGGCGGTAAATGCAGCCTTCCCCTTTTACAGCAGAGAGTGAGAGAAGAAGTGACTAGCGCAGCCTCACCTGCAGAGCCAGGAGTGGAAGCCAAACTTCTCCAAAGAGTTGCGAGTGATTTGGGGTGTTGCCATCGGGGTCATTCTGACCTGTACACTCACTACATAGTTGCGTGGGGCACCTGAAAATTTGGGGCACCTCTGGGTCTTAGTGTCCGCCCACCCGCCACTTCCTCTCCCGGTCGTGTGGCTCCACTTCCTCTGGAGGGAATCACGTTCGTTTACACGTGGCACAGCCTGGCAGCCCCTGGCCCTGGGAAAGAGCCACTCGGGCAGCCATGAAACAACTTCACAGGCATCGGCCACGCCCAGGAACAGACTGGCCATTGCTGAATTTCCGACAGGGCCGGGGTTTAACATTTGCGTTAAAGCGCTCTCCTCAGCGTGTGGCTGAAGATGATAAAAGTCACATCTCAAAACAGGTGCCTCCCAACGACACTCGGGCAGAGGGGCACAGGTTTGTGGTGCTGTGTAGGGCCCCATCAGCCCCAAAGACAGCCCTGGTTTCTATGCTGGGTGTCCAGCCCAAGATCCCTAGAAGGAGACGGATTGCCGGAGAGATCCAAGCCCCTGCGGTCTGGAAATCAGGCCTTGTGGTGCTCTCAAACCAAACCTCCCAGAGCATGAGGCACTTTGGAAACTCCTGATCGGCATGCAGGAGCCCTCCCCGCCCCACACCCCCCGAGGCCACGACACTGAGTTTGAAGAACACGTCAACCGCTCCGACGGAAGATTCCACTGAATTTTTCCCCGCATGGGGGCTGGCCTCACTCTGTGCCAGCCAGGAATGGCTCTCTGGCCTGCCCTTTGCAAATAACAAAACAATTCTTCCACATGATTAATTGTCCACGGCTGTAATTAATTATCCCGAGCAGTGACCGGGAAGGACAGGCGGATCTCGTGCACTGAATCCTGAGGGCACGCCAGGTTGCTTTGCTTCCCTTTCTAAACCTTAGTTGGAGTTAAAAATAGGACATCGAATACGCAGAGGGAAGGATCTTTTTCCCCCAGAAGCGAGGCCCAGGGGAGGTTTCGGTGGCACTGCAGAGTCCTTCTGGCCTAGAGGGTGCCGTGACATTTAGTCCCCTGCCACACACATGAGGGCGGCTCAGTCCGGTGCCAAGAGGAACCAGAGAGGGGCTTTAGCCGGAACGAGAAATGACCCCGTTTCTGCAGAAGCCTCGATAGATCTGGGGTGAAACGGAGGCCCCTGCCCTTCTTTAAGGCTGCTGGGCCCAGTGCCCAGGGTTGGCTGAGCAGCACGGGGAGTCAGGCGAGAGGGGGTGCAGAGCTGGCTCTGAGCCACTTCGCTGCATGCTGGCTGCTGGGCCAGCCCTGGAAAGTCTACGCGAATCTAGGCAGGGCTACTGACGGCTGCCAGGGGTTATTCCAGCAGCTAGAGATTATTGGGGTAATTCGGGAGAGGTGGCACCTGCCCATTCCCGGGTCACACCCTGCAGGACCGGCAGCTTGGCCAGAGCCCACCCGAGGGTCCCCTGGTGCAAGGAACTGGAGGGAGGGGGGGGGTAATATTCCTCCGGTCATTGGTTAAGATGAGAGCCATGTTGTGCCACCCAAGCAGGCAACAAGATTTCGCCCCCGGCTGTTCCAAATATTTTGCTCAGTCCCTTATGCAGGCAACAGTCTGTGGCCTGATCTGTGAACGCTCGTAAAGAGCTTTACCGTCCCTCAGCGGAAGGTGTTACCCAGAGACCCAGTGTCACTGTTGCTATTTACAAGAACTCGCAGCTCAAGCCCCAAAGATCTGTCTGGCACATGGCACCAGGGGAACGGCACCAATGGAGAAACTGAGGCACAGAGCAGACAAGTGACTTGTCCAGACTCGCTCAGCAGGGCTGCAGAAGAGATGGGAACAGGCCCCAGATCACCCAACCCTGCGTGCTAACCACTGACTTCACAGGATTCTATTTCCCCTAAGCCCTCCTCTTATTTATGTGCTGCCATTATAGTCCCTGCCCATCCATCAACTTTATTCCTTTATATCCTCTTCACGCTTGTTTTAAATCCTCTTTGAATGCCAGTGGTTTCTCCACCCTCAATAGGCCACTAATACAGAATCGACGTAGGACCGGAAGGGATCTCCAAAGGGCATGTAGTCCGGCCCTCTGCTCGAAGGCCATCTCTTCCACTCAGCAGAAGATCGATGCTACTGCAATCAATCTTCCAGAGTTTGATTTAGCAGGTCTTAACTAGACCTGCTAAACTGAACTCAGAGAGTGCTCCCATCAGCACTGGTACTCCTGCTTCTACCCGGAGAAAGGGAAGCCACTGGGAGTGTTTTCTGTGAGGCTGGCAAGGAAACTCAAAGCAAGGTACATTGACTCCAGCTACGTAACCCAGATGATACCAAAATAGTTAAGACCAAAGCAAACTGTGAAGAGCTTCAAAACGATCTCACCAAACTGAGTGATTGGACAATAAAATGGCAAATGAAATGTAATGTAGATAAATGCAAAGTAATGCACATTGGAAAAAAATAATCCCAACTATACAGACAATGTGATGGGGACTAATTTAGGTATAACTACTTAAGAGAGAGATCTTGGAGTCATTGGGGATAGTTCTCTGAAAACATCCATTCGGTGTGCAGCGCAGTCAAAAAAGCAAATGAAATGTTAGAAACCATTAAAAAGGGATAGAGAATAAAACAGAAAATATCTTATTGCCTCTGTATAAAACCATGGGATGCCCACATCTTGAAAACTGCGTATAGCTGTGGTCGCCTCGTCTTAAAAAAGATGCATTGGAATTGGAAAAGGTTCAGAAAAGGGCAACAAAATGATGAGGGATTTGGATCGGGTCCCATATAAAGAGAGATTAAAAAGACTTGGACTTTTCATCTTAGAAAAGAGGAGACTAAGGGGGGGATATGACAGAGGTCTATAAAATCATAACTGGTGTGGAAAAAGTGAATAATGAAAATTTATTTACTTATTCCCACAGTATAAGAACTAGGGGTCACCAAATGAAATGAATAGGCAGCAGGTTTAAAACAAACCAAAGGAAGTTTTTCTTCACTCAGTGCGCAGCCAACCTGTGGAACTCCTCGCCAGAGGATGTGGTGAAGGCTAGGTTTTTAACAGGGTTCAAAAAAGAGCTAGCTAGATTCATGGAGGTTAGGTCCATCGATGGCTATTAGCCAGGGTGGGTAGGAGTGGTGTCCCTGGCCTCTGTTTGCCTGGAAATGGGTGACAGGCAGTGCCCGACCGAGCTATACTTGCACTTTGGGCAGCGGGCGCACGGCGCCCTTTACCACTTCAATCAGGCACCCCCCATTGTTTGGCACCCCAGGCAGCTGCCCAGCTAGCCCTTCCCCCTCCCCCACTTAATCCGGCCCTGGTGACAGGAGAGGGATCATGTGATGAGTACTATTGTGTTCCCTCCCTCTGGGGCATCTGGCATTGGCCACTGTGGGCAGACAAGACACTTGGCTGGATGGGCCTTTGGGCTGACCCAGTCTGGCTGCTCTTATGTGACATCTGGGTGCAGGGCCGAGTGCAGGACTCCCTCCCTCCACCCAGACACGTGCCAGTGACCCACATACCAGTGCTGGGGGTGGGGCGCTGTCCCTTGGGCCGTGTCCAGACTCAGGGGTTTTTTCGGGAAAAGTAGCCTTTTCCCGAAAAAACTTCCCCTGCGTCCAGACTCAAGCCGCGTTCTTTCGAAATTATTTCGAAAGAACGCGGCTTTTCTTTCGATGGCGGTAAACCTCGTTTCACGAGGAAGAACGCCTTCCTTCGAAAGTTCCTCTTTCAAAAGAAGGCGTTCTTCAATGTAAAGAGGCCGTCTTCGAAAGAGAGCATCCAGACTCGCTGGGTGCTCTCTTTCGAAAAAGCGGATTTCTCTATCGAAAGATCCGCCTGCAGTCTAGACGCGATCTTTCAAAAGAAGCCTGCAGTCTAGACATAGCCTTGGAGTCTGCTCGACAGCCTTAGCTGGGAGCCAGCTGGCTTGGGCGCATGCAGTAGAGGCTCCTGCACTGAGGTCCCAGGTTCGAGTAGCTATCGGAACAGTACAGCCCTCAGCTGGGGAGAACTCCTTCCTGTGCCGCAGAGGCCGGGCTGGCTTCCTTGGGTGCCATGTAAACCGCGGGTCATTCCTCTACAGAAACTCTAGTCTTTCTTGTACCAGCCAGGACTGCAGCCTCCACCCCAACCCTGCTGAGACAAGAGGGGGTTCCCAGCAATGTCGCAAAGCGTTTCGCTAGCAGCACGGGACGCGTGTAGCGTGTAGCCCAGTAGTGTCTGGGGCATGGTCTCCTGTAAGGGTCGGAGGACTAGGGGAGACGCCTATTCGGAAGCACGTTTGCCCAAGCGCTGTCTGGTCCATATCCTGCTGCAGTGTGTGATTCTTCCACCGCGGCTTCTCTCCCCACTACACCATTACCCCGGCACACGTAGTAGCAGCCACTACAACCCGAGTCCTACG
This sequence comes from Pelodiscus sinensis, assembly GCF_049634645.1. NCBI lineage: Eukaryota > Metazoa > Chordata > Testudines > Trionychidae > Pelodiscus > Pelodiscus sinensis. Next base: position 53,937,472 of record NC_134720.1, read on the forward strand.
CACTGGCGGGTTTGTAACCACCTTGTAAACGGCTCCGGCCACGGGCAGCGGTGAGGGCGCTTGCGGCTGGGCGCCCTGGAGCACGCGTCGTGTGAAGAGCGCATGCGGCAGTACTTCGGTGAGCCAGCTGGAGCGCTTATTTCCCTGCGTGGCTGGGACTGAGCTAAACAGCTTGCCCGTTCCTCCCTGCGCGTCTGTCTCAGGACAGCATTTCTCAACGAGACCCAGCGCCCGACAGTGCACGCCCAGGACCGGGTCACTGAAAGCCACTGTCCTGGAGCCCCCTGTGCCAGACATGTCTCCAAGCCCTGCCACTCCTTCGGGTGTTGTAGGAGACACCTCTGCAGGAGACTTGGCTCCCCGGGGGCCAGGTGGGATCCTGCGCACTCCGCTGACTCGTGGTTGTGTGGAGACGGAGCTGTGGCGTGGACACAATTGCTTGTTGCAAGAGGGTCAGGAGCAAAGGTCACAATTACAGACCTTGCTGTGTGGACGGGCCCTACAAGGCCACACCCTCGGGCCCCAAGAGATGGACCATGGTCCAGGAAGCTGGCTAAGGCCTGTCCCCCTTACACAGCAGGGGCCAAAACCGCCCCTGTCCTAACTAAGCCTCCGACACAGCCATGGTGCGGCGTGCGCAGACCTCTGGAGAGCCGCTCTCTCCTCTCGGGGCTGAACGGCGCCACGCGAGCCAGCCAAGCCTGGCAGCTTTTCCGTGTCCAGCTGATGGATGCGTTTTGCCGGCTGAAGCAGAACAGAGGAGTTTTGCTTCTCCCTGGGGGAGACGAGAGGCTTCGACTCGCTGCAGAGCGCGGCCCAAAGCGCGAGCACGCACGGCACGCACGGCACCGGTCACACGCCCGCGTGGAAGGGACACGGGCACACGTTCTGTGCGTTTCCTGGAGGCAGAGCGACAGCGAGGAACGGTGCAGCCCTGCGGGGGGGGGGGGGGGAGGCCTTCGCACACAGCTCTGCCCGCCGCGCAGAGACGGTTCGACGGCACCTCGCTCTCCTTGCTAACGAACCTGCCTTGCCTGCAGGGAGTTTCCTGTCACTTCCCCGACACCAAGAGCCCAAGCTGCCGGGCATACCAGGGCCCCGGCCCTCCCTGGCACAGACGGCGGTGACAGGAAGAACCGGACTTTCCGAACCTCAGTGACCCACAACTCCAGCTGGGGTCGACCACCACTCAGAGCGATGGGAGCCCAGAGGGACCAGGCTTTGGGTGCCAATGCAGAGGTGCCTGGCGTCCGATTTGCAGAGCGGCGGATCACCTCGAACCCAACTGGGGAGCTGAGGGTGCCCAGCACTTAAGACCCTGGAGGGGGGAGGAATTTTGAGTTACATAAGAACGGCCGTACTGGGTCAGACCAAAAGTCCATCTAGCCCAGTATCCTGTCTGCCGATAGTGGCCAGCACCAGGTGCCCCAGAGAGGGTGGACTGAAGACAATGATCAAGTGATTTGTCTCCTGCCATCCCTCTCCAGCCTCTGACAGACAGAGGCCAAGGACACCATTTTATCCCCTGGCTAATAGCCTTTTATGGACCTAACCTCCATGAAATTATCTAGCTTCTCTTTAAACTCTATTATAGTCCTAGCCTTCACAGCCTCCTCTGGCAAGGAGTTCCACAGGTTGACTACGCGCGGTGTGAAGAAGAACTTTCTTTTATTAGTTTTAAACCTGCTACCCATATTTTTGGGTATAAAAATAAAAAATGGTGGCTCATAAAAAAAATAGTGACCACTTGAACTCTGGGTGCAAGCAACTTGCCCATGGCCATCGTTCCCGTCAGTGGCAGAGCCCTGAGCAGAGCCCAGACCTGTGGAACCAGCCAGAGCAGCCCTTGCTCCCAGGCCAGACTGCGCTAAAGGTACTTTGGGCGGCCTTGGTTTTCAGTCCATTCACAAAGGCTCCAGCGAAACACTGTCCAGCATCACCGTCCACCTCACACTAGGGATGTAAAACCCCATGTAATTGGTTAACTGGCTAAAGGGGGCGGGGCTAGAGTGCGGCAGGTGCGGAGCAGCTCCAGCCCCTATCAGTTAACTGCACCAGGTGAGCATCACCCATTCAGGGCACGGCTTCCCGGTTACCCGTCCCGCCCCCTCCACTGCGTTCCAGCCAGACACCGACAGCTCTGAGCCTTTCCCCTCCCTTTCGTGCTAGGGAGCCTCGTTCATCACAACTACTGGGCCGGTTCTTCCAGGTTCTCCCTGCTCAGCGCGCTCCCGTCCCATCGCCGGAGAATCACAGAACCATAGAACTGGAAGAGATCTCAGAAGGTCAAGTCCAGCCCCCTGCTCTAGGCAGGACCAATCCAACTCAATCAACCCGGCCAGGGCTTTGTCAAGCCGAGACTTAAACCCCTCTAGGGATGGAGACTCCACTACTCCCCTAGGTAACCCATTCCAGTGCTTCACCGCGCCTGGATGCATCACGCCTAGAAGCACACCTGGCAGGAGCACCGGGTTTTGGAAACGCGAGCATGGCAGGGCCCGGCCGGTAGACGGGACTGACCTTCACGCGTCCCAGCCCAAACCAGCGGCGGCGTGGCGCTGACGTCCCCTTGCAACCGATCTCCCAGGCAGGGACTCGTGGCTCCAGGTGCAATGGAGCCCCCCCGTTGTTCTTTAGCTCTGTAAGGCAAGGCTGTTTGCAGGCCAGCTGGTCGCGGTGATAGATGAACTTGCTGATCTTTGCATGTTAGTAAATCCTCACTATGCATCTTAGTCACTGTCTGAGTAGCCCAAAGGTCCTACATCCCAAGGTGGAAGCGAGCACGGGCTGGGGGAGGGGAGATGTTTGTCCACAAACGACAGCTGCTCTTAGCAAAACGTTTCTTCATTTCTTTTTTTTAATTGCAGCAAAGTGTATCTGATTTTTGTGGGTGAACCCCCCTCCCCCGAAATTAAATCAAACAGATGAGTCCTACAGAAACGGCGGTTAGAACACAAAAATAACCAATTGCGGGAGCAAAGCCTTTGGCCCCGCTCCACTGGGACCCCGGTAAGTCTCTGCAATGGAGCCGCTCGGCGGTATGCACGGTGTGGCCAGAATAGTGACAATCCCTGACCTGCCGAGTCCCAGACACGGGGGCTCTGCCACCTGGCGCCCAGCCCTCAACAGAAGGAAACTGATCCCCAGAATGGGGCTGGGGGGCTGGGATTGCCGTGTTTCAGATCACTGGCCGGTGAGACCACCAGGCAAACTGAGCTGGCTTTGGTGGGTGAGGGAATTAAGGACTCCGGGCGTCATGCAGACAATGGGGGGGGATCAGAGTTCAGATCCAGACGTCACCCAAACAAGGGGTCAAGGCATTTGGGCCCAGGGTTTTGGTTCAGCCCGTTATGGAGAGCGGGACTGCTCAGATCCAAGCCCAAGTTTTCCCCAAAGGACTTGGCAGATGTTTGAGGGGTTAGAGCGAGGGCAGAAGGGAGGGCCACTCGGGGCTGGGAGCGTCCCCCAATTCAGGGGTGTTCAGCTCCAAGCCGCGCAGCCCTGCCCTGCAAGGAGGCGCAGAAGGAACTGCGCATAGTGAGGGAAAGCTACACAGAGCTGATCACGGACACTTCAAAACCCAACCCAAAACGAGAGAGCCCCAGAGACACCCAAAGGCCTGGTGCTGCCCCTCACTAGCCGCAGTGCAAGGCGGCAATCTGCTACCACGAGGAGCAAGACCAGGGCTTGGAGCCGGCCGGGCGGGGCGAAGGAGGACAAGTGACTGGCAACATCCCTTCCTGGCCACGTCCCCCACGCCCCGTCTCCCCACACCTCCGTCCACGGGCTTGTGTGACGTAGTGGGGGTACCTTGCTGGTTGCTATGCTGGGCAGTGGGCTGTGGGTGACCCCCACTGGCTGCTGCCTGTACCACGGCCCAGCAGGGCAGAGGGTGAGTCACTAGGCAAGGGTCTCTCAACCTGTCCGACCAGCTACCCCCCAGGGAGAGGAACAGAGGAAGGTGGAATGTCGCCCCTGGCTGGGGGCAGGGCTGGAGGAGAGTTTAGTTCAGTCTGGGAAGCAGAGGAGAAGGAGCTAAGGAGGGGGGCTGGGATTGCAGGGCCCAGCCACCCCCCATCTCGGGGGGGGGGGCACTGAGGCCTCCTAGCCCCAGTTCCTGTAACCAGATGACATCTGTGCTGTGCTGTATCCTGGAGAAGCAATAAACTCCCTCTGTTCTACTGGCTGGTGGAGTCTGTCCGTGCCATTACGGGGGTGCAGGAGACGGGAAACCCCCAACGTGCTGTCATAGCTTGTCAACACGGACGGGCGTCGTTTCCACGGGGAGTTTCGCCGGCACAGATCTTGAGGGGAGGGTTTGGGATTCAGTCTGCAGTGGGGCTGGACTCTCTGACTCGTGCCCCCAGGAGTACGTGGCCTGCCCGACGGCTCCCACACAGAGCAGGGGGAGCTGGACCCTTGCCCTGGGAAGCCGCCCCACTTCTAACGACACAGAAGGCAGCACAGTGGCAGCCGTGCTGGGCATGAACACGCTACGCAGCGGCTTGGACTCGGAGAGGCTCCGGGGGGCACTCTAGTGACTTTATCACGTGCTGCGGGGTGGCCCCCCCAAATATTCCCGTGTGGGGCCCCCAATGGGCTAGCATCACCCTGGGGGGCCAGTACAAGGAGGGGGAGCGTGAGCCCTCCTGGGGGAAGGGGCCACTCGGCAGGAGCAAGGCGTGGGACCGGCCAGCCACTAGGGGTGAAGCCACCAGGAGTGTGTCCAAGTTCCCGTCCAGGCGCCTGGCAGGCAGCGCTTGGCGTTTCTCGTGCGCCAGCGTCCTGGGGCAGGCGGGTTTTGCTAGGCTGCAGCCCGTCTCATGCCGTTACTGCCGCCCGAGCAGCCTCCGGGGCTTCCCCCCCTCGGAGGGCCAGGAACGGGTTCCTGCAGAGCCGGCCGCACACTGGCCAACGTGGCCTGGTTCCTAACGGGGCGGAGGCAGGCGCTCCCCAGAGCAGGGGTCCAAGTGCTGACAGGGAGGTGCCATGCGCACCTCATGGATGAGGCCCCTGCCCCTGTGTGACGGCGTCTTGGGGTTTTCCCGTCTCCTGCACCCCCGTAGTGGCACGGACAGACTCCACCAGCCAGTAGAGCAGAGGGAGTTTATTGCTTCTCCAGGACACAGCACAGCACGGATGGAATCTGGTTCCAGGGCAGGCCCAGGATGCCTCAGCCCCCTTGAGATGGGGGAGACTGGGCCCCTAAATCCCAGCCTGTTGCCTAGGCTGCTTCCTCCATGCTCCCAGCCAGAAACTAACTCTCCTCCAGCCCTGCCCCCAGCCAGGGGCGACATTCCACCTTCCTCTGTTCCTCTCCCTGGGGGGTAGCTGGTCGGAAAGGTTGAGAGCCCCTTGCCTAGTGACTCATCCCGGCCCAGTGGTACAGACAGCAGCCAGTGGAGGTCACCCACAGCCCACTGCCCAGCATAGCAACCAGCAAGGTACCAACACTACATCACACCCTGCTGAACAGTGGCCGGCCCGAGCAGGGATCCGATGCCACGGTTCTGACAGGAATGCCCTGAGCCCACCGTCCTCATGGCACACGGACAGCGGCCAACATGCCCTGCATGGCCGGAAGGACACGCCCCTCACACCACACCTCCCAGCCTGGGTCACCGTGGCCCAGCACAGGGGCAGGGATGTGCGCCTGGCGAGCGTGGGCGTGAAACCCGACGCCTCCGACCCGGCGTCAGAGACAAGGAAGGGGGCAGGCAGCCCCGATGTAAGCAGGACTCGGCGCGTCTCAGCAGCATCTGCAGGCGGCTTGGAGGTAGCGAGTGAGCCGGGGAGAGAGACGTGGTACCTGGTGGGATGGATGAGATTTGCAACCCTACAAGAGTTAAAAGCCTGCGTCCGCCCAGCCAGGAACAACTGACGGGCCTGGCCCCCGACCGGCCAGATACAGAATAAGGGGAAACCATGGGTCACGACATCCCCACAGCTGCATCGCCAGCTCTCACACGTGGTTAGAGAACCCCCCGACAGACAGGGATTCTGCACCCTCCGCCCTCCCTCTGCCCCCGCACACCTCAGCCTCTCGTGTGGCTCAGGAGACTCCCCACCCCACAGCTCCCCCAGGGTACCCGTCTCCCCTTCCCAGCCTCCCCTGCGCCCTGGAGCAGACGGGGAAGGAAGAGCAGGACTGGCTCCGCTTTTCACAGGGCAGCCGAGCGCCCTAAGCTGCCAGACTCCTGCTCCCTCTTCCCCCGCCACGCCTGTGGGAATGCTCCAGCAGCTGCCTCTCCCCACAAGCCCGACCCACGCACCCCGGGGTACGCTCTCCCAGCTCCTGCACTGCCCTGACTGGCTGCTCTCCCCCAAGGGGGGGTTCAGGGGGATATTTGTGACCCCCCCCATCAGAAACATCAATGCAAATCGCCGTCCTTTTGGAGACGAATCCCATGGACATGTTTGTGTCTTTCCCCTTTTTGCCATGGGCGGGGGGGGAGATGAAAGTAAATGTCGTTTGTCCAAAACGCCGAAGCCTTTCCCACAGGAAATTAAGCAAAACACGTTGGACATTTGCATGGGGAAAAACGCCTCAAGCCGCCCGTCTCTGGGTGCAGCCTCCCTCCGCTGGCTCTTCCCTAGCCGCACGCCGAGCCAGCCCAGGGAGCCGCTAGCTTCACGCCGCTCACAGCCTGGAGAGGGAAGCACTGCTGCTCAGCAGTGGGCACAGCCCAGGTCAGAACCCCCTGCCCCCCAGGTCCGAGACCCCCACAGCGTGCGGCTTTGCTGGGGCCCAGCATCCGGAGCAGCCAGCTCCAGTCTCGGACAGCCGGCGTCTCCCCCACCCAGCTCCGCGGGTCGCCAGCTACGCCTGGGCACAGCGGCGCTACAACGCCCCCGACCGGACTGGCCCGTGGCGGCCCTTTGCAGAGGGGAGACTCAGAGAAGGAGTCGAGGTCACGTTGCGGGATGGCCCGTTCCCCTACCAGGCCTCAGCCTCCAGAAGCCGCCTGCGGTTCCTGGGGATTGGCCGCCCACCCCAGGGCTTAGCAACGCCCGCTCGCGACATCCCGTGAGCTTTGCAACGCACAGGGAAGGATGTCTCACCGCCCTACCGGCGCAATGCGCACACAGGCTGGGAGAGGCCCCTGCGTTAGGGGTAAGATCCGGGGCCAGGCTCTTAACCGAGCCCGCTCTTGCGGAGAGCGACCTCTTGGACCCATGGCTTAGAGGGAACTTGCTCCTTGCCAGAAAGCTAATGAGTCATTATTGTGTCTGCTAATCAATACAGCTTTGATGTTAAGTCTTCCTGGACATAACACGTTAGTAATTAGCTTAGCCCCTCCAGCTCCAAGCGGGAATTTAGCAGCACGGCTCCATGAATAAAGCAGTTGAAAATTCTGGCTGCTCAGGTATAAATAGACCCTCATTCTGACTGTCAGACGTGGTAGGGGGTCGTCGTACAATACGCCGGCCACAGCACGGTTCCTGTATCTTCCCGGGGAATGAATTTCCTGCGGGTTAGGATTTAGTAAGAGCAAAGCCTAGGAACATCTTTTCTGGAGTCACCCGTGTTCACATTTTAGTGACCTTCTTGGACTCTAGGAAGGAGCAAGAGTGTCAAACGAACCACCACCTCTGCCGTTAGAAAAGCACCTGTCAATGTCCAGGAATGCTGAACTTATACACTACTCAAAACCCTTTTCCTGTTGTGTATTTAAACAGAGCGTGTCCGACTCCTACTGACGCTGGGAGGTTTGTCTTTCAATTGAAACTAGTGGGTGAAGGCACAATGAATTCAGTATTGCAATGAGTGCGATCTTGTACCCAACCTTCCTAGTACAGCCCAGATACCCAGCAAAGGGACTCCCCAAATCTAACAAAGGGACCAGAGGTCCGCTATGTACGCAAGACTAGGTAATTGATAAAGGGGAGCTTGTAGCTAGTTGTGTTCTGTAACTGACAAGGGATACCTGTACCACACTTCAGTGATTTGTACAATAACCCATTAAAAGATGTTTAAATTCGTTAAACATCTGTTGTAATAACCCTAAAATAACTAGTAATTATTTTAGCTCATCAGCCCTGTAAACCCGCAAAGCTCACAAGAAGTTCCATGAGCAATTAAGCAACTAAGATCTCACACACACATCCTGGGCAATTAATTTTTCCCTTCAGAAAAGATTGGCTTTGTCTCACACCCTGTCGAAGGGCAGCAGTTTGGGGATGAAGGCCCATCAGCAGCCCACCAGCTAGAGAGGGGGTGAGGAGGGGCTGGCTCTCCACTGTGCCCAGAGAGCGTTCACGTCCGTGGTCTGTCTGCATAGCACTGTGCTAGTCTGACTGTCAACAGGCTCACGGGGTAACACCTATGGGCCTGGCCATTCCGCATTGTTGTTACAGTCGCACAAGCAACAGTCCATGGCTGTAGCTCCAACAGGCTGTGCCAGGCGAGGTTGGAACCGTACGGACTTGGCCGGTGGATCTTGCGCACATGCTGGGGGGGGGGGGGGGGATGGACACATCCCCAGCACACATCCCCAGGCTGACAGGAGCTTGGGGGGCAGGGGCGGGGTGGGGAGAAGCTTCCTCTGCAGCATGGGACAGAGGCCACTTGCCAGGGTTATGGGGGTGTCTCTCACAGACCCAGCCCCTCCCGCGGCAGGGCCCCAGGCATTGGGCCCTCCTGTTCTCTGCCGGTGACCCCCAGCGGCCTGGAGCCTGGGAGTTGAACCCAGAGGCAAGAGGGGAGGAGGGGCGGGTGGTCCCTTCCGGGCTGGCACCTGGGGCAGAAGTCAGACCCGCCCGCTGCTCGCTGGATGCGGAGATCACGGACCCAGCGGGGATTTCACAGGAAACTCAGAGCCTGTTAACCCAAAGCGGACACCAAGGGGCAGCCCGTGGCGGGTCCCTCATGGTCTCTCTCCTCTGGCCTGCCCCAGGAACCGTCTCCCAAATCCTCCAGCACCCCCACCCCCGCTGTACGCAAGAGACCTAGCGGGAGACAATTGGCACCAGCGTGCTGGGCCGGCACAAGCCCCCACCCCGCCTAACCCCTCAGTAAGGGCCAGGTCCTGTAGCCGCAAGACTGAGAGGCCAGGCCTGAGGCTGGCGGAAGAATTCTCCCCCCGAGTCCCCAGAGAGGCTGTGGCACTGCTCCGAGCACCCACCCTGCCCTCCTAGTGCCCAGGGCGCCCCTTGGGAAGTACAGGGGTACACATGCTCCCTGGGCAGCCCCCTAATCCTGCTGTGTGTGCGGCACAGCCATGCCGGTTACTGCCGGCGGCCCCTCGGCAGCCACGCCAGCAGGGCCAAGACGTCCCAATGGGCGTCCACGCAGGGCCGTGTGCGTCCATCGGAAGGGGCAGCCGCATTGGCAAAGCACCAAGGAACGGGAGAGGGAAAGGCGACGGGATGGGATGAGCGAATGGGCGGTGCTGACCAGCCCCAGTTGACTGGCGGGGGCTGGCCGTGGGCAGAGGCTGTTCCAGCCCCATAGGGCCCAGCCCGGAGGGGGCGCTCCAGCCCAGCCATAGCAGCTCCTGTCTGCGGCAGCGGGGAGGGTGGGCGGGGGGCAGGTGTTTCAGCCCAGCTGCTGCAGGCACGTGGGGGCTGGAGCACCCCCCATTCCCCCTTTATTTTGGTAGACAGAAGCAGGATTTTCCATCCCTACAGTGCACCCCGTGCTCAGCCAGCACAGCTAATCCACCGCCTGTGAGCTCCCGGCGCCCAAGGGCAGAGGAGCGATGGCTGATTCCCAAACGCCTGGTGCTGCAGCCAGCAGACTGCAAGCTATGCGAAAAAGCAGCTGGCCTGAGCCGATCTCCTGCCCGATTGGCCCAGGCTGCATCCGCAAGCCGGGCTGCTTCTCCCAGGCCTGGGGTCAATCAGTGGCAGCGGTAACGTGCCCAGAGCGGCTGGCTGCAGCCCACTAAACTGCTCCCCCCTCCCGGGTCTGGTCACTCAGTCGTACGCCTGGGCCCCTCTGGGGTTTTAGCCACTACGGAGCTACTCCGATGCAGACACGCTGCCCCCACCACGTGGCCGTCTGGGCAGGGTGCACGTCGGTTTCCGAGGACGCGCAGACATACCAGTCCAAGCCGGGTCTAGCCCAAGGGCTGGTACCGATGCAGCTAAAAATCCCAGCAAAGATTTCAGGCCCGAGCCTGCAAACCCTCTTTCGGGGCCCCAGATTCTCCACTCATCTTCCACCGCCGACTGTCGTTCACCTGTGCTGAGCAGCCTGTCCAAATGGCGACACTTTACATGCATGTGGCAGGCAGGCAATGCCACAGGCGGCAAGGCAGTGGGGAAGCAGCACAATTTAGGGCCTAACCCTCGCAAACCCCAAAGTCAGGATCACTTGTATTTTCGGCCAGGGCCAGTCGACACGCGGTTACTGGGGCAACTGATCACATGGGAATTCACCGGTGTAACCGCCTTGCCCCGCAGGACTGAAACGGCTTATTGTACAGCCTGGGGCAATACCCCGGGAAACACGGGGTCCCACAAATCCACAGAGCTCGGAGGGGGGGGAGGGGAGCACCCGTCACTCTCTCATTAGCCAATATCCCGGCTCCCCCACAATTCGCCAGCGGCAGCCTGGCGCTGATTAGTCCAGGTAGCAGACAAGAGGAGCTTCAACCGACCGGGGCACCAACCACCCTCTGTAGCCGGGAGCACGTGCCATCGGAGGGTCCCAACGTGTCACAGACACAGGCGGCAAGTGGGGCCCCATGATGACCACGCTCCAGGGCGGCCTGGGCATTTAGTGGGGGGCCTGCAGGAGCAAGCGACCTGGCCCCAGCCTACCCCACTGGCTCCTAGCATCACTTGGGGAGGGCGGCGGCGGCTGGAAAGGGAGGAGGGTGACGGAGGGGCGGGAAGCGCTGGAGTGAGGCAGTGTGGGCTAGGGCCGGGTTGCACGCTGCCCCGGGTGCCAGGCCCCCTGCTCATCCTCAGGCCTCCATGGACCCTGGCTCCCCCTAAAGCACAGAGCCCCCCAAAATGCAGGGCCTGGGCAGCTGCTCCAGTTCATCCTATGGCTGGGTCGGCTCTGCGTGGCCCTTTCTGGCTACTGCCCCCGTGATACAAGCCCAGCACCCATGTTACACACCTCCAGTCATTATTACAGCATCACCCCCCCTTGGGACAGAGGCCAAGGGGAACGTCATCCAGACCAAGCCGAGGGGGGCAGATCCCAGCAAAATGGCCCAGCTTTGCCCCCTCTTTGGAGACACCCCACTTCTACACCCAGTCGTCATGAGCCCTTTGCAGCAACTTGGCTGGGCTGCCGACAGCGCAGGAGAAACACATCCCTTTGATCGCCCAACGTTATTCATAACTGGGAGAGGGATCCAAGACTCTATTAATAGATTCTTCTCTTTGCCAGGAAGCTCCCAGATTTCGAGAGCCCAATTCTGAGAAGTGACATATTTGCACCCAGACTCCCACAAGGGCAAACAGCCGATGCACGATAATTAGAGATCTAACTACTAGACTCTGCTTGCAAATATGGTGGCCAGGTGGGGACAAAATAGAAAGCCGGGGCCAGTGCAAGACAGAAAGAGCCAATCGAGAAACCCCTCAAATTAAGTAAATCATGGGGGAGGGAGGGTCGGTAGTTTGGAAAGCAGCTCGCTCTTCCCTCTTTCTGGCTACAATCAGGGGCTCACCCTCGGCCCGTCAGCCGCATGGCTCCACGCAGCCCAAGCTATTCCAACCTTTCCTGTGAGCGCGTGGCGTTCGCTCTCACTGAAGCAGACCTGCAGGAATTACATTCACGAGAGGATTAGGAAATGTTCCAAGCTGTAGACTGGAATCTCGTGTGTGCACGTCACCCAGGCCGGGCCAACCCCCGGGGACTTTAACATCAGCACAGGCGGAACGTGCGTGCAGCGCTCGGACTGAGCCATACCCAGCCAGCCGCCTGGGGGAAGCTCTGTCGACTACACACATTGTACCGGCTTTCAGGGGGGTCTCGGGGATTTTCTGACTGTCTAGGACCCTACATGGCTCCCTCTCCGTAGTAGCCATCGGCCAGGATAAGGGCTCAGACGTGCCAAGGAAGCCAATAGCCATGCCAGCTCGGCTTCAAAATGTGGGCCAGCTTTCCAACTTTGTACAAGTTACAGGAGAGCATAAGCACGGCCAGACTGGATCAGCCCAAAGGTCCTTCCAGCCCAGTGTCCTGTCTGCCCACAGAGGCCAATGCCAGGTGCCCCAGAGGGAGTGAACAGAACAGGGAACCAGCAAGTGATCCCCCTCCTGTTACCTTTTGCCAGCTTCTGACAAACAGGCCAGGGACACCATTCCTACCCATCCTGGCTAATAGCCTTTGATGGACCTAACCTCTATGAATGTATCTAGTTCTTTTTTGAAGCCTGTTAAAGTCCTGGTCTTCACAACATCCTCTGGCAAGGAGTTCCACAGGTTGAGTGTGCGCTGCATGAAGAAGTTTTATTTGTTTGCTTTAAACCTGCTGTCTATTCATTTCATTTGGTGATCTCTGGCTCTTGTTTTATGAGAAAGAGTAGATTACACTTCCTTATTTACTGGTCCCACACCAGTCCTGGTTTTAAGTACCTTGATCATAGCCTTAGTCTTTTTCAAGCTGAGAAATCTCAGTGTTGTTAATCTCTCGTAATAAGTTAAGCACGTATGTAATGGTTTGCAGAATTAGTACCAGAACGAGTGCCTAGAATGGAGCAGGATGGTTAGAACCCATGACAAGGCACAAGACTCTGCAGTAACATGTCTGAGGAGGATCGGTGTCTATCGTGCTGTACAGCGCAAAGGCTCTGAGCCACACAGCCGCTGCAGCCAAGAGAGAACTCACTCCCTTTTGCCCCAGACATTTAGCACTTGAGCGAAAAGAGCGCCTCCCTTAGCAACACTCCACCCTAGCCAGGCTCTCAGGCCGTTCCCGTTAATCCCAAGCAGGAGCAGTATGCTGCTAGTGGCCAGCCCCTAGTATGAAGTCCAATTTTACAGATACTGCAGCAAAAGCAGGAAGAATGGCAGAAAGACGCATTCGCTGTGGACCATCCCCTTCCCCCACTGCACAAACAGCCACAATAAGATGCAACTTGGACCATCACAGCGGAGATAGACAAAGGTAGCGTCCCATGGAGAAAACATTTGTCTACTTGATTTTTGCATTATGCCGCCTCCCCCCACCCGGGGAGAGTTATCGGTCCTTGCGGGAGACGATGTTTATTGAGGAAACACACGCTGGTTTTGGCTCGGTCCCACGGGCATTGTAGCTCAAAGGGAAATGCAGCTTAGCAGCTTTTAAAGAGCAAGTTACAGTCACCCTGCTGAAATCAGAACCACTGACAGCGTTCAGAAGAACCCCCACACTGAGTCTTTTCCCCCCACAACTAACTGAGCGATTAGCGGGCTGATGTTCGGTGTATAAGGCAAGGCGCAGACGCTATTAAATCTCTGCATTCGCAGAGCATCGTGGCACTTTTCAGACGAAGATCTGCCAAAGACGGATTTCTACTCAATGCCCAACATCCACGTGACAGGGCCTTCCATACGCTTTCTAACAATACGCTTCGGATGCGACTACGCCAGAACCGAGATCTGCTTTATGCCAGATCCTGTGTGGCGAGTAGCTTTGGAAAGGTTGTGACCTACTGACTAGGGTTAACCCAATCACGGGCAGGCATCCTCTTGGGACGTGGAGTGACGGCGCGTTGGGGGTCCCCCGTCTCCTGCACCCCGAAATGGCACAAACAGACTGCACCAGCCAGTGGAATTGAGGGTGGTTTATTGCTTCTCCAGGATACAGCACAGCACAGATGGAATCTGGTCACAGAGCTGGGCTAGGATGCCTCAGGCCCCCTTGAGTTGGGGGGAGACTGGGCCCCTAAACTCCAGCCCCTCTCCCTAGGCTGTCTCCTCCATGCTCACAGACAGCAACTAACTAACTCTCTTCCAGCCCTGCCCCGCAGCCAGGGCAGCATCCACCTTCCTTTGTTCCTCTCCATGGGGGGTGTCTGGCCCTACTGGTTTGCATAGTGACTCATCCTGTTTTGCTGGGTCGTGGTACCCACGGCAGCCAGTGGGGGTTACCCCAGAGCCAGCAGCATAGAAACCAGCCAGGTACCCCCACTACGTCACACGTGGCGTGACGAACGTTGACCTGTCTCTGTTTCCGGTTTGCTGCTTTGTGGCTCCCACTGCTGACATTTCAGGGACAGAAGTCGGACGAGGCTCATGGCCCAACAGCTAGAACAATGGACAGTGAAGAGGCCTGGCTTTCCTGTGGCTAATCAATGAGAAGTCCTGTGGCACTTTGCGGACCAACAGATTTACTAGGGCATAAGCTTTCCTGGGCGGAGACCCACTTGGACACCCAGGCACAGTGAAAAGGAGCCATCCTTCCACAAGACACCTGACAGGCAGACCTCAGAGAGAAACAGCATGGCTGCCAATCTTTCGCAAGTTTAACAAGCTCAAATTAGGACTGAACAAGGACTGAGACTAGTTCTCAATACAAAGACCATTTTCCCCTCTCTTAAAAACCAAGAATGTTCCTGCAGCACCTTAGGTTATGTCTACACTACCTGCTTATTTCAAAGTAAGCTATTCCGGAATAGTTATTCCGATATACCACATTTCAACATAGCACAACAACACTGCAGGGAAGCCTCAAAATGAGTCCGAGGCTTCCCTAATGGAGACGCGCTGTCTCGATTTAGAGCCCCAGGAGGCACTGGGGAGAAACAACTTAGAATGGCCCGGGGAGGGGCTATTTCAAAAGAGCAGCAGCGGCGCATCGACACGCCTTATTTCAGAAGAGGCGTTATTCCTCGTAGAGCGAAGTTTACAGATTTCAGAATAAGCCGCCCGTTCTTTTGAAATTATTTCCAAATAATGGAGTGGCTGTGTAAACGCTCGCATGGTTATTTTGAAATAACGCTCGTTCTCGCGCAATCAGTGCAGTGTCGACGCATCCTTACAGACTAACCAAAATAGCTCAACAGTAGTCACACCTCCCCATCGACTGCGGGGAGTGAGCCCCAGACACCCTGAGGGTGCATCTACACTGCAGATAGGATCAAAGCTGCTGCTGTTGATTTTCCAGGGTTCAAATTCGCAGGTCTAGTGAAGACATTTGTGGCATAGTAGGGGGCTGTCTGCTCTGTGACCCGGGGGCCCCTGCGCTGGGATGGGAGATTCTCACTGACTCTCCCAAACGTGTATTAACCCAGACTCCCAGGCTCAGCAGCCCAGGGAGGGAGACAAAGGAAGGAGGGAGAGACCAGCACCTGGCTGGGGGGCAGGGCTGGAAGAGGGGTTTAGTTTCTGTCTGGAATCATGGACGAAGCAGCCCAAGCAAGGGGCTGGGATCTAGGGGCCCAGTCTCCCCCATCTCAAGGGGGCTGAGGCATCCTAGGCCTGCCCTGGAACCAGATTCCATCTGTGCTGTGCTGTATCCTAGAGAAACAATAAACTCCCTCTGTTCTACTGGCTGGTGGAGTCAGTTTGTGCCACTATGGGGGTGCAGCAGGCGGGGGACCCCAACGCGCCGTCACAACAGCTAATCAAGCTGAGGGCCCACGAGGAGTAAGGGAAGCCAAAAGGAGAGTGTGTTCATTCGAATTCCTGCAGCGTGGACAGTGCCAAGAGTCCAGTTAAGGTGCTTACGCCCGGTGCCTGTCTGCCGGCAGTGGCCAATGCCAGGTGCCCCAGAGGGAGGGAACACAACAGGGAACCCACATGTGCTCCATTTCCAGACAAACCGAGGCAATTCGCGTAGCTGAAGTTGAGCATCTTACTTCAACCTTATCCCGTAGTGTAGACGTACCCAGAGTGAACCAGCCTCCTTAATACTGGTCCGACACTTGCTAAGTCCCACCCTTCTTTTGATATGCCAGGACACAACACTGTTCTCCTTGGCCTCTGAGGATAGAACAAGAAGCAAGGGGCTTAAACTGCAGCAAGGGAGGTTTAGGTTGGACAGTAGGAAAAAGTTCCTGCCTGTCAGGGTGGTGAAACACTGGAATAAATTGCTGTGACGTAGTGGGGGGTACCTTGCTGGTTGCTATGCTGGGCAGTGGGCTGTGAGTGACCTCCACTGGCTGCAGCACGGCCCAGCAGGGCAGGGGATGAGTCATTATGCAAGGGGGCTTTGAACCTGTCTGACCAGTTATCTCCCAGGGAGCGGAACAATGGGAAGAAGGGGGGGAGCCCTGGATGGGGGCAGGGCTGGAAGACTGAGTTAGTTTCTGTCTGGGAGCATGGAGGAGACAGCCTAGGGAAAGGGGCTGGGATTTAGGGGCCTAGTCTCCCCATCTCAAGGGGGGCTGAGACGTCCTAGGCCTGCCCTGTAACCAGATTACATCCGTGCTGTGCTGTATCCTGGAGAAGCAATAAACTCCCTCTGTTCTACTGGCTGGGGGAGTCTGTCCGTGCCATTACTGGGGTGCAGGAGACAGGAAAACCCCAACCCGCTGTCACAATTGCCTAGGGAGTTCATGAAATCACCATCTTGGTCTAATTTTCCCTTAAAAACAAGTCTCAAAATGCCTGTCAGGGTGGTCTAGATAATACTTAATCCTGCCGTGAGTGCAGGAGACTGGACTGGACGACCTCTCGAGGTCCCTCTCAGTCCTATGATCAATACAAAAGGCGAGGAAAAGACACTGATATAATTTAAAGCAAAGGAGGAGAATGTGAACAGCATGACATTTAGCAGAAGCAGCATACTGATAAGAGTATTTCCAGTTTTTATACGTTTTCCTCCACACGGATTCATAAACATTTCACATATAAAACTGCAGCTGCCTCTGGCTGAAGGATAGCAGCACAAGTGGAGAGGAAGGAAATTAGAACCCTAAAGCGGAGCCATTTCTGACCTTGTGGTAAAGTTTAGCTCCAGGTCTGAATTTTCTCCTCGAGCCAGAATCCCCGATCAAAGTGCCCCAGACAAGATCTGTGTTCCGCAAGCATTGCAGAGAGATCAAAGCTCCCCCTCAGACTCCACATCATCTTCGTACCGACAATGGTTCAAATCTCTCTGGCTCGTGGAGACTTCTCTACGGGTCCCACGAACGACGGGTTTGGTACGGTACTCGGAGATCAGCTGCTTCGTTAATCGATTGCTGTTTTAGGTGCATGGCTGCTCCTGCCAGCAGCGTCACTGCACAGCTGCTCAAAGGCAGCCTGCAAGACGGAGCATAATGCAGCTTTTACACGGGAAGCCACAAATGCAGCTGAGCATTACGGTTCCCTGGCCGTAAAAAGGGGAGCCAAGATGCGTGGGGTTGTGGCAAGTGGCAGTGCGGATGCTCGTGTGTGCAGTGCCCCGTGTAGGAATGGTTCGGCTGCTCTAACTCGACAGATCATTCTTGGCTCCATTTAGAAACAAGGAAGAGAAAAAGCCTGCAAAGTTCCCTTCCGTTCATTTGTTATGGATGGAACGTGGCTCAACCGGCCTTTTGCTGCAGCTGGAGCTTTTACCAGTTTGCTTCATGGGGAGGCCTTGCTAGGGTGCTCAGAGCGACATCTCTCCCCACAGCAGAGCCACACTCCACAGCAGAGATGGGGTTTATGAGCTTTAGAGCCCTACCCCCTGCCTGCAAACCTAGGGCTCTATTTTAGCCAGGGTAGTCTTCTGTGAGCCTCGGCATTCGGATTTTTTGCCCACATCCCATTGGCAAGAGCAAACGGGACAGATGCCCACTTTGCCAAAAAGGGGGGTGCCCCCCAACAAGGAACAAGCAGCAACACCAGCCCTGTGTGCACAGTTCAGCAGCCTTGGGTGTGGAAGTGGGCTCAGGTGAGTAGCTGGAGCCAGGACTGCAGGGAGGAAGGGGGGGGGGGGCGTGAAGCCTGCCCTGTGTCCCATTTTCCTTTCCTCCTTGGCATCCCATTGTTGTCTAATCACTGCAATGCAAACGCATCCCTGGGCCCGACCGAGCCGCCACGCCGATGAATGAACACTCCAAGGCATCTTGCGGAGTCGTGGGCTCACCCGCGCAAGTTTACTGTGTGAAACACTGTCTCAGTCTGGTAGACACGAAGACTTCTTTCCGTGCATAGGAGAGAGCGCGGAGACGCCACTACGCTCTTGGAATGAAAACTAGAAAGTGGAGTTTGACCATTAAACCTAGACTCGGAGATGGAAAATGGAGCAGAAACTCACGTGCAGCTGAAGCTAACTCACCAGGCGCACTGGAAGTTAAGAGGAAAGAGCAGAGCTGCTTGGGGTCTCGTGCAGATGAAAGCCGCATACTAACCAGTGGCTCTTGGACACCAGTCATTCGAGGCCCCAGTTTCAAAAAGGCTACCAAGCAAAAGGGAAGCTACATCCACGCCTTCCTTGGCTTTCAAGTACTCCGATTTGTGACCACGCCTCCAGCCAGTGGTGGCAGGGGCCACGTTTCTGATGTATTCCGAGATGAAAAGCCATGTAAAAACAGAACTAAGGCTCAATGTGAGTCTCAGTAATTCAGGATCAGTTACATTCTCCACCCCCCCCCCCCCAAAAACCCCAAAGTTATAAACCCCACAAATTCAGGGTGAAAATTGACCTTATATCCCAACAGCTTTTACACCCTGTAACCTTCACTCTACCAAAAGGACAAAAGGGAAAATGAAAAAAAAAAATGAATGTGTCTTTGAGAGTCAGCGTAATCCAACCTGGGACCACCAGCACAGGCATTACTCATAGTGTATGGACACTGCATAGTGCCACTCCAGTGAGAACAATGGGTGGGAGAGGAGAGTCCATTGGGAAAGAGGGTCAGCACCCTCCCGAGGACAGCTCTCGGCGTGACAGCATTAGGCAGTACGAGCCATTGACGAGGGCAGTTCTTTGTGGAATTATCTGTAGAATTATTCATCAGCCTCTGCTGCAGGATAAACTTTCAGCTACGAAGGACATTAAAAAACCCAACAACAACTATTCCAAACACAGCCTATGCGTCAGATTCCAGCGAGGTTCCGTTCTTCGGAAACGTCTGCTCTGATATCAAGATCATTTAGGACAAAATGGAAAAGCTCCCTGCGAGGCTATGTATTTCTTATAGGGCCCGTTTTTTAAAAATGAAATGTCAACACGACTGAAATCAGCGAAATGGTTCTCAGTACAGTTCAACTAACGAACCAAGCTACCTGCAAATGCTCGGAAAATGCCTTCGCGACCCAAACGGCGCCCTGGCACATGGGAGAACACGCTGTATTTCTGACAGATGGAAGTCGATGACGATCCACGGTAGGGCCAACATGCAATTTGATCTCTGGCCCCACGGCCAGCATGTCTGTAAGACACGCCCCCCTCCCCCGGGGAGGGATTTCCACCCCCACAGCCCTTTTCTGCTGAGGCCATTAAAGGCCCTGGATGGAGAAAAATCCAGGACAATGTAGCACTTTAAAGACTAACAAGATGGTTTATTAGGTGATGAGCTTTCGTGGGCCAGACCCACTTCCTCAGATCAAATAGTGGAAGAAAGTAGTCACAACCATATATACCTGGATGGAGAAGCGTTCTGCAAGGGGCAGGCAGACAATGGGATAGCACATGGGTCTTCCCGGAGCCAAAACAAATATCACACCAAGATGGCCCAGGCTTCTGAACTTGGCGGGCAGCACTCCATTGGCGATGGTGCGTATCGGCGCTAATGACAGCGCCTGCTGGGGTACCTCACCGATTACAGCCAAGGCCAGGGAACTCGGACAGACTGCAGGAGAAGAACGCCCAAGCGATCTCCTCAGAGGCCCTTCTTGTCCCCCCAGCAAAGACAGACAGTGTAGCGGGGTGGCACTCGCCTCCCAGAGCCCCCCGCCCTCCCTCCCGGTCAAGTTTGTGTACCTGCTCGCAATCTTTCCACATCCTTACCCTGCCCTCTGGCCGAGTCACACTGTGTGAATCAGATACGCCTTCCAGGTTTGCCTCTACCAGGGGCCCGTCGCGGTGCCGTCTGTATCATGTCTCAGCCTATTCCCCAGTCAGATAGAGACTGGCACCTCCAGAGCTTTCCCTACTGCAGACAGTGTCCTTACCTCAGGGCTCGATCACAGTTCACCATTAACTTTGTTCTCACCCACAATTATTTCCAGTTTGAGAACAACTTATACCTCCAGATCAGCGGCACAGCCATGGGTACACGCATGGCCCCACAGTATGCTAATATCTTTATGGCTGACCTAGAACAACGTTTCCTCAACTCCCGTCCCCTTTTACCCCTTCTCTACTTACGCTACATCGATGACATCTTTATGATCTGGACGCATGGCCAAGAAACACTGGAGACATTCCACAGAGATTTGAACAACCTACACCCCACCATTAACCTCAGCCTGGACCATTCCACATGAGAGATCCATTTCCTGGACACCACAGTACAAATCAGCAATGGAAAATTAGACACCACCCTCTACAGAAAACCCACTGACTCATACAGTTACCTACATGCTTCCAGCTCCCATCCAGCACTCACCATACGATCCATCATCTATAGCCAAGCCCTTCGATACAACCGCATCTGCTCTAATCCCACTGACAGAGACCAGAAACTTCAGGATCTCTACCAAGCATTTATAAACCTCAACTACCCACCCGGAGAAATAAAAAAGCAAATTGAAAGAGCCAAACGAATACCTAGAAACCATCTACTACAAGACAGACCCAAGAAAACCAACAATAGAACACCACTTGTCATCACCTACAGCCCCCAACTTAAACCTGTCCAACACATTATCAATAGATTACAGCCTATACTGGAACAGGACACTAAACTCCAAGAGGCTCTGGGAGACAGACCCATAGTCTCCTATAGACAACCACCTAACCTCAAGATGATTCTTGCCAACAACCACAGGACGTACCACACTAATACCAACCCTGGTATCTTCCCTTGCAACAAACCCTGTTGCCAGCTTTGTCCACATATTCACTCTGCTGATACCATTATTGGGCCTAACCAAGTGAGTTATAAGATCAAGAACACATATTCCTGCGCATCCAGAAATATAATTTATGCTATCATGTGCCGAAAGTGTCCGTCTGCTATGTACATTGGACAAACGTCTCAGACACTTCGCCAAAGGATCAATGCCCACAAAACAGATATTAGACAGGATCACAAAGAAAAAACAGTTTGCCATTTCAACCAGAAAGGACACTGTCTCAACGACCTAATTACCTGCATCCTACTCCAGAAGACTTTCAAATCTGCACTTGAAAGGGAATCCTCTGAACTGGCATTCATGCTAAAATTCGACACTCACCGCGGGGGGGCTCAACAAAGACACCAACTACCTTACCCATTACAAAGATAGCTTCCCCAATTATCACCTCTAATACCATTAGCTCACAGACATCTACCTTTCCCCACCTCTAATATCATTAACTCACAGACATTTACCTTCCTCCCCACCCCCCTGCATCCCCTTTCTATTCTGAAATGTGATTTGTCCTTTTCATATGTGTTCATTTTTTTAATTGTATCCTTTGGTATATATGGTTGTGACTATTTTCTTCCACTATTTGATCTGAGGAAGTGGGTCGGGCCCACAGAAGCTCATCACCTAATAAACCATCTTGTTAGTCTTTAAAGTGCTACACAGTCCTGTATTTTGTTTCAGCTACACCAGACTAACACGGCTACATTTCTATCACAGTTCACCATTAGTCTCTCCATAGTCCAGTCGCTAACTAGGGCTCCACTCGGTGCTGTCCATGGTGCTGACACACCCCCAGCCAGCCCTCCTCTTCACTCCTTCAGATGCAACTGACTCCTGCGATGCTCTGCAGTGACTTTTATAGGCCTTCCTAGCCCCTGACTGGCTGGTTCCTCCACAGCCACTCTAGCCTGCCTGGAGGACTTCTCTATGGCCATTTTCTGGGGCAAGGTGTGGCAGGGCCCTATCACAGCCAGTAAGCAGAAGACCCCAGTAGTGAACCACTTGGTAGGTAAGTGAGGTAAGGGAGAGAAGTTTGGTTTTGGGACTCATTGGGTGACCTTTTATGAGACAAGGGGTCTGTATATATTCGCTAGCCTCTACCAGTGTGTGAGGGACAGGCGCCTGGTGCAGCCAAGAGGGCATTATACGAACAACACAAGAGAGGTTGAAAACAAGTAGGATAATATGGGTGCTAAATTAGCACAAACTTGATATGCTGAGAACAAAATTAATCAAGACACCAAATGACATGAAGAGAAAATAAATCTTGAATTGTCTAGACACCAATGCTAGGAGTGTGGGGAATAAACAAGAGGAAATGGAATTGCTCATTTATTAGCATAAATTCAGTCTAATTGGCATTACTGAGCCCTGGAGAGATGATCTGGAGGGCTGATTTTAACATCCACTGGTTAGGTCCTATTTAGGAGGGACTGAGTGAGTGGGATGGTAGTGGGGGGGCAGATTCTTACCCGTTTCTGGGGCATTTATTGAAAATGTGCCTGCTGTGATTACAAAGTGTAACTGTACCCAGGAAATCATTACTGGGCACGTACGTTTCTACTAGGGTCCTGCAGGGATCTGTTCTTGGCCCTTTGCTAGTCAACATTTTTCCATGACCAGGAAGAGACCTAAATTCATCTCTGATGATACAAAGATTTGGGGAGCAGAAAATAAACAAGAGGACAGGTCACAGATACAGACCAATCTGGATCCCTAGATAACTGGGCACAAGCAAACAATATGCATTTCAATTAGGTATGATCAGGTAACCATTTAACTGGTTATCTGGTAAGGACCATCCTTACTGGGTGATGCTTGCCAGATACAGGTTAACAAGTATCGGGGAGCAGCCCCCCACCCATGGGGGTTGGGAGCCAGCACCCCTATATGGAGGGGGCAGCAGCAGAAGGCAGTGTGTGGGGCTGTTGGCTCACAGCGGCAGCCCACGTAATCAGTTAACCAATTAAACCTAAGGTTCGACTGGTTAACTGATTAGCCAGGATTTTACAATGGAAAGCCCTACAGCGAGGAGGAAAGCACGGCCTACGGGCAGGGGAGTGGCTCCCTCTTGGGAAGTGCAGACTGAAAAGGGCTTGGGGGTCCTGATGGAGGATCCGCTGAACAGGAACATGGAAATCCTGAAAAGATTTTGTTTCAACAAGAGATGCTCCCGTTTCAACAGGCATGAGACCAGGGACGCGTGCAGGGCTGTGTGATGCAAAGGGGCACATTGGATGATCCCCCTGGTGCCTTTTGGCTTTAGGGTCTGTGAATGTGGATGGGGGGTAATTCCCCTGGTGCAGATTATGCTGCCCCTGGAGCCGGCTGAACAAGCCCCAACCCGGGAGGGGCATGGGACAGGACCACAGCATGTATCCCTGGGGGAACATAAGCCGCTGGCTCCCCTAGGCAGCGAGGGACCAGAGCTAGAATTTAAAAGTTTAGCTCTGAAGCTTGTTGCCCCAGTGCTGGCTGGCCCCACTTCCTACACCCCATAGCTAGCACCTGCCCCCCCCCCCCCCGTCTCCCATTCAAAGCCCACTCTCAGAGCCTGGGGGGGGCATTTCCCGCCCACGCTGCCAAGCGGAGCCACAGGGCTTGAGTCAGAGAGACGCCGCAGAACAGAGCTAGTGCTGCAGCCGGCCCGGGGAGAGTCATGACCAAGGACAAAGCGCAGAGTCAAGCGTGTCCTTGCGCAGCCCAGCCCCCGCTGATCACTGCTGCTCATTCCAGCCCATCCCCCGGGCGCGCGATGCTGATACTCACAGCCGCCGGGTAATGGGAATGCTTGGCCGGGAACCAATCCCCCAGTGGTGTTCATGGCAGCCCGATAGCCGCACCATCCAGCTGCTTAGTAGCATGGGGGGGAGGGGGGTGGATTAAAGGCCCCAAGAGCTATTGGCGTGTGGGGCTCCAGGGACATGCAAGCTCTGGTGCCCAGCGAGTGGGGGAGTGGTACAGAATCCCAGTCAGGGTCCCCACTCGCCGTGGGAAGCCCCCAGCACGCGGGGTGCAGCCAGGAAGGTTCTGTCCCAGGCTTCCTTCCCTGGCTGCTGCCTTCTAACCCTGCCTTCGGCTGGCTGGCCGGGGAATGGCAACATCTGCAGGCCACCGCGGGTGGCTACTAAGCAGCATCTGCTGTATGGCTACTGCAGCAGCACCCAGCGGCCCAGGCCCCCGCGGCGCCAGGGGCCAAGCGAACAGGAGGGGAGTCACTGCTCTGGGAAGCCGAGTCTGAACTTGTGATATCCTGTTCGGCAGCCAACAGTGCGGAGAGCTTCCTCCCGATCGGAGCCGGGAACAGCGACACCCACACGGCACCGAAAGCTTCACGAGGTTCCATTTTTCATTTTAAAAAAATTTTTCCAACAAAAAAACCCGGAACAAAAAAACCCGGAAAAATCCCCAGATCTGAGTTCCGTTTCGACGGGAAACACACCCCATCTCTCCCTAAATGTATCTCCCCCTTTACAAAACTTCCTCCTCTCTCTTCCCCCCCGCTGGGAAAGGCCGGGAATAAAACAGGAACCGAAAAAGGACCTGACCTCTTCTGAATGACGCTAAAACAATTCTGATTCCTCCCAGTGTTTTTGTGTAACGGACTCTCCTGGTTCTGCCCCGCGCTAACGCTGCGCTCCCGGCCCCGCGGCCGTGGAGACGCACCGCTGGGAATGGACAGACGTGCTGTCCCTGCTCCCTTCCTTCACGGGCGCTGGGGCAATCGAGAGCCAGGCAGATCAGAGAGCAGACGTGCCCCCGGCTGGCACCCGTATCAGGCCGTTATAGCAGGTCTGCCCCATCAATTCACAGACTGCAAGGCCAGAATGGACCAACCAGCCTGACCTAGCCCAGCGGGTTCCCCAACTTTTTTTTTCTCATGACCCAGTTGAAGAAAATTGTTGGTGCCACGGTCACAGAACGTGACTGGGGTGTGGGCTCCGGGCCAGGGCTGAGGATGGGAACTTTGGGGTGTAAGAGGGGGTTCCCTCAAACAGCTCCTGGGCAGCGGTGCAGCGGGGGGGGGGGGCGCTAAGGCAGCTTCCTGCCTCTCCCGGCACCGCAAACCAGGCTGCGCCCAGAAGCAGCCAAAGCAGGTTCCAGCCAATGGGAGTGCGGAGCTAGTGCTCGGGGCAGGGGCGGTGCTAGGAGCCAGGCCTGCTGCGACCGCTTCTGGGGCGCAGCACAGTCTGTGGTGCCAGGACAGGCAGGGAGCTGCTTTAGCCCCCCCACTGCTCACCAGGTCCCCCTGCAGCCATGAGCCCCAGCGCCCGACCTCCCACCCCCCAGCACCGGGTCGTGCCGGGCGTTTGAAAGCTGCTCCCCTCCAGAACACGGGCCAGAGAACTTCCCTGAATTCTTGCTTGAACGCGAGCGCGCTCGGTCTTGGTTTCGACGTTTCCGGCGGTGGATAAATCCACGGAAACCCTTGCTCCGGGGTTAGCACCCTCCCTGCCACACGCTGGCTCGTTTCCATGCTGAACGTGACCGGCTGCAGGGCGGAGGACAGAAATGCCCCTGGGAAAGGTGGGGGAGGGGACAGCTCTGGGCCCTCCCAGAAAGGGCGGGGCCTCCGGCAGAAAGCTGGGGCCCCGCCTCTCCCCCAGCCCTTCTGTGCAGCCCAGACTGGCTCAGGGCTCTGGCAGCGATTTAAAGGGCCAGGAGCTCGGGCTGCGATAGTGGCCAGGAACCTGAGGCCCTTTAAAATCTTCGGGTCCAAGAGCTGCCTCCCCTTCTACTGCCCTGGTCTGCTGCAGCGCAGAGCCTCCCAGTATGGGATGCCCCACCCCAGAAGCAGCTGCACCGGGACCAAACAGGTCACAGCCTCTCTCCTCCGGCTCCATACTCCCCTCTGTGCAAGCCAGGGGCGCATGAGCTCTCCTGCCCTCGGGCACCGCACTGGAAGCTCACGCTCAGCTCGTTCGGTCCCAAGTGGTTTTCAGAGTCCCGGCGTCCCCGGCTGGCGCCCCCTGTGAGCTACACGCTGGGGTGTTCACGTTTCCACATGGCCCTAGGAAAGCTCTCGCCATCTGCTCCTGGCCTGCCCTCCTCACTACTCACCCTGCCCCAAGCGGTGGGCGTGAGGAGTGCGATTTCCCTCCAGCCCACGGATAAAACTGTGACCCAGCACAGGGCCCTCGCGAGAGTGCTGGGAGTGCTGGGAGTTTTGCCTCAATGACCCTACGGCTACAGAACGTGGTTTGCCTAGAGAGGGCCACGGAACGGGCCAGCGCTCAAAGACGTTTCCATTCAGGGCAAAGCCAGGCGCAGGTTTGACGTGGTGCACGTTCTAAGCCATTCACACGGCTTGCCCATGCTACTGGGGTCTGTGGCAGCCCCCAGTGTGTGCACTGCGGCCGAGTACACCCCAATCCCAACCTCCCCTCCCCCCCACAGCATCCTGAGCAGACAGCAGCCTTCCAGGGAACACGGCAGGAGGAAGGAGCACCAGAACCCAAGCTCGCGGTGTTCAATAATGTAACGAGCTCTCTACCTCGTGCACGGCCATGTGCTGCTGGGACAGGCTCCCTCGAACAGTCAGGAATAGAAATATGCAAGCAGGCAATTTGTGTTGCAGGCGCACAAAGTCCAGGGAGACTCAGAAGGTTTATTTGTAGAAATCCAGAGAGTTATTTTTAGCTGATGCAGTGAGTGAAGTCAGGGGTAGGGGGGAACAGAACTCAGAACATCTCGTGTCTCTCGGGTTGTATCACTGTACGGGGCCTCGCGAGGCCATCGAGTCCAGTCCCCTGCCCTCCCGGCAGGACCAAGCCCCGTCTAGATCAACCTGGACAGGTGTGTGTCCAACCTGCTCTTAAATATCCCCAGAGATGGAGATTCCACAACCTCCCTGGGCAATTTATTCCAGTGTTTCACCACCCTGACAGGCAGGAAGTTTTTCCTAATGTCCAACCTCAACTTCCCTTGCTGCAGTTTAAGCCCATTGCTTCTTGTCCTGTCCTCAGAGGCCAAGATGAACAATTTTTCTCACCCCTCCTTATAACACCCTTTTAGGCACTTGAAAGCTGCTGTCATGTCCCCTCTCAGTCCTCTCCTTTCCAAACAAAACAAGCCCAATTCTTTCAGTCTCCCCTCATAGCTCGTGTTCTCTGGACCTTTCATCATTCCTGTTGTCCGTCTCTGGACCCTCTCCAATTTCTCCACATCTTTCCTGAAATGCGGTGCCCAGAACCGGACACAAGACTCCAACGGAGGCCTGATCAGCTGTTCCTTCTTCCTGCAGGGCCCAACCCTCCTCCGCCCATGCTGGTTTCCACCAGTGGCGCCCTGGCTAAGGGTCAGGAGGCAGCTACGAGGGAGAGTGAGACGGCGGCAGGAATGTGTCGCTGTCCCACCCTGTTCAGAAGGGCTAGAGGCCTGGCAACGGGTTCCTGATGACTCGGAGGGAGGGGCGTGGAGGCAAAGGGGAGGGGAGAAATCGCTCTCAAGCGGGATTAAGGCCTGGGCAGAAGACTCCTCAGGGGGATCCCAGGGAGCAGCGGAGTCCGGGGCTGGAATTTGTTTGTATTTCTCCAGAAAGCTAAAGGCAAGAGGAGCTTTTAGCCCCATTCTTTGTATGGGCCACTTCATGCAGCAGCCTTCCCAGGGCAGTCTCTGGAGCACATTCCTCAGTCCTGGCCTGCTTCTGCGCCTTGCAGCCTGCTCCTAAGGCCCTTGCATGGCAGCGACGCTGCTGGAAGCCAGGTCATGTTGCTTTCAACTAAAACATGTTATAAGCAGGGGCAAGAAAACCAGCCTAAATTAGACCAAACCAAAAGGACGAGCGGATTCGATTCAAGGGTTATGTTCCATGATGCTGGGTAAAAACAGAAGATCTGGAACCAAATGAACCCAAACTGGATACTAGGCCTAACTGATGGACAAAAGAGCACGTGGCAGTAAAATAATTGCACACCCACTTCTCCACCCCACCCTGTTTTGGGGGACTCTTAAAAGGAGCCTTGTGGGAAAAAATACTCCCATAAACATCTTCACTTTCCAGGTCTCCATTAATCCAGACGTATCTTCCCCAACCCCAAGACAGGGAGCAGAGCAGACCAAAGGGTTTGCTTCACAGGAGGAGGGCAGCAGACCTTGCTCTTGTTTAAGGAACTTCTGATTTTTCACCCGAGAGTCTTGAAAGTCATCGGATCGTCGTGACAGCCAGTTCTCAGCCCATCGGTGGTGAGCCTGAATTGTGGGCACCACAGAGGCCCACACGACCCTGTTCCCGTCGATGTTACTTTCTCCTGCCACTGTCTCTCTTCTCCTATGCGATCACTTTCTCCCTCGGCTTTTCACCGCTTCCCAATATCAGCTGCACTCAGGGGCAGCTGGTCCATAGAGGCAAACTAGGCGGTCACCTAGGGCGCCAAGTTAAATGGGGCGCTACATGGTGGCGCAATATCATTGAGGGGTTTGGAGGTGGGGGCACCGATTGCATGGTTTGCCTAGGGCGCTAGTTGCCTGCAGCTAGTCTAGGGCCGCCCCTGGCTGCACTCCAGGTATCCCCACAGTGAGATGAGGCAGCTCTGCCCTGCCAGAGGAGAAAAGGCCCAATCAGAGGATGTCCCCAGCCAGAACGTGAACCAGGTGCCATGGTCAACCTACCAGCCCAAGCGTTCATTTGTAACTGACCAACCAGCACCAAAAACTGCCTTCCCCCGCCTGGCTCTCCTCAGCGGCGGCCCGTCAATACAGGCGATCTAGGCGGTCGCCGAGGGCGCCAAGAAGAGCAGCCATTGAGGGCGTTGGAGGCGAGGGCGCCAATTGCGCATCTCGCCTAGGGCGCTAGTTGCCAGCAGCGCGTCTAGGGCCGCTCCTGTCTCTCCTACACCTTGTCTATCTGTTAAAACCAGGAGACGCGAGTCCCTTTCACGCACGAGGGCAGAGTAAATTCCCCCTCTCTCTTTCACAAAAGAAAAGTTATGGGTGAAAATGAAAGCCCGATATTTTACCCACAAAGAAAAGAGTCTGTTGCAGCTTCTTGTTCTTTCTTGTCTTTCACCAATAAATGTTCGATCATAGAAGACATTACTTGGGGGTGTTTGCCAAGAAATCAAGCCAGCTAAGGCCTCTGTAGAACTTCCATCCCCTCCCCCTGAACTTTTGTATCACTCTTAACATTGGGCAGTGAAAGACTAACACCTTACCTCTTTTGAACCTTGATTTTAATACAGCAGGTCTCAAACCAAACATTTGCCCGAAATTCCAGCATCCAATAAAGTACGCTGGCTTAGTCAGGTGTGTATGAGCATGTCTCCCTGTGAGCGTCCTGCTGCTTACCAAAACCTGACAAAGCTCCCAGATGCCAAGGGCAGAAGAAACCATCATGATCATCAAGTTAGGCCTCAGCTGGAGTACTGTGTCCAGTTCTGGGCGCCACATTTCAAGAAAGATGTGGAGAAATTGGAAAGGGTCCAGAGAAGAGGGACAAGAATGATTAAAGGTTTAGAGAACATGACCTATGAAGCCAGGCTTCATGAACTGGGCTTGTTTAGTTTGGAAAAAAGAAGATTAAGGGGGGACATGATAGCGGTTTTCAAATATCTAAAAGGGTGTCACAAGGAGGAAGGAGAAAATTTGTTCCTCTTGGTTTCTGAGGACAGGACAAGGAGTAATGGGCTTAAAGTGCAGCAGGGGAGGTTTAGATTGGACATTAGGAAAAAATTCCTAACTGTCAGGGTGGTCAAATATTGGAATAAATTGCCAAGGGAGGTGGTGGAATCTCCCTCTCTGGAGATATTTAAGAACAGGTTAGATAGACATCTGTCAGGGATGGTGTAGACGGAGCTTGATCCTGCCTTGAGGGCGGGGGGGCTGGACTCGATGACCTCTCGAGGTCCCTTCCAGTCCTGTTATTCTATGATTCTATGATCTCGCCTGACTCCCTGCATGACACGGGACAAAGGTCCTCACCCAGTAATCTTATCATCACTGGATCTTCTTGTACTACTGGAAGCATGTGTTTGGGGGGAGGGGAGGGCCAGACCCCGATCCTGCAAACACTGAAATCGGTAGAACATAAGAACATCAATACTGGGTCAGACCAAAGGTCCATCTAGCTAAGTTCCCTGTCTTCTGATACTGGCCAAAGCCAGGTGCCCCATGGGGAGTGAACAGAACAGGGAATCATCCAGTGATCCCTGTCAGCCATTTCCAGCCTTTAACAAACAGGGACACCATTCCTGGCTAATAAGTACTGATGGACCTAATCTCCATGAATCTATCTAGTGCTTTTTTAAGCCCTGTTAAAGTCCTGGTCTTCACCACATCCTCTGGCAAGGAGTTCCACAGGTTGGCTGTGCACTCCGTGAAGAAAAACTTCCTTTTGTGTGTTGTAAACCTGCTACCTATTAATTTCATTTGGTGACCCACAGTTCTTACGTTATGGGAACAAGTAAATAACTTTTCTTTATTCATCTTCTCCCCACCGGTCATGATTTTATAGACCTCTATCATACCCCCTCCCCTTTGTCTCCTCTTTTCTAAGCTGAAAAGTCCCATTCTTTTCATTCATCTGAAGTCTTGGACTTTCAGAAAGCCGTGACAAGGTCCCTCACCAAACCTCTTAAGCAAAGTAATCGCTATGGGATAAGAGAGAAGATCCTCTCCTGGGTCAATAACTGGTTAAAGGACAGGAATCAAAGGAGTTGATGGTCAGTTTTCAGAATGGAGAGAGGTAAATAAGGATCCCCCAGGGATCTGCACCGGACCTATCCTGTTCAATGCATCAATAAATGATCTGGAAAAAGACGTGATCGTTGAGGTAGGAATATTTGCGGCTGATACAAAATGACTCTAGTTAGTTAAGTCCAGAGCAGACTGCAAAGAGCTACAAAGGGGTCTCACAAAACTAGGTGACTGGGCAACACAATGGCAGATGAAATTCAGTGTTGAGAAATGCAAAGTAATGCCCATTGGAAAACATCATCACCACTCAATATAAAAGGATGGGGTCTAAATTAGCTGTTACCACTCAAGAGAGAGGTCGTGTGGGTAGTTCTCTGAAAAGTTCCACTCCGTGTGCAGCAGCGGACCAAAAAAAAAAAAGCAAAACAGAATGTTGGGGACCCTTAAGAAAAGGACAGAGAATGAGACAGAAAAGATCATATTGTCTCAGATCGTGAATCCTGTCTGCAGTTCTGTTTGCCGTATCTCAGAAAAGATAATGGAATTGGAAAAGATTCAGAAAAGGGCAACAAAAATGATTAGGGGCATGGAACAGCTTTGATAGGAAGAGAGATTAGTAAGACTGGAACTTTTCAGCTCAGAAAACAAAAGACTAAAGGGGATATGCCAGAGGTCTAGGAAATCCTGGCCCATGTGGAGAAGGAGAACAAGGAAGCATTATTTACTCCTTCATACAACACAAGAACTAGGGGTCACCAAATACAATTAATAGGCAGCAAGTTTAACACTAACAAAAAGAAGTATTCCTTCCACACAATGCGCAGTCAACCTGTGGAACTCCTTGCCAGGGGATGTTGTAAAGGCCAAAACTAGAACAGAATTCAAAACTGAACGAGGTAAGTTCCTAAGAGGTAGACCATCAATGGCTACTAGCCAAGATATGCTGGGATGTAACACTATGCTCTGAGTGTCCTTAGCCTCTGTTTGCAGGAAGCTGGGAGTGGCTGACAGAGGGTGAATCACTCAATGGCTGCCTGTTCTGTTCATTCTCACTGAAGCGCCTGGAACTGGCCACTATTGGATGATGGTGCCCGGAGCTAAACGGACCATTGATCTGACTCATGGTGACCGTTCCTGGGTACAGCTGGTGAGTTGAAATGCTTGAGTTCTGAGTCCATGGTGCTGAAGGTGAAAGGTACAAATGCTCCTGAAGACTATTGCGTCTGCATAACTTATGATTGTGACCATTTCTGGGTGTATCACATTAAAAGGCCACTACATTCCACACCCTAATGACTTACAAGACTAAGCACGGCACTTACAGCCATTCAATTAGCCTCATTTAGCATGGACTCTCCAATTGACAATACTTTTTCCTATTTTTTCCCCTCTCTTCCCCGTTCCCCTTTCTCTGCTATTTATTTGTACCTCGGAGCCCTTACTCCATTCATCTGAAGAAGTGGGCTGTGCCCATGAAAGCTCAGGTCCCATCTACAGGTTTTGTTGGCCTCTAAGGTGCTGCAGGACTTTTCGTGGCTAAGTTTTCCCAGTCACAGACTAACACAGCTCCCCCTCTGAGACTTAATATTAACAGGTGGCAAATAATACTGCACCAGCAGCGAGTCAGATGCAAAACGTGGGGAGAAAACAAAGAGGAAGTTGCTCCCTCCCTCCCTCCCACCTTCTGTCACGCAGGGCGTACCTTGGGCAGAAGAATTCCTGCCTGGCAATCACAGTTGGCTCGGGGTGCGGCAATCACATTTGTTTCACTTTCCCCTTGTCCATCACTCAGCGCAAGAGGCAGCGTCAGCGCGCTGCGAGCCAGCTGGAGGCGCACAGGCGACGGCCAGCTTCTGACACATATCCCATGCCTCTATTATTACTACCACGAAGGCTTCCAAAGCTCACAGCCCAGGACATGCAGCTTGTTGGCTGCATCCCGGTGCACGCGCATGGCTGCTGACTTTGCAAGTGTCGCTCCCACTCAGAGTCACAGGGTTTGTGCGTTAAAAATACCCCAAGAAGTCACTACTATCTTAGCTGTCAGTGAAAGCACCCAGCATGGACAAGGCTCACTCCTGGAGCAGGGTGAAACCGCTCCGGTGTGAAGCCCAGGACTGTCCCCTCATTGCACCCCTCAAGAGCACGGGACACTTGCTAGAGGCAGATGCACCCCCCCCACACACACACACACACACTTAAGATTTCTTGTGAGTGCAGGTTGCTCATTAACGAGCCTGGGTCCTTCCAGTCTCATCCTAGATCTTCCAGGTTTATTCCAGCAGAGGAGTGTCCCACATAGCTCTGCCCCGGGCTGTTTGCTCCATCTAGCCATGGCTACGCTCTCCCCATGTGCTCGGCTCAGAGGAACGCGACCTGTGCCCAGGCGAAGCAGCACTGGAAGCAGGAGGGGGTTGCATGCCCCTCTCGTGCCTACCTGGGACTGCTTTTCACACTTCTCTGTGCCTTTGGGCATCTCCAGCTGAGACTCACCAGCTTCCCTGATGGATGGGACATGAGTTATTAAACTTTGCAGGGTGGGCAGCTTCTTTCCGGGAGCTCTGCGCCATCAGCTCCCGGTAGCTCTTTACTACTGGCAGCTAATGTGCCGCATGGCGGTGTCAGAGCCTCATGGTGCCAGGCACAGAATAGGCACCGCGAGGACCAGTCCCTGTCGCAAAGAACTCACCAGCTAGAGAGACAAGGGGCACAGACGCAGGAAGTGACTTGGCCAAGGTCACAGAGCAGGTCAGTAGCAGAGCAAGAGCTTGAACCAAGACCTTCTGAGCCCCAGGTCAGTGCGCTCACCACGAGACCACAACACCTCCCGCTTACACCTTCCTGCCACACCTGCACCTGCCAGCTTGCTTTGCTTGAACGTTCTCGATTGCATTCCTCTCTCCTGGCCATGCAACGGTACCCCCCCCCCAAACACACAAGGGGCCTTGCCACAAGGTTCTGCCAGCAGCAGCTACAGAAGAATTTGCCACCTTCACCCCCTCCCACTACCTTCCCAACACACACACACACACACCGCCACATGCTAGTCACAGGGATCTCCGGCTGAAAATCGGGACCTTACACCCAGGCCCTGCCAGGCTTAGCCTGATCACTCACAGTCCACCAGACAATAGCCAATCAGCCTACAGAACCAGGGCCCTGCCCTCACTGTACACATAATGAGCCAAAGTCACCCCGGCGTAATTCCAGGGAATCAATGGAACTGCGCTCGGGAGCCACCTGGGCCAAGAATCACACCCCCGATTCACACCGAGGGCGGCTGTCCTGGGAGGGTGACGCAGCTCGGAGCCTGGGAGTTCAAAGCTGCCCTTTGCAAGTAGCCAGTGTAAACAGTGTCCAAAGCAAAGGCACCCTGCAGTCCTGCTCGGGCCCCTGCTGCTGGAGCCAACAGAGCTCAGCACACGGGGGACATGTGAGACGTTGGAGCACTATTAAAAGCCTGGCCACCAGAGCCCCAATGGGAGCTGCTGGGGAGTCCGACCAGTCTGCCACCAGTCTTCAAACGCTGGGCCTGGAGGTTCTCAGGCCAGCGATCGGCAGCAGTCACCTTTATATCAATGCACAAAGAGGGCCACCTCCTGAGGACCTTCCTTGGATGTGACACAGGCCCTAGACTGCTCCGGGTTGGTCCATCGCTCATTCTCCAGGAGCCGCTGGGACGAAAGGTGCTAACGCGAAGCACGTTAACCCTGCGTGGCGTGGTCGAGGGGAGTGTGCAGAGCGTGCAAACAGAATGTTAAGAATCATTAAGAAAGGGAGAGAGAATAAGACAGAGAATATCTTATTGCCTTTGTATAAACCCACGGTGCATTCACATCTCAAATTCTGCATGCAGATGTGGTCACCTCATCTCAAAAGAGATCTTTTGCCACTGGAAAAGGTTCAGAAAGGGGCAACAAAAATGATGAGGGGTTTGGAACGGGTCCCATATGAGGAGGGATTAAAAAGTCTTGGATTTTTCACCTTAGAAAAGAGGAGACTAAGAGGGGATAGGATAGAGGTCTATAAAATCATGACAGGTGTGGACAAAGTGACTAAGGAAAAGTTATTTACTTATTGTCATAACATCAAGATTAGGGGTCACTAAGTGAAATTAATAGGTAGCATGTTTAAAACAAAGCAAAGGACATTTTTCTTCACACAATGCACAGTCAACCTGTGGAACTCCTCGCCAGAGGATGTTGCAAAGACCAGGAGTTTAACAGGGTTCAAAAAAGAACTAGATAAATTCAGCTCCATCAATGGCTATTAGCCCGGCTGGGCAGGAATGGTTTCCCTAGCCTCTGTTTGTCAGAGGCTGGAAATGGCTGAGAGGAGATTCCCTGTTCTGTTCACTCCCTCTGGGACACCGGCATTGGCCACTGTGGGCAGACAGGACACTGGGCTGAATGGACCTTTGGTCTGACCCAGCCTGGCCGTTCTGATGTTCTTATGAATAAAGATCCCAGGTTGGTCCCACACAGTGCATATCGTGTTCCACTGGCCCATCCGTGTGCTAGGCAGGAAGAAGACGGATTTATACAGGTGATGCTCAAACACACCTCAGACCCCCCTCCCACTCCAAAACACCCAAGCAACAGGGTGGTACTTGTCTCCCTTTACAGGCGGAATGTTGAATGCTGTAGGAAGCAGAGGCGTGATGCATTTCCAAGCAGGTGTTATCGATAACCACAGCCCCGGCTTTTCCTCTTTCATTTTCACTACCGATTTTCGATGCTAGAGGTCAGGTGAGTTCAATATCGCAGGCCTTTTAAGAATGGGTTGCTTTTAGTAGGGAAAAAGCCACACCACCTCTGTCTCAGCTACAGTGGATCCAACAAAAGTGCTGGAAGGGACGGTGGAGGTGTAGAAAGAGCAGAGCAGAGGAACAGCCAGGAGATCCATGGACCGCAGATGGAGCCCCAGTGGGCGGCATGTGGCTTGAGGGCCACAGGCAGCCCAGCACTGGTCTGTAACCAGGCAGGACTACTTTAACAGCTGGCTTGGCCGGTGTATACAAGCCAAAGCAATCCCGCTCTGTCTCATGTGCTGTCTTTCAAACAGTATCACTTCTAACCCACTCCGGTACCCGGTCAAACGCGGATGAAGGCCTTCCCATTTGTTCGTGGTCGCTAGACCCTCTGAGCTGGGAGCGGACAAGAGCTAATATGTGAACTCGAACCATTGATTTTCTATATCAATCAACAAATGGTGAAATCCTTACCAACTCATGGTCCATAGCAAGCCGGCATTTCTACAGGACAGTGGAAAAGCAGCGGTGTCCTGTCTGCTGCCAAGCAGCAGGAGGTTTGACCTTTCCAAGCAATCAATATTCTTCCTGCTTTGGCTCCTAAATGCCTCTCCTCAAACGGCCGAGCCCTGTGAACCAGTTAACCGCACACAAATTTCACCAGGGAGCGTACAAATTCACTGTGTGAAGAGCCACACTTCAACCTCACTTGCACGGGTGCGAATCAAGAGTCATTCCACTGAAATCACTGAGGTTGCCCTGGCTTTACATCAGCTTTCATGAGCTGGCCCCTAGTGTTTTAAAACCCTTTTGTCATGATGTTACTGAGTTGCTCTTTGCCATACGGGAGCAGCGGGGGGAAGCAGTACAGACAAGAAATCCCTGGAGCTCAACTAACATTCGTGTCGTCTAGCTCAGTATAATTTCCCATGTGCAGCCCTGTCCATTAACCCTTTGAAATCACCAGATGCAGGTGGAAGAGTGACCTCTGACCTTCAAGCCATAAAATGCCTGGCATCCATTTGTGTGCAACTCTCCCCCCCCCCCTCGCACTCACTGGATTAATCTCTGGATTTACACACTCACTTGCAGGGGTGGCATGCAAAAGGCTGGGTGTAGACTAGGCTCTCGGGAGTAGCTCAGTTAGTCGGTATCTGCAAGAACGACGAGGCGTCCTGTGGCATCTTAGGGACAAAGGGTATGTCTACACTAGCCCCCTAGTTCGAACTAGGGTGGTTAATGTAGGCAACCAGAGTTGCAAATGAAGTCCGGGATTTGAATTTCCCGGGCTTCATTTGCATAAAGCTGGGCGCCGCCATTTTTAAATGTCCGCTAGTGCGGACTCCGTGCCCACGGCTACACACGGCACGGACTAGGTAGTTCGGACTAGTGAAACGAGGAGTAACAGTAGTTCGGAATAGGAAGCCTAGTCCGAACTGCCTAGTCCGTGCCGCGTGTAGTCGCACGGCACGGAGTCTGCACTAGCGGACATTAAAAATGGCGGCGCCCGGCTTTATGCAAACGAAGCCCGGGAAATTCAAATCCCGGGCTTCATTTGCAACTCCGGTTGCCTACATTACCCTCCTAGTTCGAACTAGGGTGGTAGTGTAGACATACCCTAACAGATTTATTTGGGCATGTGCTTTTGTGGGTAAAAACCAATTCGTCATGTTGAGGAGGCAAGTTTAGAAGCCGACTTTGAAAATTTGGTCACGTGTCTGTCAGCAGAACACTCATCAGCCAAAAGTCAGGAGGCCACAAAACACCCACTGTTGTTAAAAATTAAAAAATGGGGAAAAAACTGAATGGAGATGCCTATCTCCTAGAACTGGTAGGGACCTTGAAAGGTCATCACAGTCTAGTCCTGCCTTCACAGCAGGACCATCCCTGACAGATTTTGCCCCAGATTCCTAAATGGTCTCCTCAAGGATTGAACTCACAACACTGAGTTTAATAGACTAATGCTCAAACCACTGAGCTACCCTCCCACCCTATTGTCTGAGAAATACTGTATGCACACGGTATTCTTAGTTCTCCATGCTGGAATACATCGGTACTAGAGGCAGTCCAATAGCCCGACTGTGTTATGGTGACAGGGGCTGTACCAGTGTCTATGTGGACTGAGAGTTTATCTTCTCTGTGCAGTCAGACAATTCGCCCAAAAGCAATGCACTGACCTGGGAGGTACAGGGTCTATTCCTGGTTCACGTGGGAGAGTGGGGAGCCTCAGAGTCCAAGCTATGATGCCCAGGAGGCAAAGCAGTGAAATGGGGAAGTGTCGCATGACGTGGAAATGACTCAACACCAAGGCTACGTCCACACTCGCGGCGTCTTGCGCAAGTCCGGCCGTTCTTGCGCAACAATCTACAGAGCATCCACACTGCCCGCCCGCTCTTGCACAAGCAAATTTACAGTAGGGCGTGGGAAGAGAGGGCGCCTTGCGCAAGAGTTACGCTCTTTTTTATCAGGTGTAAGCCCTCTTGCGCAGGAGGGCAGTGTGGACGCTTGGCAGGGATTTCTTGCGCAAGAAAGCCCTATGGCTAAAATGGCCAGCAGAGCTTTCTTGTGCAAGAGAGCGTCCACACGGCCATGGGAGCTCTTGCTCAAGAGCACAGCGCGCACATGGCAGCGTGGACGTTTTATTGCGCAAGAAGCCGCCAGTGTAGACACAGCCCTAGTGTTGCAGACAGAAAGGAAGAATTGTGGTTCTGGATATGTCAGAATGGCTTTGAATAGAGAACGTTAAAATGAAATGTTTTGATGTTTCAAATTGTTTTTTAAATGTCTGTTCCACCAAAAAAAAAAAAAAAGATTTGGAGTGGGAGGGGGAACAAATATGGAAATGTTGGAATTTCCCACAGGTTGGAAAATCTAAATTTTGCTCTGCTCTATCACACCTCTGAAAAAGATTACCTCTCTGGTGATAGTATGCACATGTCTAGCGGGTTCTTAGGACAGCAACCTTGGGCTACACAGGGCTGTTTTTTATCTGTAGCTCAAACAGGCTTGCTTTGACCTGCATGATGGTTCTGGTTTCTGTTCCGAAGGGATTTTCGGAACAGGAGGGAGTGAGATGTCCAAGTCAATGGGAGTTGCCTCTCTCATACCCTGGAGCTCCGTCAGGGACCTTAGCTTTAATCAGAGGTTGCCCCGTTTTTTCAAAGAAATTGCCTTTTTCCAACGTTGAAAACTTTCACGGATTTTTTAAAATTTTCTGCTTTTTTAAATGAAGCCTAAAACCAAAAGAGATTCTAGTTTTTCCACATTTTCATTTTCTGTCCCCTTCATCCTCTTTCCTTCCCCAGTTTCTTTAAGGGAACGTCTACACAGCCGGGCTAAAGCGAAGCCTTAAGTGACGCAACTTCAGCGACATCAGTTGCATAGCTGGAGTCGAAATAGCTTCACTCGGCTTTTAGCGTACAGCAGGAAGTCAAAGGAAGAACACTCTCTTGGAATAAATTGCCTAGAAGGGTTGTGGAATCTCTATCACTGGAGATATATAAGAGCAGGTTAGTTGCACACCTGTCAGAGATGGTCTAGATGGTGCTTGGTCCTGCCACGAGTGCAGGAGACTGGACATGATGACCTCTCGAGGTCCCTACCAGTCCTAGGACTCTATGATCTTTCTAACATTTGTAGAAGGATTTCTTTTTTTAAAGCAGCCAAGAAAGCAGCACAGAGCGGATGGCTGGCATCTCCCCCAAAAGAGCTGGATTCCCACAAGACAGTATAACATAGCATGAGCCGATGTCTCCCACAACACACATAAAACTGAGCTTTTCTTTAGTAAGGAACAATAACTAGCACCCGAGGAGGAAGGCTCTTTGACAGTATCTCTGTGCCGCCTTTAATATTTTTGCAAATATTTATCTTGGACTAGAAGCTCGCTCTGCATGGAAAACGTGATTTCCTCTCTGCATAGAACATTGCCATTGACAATTTGAGACAAATTTAACTATTTAAAATGGCATAAAACTAGATTACAAACATTATTTGACTGATGACCTATGTAAACGACATAATCTGCCACTTAATTTGTTAATACAGATTAGTGTCTATAACAATTTTATCACCCTGGAAAGAGACACCGAACCATAAAGATAAAACATGTTCTCTGTGCTAAAGGATTTATAATCCAACAGAAAATGCGTATAAACCCGATGCTATTAATAAGACCTATATCAACAGTTTTCAGGCTGAGAAAGCGATGATTTACTCTGCATGATAAATCAAGCACATTCTTGAACCATAACTTGGGAAACTTTATGCACCGAATAGATACGTGTAAACTGGAAAAGGTCGCAGTTTGCCACCAGTTCACACGTGCACGTAGCTTCATTTTCCTTTCAGTGTTTCTCTCCCTCAGCCTCGATTCTCCATCTGTCGGGTCCCGCGGTGAAACCGTTACAGGGCGCGTGTGCACCGACCGTTGCCTGGCAGATAAACGAGCATGGCGCTGTAAGGCCGTCGTCAGAGAAAATGGTGCCATGCCGGACTGCGTTTTCGTTGCAATCAGAGGCGCTGGCTCCATGGCTGCACCCATGGAAACAAATTAGTGGGCGCTTAGCCCCCACCAGCAGCAGCTTCTCCTCCCTCCCCCACTGTTGCTTGCCCCACTGATCAACTCCTCCCCCACTCTCCCATCGCCTCCCGCACACTGGGACCAGCTGTTTTATGGCGTACAGGAGGCCACGCTGTATAGGCCACGCTCTGGTGTAGTGCAAGGGGAGACCTGGGTCCAGAGCCCCGTCCTGCCCTTCTTCGCTCCCCTTGACAGTTCCTGTTCCCTGGGCCACCTCCCCATGACCCGTGCACTTGCAAGTGACAGTCTGGAGCCTCTGCCTAGCTCCCTTAAGCCTGCTCTATGCAGGTGCCGCTGGTTCCCTCCCCTTCTAGGACCCAGCTCTTCTCTCTGGCTGGTCAGGGTGAGAGTGAGAACCCTTCTGCTCTACCACCTTTTATAGGGCCCAGCCCGGGCCTGATTGGCTGACTGCTTCTCAGCCTGATTGGCCAGGTTTGTGCTGGCTCCCTCTGGCCACAGGAGTGGGTTACAGCACCCCGCCAGATGGGAATGAGTGACGTTGCGACAGCAGGTTTTGTTGCAGGGATACAGCTCTGCTGGGAGTACTGAGACCCGGCAACTCACTGCATGTTGGAGCAGCCACCCGCTAGTATCAGTGTTGGCTCACCACCTGCTACGGGCGATGCCCTATGTATCACATAGGTTACAGTAGATGGCATTCCAGCTGCAACAGAATATCCCTCTCTGCAAATGGCTTCTTTGGTGCACCTCGATCTCTGTTCAAAACACGAGCCACCTGGCGCACATTAGGATCAGCCCGTCAGGGGATTCAGAAGGCCCCTCCCCACCCCCAAGCCACCCAGTGCTGATGAAATGCCAGCAAGGCCCTACAGGAGCACAGAAAGACGTGGACTCAGGGGGACATGCCTGCTTTGTGGGACCAGAGCCAGGACACCGTCATCTCAAGACCCTGTAGGCCAGATCACCTTGTCCCACTAAGAAACCCGAGTGTGACAGCTGGGGGGTTGGCAGACAGGCCTGGGGAGGGATTTCTGATTCCAGGACTACCGAAGCCAGTCAAATACAGCCCCCCCCCCCCCCCTTCGTGGTGCAAAACAAGGGTAGACTGCTGGCACCCACAGAGCTGCCTGGCAGCCTTACAAAGAGAGTTCCCTGGTTCTCCCCTCCCAAAGCCCTTTGATTGCCCCCCTAGAAGAGCCCATTTGTGCATTGAGCAAGCCCCAGGTCAGAACTAGTCAGGGCTTTTAAAAATTGCTCATCAAGCTCTTCCATCGTTGCATGGGGAGTCGTACAGGGCTCCTGTTCCAGCCTCAGGCCAGGTCTGCACCAAAGGGGACGGTCGACTCAAGATGCACAACTCCAGCTATGTTCATTACGTAGCTGGAGTCAACGTACCTGGTTTCAAATTTTCCCACTGTCCCCGCAGTGGGTGGCCAATGGGAATAAACGCTCCCCTTGGCTTCCCTTACTCCTTGCAGAATCACAGAATCATACAATCCTAGGACTGGAAGGGACCTCAAGAGGTCGTCAAGTCCAGTCCCCTGCCCCCATGGCAGGACCCAGCACTGTCTAGACCATCCCTGATAGACATTTATCTAACCTGCTCTTAAATATCTCCAGAGATGGGGATTCCACAACCTCCCTGGGCAATGTATTCCAGTGTTTCACCACCCTGACGGGAAGTTTTTCCTAATGTCCAACCTAAACCTCCCTTGCTGCAGTTTAAGCCCATTGCTTCTTGTCCTGTCCTCAGAGGCCAAGATGAACAAGTTTTCTCCCTCCTCCTTATGACACCCTTTTAGATACCTGAAAACTGCTCTCATGTCCCCCCTCAATCTTCTCTTTTCTAAACTAAACAAACCCAATTCCTTCAGCCTTCCCTCATAGCTCATGTTCTCTAGACCTTTCATCATTCTTGTTGCTCTTCTCTGGACCCTCTCCAATTTCTCCACATCTTTCTTGAAATGCGGTGCCCAGAACTGGACCCAATACTCCAGCTGAGGCCTAACTAGTGCAGAGTAGAGCGGAAGAATGACTTCTTGTGTCTTGCTCACAACACATCTGTTAATGCATCCCAGAATCACGTTTGTTTTCTTTGCAACAACATCACACTGCTGACTCACATTTAGCTTGTGGTCCACTCTGGCCCCTAGATCCTTTTCTGCAGGACTCCTTCCTAGACAGTCGCTTCCCATTCTGTATGTGTGAAATGAATTGTTCCTTCCTAAGAGGAGCACTTTGCATTTGTCCTTATTCAACTTCATCTTTTTTACTTCAGACCATTTCTCTAGTTTGTCTGGATCATTTTGAATTACGACCCTATGACCCTCCACAGCACTTGTAACCCCTCCCAGCTTGGTATCATCTGCAAACTTAATAAGCGTAATTTTTATAGAAGCAGAACTGGCCACTGATGGGATGCCCTATGAGTTTGATTTAGCAGGTCTCAACTAGACCTGCTAAATCGAACTCCCGGCGATTGATCACGGCAGGGTCAATCTTCCGTCTAGTGAAGACATGGTCTAAGTCACATTCTTCTCTGCAGAGAATACCTTGTGCAGTTCACAGCCCTTTTCACTGCAAACCGGCCAGTAATAGATTAGAAAAGCTACAAAGATCAGGACCAAGGAATTGGAAATGCAGACGTGTAACAGGACTTGAGCTTATAAAAAAAAAAAAAAGAACTGCAGGTGGAAGAGGGTGATAGAACTGAGCAGCATTATAGGGATGAAGGCAGAAGTGTGCCGCAAAATGGGAATCTATCGCAAGGGCTATAAAGCTTTGTGATGCAGGTGCACCATGCTTCATCAGCGGGAGCATTAAAAGTATGAGATAAACTTCATAGTGTCTCTGTGCGGCAGGCTGCAGAGCTCTGCGAATGACAGATGTTTCAGTTTGCTGGATGTTCCAGAAAGTGAAAAAATATTCACTCAGGATTAAAACTCTGAGTACTGTTTTGTTTGGCCCCAAAATAAACATTTTGGTTTCACTTGGAGCATTTTAAAATGTTTTGATGTTTTCATAAAATTAAAGGAATTTTTAAACAAAAAGTTCATTTCAAACAAAAAAAATTAAACAAAAATATTTTAATGGGGGGGAGAGGAGAATTGGGGGAGGAATTGGGTTTTTTTCTAGCAAAACAATTAATTGAAACCAACACACTTTGAAGAAATATTTGTATCTTCGTGTCTAAATTTTTCACCAAAGAAAAGTTGTGCGCAAAAGTTTCTCCCACTTCTAGGGGATAGGTTTTATGGTACTTGCTTTGCAGGTGGGGAAAATGGACTGTAGATGCTTGCTGAGGGTTCATAAGAACATAAAAACAGCCAGACTGGGTCAGACCAACGGTCCATCTAGCCCAGTGTCCTGTCTGCTGACAGTGGCCAATACCACATGCTCAGAGGGAGGGAACACAACAGGTAATCCTCACGTGATCCCTCTCCTATCACCCATTTCCAGACAAACAGAGGCTAGGGACACCATTCCTACCCATCCTGGCTAATAGCCATTGATGGACCTAACCTCCATGAATCTATCTAGCTCTTTTTTGAACCTTGTTAAAGTCCTAGTCTTCACCACATCCTCTGGCAAGGAGTTCCACAGGTTGGCTGTGTGCTGAGTGAAGCGCATGACAGAGCTTGAAACAGAACCCCAATAA
Source organism: Pelodiscus sinensis (assembly GCF_049634645.1). Lineage (NCBI taxonomy): Eukaryota > Metazoa > Chordata > Testudines > Trionychidae > Pelodiscus > Pelodiscus sinensis. The sequence continues at coordinate 53,980,933 of NC_134720.1, forward strand.
CAATGTGAGTCTTTAAGGTGCCAGGTCCTTGATATTTCCAGGGGCTATTCCCAAGGTATGGTCGCATAAGATCTGAGTCACACCCATTGGTCTTAGCAAATAAAGATTAAAAAGAGGAGCTGTGTGCGTGTGAGCCCCGTGCCCGTGCACCCCTATGATCTCACTCCGAATCACAGTCTCTGAGGGGTAACATTTCCCCGGACAGCCCCTTACTCGGCCGCAACTCCACTGATCCACCTTAACAGCCTGTCCTGCAATCTGCCCCGAACTGTGGGGCTCTGCAGAGCAGCCTGAGCCGAGCTCTGCTCTCACTTACTCACTCTTGCTGCCTACTGATGAGCAGCACCAGTGTTAGCAACCAACAGAAAGTGGCTCTATTTGGTTGATCAGGACCAATGGTTCCTCACTATGAACCTATCGCTAAAAGAGAACAGTCTCTCTCGCTGGGTATTGATAGAACCCCCAAGAGGATAATATAGGACGGCCTGTCTTGGCTCACCGGCACTTCCTGACGCCCATTTACTCAAAGGCTGTGTCAGATTCAACACTCGCACTTGCCTACATCCTGCTACGGTTGGATGTTGGGCATTTTTTAAAAGCTGGGTTAAAAGCAGAGCTAGGGAAGGAAAGCCTGTACCTTGGGCTATGGAGAAGAAGGAGTTGCATGAAATAAACCAGCAGGCGCTCCATTAGCCAGACCAAATAACAACGGGACAGACTACCACCTTACTAACACAACCACTGGTTGACCACAAAAGCCGCACACCATCTTCCAAAGGCAGGTCAGGCAGGCGCAGGGACAATGAATCTCACAAACAGGCCAAGAATGAAAGAGGCTTGCTTTGAATTGTCTTTCTTATTGTCACCTTGAACATGGGCGGCAGGCCTAAGGCAAGCAGCAGTCCCACCATTCCACCTGAGGCTCCGCCCCAAAAGCCAAGCCCCGCCCACCCCAGACCGATCCTTCCTGGCCACCTGGGGGGAGAGAGCTGGGGCTGACACAGTGTAGCCCCAGCCCTCCGTGGTGGCTGGGGAGCCAGGCTGCCGAACTGCAGCCTCCACTTTCCGGGCGGCCAGGCATGTAGGCAGTTTTGGGAAGGCCGTGCCTTCCTTTGCCTGCATTACTGGCCATCCATGACCTTGAAGCAATGATAATTTCATCCTATTTAGGGCATGACCTTTTAAAATCTTCACTTTGTATCTAATCCGTACAGGCATTTTAATATGGCCATCATCTTAGACACTGTCAGCACTGAGCTACTACATGTGTGGATAGAACGGAAAAACCTTGGCTGGATAAAATAATATACATCTTGACTGTACTTAGCAGTCAAATTATACTGTCAGTTAAAATGAAGAGAAATTTCACTGGTTTTAATGGCATGTCTCAAGGCTTAGACTTAAAACTGGTGAAAGTCCAAATCTTAAATGAGACCATATAGTTTCCTCTCACTTGCTTTTCCTGTGGGAACAAAACGGCTCCCATTGCCAGTATGGAACCTCTATAGTACATGACACGGATGCGACGAAACATATTTTTAAAATCTTAAATTTTTTTAAAATGAACGAAACACGACTTTGCCAGTGTGTCAAATGCACCAATGCAATTATCTGGACGTGAATGTGCATTGGTTAATGTGCCTTGCTAAAATTGCAACCGCCCTGGGAGTAGTAATAAGAAAAATATAACTTTCAATAGCTGGAAAATGACTGAAAACCTTGATTTCATCCTGCAGATGAAGAGATCAAATGTGTCAGGGGTGTTATGCAAAGTAAGACGCTTATGCTGTTCTTCCTACAACCCACTTTGCCACAATGGCTCATTAATATCAAATTAATAAATCCAAATCTCCCTTTATATAGGCATAAGCATTTTTCTTTACAGCAGACTAAAACTTGCTGGATTTTGCTTTATTTTCACTGAGCTCATTGCTCTCATGGCTGTTTTTTTCTGGCTTGTAGTAGCTTGGAGTCATGAACATTCTGTAAGGCTGACTCGGTGTTTTGTGGGTTTTTTTAAATCTGTTGTGATCTGGCATTTTACAACTCAATAGGCTCACCACGGAGCAGTGGGGAAGGGTTCTCAAAGGAAGGAGGAATTGTATATTAGCCACCCTTCCAGACATAAGATTTCATAACAACAGGATATATTCCGCACTCTTGTCTAAACGGAAATCTCTCTTTTCATTAAATTTGAGGAGAGGTTAAAGCGACTGGGACTTTTCAGTTTAGAAAAGAGGAGACTGAGGGGGGATATGATAGAGGTCTATAAAATCATGCGTGGTGTGGAGAGGGCTGATAAAGAAAAGTTATTTATTAGTTCCCTAAATAGAAGAACTAGAGGACACCAAATGAAATTAATGGGAAGCAGGTTTAAAACTAATAAAAGGAAGTTCTTCTTCACACAGCGTGTAGTCAACCTGTGGAACTCCTTGCCAGAGGAGGCGGTGAAGGCTAGGACTATAATAGAGTTTAAAGAGAAGCTAGATAATTTCATGGAGGTTAGGTCCATAAAAGGCTATTAGCCAGGGGATAAAATGGTGTCCCTGGCCTTTGTTTGTCAGAGGCTGGAGCAGGATGGCAGGAGACAAATCGCTTGATCATTGTCTTCGGTCCACCCTCTCTGGGGCACCTGGTGTTGGCCACTGTCGGCAGACAGGATACTGGGCTAGATTGACCTTTGGTCTGACCCAGTACTGCCGTTCTTATGTTCTTAAATGGAGTAACACGTTTTCACAGCATAGTCCTGGTGTGTGCCCTGTATTTCATGTAATACTTTTAGGAACTATTACTGAAAGATTAGTTAAGTTTTCTAATCAATGAAGCAGCCTCCTTCCCCTCAAGACAAGACAGCTGTCTCCAAACACCAGCTCTCAGGGCCCCACATGAATAAACAATGAAGCACTCAGAGGCTGTCTTTGAGGGTGTTTGGCTGGCAGTAGCTTATCCAAGTGCTGAATCTAATAAATGATTGATCATTGAAACCACCCTCCCATATCCATTCTTTGTTTTCTGTACAGTCCAGAGCTGGAGTCCAGCTACAGAATCCAGATCCACATTTTGAATGCCCCCAGATCCGGGGGAGGTTCCTATTGGAGAGCCAGGCGTGGTAAGGTGTGCCTCTATAAAAGGGTCTATTTGAAAAATTCAATGCGGAGTTCAGGCCACAAATCTTTGCAAGCCCTGAGGGGCCCATGCTCCAGAACAAACCAAGCGCTCATCAACATGGACTCTGAAATTCGGGACCAAAAGTCCACATTGGACCGAGTAGGGAAGGGTCCTCATCCATGGTCCACATTGGCCCATTCTTTCCTGAGAGCCTTCACTCTTGCCGGTCTCTTCTGGAGACCACAGAGCCTCCAAGTAGAGTGACTTTGGCATTAATAATACATCCACAATGACAGGGAAGCACAAAGATTTTCTCTTATTCCTTTGGTCAATAAAATATCCTGTACTTTTGACTGTTCTTCATAAATCTGCTGCGTAGCATCAGCCAGCCGATTCACTTCATCGCCCAAAGACAGAGGGGTAATAAAAACACATCTAGCACAAAGGTCTGAGCAAGGGCAGGGACAGGGTTGGGTGAAAGGCAGAGGAATGCGATTTTTGATGGGAAGAATCACAGGTCCCCTGTTAGATATGGATACACCCCGTCAGCAATCAAGAAAAAACCCAACTGCAAGATATTAAAGACAAGGCAAAGAAATGTAGTCTCTAGCGTGGACTCTACCACCAGCACAGCTCAACCATGCATGCTGCACGATCATCCCTATGCAGCGCAGCCCACAGCCTCGCCGGGCCCCAGGGCAAGGCGGGAAGACCGTGGGCCACACCCCAGGAGGGGCGGAGCCTTGAGCAATAGGGGAGGGGCTGGTGTGAGGCAGCCCTCAGCACAGTGCAGCTGGCAGCGATATATGGGGCAGTAGTGGTGGCAGCTGGAAACCCTTTTGTATCATTGAGCCCCGGGGCAGTTATCTCCTTCGTTCCCCTCCCCCCCTCGGCCTGCTCCTAAGTCTCCTCACTCAGCTGAGTGAGAAGCCATCACCCCCGCCACCGAATTCCTACTGTACCATCAAGACTCAGCAGATACACAGTTTAATTCAACCTGAAGAAAAAGCTGTAGCCTCCCGTATGTGGGTGGGTGTTTTAAACCAATAGCGATCTGGCATTTTACACCTCAATGAGTACACCGGGGGCAAAGGTCGTATCGGCAGGATTACCTCAACACCAGGCCAGGGAGGGGAAACCCAGAGAATTAGTGTAATGGCTACTCTATGGGAGGCAATACAACAAAGTACATAGAAAACATAAACATGAAATGAATACACGGATACTGGCAGAGAAGAGTAAACTCCAGTTTCCCTCATAGAATCATAGAACCGTAGAACTAGAAGGAACCTCATGAGGTCATCAAGTCCAGTCCCCTGCCCTCCCGGCAGGACCAAGCACTGTCTAGACCATCCCTGACAGGTGTCTGTCCAATCTACTCTTAAATATCTCCAGTGACGGAGATTCCACAACCTCCCTCGGCAATTTATTCCAGCGTTTCACCACCCTGACAGGTAGGAAATTTTTCCTAATGTCCAACCTCAACCTCCCTCATATAACAGCAACATTATGCATTCAAATCTCTACATTCAGATCAGTGAAAATATGAATTATCATGTTCATCAGGAAAATTGTTATTGTCAAACTGCCTTTTACCATGCTAAAGGATATCCAGTGATAGATAGATAGATAGATAGATAGATAGATAGATAGATAGATAGATAGATAGATAGATAGATAGATAGATAGATAGATAGATAGATAGATAGATAGATAGATAGATAGATAGAGGGGGTGTGTGGGGATAGATAGATAGATAGATAGATAGATAGATAGATAGATAGATAGATAGATAGATAGATAGATAGATAGAGGGGGTGGGTGGGGATAGATAGATAGAGGGGATGTGTGGAGATAGATAGATAGATAGATAGATAGATAGACAGACAGACAGACAGACAGACAGACAGGGTGTATGGGAATGGCTAGATAGATGGCTAGATAGGGTGTATGGGGATAGATGGCTAGATAGGGTGTGTGGGGATAGATGGCTAGATAGGGTGTGTGGGGATAGATGGCTAGATAGGGTGTATGGGGATAGATGGCTAGATAGGGTGTGTGGGGATAAATGGCTCGATAGGGTGTATGGGGATAGATGGCTAGATAGGGTGTATGGGGATAGATGGCTAGATAGAGAGAGAGAGAGATAGGAGTTGCCCATGCTTTCATCAGTCCTTTTACAGATAACAGCACACAAAATCTCCTTTTAATATTTCTAGCTCTGTAAGGGAATACATTATGCATTAAAATAGCACATTCATTATGTTCCATGGCTAGACATAAATTAATATGTAAGGACCCGACCCCAACATTCCCTGAAGTCTACATGTAAGCCATGTGCTTCCCAAGCCGGGGAGGAATGTGCCTGCATTTCCCAGTTGCAGTGGTGGCTGCTATGGGGCGGAGTGTCTTTGACCAGAGAGGAGAAAGTGTCATTGGAAGGAGGGGTCTAACACAATGGTGGGGGAGGAGAGTTAGGCTCTGGAGGGGGGACATCCAACCTTGTGGCTATCTCTGTCTCCACACCGGAACCAGCTCCTCTGGTTACCCGCCTGCCGGCCATGCCACGGCCAGCTCCTCCAGTCACCAGCTGGGAGCGAGCATCGGACAATGCCGGGTCTCTCTGGCCCTTCTGAGGCAGACGCTCCCGCACAGGATGGTCAAATGGACGGCTAGAAAAGGACTAACGGAGTCACCTTGGGACAAAGGCACTGGGGACTCAGAACGACCAGCACCGCGCTCGCTGCGCCCTGCTCGGTGGCTTACGGGACCTGTCCCACGTGAAACCCACGGCCTTGTAATGTCAGCCCAGCCAGCCATTCCGCGTGGTCTGCCCGTAGGGTTACCAGCACTATGCCGGTAGGACCCGTAGCTCAGCTGCTCTTCCAGGCCTGGTCTAGAATCATGGCGTTTAAGTCCAGATGGGCCCACCAGGTCATCCAGACGGGTCTCCTCTCTTGTGCAGCCCCACCCGCACGCTAAACCCAGCCATCCGAGCCAGGCCCAACTCCCACAGCCCTCAGGAGACTGGACCACGACTTGCCACGGGCAAGGTTCAGCCCCGGGGCGGGCAGGGAAGCGGTGAGGGGAGACGCCCCAATGATCCCGACAAGTGACTCTCGCCACACGCTGAGGAGGAAGGGGAGGGAGCCCCAAGGTCGCTCCCGGCTGCTCTGGGGGAAAGTCCTACCCGGCCGCACCAATGGCCGTGAGTTAGCCCCTGTGTGTGGGAGCCCGGCCTGAGGGAGAGTCTGTGTCACCCCAGGGCCCCGGGCTGCCCCGGCCGGTGTCTCCAGCCCTCGCGCTTCAGTGGAAGTTGAGTTTTAAAGGAGCTTAGAGACAGAAGGCGTAAACCCAGGCGAGCCCGAGGGCTGCCGCGCCCTGCCCTCCCCGTCGCACTCACCCCCCTTCCTACCACGGTGCTCAGACATTCCCAAAAGCAGGGCAAGGCACCGAACGCCAGTGACAATGGTGTGTCTGCGCTGGGATTGGATGGGGGAGGGGGCCTGATTGGCGGAAAAGGCACTTTCCGGTCAGCCAAAATGATTTGTGAATTCGGGCTGATTCGGCAACTAGCGTGGGCATGGGGGGAAGGGGCGTGTTTCATTCAAGTCAGCTTTGTGTTGACATTTTCAGAACGAAACATTTCAATATTTCACTTTGGCAAGAAAAAACAGTGACCTTTATTTCTGACGAGAAAAAAAATTACCCTAAACAGACCTGCTTGGGGATTTCATTTCAATCGGGGAAAAACAGAAAATGTTCCATTTGGGGGTCAGCCTGCCATGATTCCCCACCGCCCTTTTTCTCAGATTTTTCACACAGGCCATTGCCCTGACTAGTCAGCTATTCACTCAGCGCTAACCAGAGCGGAGCCCTTTGCACTTAACCTCTCCGTGCGACTGAATCGAACTTTGCAACGCCCCCCCGAGGCCCCAAGCCACCCGGCGAGGGTAACCGCGGGTCAGAGGAGTCGGTCCAGTATCCCCTTTCCCGACGTGGAGGTCTAAGGAACCGCTTGCTTTGAACTGGTGTGGGGAGGTCCCAAGCATGCTGGGAAAGCAGGGCCACGGATGAGCACGCCAAACTCCAGACACGCAAGCCTAATGCTGTTGGCCTGAGCGATGTGCCCCAAATCTCCTGGCAGACTTGCAGCACCAAGGTGAGAGCATCCTGCTGTCCCACGCCCAGAGAACAGCCCCCTTCAAGAAAGCAGCCAGGTCCTTGTCCCATGCCCCAGAACAGGCTCCGCCCCCAGCCCCATCTCCACAACCGGGGCAGAAACCGGAGCTACTGTGGCGTGACCGTGAATTTCCATGGCCCCATTCTTCCAGCACGGCCGTGTGCGTAGCCATAATGCCAGCCTCCCCAGGACTACACAGCGCCGAGCGGCTGCTGCCCATGCTCCCCCGGACCGGCGGGCCCCGATTCGCATAGAACAGTTAGTGTCCCCAGTGCCGTCTGCTATCTGCGTGCAAAGCAAGGCCAGCAGTGCCAGAACCGTGTTTGCGGTGGCTTGGCCAGCCTGCCCTGTGCTGCTCAGGGCAAGGAATACGCCCTTTACAGGGCTACCGAGCACGTACTAGCCAGGGGCAGCAGTGCACTTGGGCCTGGTCCTAGGGGCTGCTCACAGAGAGCTCAGGACGGTTCAAAGAGAGGGCCAGGATGGCACCAAACCGCTCTCCTTCCCCTGGCCCTGGGCTTGGCGCCCCTGCAGGCAGCCAGGGGCCAGCAGGGTGCAGGGCATGTCTGGATGCCCCCCCTTCCCATGGCTGTGCCCATTGTGCTGGCACTGCGGGGCCCTGCACTCGCCGGCCAGGAGCAGGACCGTTGGCTTTCTGGCCGCAGAGCAGCCCCGGGGGCTGCTCCGAGCACTTCCAGGTCCTGGCAGATTTCAGGCAGCGGCAAAGCGCAGGGCCATCTGTTCCCGGGGCATCATTAGAGGCCACATCCAGAGACGTGCCAAGGCCCGGGGTCCCAAATCCAGGCTGCACGGCAGGAGACTTCACTCGGCTCTCCTGGGGCAGCTGAGTTGGGGGATTGGGCAGGCGGTTCTCTGCCCCCCTCGTTCTAATCCCGGGTTATTCTGCAGGGTGAGTGTAACGGGCAGGGCTGGCCCACAACAGTTTGGCACCTGAGGCGGGGAGCTCAAATGGCGCCCCGGTGCCCCCTCGTGTGGGCCAAAACTTGGAAAGGTCTCAATTCTGCCTCCTTCCTGTTCTACTCCTCTCATGGCTGCTCTGCTACCTACCCCAATAAAGGAGAACTAACGGCAGCAGACACGATTTTCTACACTCTGGGTCCTAGTGGTGCTCTCCCCCCCCCCATCTGTCACCTGAGGTGGCCACCTCAGTTCACCTCATGGTAAGGCGGCCCTGGTAATGCGCCCAGCGCGTGTTGGAATGCCTGCTCTCTACAGCCACCATGGGCAGGGGAGATGGAACGGTTTCAGGGAACAGACGGCATCAAAAAGGCACCCTCTTTGGGGGGACACGAGCCGCGATCTATGACCGCCACACACAGGACGTTGCAGGTGGAGGTTTGCTTGCTAATGGAAAACCAAACGTAAACAAGTCACCCGCTCGGCAGCTCTGCTGAACGGGCACGAGGGCCGGGCACAAGGAGTCCAGATGCGGAGGAGTCTGGGGTGGGGTGGAGATCCGCTCTGGGGGCGATCCTGCGCCATGCCTTGCCACTGACAGGCGCACAAGGCTCTTTCCCGGGTTCGAGAGAGCAGGATCCGGCCCCGACACTGACCCGAGCCCCAGCTGCTTTGGACAGTCCCCACCAAGACACCGAGGTTCCTTTTCCCTTAAGCTCCTCTCTGCTTTGGATTGGCCACTTCTACAGGGACAATTTCTGGGGGGAGGGAGGGGTGACTCTGCCCAGGCGGCCCATGACAGAGGGAATTAAACCGAGAGAGCCTCGTTTGCCCCAGCGCTGGAGATGCTAGTACGAGGAACCTGCTGCCAGCTGGCTACAGAAACACTTGCTGTCCCATCTGACCCCTTCGCGGGCGCCAGAGGCCCCTGGGCCTGTGATGCAAGACAGCCCGTCTTGCAAAGGTGCAAGCACAAGAAACCGTGGCCAGACGGCCCCCCGCCAGGTGGCTCTCTGTTCCACAAAGCCCCGGGGTGGCCGTGGGCAGGTCTGCACCTGAATGGGGCTCTGTAGCCCTGGGTCAGGCGGGGCTGTCACTGCAGCACAAGGAAGGGGCACCCTGCTGAGCAAGCATTTCCTTTCCACACATACACCCCCACCCGGTCTGCGAGTCCATCAGCAATTCTACAGCCTCCCCCCCCCGGTCTGTGGTCGCAGTGCCTGGCAACGCAGGGAAGGGATCGTATTTCAGGCACAGGCTTTTCATTCTCCCACCCAGCACGCAGACAAACAGCGCGCACCGAGACACAAGGGCCACGCATCAGTCAATCACAGAAATAATACGGCAGGTCCGAAATGGAGGCTGCTGGACTTCGGTGAGGGCCAAACCAACCAGACCTTTGCAGATTATTATTATTATTATTATTATTTTTTACACACCACACTCAGCTCTGCTCAAACCCTGTGAATTCCACTGCTCCCTGCTCCCAGGTAATGGCATTTTGTAGGACACGCTGCCTCTCTGGGACTGAAATAGCTGCTTGCCTTAAGCAGCATATGAGCCGACAGTTCCACCCAGGAGAGCTCCAGCCCCGACTGACAAGACCATTATAAAAATAAAACTGGCTTTTAAATATAGCTAGCTCAGATCCGGGTGGTGCATGGAGCACTGTATTATACAGGGCTGCCTCGTTTCCCCTGACTTAATGCACTCCGTAGTCTTGCTCCTGTCGCATGGGGAGCAATGAAGGCAGTTGTGGAGCTGTGTTATAGAGGGGAATGCAGGCAGGGTTAAACCGGAATGCAATCCAGCCTTTGTATTAGCTAGAGGGACGTGCCCGCCCATTATTTCATTAGTAATCGGTATTAGCGATGGAGAGTCCATGTACCAGTTGCTTGTACGTGTGGGATCTCTGTGCAGTGACACAGGCATGGGTGTGTGTGTGTGTGTGTGTACGGATGGGGAGGGATGCACGCCTGGTGTGAATGAATGATGCTGGGTTACATCTAAGGGGGATGCACCGTAGCTAGCTAAGCGTTAGTGACACCTCGGTTCCAGGCGGAGCGGGTTCACTAGGACATGCATTGCATTTCTCCCAACCTCGCCGCCTGGCAGGAGCCGCTCCGTTTGCAGCAGGGGGAGGACACGGTGCTTGTCTCCACCTAGGAGACCGGAGGGGTTTGGGATAGATCAGGTGGAATTCTCACCCACTTTCGGCTCCTGGAACAGCTGCCTGACAACGCACCCCAGGCCAGCCCCGACTTCTTATGCAAACCCTCAGCCTTCAGGCAACAAACCACCAGCTCCCTCTGCCTCAGTGGGAAAAACACCCTCCTCCTCCCCTCCGCAGCCTGCTGCACAGAACGCAGGGGCAGCTGCCCAGGGATCTCCTGTCCCGATTCCACCCCCTGCCGCTGCTGCCAGGCACACTGCCCACCCCGGCGGGCCTAGCACAACGCACAGCCCCCCGGCACTGCAGTCTTTTCGGGCTCCACCGCCCGGGGCGCCCAGCCCGCCCCCAAGACACCTACCTTTGCCTTCCATTGCAGAGCCGCAGGAAGTTTAAGCCAAGTTGCAAGAAGCCGGGCTCCGTCGGGGGTGGCCGCTCCAGCAGCGAGCCAGGCCAGCTGGGGGAAGCCGCCTCCTCGCCTCCTTTCAGGGCAGGGTGACTTCCACCTCGCAGCTGCAAGCAAGCGGCACAAGAGACTGATGCAGCAGGCGAGCCCCGCTGCGGAGCCCGGCGGCGCAGGGGCGGGGCGGGGGGGTTACCTGGCCGGGGCGCCGCGCGGCGGAGCTGTCCTGCCGGCCGGTGCTGCAGGTGCGAGTGTCACATCAGCCCACCGGGCTGCGCACGGCGGATTTGCATGGGCGCCAGCGCGCATGCCCGCACGCCCCCTGGCGGCCCAGGCGGCCGCCGCTCAGCCCCGAGGGCTCCCTGCCGGAGCGCTGGGGCGCGGCTCCGCGCAAAGCCCGGACTGGACGAGCGCCCGGAGCGGAGCGCGTGGGGCGCCAGGCTGCTGCCCGTGGCCAGGGGGCCCGGTTAGTCCGGTGCAGCACAGACCACAAGGAGCCTGGGGGCACCTGAAAGCGGGGGCCGGACCGTTTTTTAGCCGGGGGCCACTGACCCGCAGAAAAATCAGTCGGGGGGGCGCACACAAGTGAGCAGTTAAAAAAAAAAAAAAACCACCCCAAGCTGATGTGGCTCCTGCCTGAATCCTACAACTCCCCTCCCACGCCGGAGCCCAGGGGGGCCAGACAAGCAGGTTTGGTGCGCTCCAGACCCTTGGTGGAGCAGCAAGGGGGCTGCAGCCCCAGCATGGGCTCCCCGATGCTGGCGGGCAGCCCTGAGCCTTGGGGCTGGATCCAGGCAAGCAAGGGCCGGGTCCAGCCCCCCGGCCTGAGGTTCCCCACCCATGCGGCATAAAGGCTACTAACAGATATATTTGGGCTTCAGCTTTTGTAGGGTAAAAATCAATTCGTCAGATGCATTCGGAGAAAATTCCATAATGAACTGACATGAGGGGGAATTGCATCATAAACCAGTTAGGTCTGGAAGGTGCTGCTGGACTCCCTGCTGGTTATGTCTAGTCAGCATTTGCAGTTTCTCGGGTTCAGATCCCTCAGACTGCTACTGTGTCAGTTCACCTGGGGAGCCCCAAAAACCAGCCCACACCCCATGGCCGCCTCTCCCCACTGCCCAGCAAACAGCAGATGCCAGAGTGGTCTTGGATTATCCAGTGCCACACAGACAGCCACTACGGATCGGCGTGAGTCAGCGTGCAGGAACGGTTAAGAGTGGCATGCAGAAAGTATCGGATGCACGTGTGCAAGGTAGGGTCCCTGTATGGAAACATCAACATGCACAATCCTGGCTTGTTTTCAACGTGCAATGTGGGTATGGGGGTGCAATTTTGTACATGGCTTGTTTCTGAAACCTGGCCCAGCAC